>NC_089045.1:12507857-13120535 GCF_034140825.1 Oryza sativa Japonica Group | reverse complement strand
ATTTTTGGACATATTGGTGTGTATTGGGTGCGTTCGTGGCAAAAACTAACTTCTTGATTCGCGCGGCGAACTTTTGTCAATTAATGCCAATATTGGCATATATTGGCTCACACGGGTGCGATGCTTTTGACCGGAAAGAAAATGTTCAAAAAGCACCAAAACATGATTTTTGGACATATTGGAGTGTATTGGGTGCGTTCGTGGCAAAAACTTACTTCTTGATTCGCGCGGCGAACTTTTGTCAATTAATGCCAATATTGGCATATATTGGCTCACACGGGTGCGATGCTTTTGACCGGAAAGAAAATGTTCAAAAAGCACCAAAACATGATTTTTGGACATATTGGAGTGTATTGGGTGCGTTCGTGGCAAAAACTTACTTCTTGATTCGCGCGGCGAACTTTTGTCAATTAATGCCAATATTGCCCCACACGGGTGCGATGTTTTTGACCGGAATGAAAAAGCTCAAAAAGCACCAAAACATGATTTTTGGACATATTGGAGTGTATTGGGTGCGTTCGTGGCAAAAACTTACTTCTTGATTCGCGCGGCGAACTTTTGTCAATTAATGCCAATATTGCCCCTCACGGGTGCGATGTTTTTGACCGGAAAGAAAAGGTTCAAAAAGCACCAAAACATGATTTTTGGACATATTGGAGTGTATTGGGTGCGTTCGTGTCAAAAACTTACTTCTTGATTCGCGCGGCGAACTTTTGTCAATTAATGCCAATATTGCCCCACACGGGTGCGATGTTTTTGACCGGAAAGAAAAGGTTCAAAAAGCACCAAAACATGATTTTTGGACATATTGGAGTGTATTGGGTGCGTTCGTGGCAAAAACTTACTTCTTGATTCGCGCGGCGAACTTTTGTCAATTAATGCCAATATTGCCCCACACGGGTGCGATGTTTTTGACCGGAATGAAAAAGCTCAAAAAGCACCAAAACATGATTTTTGGACATATTGGAGTGCATGGGGTGCGTTCGTGGAAAAAACTTACTTCTTGATTCGCGCGGCGAACTTTTGTCCATTAAAGCCAATATTGCCCCACAAGGGTGCGATGTTTTTGACCGGAAAGAAAAGGTTCAAAAAGCACCAAAACATGATTTTTGGACATATTGGAGTGTATTGGGTGCGTTCGTGGCAAAAACTTACTTCTTGATTCGCGCGGCGAACTTTTGTCAATTAATGCCAATATTGGCATATATTGGCTCACACGGGTGCGATGCTTTTGACCGGAAAGAAAATGTTCAAAAAGCACCAAAACATGATTTTTGGACATATTGGAGTGTATTGGGTGCGTTCGTGGCAAAAACTTACTTCTTGATTCGCGCGGCGAACTTTTGTCAATTAATGCCAATATTGGCATATATTGGCTCACACGGGTGCGATGCTTTTGACCGGAAAGAAAATGTTCAAAAAGCACCAAAACATGATTTTTGGACATATTGGAGTGTATTGGGTGCGTTCGTGGCAAAAACTTACTTCTTGATTCGCGCGGCGAACTTTTGTCAATTAATGCCAATATTGCCCCACACGGGTGCGATGTTTTTGACCGGAATGAAAAAGCTCAAAAAGCACCAAAACATGATTTTTGGACATATTGGAGTGTATTGGGTGCGTTCGTGGCAAAAACTTACTTCTTGATTCGCGCGGCGAACTTTTGTCAATTAATGCCAATATTGCCCCACACGGGTGCGATGTTTTTGACCGGAATGAAAAAGCTCAAAAAGCACCAAAACATGATTTTTGGACATATTGGAGTGTATTGGGTGCGTTCGTGGCAAAAACTTACTTCTTGATTCGCGCGGCGAACTTTTGTCAATTAATGCCAATATTGCCCCTCACGGGTGCGATGTTTTTGACCGGAAAGAAAAGGTTCAAAAAGCACCAAAACATGATTTTTGGACATATTGGAGTGTATTGGGTGCGTTCGTGGCAAAAACTTACTTCTTGATTCGCGCGGCGAACTTTTGTCAATTAATGCCAATATTGGCATATATTGGCTCACACGGGTGCGATGCTTTTGACCGGAAAGAAATTGTTCAAAAAGCACCAAAACATGATTTTTGGACATATTGGAGTGTATTGGGTGCGTTCGTGGCAAAAACTTACTTCTTGATTCGCGCGGCGAACTTTTGTCAATTAATGCCAATATTGCCCCTCACGGGTGCGATGTTTTTGACTGGAAAGAAAAGGTTCAAAAAGCACCAAAACATGATTTTTGGACATATTGGAGTGTATTGGGTGCGTTCGTGGCAAAAACTTACTTCTTGATTCGCGCGGCGAACTTTTGTCAATTAATGCCAATATTGGCATATATTGGCTCACACGGGTGCGATGCTTTTGACCGGAAAGAAAATGTTCAAAAAGCACCAAAACATGATTTTTGGACATATTGGTGTGTATTGGGTGCGTTCGTGGCAAAAACTAACTTCTTGATTCGCGCGGCGAACTTTTGTCAATTAATGCCAATATTGGCATATATTGGCTCACACGGGTGCGATGCTTTTGACCGGAAAGAAAATGTTCAAAAAGCACCAAAACATGATTTTTGGACATATTGGAGTGTATTGGGTGCGTTCGTGGCAAAAACTTACTTCTTGATTCGCGCGGCGAACTTTTGTCAATTAATGCCAATATTGGCATATATTGGCTCACACGGGTGCGATGCTTTTGACCGGAAAGAAAATGTTCAAAAAGCACCAAAACATGATTTTTGGACATATTGGAGTGTATTGGGTGCGTTCGTGGCAAAAACTTACTTCTTGATTCGCGCGGCGAACTTTTGTCAATTAATGCCAATATTGCCCCACACGGGTGCGATGTTTTTGACCGGAATGAAAAAGCTCAAAAAGCACCAAAACATGATTTTTGGACATATTGGAGTGTATTGGGTGCGTTCGTGGCAAAAACTTACTTCTTGATTCGCGCGGCGAACTTTTGTCAATTAATGCCAATATTGGCATATATTGGCTCACACGGGTGCGATGCTTTTGACCGGAAAGAAAATGTTCAAAAAGCACCAAAACATGATTTTTGGACATATTGGTGTGTATTGGGTGCGTTCGTGGCAAAAACTAACTTCTTGATTCGCGCGGCGAACTTTTGTCAATTAATGCCAATATTGGCATATATTGGCTCACACGGGTGCGATGCTTTTGACCGGAAAGAAAATGTTCAAAAAGCACCAAAACATGATTTTTGGACATATTGGAGTGTATTGGGTGCGTTCGTGGCAAAAACTTACTTCTTGATTCGCGCGGCGAACTTTTGTCAATTAATGCCAATATTGGCATATATTGGCTCACACGGGTGCGATGCTTTTGACCGGAAAGAAAATGTTCAAAAAGCACCAAAACATGATTTTTGGACATATTGGAGTGTATTGGGTGCGTTCGTGGCAAAAACTTACTTCTTGATTCGCGCGGCGAACTTTTGTCAATTAATGCCAATATTGCCCCACACGGGTGCGATGTTTTTGACCGGAATGAAAAAGCTCAAAAAGCACCAAAACATGATTTTTGGACATATTGGAGTGTATTGGGTGCGTTCGTGGCAAAAACTTACTTCTTGATTCGCGCGGCGAACTTTTGTCAATTAATGCCAATATTGCCCCTCACGGGTGCGATGTTTTTGACCGGAAAGAAAAGGTTCAAAAAGCACCAAAACATGATTTTTGGACATATTGGAGTGTATTGGGTGCGTTCGTGGCAAAAACTTACTTCTTGATTCGCGCGGCGAACTTTTGTCAATTAATGCCAATATTGGCATATATTGGCTCACACGGGTGCGATGCTTTTGACCGGAAAGAAAATGTTCAAAAAGCACCAAAACATGATTTTTGGACATATTGGAGTGTATTGGGTGCGTTCGTGGCAAAAACTTACTTCTTGATTCGCGCGGCGAACTTTTGTCAATTAATGCCAATATTGCCCCTCACGGGTGCGATGTTTTTGACTGGAAAGAAAAGGTTCAAAAAGCACCAAAACATGATTTTTGGACATATTGGAGTGTATTGGGTGCGTTCGTGGCAAAAACTTACTTCTTGATTCGCGCGGCGAACTTTTGTCAATTAATGCCAATATTGGCATATATTGGCTCACACGGGTGCGATGCTTTTGACCGGAAAGAAAATGTTCAAAAAGCACCAAAACATGATTTTTGGACATATTGGTGTGTATTGGGTGCGTTCGTGGCAAAAACTAACTTCTTGATTCGCGCGGCGAACTTTTGTCAATTAATGCCAATATTGGCATATATTGGCTCACACGGGTGCGATGCTTTTGACCGGAAAGAAAATGTTCAAAAAGCACCAAAACATGATTTTTGGACATATTGGAGTGTATTGGGTGCGTTCGTGGCAAAAACTTACTTCTTGATTCGCGCGGCGAACTTTTGTCAATTAATGCCAATATTGGCATATATTGGCTCACACGGGTGCGATGCTTTTGACCGGAAAGAAAATGTTCAAAAAGCACCAAAACATGATTTTTGGACATATTGGAGTGTATTGGGTGCGTTCGTGGCAAAAACTTACTTCTTGATTCGCGCGGCGAACTTTTGTCAATTAATGCCAATATTGCCCCACACGGGTGCGATGTTTTTGACCGGAATGAAAAAGCTCAAAAAGCACCAAAACATGATTTTTGGACATATTGGAGTGTATTGGGTGCGTTCGTGGCAAAAACTTACTTCTTGATTCGCGCGGCGAACTTTTGTCAATTAATGCCAATATTGGCATATATTGGCTCACACGGGTGCGATGCTTTTGACCGGAAAGAAAATGTTCAAAAAGCACCAAAACATGATTTTTGGACATATTGGAGTGTATTGGGTGCGTTCGTGGCAAAAACTTACTTCTTGATTCGCGCGGCGAACTTTTGTCAATTAATGCCAATATTGCCCCACACGGGTGCGATGTTTTTGACCGGAATGAAAAAGCTCAAAAAGCACCAAAACATGATTTTTGGACATATTGGAGTGTATTGGGTGCGTTCGTGGCAAAAACTTACTTCTTGATTCGCGCGGCGAACTTTTGTCAATTAATGCCAATATTGCCCCACACGGGTGCGATGTTTTTGACCGGAATGAAAAAGCTCAAAAAGCACCAAAACATGATTTTTGGACATATTGGAGTGTATTGGGTGCGTTCGTGGCAAAAACTTACTTCTTGATTCGCGCGGCGAACTTTTGTCAATTAATGCCAATATTGCCCCTCACGGGTGCGATGTTTTTGACCGGAAAGAAAAGGTTCAAAAAGCACCAAAACATGATTTTTGGACATATTGGAGTGTATTGGGTGCGTTCGTGGCAAAAACTTACTTCTTGATTCGCGCGGCGAACTTTTGTCAATTAATGCCAATATTGGCATATATTGGCTCACACGGGTGCGATGCTTTTGACCGGAAAGAAATTGTTCAAAAAGCACCAAAACATGATTTTTGGACATATTGGAGTGTATTGGGTGCGTTCGTGGCAAAAACTTACTTCTTGATTCGCGCGGCGAACTTTTGTCAATTAATGCCAATATTGCCCCTCACGGGTGCGATGTTTTTGACTGGAAAGAAAAGGTTCAAAAAGCACCAAAACATGATTTTTGGACATATTGGAGTGTATTGGGTGCGTTCGTGGCAAAAACTTACTTCTTGATTCGCGCGGCGAACTTTTGTCAATTAATGCCAATATTGGCATATATTGGCTCACACGGGTGCGATGCTTTTGACCGGAAAGAAAATGTTCAAAAAGCACCAAAACATGATTTTTGGACATATTGGTGTGTATTGGGTGCGTTCGTGGCAAAAACTAACTTCTTGATTCGCGCGGCGAACTTTTGTCAATTAATGCCAATATTGGCATATATTGGCTCACACGGGTGCGATGCTTTTGACCGGAAAGAAAATGTTCAAAAAGCACCAAAACATGATTTTTGGACATATTGGAGTGTATTGGGTGCGTTCGTGGCAAAAACTTACTTCTTGATTCGCGCGGCGAACTTTTGTCAATTAATGCCAATATTGGCATATATTGGCTCACACGGGTGCGATGCTTTTGACCGGAAAGAAAATGTTCAAAAAGCACCAAAACATGATTTTTGGACATATTGGAGTGTATTGGGTGCGTTCGTGGCAAAAACTTACTTCTTGATTCGCGCGGCGAACTTTTGTCAATTAATGCCAATATTGCCCCACACGGGTGCGATGTTTTTGACCGGAATGAAAAAGCTCAAAAAGCACCAAAACATGATTTTTGGACATATTGGAGTGTATTGGGTGCGTTCGTGGCAAAAACTTACTTCTTGATTCGCGCGGCGAACTTTTGTCAATTAATGCCAATATTGGCATATATTGGCTCACACGGGTGCGATGCTTTTGACCGGAAAGAAAATGTTCAAAAAGCACCAAAACATGATTTTTGGACATATTGGTGTGTATTGGGTGCGTTCGTGGCAAAAACTAACTTCTTGATTCGCGCGGCGAACTTTTGTCAATTAATGCCAATATTGGCATATATTGGCTCACACGGGTGCGATGCTTTTGACCGGAAAGAAAATGTTCAAAAAGCACCAAAACATGATTTTTGGACATATTGGAGTGTATTGGGTGCGTTCGTGGCAAAAACTTACTTCTTGATTCGCGCGGCGAACTTTTGTCAATTAATGCCAATATTGGCATATATTGGCTCACACGGGTGCGATGCTTTTGACCGGAAAGAAAATGTTCAAAAAGCACCAAAACATGATTTTTGGACATATTGGAGTGTATTGGGTGCGTTCGTGGCAAAAACTTACTTCTTGATTCGCGCGGCGAACTTTTGTCAATTAATGCCAATATTGCCCCACACGGGTGCGATGTTTTTGACCGGAATGAAAAAGCTCAAAAAGCACCAAAACATGATTTTTGGACATATTGGAGTGTATTGGGTGCGTTCGTGGCAAAAACTTACTTCTTGATTCGCGCGGCGAACTTTTGTCAATTAATGCCAATATTGCCCCTCACGGGTGCGATGTTTTTGACCGGAAAGAAAAGGTTCAAAAAGCACCAAAACATGATTTTTGGACATATTGGAGTGTATTGGGTGCGTTCGTGGCAAAAACTTACTTCTTGATTCGCGCGGCGAACTTTTGTCAATTAATGCCAATATTGGCATATATTGGCTCACACGGGTGCGATGCTTTTGACCGGAAAGAAATTGTTCAAAAAGCACCAAAACATGATTTTTGGACATATTGGAGTGTATTGGGTGCGTTCGTGGCAAAAACTTACTTCTTGATTCGCGCGGCGAACTTTTGTCAATTAATGCCAATATTGCCCCTCACGGGTGCGATGTTTTTGACTGGAAAGAAAAGGTTCAAAAAGCACCAAAACATGATTTTTGGACATATTGGAGTGTATTGGGTGCGTTCGTGGCAAAAACTTACTTCTTGATTCGCGCGGCGAACTTTTGTCAATTAATGCCAATATTGGCATATATTGGCTCACACGGGTGCGATGCTTTTGACCGGAAAGAAAATGTTCAAAAAGCACCAAAACATGATTTTTGGACATATTGGTGTGTATTGGGTGCGTTCGTGGCAAAAACTAACTTCTTGATTCGCGCGGCGAACTTTTGTAAATTAATGCCAATATTGGCATATATTGGCTCACACGGGTGCGATGCTTTTGACCGGAAAGAAAATGTTCAAAAAGCACCAAAACATGATTTTTGGACATATTGGAGTGTATTGGGTGCGTTCGTGGCAAAAACTTACTTCTTGATTCGCGCGGCGAACTTTTGTCAATTAATGCCAATATTGGCATATATTGGCTCACACGGGTGCGATGCTTTTGACCGGAAAGAAAATGTTCAAAAAGCACCAAAACATGATTTTTGGACATATTGGAGTGTATTGGGTGCGTTCGTGGCAAAAACTTACTTCTTGATTCGCGCGGCGAACTTTTGTCAATTAATGCCAATATTGCCCCACACGGGTGCGATGTTTTTGACCGGAATGAAAAAGCTCAAAAAGCACCAAAACATGATTTTTGGACATATTGGAGTGTATTGGGTGCGTTCGTGGCAAAAACTTACTTCTTGATTCGCGCGGCGAACTTTTGTCAATTAATGCCAATATTGGCATATATTGGCTCACACGGGTGCGATGCTTTTGACCAGAAAGAAAATGTTCAAAAAGCACCAAAACATGATTTTTGGACATATTGGTGTGTATTGGGTGCGTTCGTGGCAAAAACTAACTTCTTGATTCGCGCGGCGAACTTTTGTCAATTAATGCCAATATTGGCATATATTGGCTCACACGGGTGCGATGCTTTTGACCGGAAAGAAAATGTTCAAAAAGCACCAAAACATGATTTTTGGACATATTGGAGTGTATTGGGTGCGTTCGTGGCAAAAACTTACTTCTTGATTCGCGCGGCGAACTTTTGTCAATTAATGCCAATATTGGCATATATTGGCTCACACGGGTGCGATGCTTTTGACCGGAAAGAAAATGTTCAAAAAGCACCAAAACATGATTTTTGGACATATTGGAGTGTATTGGGTGCGTTCGTGGGAAAAACTTACTTCTTGATTCGCGCGGCGAACTTTTGTCAATTAATGCCAATATTGCCCCACACGGGTGCGATGTTTTTGACCGGAATGAAAAAGCTCAAAAAGCACCAAAACATGATTTTTGGACATATTGGAGTGTATTGGGTGCGTTCGTGGCAAAAACTTACTTCTTGATTCGCGCGGCGAACTTTTGTCAATTAATGCCAATATTGCCCCTCACGGGTGCGATGTTTTTGACCGGAAAGAAAAGGTTCAAAAAGCACCAAAACATGATTTTTGGACATATTGGAGTGTATTGGGTGCGTTCGTGTCAAAAACATACTTCTTGATTCGCGCGGCGAACTTTTGTCAATTAATGCCAATATTGCCCCACACGGGTGCGATGTTTTTGACCGGAAAGAAAAGGTTCAAAAAGCACCAAAACATGATTTTTGGACATATTGGAGTGTATTGGGTGCGTTCGTGGCAAAAACTTACTTCTTGATTCGCGCGGCGAACTTTTGTCAATTAATGCCAATATTGCCCCACACGGGTGCGATGTTTTTGACCGGAATGAAAAAGCTCAAAAAGCACCAAAACATGATTTTTGGACATATTGGAGTGCATGGGGTGCGTTCGTGGAAAAAACTTACTTCTTGATTCGCGCGGCGAACTTTTGTCCATTAAAGCCAATATTGCCCCACAAGGGTGCGATGTTTTTGACCGGAAAGAAAAGGTTCAAAAAGCACCAAAACATGATTTTTGGACATATTGGAGTGTATTGGGTGCGTTCGTGGCAAAAACTTACTTCTTGATTCGCGCGGCGAACTTTTGTCAATTAATGCCAATATTGGCATATATTGGCTCACACGGGTGCGATGCTTTTGACCGGAAAGAAAATGTTCAAAAAGCACCAAAACATGATTTTTGGACATATTGGAGTGTATTGGGTGCGTTCGTGGCAAAAACTTACTTCTTGATTCGCGCGGCGAACTTTTGTCAATTAATGCCAATATTGGCATATATTGGCTCACACGGGTGCGATGCTTTTGACCGGAAAGAAAATGTTCAAAAAGCACCAAAACATGATTTTTGGACATATTGGAGTGTATTGGGTGCGTTCGTGGCAAAAACTTACTTCTTGATTCGCGCGGCGAACTTTTGTCAATTAATGCCAATATTGCCCCACACGGGTGCGATGTTTTTGACCGGAATGAAAAAGCTCAAAAAGCACCAAAACATGATTTTTGGACATATTGGAGTGTATTGGGTGCGTTCGTGGCAAAAACTTACTTCTTGATTCGCGCGGCGAACTTTTGTCAATTAATGCCAATATTGCCCCACACGGGTGCGATGTTTTTGACCGGAATGAAAAAGCTCAAAAAGCACCAAAACATGATTTTTGGACATATTGGAGTGTATTGGGTGCGTTCGTGGCAAAAACTTACTTCTTGATTCGCGCGGCGAACTTTTGTCAATTAATGCCAATATTGCCCCTCACGGGTGCGATGTTTTTGACCGGAAAGAAAAGGTTCAAAAAGCACCAAAACATGATTTTTGGACATATTGGAGTGTATTGGGTGCGTTTGTGGCAAAAACTTACTTCTTGATTCGCGCGGCGAACTTTTGTCAATTAATGCCAATATTGGCATATATTGGCTCACACGGGTGCGATGCTTTTGACCGGAAAGAAATTGTTCAAAAAGCACCAAAACATGATTTTTGGACATATTGGAGTGTATTGGGTGCGTTCGTGGCAAAAACTTACTTCTTGATTCGCGCGGCGAACTTTTGTCAATTAATGCCAATATTGCCCCTCACGGGTGCGATGTTTTTGACTGGAAAGAAAAGGTTCAAAAAGCACCAAAACATGATTTTTGGACATATTGGAGTGTATTGGGTGCGTTCGTGGCAAAAACTTACTTCTTGATTCGCGCGGCGAACTTTTGTCAATTAATGCCAATATTGGCATATATTGGCTCACACGGGTGCGATGCTTTTGACCGGAAAGAAAATGTTCAAAAAGCACCAAAACATGATTTTTGGACATATTGGTGTGTATTGGGTGCGTTCGTGGCAAAAACTAACTTCTTGATTCGCGCGGCGAACTTTTGTCAATTAATGCCAATATTGGCATATATTGGCTCACACGGGTGCGATGCTTTTGACCGGAAAGAAAATGTTCAAAAAGCACCAAAACATGATTTTTGGACATATTGGAGTGTATTGGGTGCGTTCGTGGAAAAAACTTACTTCTTGATTCGCGCGGCGAACTTTTGTCAATTAATGCCAATATTGGCATATATTGGCTCACACGGGTGCGATGCTTTTGACCGGAAAGAAAATGTTCAAAAAGCACCAAAACATGATTTTTGGACATATTGGAGTGTATTGGGTGCGTTCGTGGCAAAAACTTACTTCTTGATTCGCGCGGCGAACTTTTGTCAATTAATGCCAATATTGCCCCACACGGGTGCGATGTTTTTGACCGGAATGAAAAAGCTCAAAAAGCACCAAAACATGATTTTTGGACATATTGGTGTGTATTGGGTGCGTTCGTGGCAAAAACTAACTTCTTGATTCGCGCGGCGAACTTTTGTCAATTAATGCCAATATTGCCCCTCACGGGTGCGATGTTTTTGACTGGAAAGAAAAGGTTCAAAAAGCACCAAAACATGATTTTTGGACATATTGGAGTGTATTGGGTGCGTTCGTGGCAAAAACTTACTTCTTGATTCGCGCGGCGAACTTTTGTCAATTAATGCCAATATTGGCATATATTGGCTCACACGGGTGCGATGCTTTTGACCGGAAAGAAAATGTTCAAAAAGCACCAAAACATGATTTTTGGACATATTGGTGTGTATTGGGTGCGTTCGTGGCAAAAACTAACTTCTTGATTCGCGCGGCGAACTTTTGTCAATTAATGCCAATATTGGCATATATTGGCTCACACGGGTGCGATGCTTTTGACCGGAAAGAAAATGTTCAAAAAGCACCAAAACATGATTTTTGGACATATTGGAGTGTATTGGGTGCGTTCGTGGAAAAAACTTACTTCTTGATTCGCGCGGCGAACTTTTGTCAATTAATGCCAATATTGGCATATATTGGCTCACACGGGTGCGATGCTTTTGACCGGAAAGAAAATGTTCAAAAAGCACCAAAACATGATTTTTGGACATATTGGAGTGTATTGGGTGCGTTCGTGGCAAAAACTTACTTCTTGATTCGCGCGGCGAACTTTTGTCAATTAATGCCAATATTGCCCCACACGGGTGCGATGTTTTTGACCGGAATGAAAAAGCTCAAAAAGCACCAAAACATGATTTTTGGACATATTGGAGTGTATTGGGTGCGTTCGTGGCAAAAACATACTTCTTGATTCGCGCGGCGAACTTTTGTCAATTAATGCCAATATTGGCATATATTGGCTCACACGGGTGCGATGCTTTTGACCGGAAAGAAAATGTTCAAAAAGCACCAAAACATGATTTTTGGACATATTGGTGTGTATTGGGTGCGTTCGTGGCAAAAACTAACTTCTTGATTCGCGCGGCGAACTTTTGTCAATTAATGCCAATATTGGCATATATTGGCTCACACGGGTGCGATGCTTTTGACCGGAAAGAAAATGTTCAAAAAGCACCAAAACATGATTTTTGGACATATTGGAGTGTATTGGGTGCGTTCGTGGCAAAAACTTACTTCTTGATTCGCGCGGCGAACTTTTGTCAATTAATGCCAATATTGGCATATATTGGCTCACACGGGTGCGATGCTTTTGACCGGAAAGAAAATGTTCAAAAAGCACCAAAACATGATTTTTGGACATATTGGAGTGTATTGGGTGCGTTCGTGGCAAAAACTTACTTCTTGATTCGCGCGGCGAACTTTTGTCAATTAATGCCAATATTGCCCCACACGGGTGCGATGTTTTTGACCGGAATGAAAAAGCTCAAAAAGCACCAAAACATGATTTTTGGACATATTGGAGTGTATTGGGTGCGTTCGTGGCAAAAACTTACTTCTTGATTCGCGCGGCGAACTTTTGTCAATTAATGCCAATATTGCCCCTCACGGGTGCGATGTTTTTGACCGGAAAGAAAAGGTTCAAAAAGCACCAAAACATGATTTTTGGACATATTGGAGTGTATTGGGTGCGTTCGTGTCAAAAACTTACTTCTTGATTCGCGCGGCGAACTTTTGTCAATTAATGCCAATATTGCCCCACACGGGTGCGATGTTTTTGACCGGAAAGAAAAGGTTCAAAAAGCACCAAAACATGATTTTTGGACATATTGGAGTGTATTGGGTGCGTTCGTGGCAAAAACTTACTTCTTGATTCGCGCGGCGAACTTTTGTCAATTAATGCCAATATTGCCCCACACGGGTGCGATGTTTTTGACCGGAATGAAAAAGCTCAAAAAGCACCAAAACATGATTTTTGGACATATTGGAGTGCATGGGGTGCGTTCGTGGAAAAAACTTACTTCTTGATTCGCGCGGCGAACTTTTGTCCATTAAAGCCAATATTGCCCCACAAGGGTGCGATGTTTTTGACCGGAAAGAAAAGGTTCAAAAAGCACCAAAACATGATTTTTGGACATATTGGAGTGTATTGGGTGCGTTCGTGGCAAAAACTTACTTCTTGATTCGCGCGGCGAACTTTTGTCAATTAATGCCAATATTGGCATATATTGGCTCACACGGGTGCGATGCTTTTGACCGGAAAGAAAATGTTCAAAAAGCACCAAAACATGATTTTTGGACATATTGGAGTGTATTGGGTGCGTTCGTGGCAAAAACTTACTTCTTGATTCGCGCGGCGAACTTTTGTCAATTAATGCCAATATTGGCATATATTGGCTCACACGGGTGCGATGCTTTTGACCGGAAAGAAAATGTTCAAAAAGCACCAAAACATGATTTTTGGACATATTGGAGTGTATTGGGTGCGTTCGTGGCAAAAACTTACTTCTTGATTCGCGCGGCGAACTTTTGTCAATTAATGCCAATATTGCCCCACACGGGTGCGATGTTTTTGACCGGAATGAAAAAGCTCAAAAAGCACCAAAACATGATTTTTGGACATATTGGAGTGTATTGGGTGCGTTCGTGGCAAAAACTTACTTCTTGATTCGCGCGGCGAACTTTTGTCAATTAATGCCAATATTGCCCCACACGGGTGCGATGTTTTTGACCGGAATGAAAAAGCTCAAAAAGCACCAAAACATGATTTTTGGACATATTGGAGTGTATTGGGTGCGTTCGTGGCAAAAACTTACTTCTTGATTCGCGCGGCGAACTTTTGTCAATTAATGCCAATATTGCCCCTCACGGGTGCGATGTTTTTGACCGGAAAGAAAAGGTTCAAAAAGCACCAAAACATGATTTTTGGACATATTGGAGTGTATTGGGTGCGTTCGTGGCAAAAACTTACTTCTTGATTCGCGCGGCGAACTTTTGTCAATTAATGCCAATATTGGCATATATTGGCTCACACGGGTGCGATGCTTTTGACCGGAAAGAAATTGTTCAAAAAGCACCAAAACATGATTTTTGGACATATTGGAGTGTATTGGGTGCGTTCGTGGCAAAAACTTACTTCTTGATTCGCGCGGCGAACTTTTGTCAATTAATGCCAATATTGCCCCTCACGGGTGCGATGTTTTTGACTGGAAAGAAAAGGTTCAAAAAGCACCAAAACATGATTTTTGGACATATTGGAGTGTATTGGGTGCGTTCGTGGCAAAAACTTACTTCTTGATTCGCGCGGCGAACTTTTGTCAATTAATGCCAATATTGGCATATATTGGCTCACACGGGTGCGATGCTTTTGACCGGAAAGAAAATGTTCAAAAAGCACCAAAACATGATTTTTGGACATATTGGTGTGTATTGGGTGCGTTCGTGGCAAAAACTAACTTCTTGATTCGCGCGGCGAACTTTTGTCAATTAATGCCAATATTGGCATATATTGGCTCACACGGGTGCGATGCTTTTGACCGGAAAGAAAATGTTCAAAAAGCACCAAAACATGATTTTTGGACATATTGGAGTGTATTGGGTGCGTTCGTGGAAAAAACTTACTTCTTGATTCGCCCGGCGAACTTTTGTCAATTAATGCCAATATTGGCATATATTGGCTCACACGGGTGCGATGCTTTTGACCGGAAAGAAAATGTTCAAAAAGCACCAAAACATGATTTTTGGACATATTGGAGTGTATTGGGTGCGTTCGTGGCAAAAACTTACTTCTTGATTCGCGCGGCGAACTTTTGTCAATTAATGCCAATATTGCCCCACACGGGTGCGATGTTTTTGACCGGAATGAAAAAGCTCAAAAAGCACCAAAACATGATTTTTGGACATATTGGAGTGTATTGGGTGCGTTCGTGGCAAAAACTTACTTCTTGATTCGCGCGGCGAACTTTTGTCAATTAATGCCAATATTGGCATATATTGGCTCACACGGGTGCGATGCTTTTGACCGGAAAGAAAATGTTCAAAAAGCACCAAAACATGATTTTTGGACATATTGGTGTGTATTGGGTGCGTTCGTGGCAAAAACTAACTTCTTGATTCGCGCGGCGAACTTTTGTCAATTAATGCCAATATTGGCATATATTGGCTCACACGGGTGCGATGCTTTTGACCGGAAAGAAAATGTTCAAAAAGCACCAAAACATGATTTTTGGACATATTGGAGTGTATTGGGTGCGTTCGTGGCAAAAACTTACTTCTTGATTCGCGCGGCGAACTTTTGTCAATTAATGCCAATATTGCCCCACACGGGTGCGATGTTTTTGACCGGAATGAAAAAGCTCAAAAAGCACCAAAACATGATTTTTGGACATATTGGAGTGTATTGGGTGCGTTCGTGGCAAAAACTTACTTCTTGATTCGCGCGGCGAACTTTTGTCAATTAATGCCAATATTGCCCCTCACGGGTGCGATGTTTTTGACCGGAAAGAAAAGGTTCAAAAAGCACCAAAACATGATTTTTGGACATATTGGAGTGTATTGGGTGCGTTCGTGGCAAAAACTTACTTCTTGATTCGCGCGGCGAACTTTTGTCAATTAATGCCAATATTGGCATATATTGGCTCACACGGGTGCGATGCTTTTGACCGGAAAGAAAATGTTCAAAAAGCACCAAAACATGATTTTTGGACATATTGGAGTGTATTGGGTGCGTTCGTGGCAAAAACTTACTTCTTGATTCGCGCGGCGAACTTTTGTCAATTAATGCCAATATTGCCCCACACGGGTGCGATGTTTTTGACCGGAATGAAAAAGCTCAAAAAGCACCAAAACATGATTTTTGGACATATTGGAGTGTATTGGGTGCGTTCGTGGCAAAAACTTACTTCTTGATTCGCGCGGCGAACTTTTGTCAATTAATGCCAATATTGCCCCTCACGGGTGCGATGTTTTTGACCGGAAAGAAAAGGTTCAAAAAGCACCAAAACATGATTTTTGGACATATTGGAGTGTATTGGGTGCGTTCGTGGCAAAAACTTACTTCTTGATTCGCGCGGCGAACTTTTGTCAATTAATGCCAATATTGGCATATATTGGCTCACACGGGTGCGATGCTTTTGACCGGAAAGAAAATGTTCAAAAAGCACCAAAACATGATTTTTGGACATATTGGAGTGTATTGGGTGCGTTCGTGGCAAAAACTTACTTCTTGATTCGCGCGGCGAACTTTTGTCAATTAATGCCAATATTGGCATATATTGGCTCACACGGGTGCGATGCTTTTGACCGGAAAGAAAATGTTCAAAAAGCACCAAAACATGATTTTTGGACATATTGGAGTGTATTGGGTGCGTTCGTGGCAAAAACTTACTTCTTGATTCGCGCGGCGAACTTTTGTCAATTAATGCCAATATTGCCCCACACGGGTGCGATGTTTTTGACCGGAATGAAAAAGCTCAAAAAGCACCAAAACATGATTTTTGGACATATTGGAGTGTATTGGGTGCGTTCGTGGCAAAAACTTACTTCTTGATTCGCGCGGCGAACTTTTGTCAATTAATGCCAATATTGCCCCACACGGGTGCGATGTTTTTGACCGGAATGAAAAAGCTCAAAAAGCACCAAAACATGATTTTTGGACATATTGGAGTGTATTGGGTGCGTTCGTGGCAAAAACTTACTTCTTGATTCGCGCGGCGAACTTTTGTCAATTAATGCCAATATTGCCCCTCACGGGTGCGATGTTTTTGACCGGAAAGAAAAGGTTCAAAAAGCACCAAAACATGATTTTTGGATATATTGGAGTGTATTGGGTGCGTTCGTGTCAAAAACTTACTTCTTGATTCGCGCGGCGAACTTTTGTCAATAAATGCCAATATTGCCCCACACGGGTGCGATGTTTTTGACCGGAAAGAAAAGGTTCAAAAAGCACCAAAACATGATTTTTGGACATATTGGAGTGTATTGGGTGCGTTCGTGGCAAAAACTTACTTCTTGATTCGCGCGGCGAACTTTTGTCAATTAATGCCAATATTGCCCCACACGGGTGCGATGTTTTTGACCGGAATGAAAAAGCTCAAAAAGCACCAAAACATGATTTTTGGACATATTGGAGTGCATGGGGTGCGTTCGTGGAAAAAACTTACTTCTTGATTCGCGCGGCGAACTTTTGTCCATTAAAGCCAATATTGCCCCACAAGGGTGCGATGTTTTTGACCGGAAAGAAAAGGTTCAAAAAGCAC
Organism: Oryza sativa Japonica Group; assembly: GCF_034140825.1. Taxonomy (NCBI): domain Eukaryota; kingdom Viridiplantae; phylum Streptophyta; class Magnoliopsida; order Poales; family Poaceae; genus Oryza; species Oryza sativa. Next base: position 13,103,274 of record NC_089045.1, on the reverse strand, counting down.
CAAAACATGATTTTTGGACATATTGGAGTGTATTGGGTGCGTTCGTGGCAAAAACTTACTTCTTGATTCGCGCGGCGAACTTTTGTCAATTAATGCCAATATTGGCATATATTGGCTCACACGGGTGCGATGCTTTTGACCGGAAAGAAAATGTTCAAAAAGCACCAAAACATGATTTTTGGACATATTGGAGTGTATTGGGTGCGTTCGTGGCAAAAACTTACTTCTTGATTCGCGCGGCGAACTTTTGTCAATTAATGCCAATATTGGCATATATTGGCTCACACGGGTGCGATGCTTTTGACCGGAAAGAAAATGTTCAAAAAGCACCAAAACATGATTTTTGGACATATTGGAGTGTATTGGGTGCGTTCGTGGCAAAAACTTACTTCTTGATTCGCGCGGCGAACTTTTGTCAATTAATGCCAATATTGCCCCACACGGGTGCGATGTTTTTGACCGGAATGAAAAAGCTCAAAAAGCACCAAAACATGATTTTTGGACATATTGGAGTGTATTGGGTGCGTTCGTGGCAAAAACTTACTTCTTGATTCGCGCGGCGAACTTTTGTCAATTAATGCCAATATTGCCCCTCACGGGTGCGATGTTTTTGACTGGAAAGAAAAGGTTCAAAAAGCACCAAAACATGATTTTTGGACATATTGGAGTGTATTGGGTGCGTTCATGGCAAAAACTTACTTCTTGATTCGCGCGGCGAACTTTTGTCAATTAATGCCAATATTGCCCCACACGGGTGCGATGTTTTTGACCGGAAAGAAAAGGTTCAAAAAGCACCAAAACATGATTTTTGGACATATTGGAGTGTATTGGGTGCGTTCGTGGCAAAAACTTACTTCTTGATTCGCGCGGCGAACTTTTGTCAATTAATGCCAATATTGGCATATATTGGCTCACACGGGTCCGATGCTTTTGACCGGAAAGAAAAGGTTCAAAAAGCACCAAAACGTGATTTTTGGACATATTGGAGTGTATTGGGTGCGTTCGTGGCAAAAACTTAATTCTTGATTCGCGCGGCGAACTTTTGTCAATTAATGCCAATATTGCCCCACACGGGTGCGATGTTTTTGACCGGAAAGAAAAGGTTCAAAAAGCACCAAAACATGATTTTTGGACATATTGGAGTGTATTGGGTGCGTTCGTGGCAAAAACTTACTTCTTGATTCGCGCGGCGAACTTTTGTCCATTAAAGCCAATATTGCCCCACAAGGGTGCGATGTTTTTGACCGGAAAGAAAAGGTTCAAAAAGCACCAAAACATGATTTTTGGACATATTGGAGTGTATTGGGTGCGTTCGTGGCAAAAACTTACTTCTTGATTCGCGCGGCGAACTTTTGTCAATTAATGCCAATATTGGCATATATTGGCTCACACGGGTGCGATGCTTTTGACCGGAAAGAAAATGTTCAAAAAGCACCAAAACATGATTTTTGGACATATTGGTGTGTATTGGGTGCGTTCGTGGCAAAAACTAACTTCTTGATTCGCGCGGCGAACTTTTGTCAATTAATGCCAATATTGGCATATATTGGCTCACACGGGTGCGATGCTTTTGACCGGAAAGAAAATGTTCAAAAAGCACCAAAACATGATTTTTGGACATATTGGAGTGTATTGGGTGCGTTCGTGGAAAAAACTTACTTCTTGATTCGCGCGGCGAACTTTTGTCAATTAATGCCAATATTGCCCCACACGGGTGCGATGTTTTTGACCGGAATGAAAAAGCTCAAAAAGCACCAAAACATGATTTTTGGACATATTGGAGTGTATTGGGTGCGTTCGTGGCAAAAACTTACTTCTTGATTCGCGCGGCGAACTTTTGTCAATTAATGCCAATATTGCCCCTCACGGGTGCGATGTTTTTGACTGGAAAGAAAAGGTTCAAAAAGCACCAAAACATGATTTTTGGACATATTGGAGTGTATTGGGTGCGTTCATGGCAAAAACTTACTTCTTGATTCGCGCGGCGAACTTTTGTCAATTAATGCCAATATTGCCCCACACGGGTGCGATGTTTTTGACCGGAAAGAAAAGGTTCAAAAAGCACCAAAACATGATTTTTGGACATATTGGAGTGTATTGGGTGCGTTCGTGGCAAAAACTTACTTCTTGATTCGCGCGGCGAACTTTTGTCAATTAATGCCAATATTGGCATATATTGGCTCACACGGGTCCGATGCTTTTGACCGGAAAGAAAAGGTTCAAAAAGCACCAAAACGTGATTTTTGGACATATTGGAGTGTATTGGGTGCGTTCGTGGCAAAAACTTAATTCTTGATTCGCGCGGCGAACTTTTGTCAATTAATGCCAATATTGCCCCACACGGGTGCGATGTTTTTGACCGGAAAGAAAAGGTTCAAAAAGCACCAAAACATGATTTTTGGACATATTGGAGTGTATTGGGTGCGTTCGTGGCAAAAACTTACTTCTTGATTCGCGCGGCGAACTTTTGTCCATTAAAGCCAATATTGCCCCACAAGGGTGCGATGTTTTTGACCGGAAAGAAAAGGTTCAAAAAGCACCAAAACATGATTTTTGGACATATTGGAGTGTATTGGGTGCGTTCGTGGCAAAAACTTACTTCTTGATTCGCGCGGCGAACTTTTGTCAATTAATGCCAATATTGGCATATATTGGCTCACACGGGTGCGATGCTTTTGACCGGAAAGAAAATGTTCAAAAAGCACCAAAACATGATTTTTGGACATATTGGTGTGTATTGGGTGCGTTCGTGGCAAAAACTAACTTCTTGATTCGCGCGGCGAACTTTTGTCAATTAATGCCAATATTGGCATATATTGGCTCACACGGGTGCGATGCTTTTGACCGGAAAGAAAATGTTCAAAAAGCACCAAAACATGATTTTTGGACATATTGGAGTGTATTGGGTGCGTTCGTGGAAAAAACTTACTTCTTGATTCGCGCGGCGAACTTTTGTCAATTAATGCCAATATTGGCATATATTGGCTCACACGGGTGCGATGCTTTTGACCGGAAAGAAAATGTTCAAAAAGCACCAAAACATGATTTTTGGACATATTGGAGTGTATTGGGTGCGTTCGTGGCAAAAACTTACTTCTTGATTCGCGCGGCGAACTTTTGTCAATTAATGCCAATATTGCCCCACACGGGTGCGATGTTTTTGACCGGAATGAAAAAGCTCAAAAAGCACCAAAACATGATTTTTGGACATATTGGAGTGTATTGGGTGCGTTCGTGGCAAAAACTTACTTCTTGATTCGCGCGGCGAACTTTTGTCAATTAATGCCAATATTGGCATATATTGGCTCACACGGGTGCGATGCTTTTGACCGGAAAGAAAATGTTCAAAAAGCACCAAAACATGATTTTTGGACATATTGGTGTGTATTGGGTGCGTTCGTGGCAAAAACTAACTTCTTGATTCGCGCGGCGAACTTTTGTCAATTAATGCCAATATTGGCATATATTGGCTCACACGGGTGCGATGCTTTTGACCGGAAAGAAAATGTTCAAAAAGCACCAAAACATGATTTTTGGACATATTGGAGTGTATTGGGTGCGTTCGTGGCAAAAACTTACTTCTTGATTCGCGCGGCGAACTTTTGTCAATTAATGCCAATATTGGCATATATTGGCTCACACGGGTGCGATGCTTTTGACCGGAAAGAAAATGTTCAAAAAGCACCAAAACATGATTTTTGGACATATTGGAGTGTATTGGGTGCGTTCGTGGCAAAAACTTACTTCTTGATTCGCGCGGCGAACTTTTGTCAATTAATGCCAATATTGCCCCACACGGGTGCGATGTTTTTGACCGGAATGAAAAAGCTCAAAAAGCACCAAAACATGATTTTTGGACATATTGGAGTGTATTGGGTGCGTTCGTGGCAAAAACTTACTTCTTGATTCGCGCGGCGAACTTTTGTCAATTAATGCCAATATTGCCCCTCACGGGTGCGATGTTTTTGACCGGAAAGAAAAGGTTCAAAAAGCACCAAAACATGATTTTTGGACATATTGGAGTGTATTGGGTGCGTTCGTGTCAAAAACTTACTTCTTGATTCGCGCGGCGAACTTTTGTCAATTAATGCCAATATTGCCCCACACGGGTGCGATGTTTTTGACCGGAAAGAAAAGGTTCAAAAAGCACCAAAACATGATTTTTGGACATATTGGAGTGTATTGGGTGCGTTCGTGGCAAAAACTTACTTCTTGATTCGCGCGGCGAACTTTTGTCAATTAATGCCAATATTGCCCCACACGGGTGCGATGTTTTTGACCGGAATGAAAAAGCTCAAAAAGCACCAAAACATGATTTTTGGACATATTGGAGTGCATGGGGTGCGTTCGTGGAAAAAACTTACTTCTTGATTCGCGCGGCGAACTTTTGTCCATTAAAGCCAATATTGCCCCACAAGGGTGCGATGTTTTTGACCGGAAAGAAAAGGTTCAAAAAGCACCAAAACATGATTTTTGGACATATTGGAGTGTATTGGGTGCGTTCGTGGCAAAAACTTACTTCTTGATTCGCGCGGCGAACTTTTGTCAATTAATGCCAATATTGGCATATATTGGCTCACACGGGTGCGATGCTTTTGACCGGAAAGAAAATGTTCAAAAAGCACCAAAACATGATTTTTGGACATATTGGAGTGTATTGGGTGCGTTCGTGGCAAAAACTTACTTCTTGATTCGCGCGGCGAACTTTTGTCAATTAATGCCAATATTGGCATATATTGGCTCACACGGGTGCGATGCTTTTGACCGGAAAGAAAATGTTCAAAAAGCACCAAAACATGATTTTTGGACATATTGGAGTGTATTGGGTGCGTTCGTGGCAAAAACTTACTTCTTGATTCGCGCGGCGAACTTTTGTCAATTAATGCCAATATTGCCCCACACGGGTGCGATGTTTTTGACCGGAATGAAAAAGCTCAAAAAGCACCAAAACATGATTTTTGGACATATTGGAGTGTATTGGGTGCGTTCGTGGCAAAAACTTACTTCTTGATTCGCGCGGCGAACTTTTGTCAATTAATGCCAATATTGCCCCACACGGGTGCGATGTTTTTGACCGGAATGAAAAAGCTCAAAAAGCACCAAAACATGATTTTTGGACATATTGGAGTGTATTGGGTGCGTTCGTGGCAAAAACTTACTTCTTGATTCGCGCGGCGAACTTTTGTCAATTAATGCCAATATTGCCCCTCACGGGTGCGATGTTTTTGACCGGAAAGAAAAGGTTCAAAAAGCACCAAAACATGATTTTTGGACATATTGGAGTGTATTGGGTGCGTTCGTGGCAAAAACTTACTTCTTGATTCGCGCGGCGAACTTTTGTCAATTAATGCCAATATTGGCATATATTGGCTCACACGGGTGCGATGCTTTTGACCGGAAAGAAATTGTTCAAAAAGCACCAAAACATGATTTTTGGACATATTGGAGTGTATTGGGTGCGTTCGTGGCAAAAACTTACTTCTTGATTCGCGCGGCGAACTTTTGTCAATTAATGCCAATATTGCCCCTCACGGGTGCGATGTTTTTGACTGGAAAGAAAAGGTTCAAAAAGCACCAAAACATGATTTTTGGACATATTGGAGTGTATTGGGTGCGTTCGTGGCAAAAACTTACTTCTTGATTCGCGCGGCGAACTTTTGTCAATTAATGCCAATATTGGCATATATTGGCTCACACGGGTGCGATGCTTTTGACCGGAAAGAAAATGTTCAAAAAGCACCAAAACATGATTTTTGGACATATTGGTGTGTATTGGGTGCGTTCGTGGCAAAAACTAACTTCTTGATTCGCGCGGCGAACTTTTGTCAATTAATGCCAATATTGGCATATATTGGCTCACACGGGTGCGATGCTTTTGACCGGAAAGAAAATGTTCAAAAAGCACCAAAACATGATTTTTGGACATATTGGAGTGTATTGGGTGCGTTCGTGGAAAAAACTTACTTCTTGATTCGCGCGGCGAACTTTTGTCAATTAATGCCAATATTGGCATATATTGGCTCACACGGGTGCGATGCTTTTGACCGGAAAGAAAATGTTCAAAAAGCACCAAAACATGATTTTTGGACATATTGGAGTGTATTGGGTGCGTTCGTGGCAAAAACTTACTTCTTGATTCGCGCGGCGAACTTTTGTCAATTAATGCCAATATTGGCATATATTGGCTCACACGGGTGCGATGCTTTTGACCGGAAAGAAAATGTTCAAAAAGCACCAAAACATGATTTTTGGACATATTGGAGTGTATTGGGTGCGTTCGTGGCAAAAACTTACTTCTTGATTCGCGCGGCGAACTTTTGTCAATTAATGCCAATATTGCCCCACACGGGTGCGATGTTTTTGACCGGAATGAAAAAGCTCAAAAAGCACCAAAACATGATTTTTGGACATATTGGAGTGTATTGGGTGCGTTCGTGGCAAAAACTTACTTCTTGATTCGCGCGGCGAACTTTTGTCAATTAATGCCAATATTGCCCCACACGGGTGCGATGTTTTTGACCGGAATGAAAAAGCTCAAAAAGCACCAAAACATGATTTTTGGACATATTGGAGTGTATTGGGTGCGTTCGTGGCAAAAACTTACTTCTTGATTCGCGCGGCGAACTTTTGTCAATTAATGCCAATATTGCCCCTCACGGGTGCGATGTTTTTGACCGGAAAGAAAAGGTTCAAAAAGCACCAAAACATGATTTTTGGACATATTGGAGTGTATTGGGTGCGTTCGTGGCAAAAACTTACTTCTTGATTCGCGCGGCGAACTTTTGTCAATTAATGCCAATATTGGCATATATTGGCTCACACGGGTGCGATGCTTTTGACCGGAAAGAAATTGTTCAAAAAGCACCAAAACATGATTTTTGGACATATTGGAGTGTATTGGGTGCGTTCGTGGCAAAAACTTACTTCTTGATTCGCGCGGCGAACTTTTGTCAATTAATGCCAATATTGCCCCTCACGGGTGCGATGTTTTTGACTGGAAAGAAAAGGTTCAAAAAGCACCAAAACATGATTTTTGGACATATTGGAGTGTATTGGGTGCGTTCGTGGCAAAAACTTACTTCTTGATTCGCGCGGCGAACTTTTGTCAATTAATGCCAATATTGGCATATATTGGCTCACACGGGTGCGATGCTTTTGACCGGAAAGAAAATGTTCAAAAAGCACCAAAACATGATTTTTGGACATATTGGTGTGTATTGGGTGCGTTCGTGGCAAAAACTAACTTCTTGATTCGCGCGGCGAACTTTTGTCAATTAATGCCAATATTGGCATATATTGGCTCACACGGGTGCGATGCTTTTGACCGGAAAGAAAATGTTCAAAAAGCACCAAAACATGATTTTTGGACATATTGGAGTGTATTGGGTGCGTTCGTGGAAAAAACTTACTTCTTGATTCGCGCGGCGAACTTTTGTCAATTAATGCCAATATTGGCATATATTGGCTCACACGGGTGCGATGCTTTTGACCGGAAAGAAAATGTTCAAAAAGCACCAAAACATGATTTTTGGACATATTGGAGTGTATTGGGTGCGTTCGTGGCAAAAACTTACTTCTTGATTCGCGCGGCGAACTTTTGTCAATTAATGCCAATATTGCCCCACACGGGTGCGATGTTTTTGACCGGAATGAAAAAGCTCAAAAAGCACCAAAACATGATTTTTGGACATATTGGAGTGTATTGGGTGCGTTCGTGGCAAAAACTTACTTCTTGATTCGCGCGGCGAACTTTTGTCAATTAATGCCAATATTGGCATATATTGGCTCACACGGGTGCGATGCTTTTGACCGGAAAGAAAATGTTCAAAAAGCACCAAAACATGATTTTTGGACATATTGGTGTGTATTGGGTGCGTTCGTGGCAAAAACTAACTTCTTGATTCGCGCGGCGAACTTTTGTCAATTAATGCCAATATTGGCATATATTGGCTCACACGGGTGCGATGCTTTTGACCGGAAAGAAAATGTTCAAAAAGCACCAAAACATGATTTTTGGACATATTGGAGTGTATTGGGTGCGTTCGTGGCAAAAACTTACTTCTTGATTCGCGCGGCGAACTTTTGTCAATTAATGCCAATATTGGCATATATTGGCTCACACGGGTGCGATGCTTTTGACCGGAAAGAAAATGTTCAAAAAGCACCAAAACATGATTTTTGGACATATTGGAGTGTATTGGGTGCGTTCGTGGCAAAAACTTACTTCTTGATTCGCGCGGCGAACTTTTGTCAATTAATGCCAATATTGCCCCACACGGGTGCGATGTTTTTGACCGGAATGAAAAAGCTCAAAAAGCACCAAAACATGATTTTTGGACATATTGGAGTGTATTGGGTGCGTTCGTGGCAAAAACTTACTTCTTGATTCGCGCGGCGAACTTTTGTCAATTAATGCCAATATTGCCCCTCACGGGTGCGATGTTTTTGACCGGAAAGAAAAGGTTCAAAAAGCACCAAAACATGATTTTTGGACATATTGGAGTGTATTGGGTGCGTTCGTGGCAAAAACTTACTTCTTGATTCGCGCGGCGAACTTTTGTCAATTAATGCCAATATTGGCATATATTGGCTCACACGGGTGCGATGCTTTTGACCGGAAAGAAAATGTTCAAAAAGCACCAAAACATGATTTTTGGACATATTGGAGTGTATTGGGTGCGTTCGTGGCAAAAACTTACTTCTTGATTCGCGCGGCGAACTTTTGTCAATTAATGCCAATATTGCCCCACACGGGTGCGATGTTTTTGACCGGAATGAAAAAGCTCAAAAAGCACCAAAACATGATTTTTGGACATATTGGAGTGTATTGGGTGCGTTCGTGGCAAAAACTTACTTCTTGATTCGCGCGGCGAACTTTTGTCAATTAATGCCAATATTGCCCCACACGGGTGCGATGTTTTTGACCGGAATGAAAAAGCTCAAAAAGCACCAAAACATGATTTTTGGACATATTGGAGTGTATTGGGTGCGTTCGTGGCAAAAACTTACTTCTTGATTCGCGCGGCGAACTTTTGTCAATTAATGCCAATATTGCCCCTCACGGGTGCGATGTTTTTGACCGGAAAGAAAAGGTTCAAAAAGCACCAAAACATGATTTTTGGACATATTGGAGTGTATTGGGTGCGTTCGTGGCAAAAACTTACTTCTTGATTCGCGCGGCGAACTTTTGTCAATTAATGCCAATATTGGCATATATTGGCTCACACGGGTGCGATGCTTTTGACCGGAAAGAAATTGTTCAAAAAGCACCAAAACATGATTTTTGGACATATTGGAGTGTATTGGGTGCGTTCGTGGCAAAAACTTACTTCTTGATTCGCGCGGCGAACTTTTGTCAATTAATGCCAATATTGCCCCTCACGGGTGCGATGTTTTTGACTGGAAAGAAAAGGTTCAAAAAGCACCAAAACATGATTTTTGGACATATTGGAGTGTATTGGGTGCGTTCGTGGCAAAAACTTACTTCTTGATTCGCGCGGCGAACTTTTGTCAATTAATGCCAATATTGGCATATATTGGCTCACACGGGTGCGATGCTTTTGACCGGAAAGAAAATGTTCAAAAAGCACCAAAACATGATTTTTGGACATATTGGTGTGTATTGGGTGCGTTCGTGGCAAAAACTAACTTCTTGATTCGCGCGGCGAACTTTTGTCAATTAATGCCAATATTGGCATATATTGGCTCACACGGGTGCGATGCTTTTGACCGGAAAGAAAATGTTCAAAAAGCACCAAAACATGATTTTTGGACATATTGGAGTGTATTGGGTGCGTTCGTGGAAAAAACTTACTTCTTGATTCGCGCGGCGAACTTTTGTCAATTAATGCCAATATTGGCATATATTGGCTCACACGGGTGCGATGCTTTTGACCGGAAAGAAAATGTTCAAAAAGCACCAAAACATGATTTTTGGACATATTGGAGTGTATTGGGTGCGTTCGTGGCAAAAACTTACTTCTTGATTCGCGCGGCGAACTTTTGTCAATTAATGCCAATATTGCCCCACACGGGTGCGATGTTTTTGACCGGAATGAAAAAGCTCAAAAAGCACCAAAACATGATTTTTGGACATATTGGAGTGTATTGGGTGCGTTCGTGGCAAAAACTTACTTCTTGATTCGCGCGGCGAACTTTTGTCAATTAATGCCAATATTGGCATATATTGGCTCACACGGGTGCGATGCTTTTGACCGGAAAGAAAATGTTCAAAAAGCACCAAAACATGATTTTTGGACATATTGGTGTGTATTGGGTGCGTTCGTGGCAAAAACTAACTTCTTGATTCGCGCGGCGAACTTTTGTCAATTAATGCCAATATTGGCATATATTGGCTCACACGGGTGCGATGCTTTTGACCGGAAAGAAAATGTTCAAAAAGCACCAAAACATGATTTTTGGACATATTGGAGTGTATTGGGTGCGTTCGTGGCAAAAACTTACTTCTTGATTCGCGCGGCGAACTTTTGTCAATTAATGCCAATATTGGCATATATTGGCTCACACGGGTGCGATGCTTTTGACCGGAAAGAAAATGTTCAAAAAGCACCAAAACATGATTTTTGGACATATTGGAGTGTATTGGGTGCGTTCGTGGCAAAAACTTACTTCTTGATTCGCGCGGCGAACTTTTGTCAATTAATGCCAATATTGCCCCACACGGGTGCGATGTTTTTGACCGGAATGAAAAAGCTCAAAAAGCACCAAAACATGATTTTTGGACATATTGGAGTGTATTGGGTGCGTTCGTGGCAAAAACTTACTTCTTGATTCGCGCGGCGAACTTTTGTCAATTAATGCCAATATTGCCCCTCACGGGTGCGATGTTTTTGACCGGAAAGAAAAGGTTCAAAAAGCACCAAAACATGATTTTTGGACATATTGGAGTGTATTGGGTGCGTTCGTGGCAAAAACTTACTTCTTGATTCGCGCGGCGAACTTTTGTCAATTAATGCCAATATTGGCATATATTGGCTCACACGGGTGCGATGCTTTTGACCGGAAAGAAAATGTTCAAAAAGCACCAAAACATGATTTTTGGACATATTGGAGTGTATTGGGTGCGTTCGTGGCAAAAACTTACTTCTTGATTCGCGCGGCGAACTTTTGTCAATTAATGCCAATATTGGCATATATTGGCTCACACGGGTGCGATGCTTTTGACCGGAAAGAAAATGTTCAAAAAGCACCAAAACATGATTTTTGGACATATTGGAGTGTATTGGGTGCGTTCGTGGCAAAAACTTACTTCTTGATTCGCGCGGCGAACTTTTGTCAATTAATGCCAATATTGGCATATATTGGCTCACACGGGTGCGATGCTTTTGACCGGAAAGAAAATGTTCAAAAAGCACCAAAACATGATTTTTGGACATATTGGAGTGTATTGGGTGCGTTCGTGGAAAAAACTTACTTCTTGATTCGCGCGGCGAACTTTTGTCAATTAATGCCAATATTGGCATATATTGGCTCACACGGGTGCGATGCTTTTGACCGGAAAGAAAATGTTCAAAAAGCACCAAAACATGATTTTTGGACATATTGGAGTGTATTGGGTGCGTTCGTGGCAAAAACTTACTTCTTGATTCGCGCGGCGAACTTTTGTCAATTAATGCCAATATTGCCCCACACGGGTGCGATGTTTTTGACCGGAATGAAAAAGCTCAAAAAGCACCAAAACATGATTTTTGGACATATTGGAGTGTATTGGGTGCGTTCGTGGCAAAAACTTACTTCTTGATTCGCGCGGCGAACTTTTGTCAATTAATGCCAATATTGGCATATATTGGCTCACACGGGTGCGATGCTTTTGACCGGAAAGAAAATGTTCAAAAAGCACCAAAACATGATTTTTGGACATATTGGTGTGTATTGGGTGCGTTCGTGGCAAAAACTAACTTCTTGATTCGCGCGGCGAACTTTTGTCAATTAATGCCAATATTGGCATATATTGGCTCACACGGGTGCGATGCTTTTGACCGGAAAGAAAATGTTCAAAAAGCACCAAAACATGATTTTTGGACATATTGGAGTGTATTGGGTGCGTTCGTGGCAAAAACTTACTTCTTGATTCGCGCGGCGAACTTTTGTCAATTAATGCCAATATTGGCATATATTGGCTCACACGGGTGCGATGCTTTTGACCGGAAAGAAAATGTTCAAAAAGCACCAAAACATGATTTTTGGACATATTGGAGTGTATTGGGTGCGTTCGTGGCAAAAACTTACTTCTTGATTCGCGCGGCGAACTTTTGTCAATTAATGCCAATATTGCCCCACACGGGTGCGATGTTTTTGACCGGAATGAAAAAGCTCAAAAAGCACCAAAACATGATTTTTGGACATATTGGAGTGTATTGGGTGCGTTCGTGGCAAAAACTTACTTCTTGATTCGCGCGGCGAACTTTTGTCAATTAATGCCAATATTGCCCCTCACGGGTGCGATGTTTTTGACCGGAAAGAAAAGGTTCAAAAAGCACCAAAACATGATTTTTGGACATATTGGAGTGTATTGGGTGCGTTCGTGTCAAAAACTTACTTCTTGATTCGCGCGGCGAACTTTTGTCAATTAATGCCAATATTGCCCCACACGGGTGCGATGTTTTTGACCGGAAAGAAAAGGTTCAAAAAGCACCAAAACATGATTTTTGGACATATTGGAGTGTATTGGGTGCGTTCGTGGCAAAAACTTACTTCTTGATTCGCGCGGCGAACTTTTGTCAATTAATGCCAATATTGCCCCACACGGGTGCGATGTTTTTGACCGGAATGAAAAAGCTCAAAAAGCACCAAAACATGATTTTTGGACATATTGGAGTGCATGGGGTGCGTTCGTGGAAAAAACTTACTTCTTGATTCGCGCGGCGAACTTTTGTCCATTAAAGCCAATATTGCCCCACAAGGGTGCGATGTTTTTGACCGGAAAGAAAAGGTTCAAAAAGCACCAAAACATGATTTTTGGACATATTGGAGTGTATTGGGTGCGTTCGTGGCAAAAACTTACTTCTTGATTCGCGCGGCGAACTTTTGTCAATTAATGCCAATATTGGCATATATTGGCTCACACGGGTGCGATGCTTTTGACCGGAAAGAAAATGTTCAAAAAGCACCAAAACATGATTTTTGGACATATTGGAGTGTATTGGGTGCGTTCGTGGCAAAAACTTACTTCTTGATTCGCGCGGCGAACTTTTGTCAATTAATGCCAATATTGGCATATATTGGCTCACACGGGTGCGATGCTTTTGACCGGAAAGAAAATGTTCAAAAAGCACCAAAACATGATTTTTGGACATATTGGAGTGTATTGGGTGCGTTCGTGGCAAAAACTTACTTCTTGATTCGCGCGGCGAACTTTTGTCAATTAATGCCAATATTGCCCCACACGGGTGCGATGTTTTTGACCGGAATGAAAAAGCTCAAAAAGCACCAAAACATGATTTTTGGACATATTGGAGTGTATTGGGTGCGTTCGTGGCAAAAACTTACTTCTTGATTCGCGCGGCGAACTTTTGTCAATTAATGCCAATATTGCCCCACACGGGTGCGATGTTTTTGACCGGAATGAAAAAGCTCAAAAAGCACCAAAACATGATTTTTGGACATATTGGAGTGTATTGGGTGCGTTCGTGGCAAAAACTTACTTCTTGATTCGCGCGGCGAACTTTTGTCAATTAATGCCAATATTGCCCCTCACGGGTGCGATGTTTTTGACCGGAAAGAAAAGGTTCAAAAAGCACCAAAACATGATTTTTGGACATATTGGAGTGTATTGGGTGCGTTCGTGGCAAAAACTTACTTCTTGATTCGCGCGGCGAACTTTTGTCAATTAATGCCAATATTGGCATATATTGGCTCACACGGGTGCGATGCTTTTGACCGGAAAGAAATTGTTCAAAAAGCACCAAAACATGATTTTTGGACATATTGGAGTGTATTGGGTGCGTTCGTGGCAAAAACTTACTTCTTGATTCGCGCGGCGAACTTTTGTCAATTAATGCCAATATTGCCCCTCACGGGTGCGATGTTTTTGACTGGAAAGAAAAGGTTCAAAAAGCACCAAAACATGATTTTTGGACATATTGGAGTGTATTGGGTGCGTTCGTGGCAAAAACTTACTTCTTGATTCGCGCGGCGAACTTTTGTCAATTAATGCCAATATTGGCATATATTGGCTCACACGGGTGCGATGCTTTTGACCGGAAAGAAAATGTTCAAAAAGCACCAAAACATGATTTTTGGACATATTGGTGTGTATTGGGTGCGTTCGTGGCAAAAACTAACTTCTTGATTCGCGCGGCGAACTTTTGTCAATTAATGCCAATATTGGCATATATTGGCTCACACGGGTGCGATGCTTTTGACCGGAAAGAAAATGTTCAAAAAGCACCAAAACATGATTTTTGGACATATTGGAGTGTATTGGGTGCGTTCGTGGAAAAAACTTACTTCTTGATTCGCGCGGCGAACTTTTGTCAATTAATGCCAATATTGGCATATATTGGCTCACACGGGTGCGATGCTTTTGACCGGAAAGAAAATGTTCAAAAAGCACCAAAACATGATTTTTGGACATATTGGAGTGTATTGGGTGCGTTCGTGGCAAAAACTTACTTCTTGATTCGCGCGGCGAACTTTTGTCAATTAATGCCAATATTGCCCCACACGGGTGCGATGTTTTTGACCGGAATGAAAAAGCTCAAAAAGCACCAAAACATGATTTTTGGACATATTGGAGTGTATTGGGTGCGTTCGTGGCAAAAACTTACTTCTTGATTCGCGCGGCGAACTTTTGTCAATTAATGCCAATATTGGCATATATTGGCTCACACGGGTGCGATGCTTTTGACCGGAAAGAAAATGTTCAAAAAGCACCAAAACATGATTTTTGGACATATTGGTGTGTATTGGGTGCGTTCGTGGCAAAAACTAACTTCTTGATTCGCGCGGCGAACTTTTGTCAATTAATGCCAATATTGGCATATATTGGCTCACACGGGTGCGATGCTTTTGACCGGAAAGAAAATGTTCAAAAAGCACCAAAACATGATTTTTGGACATATTGGAGTGTATTGGGTGCGTTCGTGGCAAAAACTTACTTCTTGATTCGCGCGGCGAACTTTTGTCAATTAATGCCAATATTGGCATATATTGGCTCACACGGGTGCGATGCTTTTGACCGGAAAGAAAATATTCAAAAAGCACCAAAACATGATTTTTGGACATATTGGAGTGTATTGGGTGCGTTCGTGGCAAAAACTTACTTCTTGATTCGCGCGGCGAACTTTTGTCAATTAATGCCAATATTGCCCCACACGGGTGCGATGTTTTTGACCGGAATGAAAAAGCTCAAAAAGCACCAAAACATGATTTTTGGACATATTGGAGTGTATTGGGTGCGTTCGTGGCAAAAACTTACTTCTTGATTCGCGCGGCGAACTTTTGTCAATTAATGCCAATATTGCCCCTCACGGGTGCGATGTTTTTGACCGGAAAGAAAAGGTTCAAAAAGCACCAAAACATGATTTTTGGACATATTGGAGTGTATTGGGTGCGTTCGTGGCAAAAACTTACTTCTTGATTCGCGCGGCGAACTTTTGTCAATTAATGCCAATATTGGCATATATTGGCTCACACGGGTGCGATGCTTTTGACCGGAAAGAAAATGTTCAAAAAGCACCAAAACATGATTTTTGGACATATTGGAGTGTATTGGGTGCGTTCGTGGCAAAAACTTACTTCTTGATTCGCGCGGCGAACTTTTGTCAATTAATGCCAATATTGGCATATATTGGCTCACACGGGTGCGATGCTTTTGACCGGAAAGAAAATGTTCAAAAAGCACCAAAACATGATTTTTGGACATATTGGAGTGTATTGGGTGCGTTCGTGGCAAAAACTTACTTCTTGATTCGCGCGGCGAACTTTTGTCAATTAATGCCAATATTGCCCCACACGGGTGCGATGTTTTTGACCGGAATGAAAAAGCTCAAAAAGCACCAAAACATGATTTTTGGACATATTGGAGTGTATTGGGTGCGTTCGTGGCAAAAACTTACTTCTTGATTCGCGCGGCGAACTTTTGTCAATTAATGCCAATATTGCCCCACACGGGTGCGATGTTTTTGACCGGAATGAAAAAGCTCAAAAAGCACCAAAACATGATTTTTGGACATATTGGAGTGTATTGGGTGCGTTCGTGGCAAAAACTTACTTCTTGATTCGCGCGGCGAACTTTTGTCAATTAATGCCAATATTGCCCCTCACGAGTGCGATGTTTTTGACCGGAAAGAAAAGGTTCAAAAAGCACCAAAACATGATTTTTGGACATATTGGAGTGTATTGGGTGCGTTCGTGTCAAAAACTTACTTCTTGATTCGCGCGGCGAACTTTTGTCAATAAATGCCAATATTGCCCCACACGGGTGCGATGTTTTTGACCGGAAAGAAAAGGTTCAAAAAGCACCAAAACATGATTTTTGGACATATTGGAGTGTATTGGGTGCGTTCGTGGCAAAAACTTACTTCTTGATTCGCGCGGCGAACTTTTGTCAATTAATGCCAATATTGCCCCACACGGGTGCGATGTTTTTGACCGGAATGAAAAAGCTCAAAAAGCACCAAAACATGATTTTTGGACATATTGGAGTGCATGGGGTGCGTTCGTGGAAAAAACTTACTTCTTGATTCGCGCGGCGAACTTTTGTCCATTAAAGCCAATATTGCCCCACAAGGGTGCGATGTTTTTGACCGGAAAGAAAAGGTTCAAAAAGCACCAAAACATGATTTTTGGACATATTGGAGTGTATTGGGTGCGTTCGTGGCAAAAACTTACTTCTTGATTCGCGCGGCGAACTTTTGTCAATTAATGCCAATATTGGCATATATTGGCTCACACGGGTGCGATGCTTTTGACCGGAAAGAAAATGTTCAAAAAGCACCAAAACATGATTTTTGGACATATTGGAGTGTATTGGGTGCGTTCGTGGCAAAAACTTACTTCTTGATTCGCGCGGCGAACTTTTGTCAATTAATGCCAATATTGGCATATATTGGCTCACACGGGTGCGATGCTTTTGACCGGAAAGAAAATGTTCAAAAAGCACCAAAACATGATTTTTGGACATATTGGAGTGTATTGGGTGCGTTCGTGGCAAAAACTTACTTCTTGATTCGCGCGGCGAACTTTTGTCAATTAATGCCAATATTGCCCCACACGGGTGCGATGTTTTTGACCGGAATGAAAAAGCTCAAAAAGCACCAAAACATGATTTTTGGACATATTGGAGTGTATTGGGTGCGTTCGTGGCAAAAACTTACTTCTTGATTCGCGCGGCGAACTTTTGTCAATTAATGCCAATATTGCCCCTCACGGGTGCGATGTTTTTGACCGGAAAGAAAAGGTTCAAAAAGCACCAAAACATGATTTTTGGACATATTGGAGTGTATTGGGTGCGTTCGTGGCAAAAACTTACTTCTTGATTCGCGCGGCGAACTTTTGTCAATTAATGCCAATATTGGCATATATTGGCTCACACGGGTGCGATGCTTTTGACCGGAAAGAAAATGTTCAAAAAGCACCAAAACATGATTTTTGGACATATTGGAGTGTATTGGGTGCGTTCGTGGCAAAAACTTACTTCTTGATTCGCGCGGCGAACTTTTGTCAATTAATGCCAATATTGGCATATATTGGCTCACACGGGTGCGATGCTTTTGACCGGAAAGAAAATGTTCAAAAAGCACCAAAACATGATTTTTGGACATATTGGAGTGTATTGGGTGCGTTCGTGGAAAAAACTTACTTCTTGATTCGCGCGGCGAACTTTTGTCAATTAATGCCAATATTGGCATATATTGGCTCACACGGGTGCGATGCTTTTGACCGGAAAGAAAATGTTCAAAAAGCACCAAAACATGATTTTTGGACATATTGGAGTGTATTGGGAGCGTTCGTGGCAAAAACTTACTTCTTGATTCGCGCGGCGAACTTTTGTCAATTATTGCCAATATTGCCCCACACGGGTGCGATGTTTTTGACCGGAAAGAAAAGGTTCAAAAAGCACCAAAACATGATTTTTGGACATATTGGAGTGTATTGGGTGCGTTCGTGGCAAAAACTTACTTCTTGATTCGCGCGGCGAACTTTTGTCAATTAATGCCAATATTGGCATATATTGGCTCACACGGGTGCGATGCTTTTGACCGGAAAGAAAATGTTCAAAAAGCACCAAAACATGATTTTTGGACATATTGGAGTGTATTGGGTGCGTTCGTGGCAAAAACTTACTTCTTGATTCGCGCGGCGAACTTTTGTCAATTAATGCCAATATTGCCCCACACGGGTGCGATGTTTTTGACCGGAATGAAAAAGCTCAAAAAGCACCAAAACATGATTTTTGGACATATTGGAGTGTATTGGGTGCGTTCGTGGCAAAAACTTACTTCTTTATTCGCGCGGCGAACTTTTGTCAATTAATGCCAATATTGCCCCTCACGGGTGCGATGTTTTTGACCGGAAAGAAAAGGTTCAAAAAGCACCAAAACATGATTTTTGGACATATTGGAGTGTATTGGGTGCGTTCGTGGCAAAAACTTACTTCTTGATTCGCGCGGCGAACTTTTGTCAATTAATGCCAATATTGGCATATATTGGCTCACACGGGTGCGATGCTTTTGACCGGAAAGAAAATGTTCAAAAAGCACCAAAACATGATTTTTGGACATATTGGAGTGTATTGGGTGCGTTCGTGGCAAAAACTTACTTCTTGATTCGCGCGGCGAACTTTTGTCAATTAATGCCAATATTGCCCCACACGGGTGCGATGTTTTTGACCGGAATGAAAAAGCTCAAAAAGCACCAAAACATGATTTTTGGACATATTGGAGTGTATTGGGTGCGTTCGTGGCAAAAACTTACTTCTTTATTCGCGCGGCGAACTTTTGTCAATTAATGCCAATATTGCCCCTCACGGGTGCGATGTTTTTGACCGGAAAGAAAAGGTTCAAAAAGCACCAAAACATGATTTTTGGACATATTGGAGTGTATTGGGTGCGTTCGTGGCAAAAACTTACTTCTTGATTCGCGCGGCGAACTTTTGTCAATTAATGCCAATATTGCCCCACACGGGTGCGATGTTTTTGACCGGAATGAAAAAGCTCAAAAAGCACCAAAACATGATTTTTGGACATATTGGAGTGTATTGGGTGCGTTCGTGGCAAAAACTTACTTCTTGATTCGCGCGGCGAACTTTTGTCAATTAATGCCAATATTGCCCCTCACGGGTGCGATGTTTTTGACCGGAATGAAAAAGCTCAAAAAGCACCAAAACATGATTTTTGGACATATTGGAGTGCATGGGGTGCGTTCGTGGAAAAAACTTACTTCTTGATTCGCGCGGCGAACTTTTGTCCATTAAAGCCAATATTGCCCCACAAGGGTGCGATGTTTTTGACCGGAAAGAAAAGGTTCAAAAAGCACCAAAACATGATTTTTGGACATATTGGAGTGTATTGGGTGCGTTCGTGGCAAAAACTTACTTCTTGATTCGCGCGGCGAACTTTTGTCAATTAATGCCAATATTGGCATATATTGGCTCACACGGGTGCGATGCTTTTGACCGGAAAGAAAATGTTCAAAAAGCACCAAAACATGATTTTTGGACATATTGGAGTGTATTGGGTGCGTTCGTGGCAAAAACTTACTTCTTGATTCGCGCGGCGAACTTTTGTCAATTAATGCCAATATTGCCCCACACGGGTGCGATGTTTTTGACCGGAATGAAAAAGCTCAAAAAGCACCAAAACATGATTTTTGGACATATTGGAGTGTATTGGGTGCGTTCGTGGCAAAAACTTACTTCTTGATTCGCGCGGCGAACTTTTGTCAATTAATGCCAATATTGCCCCTCACGGGTGCGATGTTTTTGACTGGAAAGAAAAGGTTCAAAAAGCACCAAAACATGATTTTTGGACATATTGGAGTGTATTGGGTGCGTTCGTGGCAAAAACTTACTTCTTGATTCGCGCGGCGAACTTTTGTCAATTAATGCCAATATTGCCCCTCACGGGTGCGATGTTTTTGACTGGAAAGAAAAGGTTCAAAAAGCACCAAAACATGATTTTTGGACATATTGGAGTGTATTGGGTGCGTTCGTGGCAAAAACTTACTTCTTGATTCGCGCGGCGAACTTTTGTCAATTAATGCCAATATTGCCCCACACGGGTGCGATGTTTTTGACCGGAATGAAAAAGCTCAAAAAGCACCAAAACATGATTTTTGGACATATTGGAGTGTATTGGGTGCGTTCGTGGCAAAAACTTACTTCTTGATTCGCGCGGCGAACTTTTGTCAATTAATGCCAATATTGGCATATATTGGCTCACACGGGTGCGATGCTTTTGACCGGAAAGAAAATGTTCAAAAAGCACCAAAACATGATTTTTGGACATATTGGTGTGTATTGGGTGCGTTCGTGGCAAAAACTAACTTCTTGATTCGCGCGGCGAACTTTTGTCAATTAATGCCAATATTGGCATATATTGGCTCACACGGGTGCGATGCTTTTGACCGGAAAGAAAATGTTCAAAAAGCACCAAAACATGATTTTTGGACATATTGGAGTGTATTGGGTGCGTTCGTGGCAAAAACTTACTTCTTGATTCGCGCGGCGAACTTTTGTCAATTAATGCCAATATTGGCATATATTGGCTCACACGGGTGCGATGCTTTTGACCGGAAAGAAAATGTTCAAAAAGCACCAAAACATGATTTTTGGACATATTGGAGTGTATTGGGTGCGTTCGTGGCAAAAACTTACTTCTTGATTCGCGCGGCGAACTTTTGTCAATTAATGCCAATATTGGCATATATTGGCTCACACGGGTGCGATGCTTTTGACCGGAAAGAAAATGTTCAAAAAGCACCAAAACATGATTTTTGGACATATTGGAGTGTATTGGGTGCGTTCGTGGCAAAAACTTACTTCTTGATTCGCGCGGCGAACTTTTGTCAATTAATGCCAATATTGGCATATATTGGCTCACACGGGTGCGATGCTTTTGACCGGAAAGAAAATGTTCAAAAAGCACCAAAACATGATTTTTGGACATATTGGAGTGTATTGGGTGCGTTCGTGGAAAAAACTTACTTCTTGATTCGCGCGGCGAACTTTTGTCAATTAATGCCAATATTGGCATATATTGGCTCACACGGGTGCGATGCTTTTGACCGGAAAGAAAATGTTCAAAAAGCACCAAAACATGATTTTTGGACATATTGGAGTGTATTGGGAGCGTTCGTGGCAAAAACTTACTTCTTGATTCGCGCGGCGAACTTTTGTCAATTATTGCCAATATTGCCCCACACGGGTGCGATGTTTTTGACCGGAAAGAAAAGGTTCAAAAAGCACCAAAACATGATTTTTGGACATATTGGAGTGTATTGGGTGCGTTCGTGGCAAAAACTTACTTCTTGATTCGCGCGGCGAACTTTTGTCAATTAATGCCAATATTGGCATATATTGGCTCACACGGGTGCGATGCTTTTGACCGGAAAGAAAATGTTCAAAAAGCACCAAAACATGATTTTTGGACATATTGGAGTGTATTGGGTGCGTTCGTGGCAAAAACTTACTTCTTGATTCGCGCGGCGAACTTTTGTCAATTAATGCCAATATTGCCCCACACGGGTGCGATGTTTTTGACCGGAATGAAAAAGCTCAAAAAGCACCAAAACATGATTTTTGGACATATTGGAGTGTATTGGGTGCGTTCGTGGCAAAAACTTACTTCTTTATTCGCGCGGCGAACTTTTGTCAATTAATGCCAATATTGCCCCTCACGGGTGCGATGTTTTTGACCGGAAAGAAAAGGTTCAAAAAGCACCAAAACATGATTTTTGGACATATTGGAGTGTATTGGGTGCGTTCGTGGCAAAAACTTACTTCTTGATTCGCGCGGCGAACTTTTGTCAATTAATGCCAATATTGGCATATATTGGCTCACACGGGTGCGATGCTTTTGACCGGAAAGAAAATGTTCAAAAAGCACCAAAACATGATTTTTGGACATATTGGAGTGTATTGGGTGCGTTCGTGGCAAAAACTTACTTCTTGATTCGCGCGGCGAACTTTTGTCAATTAATGCCAATATTGCCCCACACGGGTGCGATGTTTTTGACCGGAATGAAAAAGCTCAAAAAGCACCAAAACATGATTTTTGGACATATTGGAGTGTATTGGGTGCGTTCGTGGCAAAAACTTACTTCTTTATTCGCGCGGCGAACTTTTGTCAATTAATGCCAATATTGCCCCTCACGGGTGCGATGTTTTTGACCGGAAAGAAAAGGTTCAAAAAGCACCAAAACATGATTTTTGGACATATTGGAGTGTATTGGGTGCGTTCGTGGCAAAAACTTACTTCTTGATTCGCGCGGCGAACTTTTGTCAATTAATGCCAATATTGCCCCACACGGGTGCGATGTTTTTGACCGGAATGAAAAAGCTCAAAAAGCACCAAAACATGATTTTTGGACATATTGGAGTGTATTGGGTGCGTTCGTGGCAAAAACTTACTTCTTGATTCGCGCGGCGAACTTTTGTCAATTAATGCCAATATTGCCCCTCACGGGTGCGATGTTTTTGACCGGAATGAAAAAGCTCAAAAAGCACCAAAACATGATTTTTGGACATATTGGAGTGCATGGGGTGCGTTCGTGGAAAAAACTTACTTCTTGATTCGCGCGGCGAACTTTTGTCCATTAAAGCCAATATTGCCCCACAAGGGTGCGATGTTTTTGACCGGAAAGAAAAGGTTCAAAAAGCACCAAAACATGATTTTTGGACATATTGGAGTGTATTGGGTGCGTTCGTGGCAAAAACTTACTTCTTGATTCGCGCGGCGAACTTTTGTCAATTAATGCCAATATTGGCATATATTGGCTCACACGGGTGCGATGCTTTTGACCGGAAAGAAAATGTTCAAAAAGCACCAAAACATGATTTTTGGACATATTGGAGTGTATTGGGTGCGTTCGTGGCAAAAACTTACTTCTTGATTCGCGCGGCGAACTTTTGTCAATTAATGCCAATATTGCCCCACACGGGTGCGATGTTTTTGACCGGAATGAAAAAGCTCAAAAAGCACCAAAACATGATTTTTGGACATATTGGAGTGTATTGGGTGCGTTCGTGGCAAAAACTTACTTCTTGATTCGCGCGGCGAACTTTTGTCAATTAATGCCAATATTGCCCCTCACGGGTGCGATGTTTTTGACTGGAAAGAAAAGGTTCAAAAAGCACCAAAACATGATTTTTTGGACATATTGGAGTGTATTGGGTGCGTTCGTGGCAAAAACTTACTTCTTGATTCGCGCGGCGAACTTTTGTCAATTAATGCCAATATTGCCCCTCACGGGTGCGATGTTTTTGACTGGAAAGAAAAGGTTCAAAAAGCACCAAAACATGATTTTTGGACATATTGGAGTGTATTGGGTGCGTTCGTGGCAAAAACTTACTTCTTGATTCGCGCGGCGAACTTTTGTCAATTAATGCCAATATTGCCCCACACGGGTGCGATGTTTTTGACCGGAAAGAAAAGGTTCAAAAAGCACCAAAACATGATTTTTGGACATATTGGAGTGTATTGGGTGCGTTCGTGGCAAAAACTTACTTCTTGATTCGCGCGGCGAACTTTTGTCAATTAATGCCAATATTGGCATATATTGGCTCACACAGGTCCGATGCTTTTGACCGGAAAGAAAAGGTTCAAAAAGCACCAAAACGTGATTTTTGGACATATTGGAGTGTATTGGGTACGTTCGTGGCAAAAACTTACTTCTTGATTCGCGCGGCGAACTTTTGTCAATTAATGCCAATATTGCCCCACACGGGTGCGATGTTTTTGACCGGAATGAAAAAGCTCAAAAAGCACCAAAACATGATTTTTGGACATATTGGAGTGCATGGGGTGCGTTCGTGGAAAAAACTTACTTCTTGATTCGCGCGGCGAACTTTTGTCAATTAATGCCAATATTGCCCCACACGGGTGCGATGTTTTTGACCGGAATGAAAAAGCTCAAAAAGCACCAAAACATGATTTTTGGACATATTGGAGTGTATTGGGTGCGTTCGTGGCAAAAACTTACTTCTTTATTCGCGCGGCGAACTTTTGTCAATTAATGCCAATATTGCCCCTCACGGGTGCGATGTTTTTGACCGGAAAGAAAAGGTTCAAAAAGCACCAAAACATGATTTTTGGACATATTGGAGTGTATTGGGTGCGTTCGTGGCAAAAACTTACTTCTTGATTCGCGCGGCGAACTTTTGTCAATTAATGCCAATATTGCCCCACACGGGTGCGATGTTTTTGACCGGAAAGAAAAGGTTCAAAAAGCACCAAAACATGATTTTTGGACATATTGGAGTGTATTGGGTGCGTTCGTGGCAAAAACTTACTTCTTGATTCGCGCGGCGAACTTTTGTCAATTAATGCCAATATTGCCCCACACGGGTGCGATGTTTTTGACCGGAATGAAAAAGCTCAAAAAGCACCAAAACATGATTTTTGGACATATTGGAGTGCATGGGGTGCGTTCGTGGAAAAAACTTACTTCTTGATTCGCGCGGCGAACTTTTGTCCATTAAAGCCAATATTGCCCCACAAGGGTGCGATGTTTTTGACCGGAAAGAAAAGGTTCAAAAAGCACCAAAACATGATTTTTGGACATATTGGAGTGTATTGGGTGCGTTCGTGGCAAAAACTTACTTCTTGATTCGCGCGGCGAACTTTTGTCAATTAATGCCAATATTGGCATATATTGGCTCACACGGGTGCGATGCTTTTGACCGGAAAGAAAATGTTCAAAAAGCACCAAAACATGATTTTTGGACATATTGGAGTGTATTGGGTGCGTTCGTGGCAAAAACTTACTTCTTGATTCGCGCGGCGAACTTTTGTCAATTAATGCCAATATTGCCCCACACGGGTGCGATGCTTTTGACCGGAAAGAAAAAGCTCAAAAAGCACCAAAACATGATTTTTGGACATATTGGAGTGTACTGGGTGCGTTCGTGGCAAAAACTAACTTCTTGATTCGCGCGGCGAACTTTTGTCAATTAATGCCAATATTGGCATATATTGGCTCACACGGGTGCGATGCTTTTGACCGGAAAGAAAATGTTCAAAAAGCACCAAAACATGATTTTTGGACATATTGGAGTGTATTGGGTGCGTTCGTGGCAAAAACTTACTTCTTGATTCGCGCGGCGAACTTTTGTCCATTAAAGCCAATATTGCCCCACAAGGGTGCGATGTTTTTGACCGGAAAGAAAAGGTTCAAAAAGCACCAAAACATGATTTTTGGACATATTGGAGTGTATTGGGTGCGTTCGTGGCAAAAACTTACTTCTTGATTCGCGCGGCGAACTTTTGTCAATTAATGCCAATATTGCCCCAAACGGGTGCGATGTTTTTGACCGGAAAGAAAATGTTCAAAAAGCACCAAAACATGATTTTTGGACATATTGGAGTGTATTGGGTGCGTTCGTGGCAAAAACTTACTTCTTGATTCGCGCGGCGAACTTTTGTCAATTAATGCCAATATTGGCATATATTGGCTCACACGGGTGCGATGCTTTTGACCGGAAAGAAAATGTTCAAAAAGCACCAAAACATGATTTTTGGACATATTGGAGTGTATTGGGTGCGTTCGTGGCAAAAACTTACTTCTTGATTCGCGCGGCGAACTTTTGTCAATTAATGCCAATATTGCCCCACACGGGTGCGATGTTTTTGACCGGAATGAAAAAGCTCAAAAAGCACCAAAACATGATTTTTGGACATATTGGAGTGTATTGGGTGCGTTCGTGGCAAAAACTTACTTCTTGATTCGCGCGGCGAACTTTTGTCAATTAATGCCAATATTGCCCCACACGGGTGCGATGTTTTTGACCGGAATGAAAAAGCTCAAAAAGCACCAAAACATGATTTTTGGACATATTGGAGTGTATTGGGTGCGTTCGTGGCAAAAACTTACTTCTTGATTCGCGCGGCGAACTTTTGTCAATTAATGCCAATATTGCCCCTCACGGGTGCGATGTTTTTGACCGGAAAGAAAAGGTTCAAAAAGCACCAAAACATGATTTTTGGACATATTGGAGTGTATTGGGTGCGTTCGTGGCAAAAACTTACTTCTTGATTCGCGCGGCGAACTTTTGTCAATTAATGCCAATATTGGCATATATTGGCTCACACGGGTGCGATGCTTTTGACCGGAAAGAAAATGTTCAAAAAGCACCAAAACATGATTTTTGGACATATTGGAGTGTATTGGGTGCGTTCGTGGCAAAAACTTACTTCTTGATTCGCGCGGCGAACTTTTGTCAATTAATGCCAATATTGCCCCACACGGGTGCGATGTTTTTGACCGGAATGAAAAAGCTCAAAAAGCACCAAAACATGATTTTTGGACATATTGGAGTGTATTGGGTGCGTTCGTGGCAAAAACTTACTTCTTGATTCGCGCGGCGAACTTTTGTCAATTAATGCCAATATTGCCCCACACGGGTGCGATGTTTTTGACCGGAATGAAAAAGCTCAAAAAGCACCAAAACATGATTTTTGGACATATTGGAGTGTATTGGGTGCGTTCGTGGCAAAAACTTACTTCTTTATTCGCGCGGCGAACTTTTGTCAATTAATGCCAATATTGCCCCTCACGGGTGCGATGTTTTTGACCGGAAAGAAAAGGTTCAAAAAGCACCAAAACATAATTTTTGGACATATTGGAGTGTATTGGGTGCGTTCGTGGCAAAAACTTACTTCTTGATTCGCGCGGCGAACTTTTGTCAATTAATGCCAATATTGCCCCACACGGGTGCGATGTTTTTGACCGGAATGAAAAAGCTCAAAAAGCACCAAAACATGATTTTTGGACATATTGGAGTGTATTGGGTGCGTTCGTGGCAAAAACTTACTTCTTGATTCGCGCGGCGAACTTTTGTCAATTAATGCCAATATTGCCCCTCACGGGTGCGATGTTTTTGACCGGAATGAAAAAGCTCAAAAAGCACCAAAACATGATTTTTGGACATATTGGAGTGCATGGGGTGCGTTCGTGGAAAAAACTTACTTCTTGATTCGCGCGGCGAACTTTTGTCCATTAAAGCCAATATTGCCCCACAAGGGTGCGATGTTTTTGACCGGAAAGAAAAGGTTCAAAAAGCACCAAAACATGATTTTTGGACATATTGGAGTGTATTGGGTGCGTTCGTGGCAAAAACTTACTTCTTGATTCGCGCGGCGAACTTTTGTCAATTAATGCCAATATTGGCATATATTGGCTCACACGGGTGCGATGCTTTTGACCGGAAAGAAAATGTTCAAAAAGCACCAAAACATGATTTTTGGACATATTGGAGTGTATTGGGTGCGTTCGTGGCAAAAACTTACTTCTTGATTCGCGCGGCGAACTTTTGTCAATTAATGCCAATATTGCCCCACACGGGTGCGATGTTTTTGACCGGAATGAAAAAGCTCAAAAAGCACCAAAACATGATTTTTGGACATATTGGAGTGTATTGGGTGCGTTCGTGGCAAAAACTTACTTCTTGATTCGCGCGGCGAACTTTTGTCAATTAATGCCAATATTGCCCCTCACGGGTGCGATGTTTTTGACTGGAAAGAAAAGGTTCAAAAAGCACCAAAACATGATTTTTGGACATATTGGAGTGTATTGGGTGCGTTCGTGGCAAAAACTTACTTCTTGATTCGCGCGGCGAACTTTTGTCAATTAATGCCAATATTGCCCCTCACGGGTGCGATGTTTTTGACTGGAAAGAAAAGGTTCAAAAAGCACCAAAACATGATTTTTGGACATATTGGAGTGTATTGGGTGCGTTCGTGGCAAAAACTTACTTCTTGATTCGCGCGGCGAACTTTTGTCAATTAATGCCAATATTGCCCCACACGGGTGCGATGTTTTTGACCGGAAAGAAAAGGTTCAAAAAGCACCAAAACATGATTTTTGGACATATTGGAGTGTATTGGGTGCGTTCGTGGCAAAAACTTACTTCTTGATTCGCGCGGCGAACTTTTGTCAATTAATGCCAATATTGGCATATATTGGCTCACACAGGTCCGATGCTTTTGACCGGAAAGAAAAGGTTCAAAAAGCACCAAAACGTGATTTTTGGACATATTGGAGTGTATTGGGTACGTTCGTGGCAAAAACTTACTTCTTGATTCGCGCGGCGAACTTTTGTCAATTAATGCCAATATTGCCCCACACGGGTGCGATGTTTTTGACCGGAATGAAAAAGCTCAAAAAGCACCAAAACATGATTTTTGGACATATTGGAGTGCATGGGGTGCGTTCGTGGAAAAAACTTACTTCTTGATTCGCGCGGCGAACTTTTGTCAATTAATGCCAATATTGCCCCACACGGGTGCGATGTTTTTGACCGGAATGAAAAAGCTCAAAAAGCACCAAAACATGATTTTTGGACATATTGGAGTGTATTGGGTGCGTTCGTGGCAAAAACTTACTTCTTTATTCGCGCGGCGAACTTTTGTCAATTAATGCCAATATTGCCCCTCACGGGTGCGATGTTTTTGACCGGAAAGAAAAGGTTCAAAAAGCACCAAAACATGATTTTTGGACATATTGGAGTGTATTGGGTGCGTTCGTGGCAAAAACTTACTTCTTGATTCGCGCGGCGAACTTTTGTCAATTAATGCCAATATTGCCCCACACGGGTGCGATGTTTTTGACCGGAAAGAAAAGGTTCAAAAAGCACCAAAACATGATTTTTGGACATATTGGAGTGTATTGGGTGCGTTCGTGGCAAAAACTTACTTCTTGATTCGCGCGGCGAACTTTTGTCAATTAATGCCAATATTGCCCCACACGGGTGCGATGTTTTTGACCGGAATGAAAAAGCTCAAAAAGCACCAAAACATGATTTTTGGACATATTGGAGTGCATGGGGTGCGTTCGTGGAAAAAACTTACTTCTTGATTCGCGCGGCGAACTTTTGTCCATTAAAGCCAATATTGCCCCACAAGGGTGCGATGTTTTTGACCGGAAAGAAAAGGTTCAAAAAGCACCAAAACATGATTTTTGGACATATTGGAGTGTATTGGGTGCGTTCGTGGCAAAAACTTACTTCTTGATTCGCGCGGCGAACTTTTGTCAATTAATGCCAATATTGGCATATATTGGCTCACACGGGTGCGATGCTTTTGACCGGAAAGAAAATGTTCAAAAAGCACCAAAACATGATTTTTGGACATATTGGAGTGTATTGGGTGCGTTCGTGGCAAAAACTTACTTCTTGATTCGCGCGGCGAACTTTTGTCAATTAATGCCAATATTGCCCCACACGGGTGCGATGCTTTTGACCGGAAAGAAAAAGCTCAAAAAGCACCAAAACATGATTTTTGGACATATTGGAGTGTACTGGGTGCGTTCGTGGCAAAAACTAACTTCTTGATTCGCGCGGCGAACTTTTGTCAATTAATGCCAATATTGGCATATATTGGCTCACACGGGTGCGATGCTTTTGACCGGAAAGAAAATGTTCAAAAAGCACCAAAACATGATTTTTGGACATATTGGAGTGTATTGGGTGCGTTCGTGGCAAAAACTTACTTCTTGATTCGCGCGGCGAACTTTTGTCCATTAAAGCCAATATTGCCCCACAAGGGTGCGATGTTTTTGACCGGAAAGAAATGGTTCAAAAAGCACCAAAACATGATTTTTGGACATATTGGAGTGTATTGGGTGCGTTCGTGGCAAAAACTTACTTCTTGATTCGCGCGGCGAACTTTTGTCAATTAATGCCAATATTGCCCCAAACGGGTGCGATGTTTTTGACCGGAAAGAAAATGTTCAAAAAGCACCAAAACATGATTTTTGGACATATTGGAGTGTATTGGGTGCGTTCGTGGCAAAAACTTACTTCTTGATTCGCGCGGCGAACTTTTGTCAATTAATGCCAATATTGGCATATATTGGCTCACACGGGTGCGATGCTTTTGACCGGAAAGAAAATGTTCAAAAAGCACCAAAACATGATTTTTGGACATATTGGAGTGTATTGGGTGCGTTCGTGGCAAAAACTTACTTCTTGATTCGCGCGGCGAACTTTTGTCAATTAATGCCAATATTGCCCCACACGGGTGCGATGTTTTTGACCGGAATGAAAAAGCTCAAAAAGCACCAAAACATGATTTTTGGACATATTGGAGTGTATTGGGTGCGTTCGTGGCAAAAACTTACTTCTTGATTCGCGCGGCGAACTTTTGTCAATTAATGCCAATATTGCCCCACACGGGTGCGATGTTTTTGACCGGAATGAAAAAGCTCAAAAAGCACCAAAACATGATTTTTGGACATATTGGAGTGTATTGGGTGCGTTCGTGGCAAAAACTTACTTCTTGATTCGCGCGGCGAACTTTTGTCAATTAATGCCAATATTGCCCCTCACGGGTGCGATGTTTTTGACCGGAAAGAAAAGGTTCAAAAAGCACCAAAACATGATTTTTGGACATATTGGAGTGTATTGGGTGCGTTCGTGGCAAAAACTTACTTCTTGATTCGCGCGGCGAACTTTTGTCAATTAATGCCAATATTGGCATATATTGGCTCACACAGGTCCGATGCTTTTGACCGGAAAGAAAAGGTTCAAAAAGCACCAAAACGTGATTTTTGGACATATTGGAGTGTATTGGGTGCGTTCGTGGCAAAAACTTACTTCTTGATTCGCGCGGCGAACTTTTGTCAATTAATGCCAATATTGCCCCACACGGGTGCGATGTTTTTGACCGGAATGAAAAAGCTCAAAAAGCACCAAAACATGATTTTTGGACATATTGGAGTGCATGGGGTGCGTTCGTGGAAAAAACTTACTTCTTGATTCGCGCGGCGAACTTTTGTCAATTAATGCCAATATTGCCCCACACGGGTGCGATGTTTTTGACCGGAATGAAAAAGCTCAAAAAGCACCAAAACATGATTTTTGGACATATTGGAGTGTATTGGGTGCGTTCGTGGCAAAAACTTACTTCTTTATTCGCGCGGCGAACTTTTGTCAATTAATGCCAATATTGCCCCTCACGGGTGCGATGTTTTTGACCGGAAAGAAAAGGTTCAAAAAGCACCAAAACATGATTTTTGGACATATTGGAGTGTATTGGGTGCGTTCGTGGCAAAAACTTACTTCTTGATTCGCGCGGCGAACTTTTGTCCATTAAAGCCAATATTGCCCCACAAGGGTGCGATGTTTTTGACCGGAAAGAAAAGGTTCAAAAAGCACCAAAACATGATTTTTGGACATATTGGAGTGTATTGGGTGCGTTCGTGGCAAAAACTTACTTCTTGATTCGCGCGGCGAACTTTTGTCAATTAATGCCAATATTGCCCCAAACGGGTGCGATGTTTTTGACCGGAAAGAAAATGTTCAAAAAGCACCAAAACATGATTTTTGGACATATTGGAGTGTATTGGGTGCGTTCGTGGCAAAAACTTACTTCTTGATTCGCGCGGCGAACTTTTGTCAATTAATGCCAATATTGCCCCACACGGGTGCGATGTTTTTGACCGGAATGAAAAAGCTCAAAAAGCACCAAAACATGATTTTTGGACATATTGGAGTGTATTGGGTGCGTTCGTGGCAAAAACTTACTTCTTGATTCGCGCGGCGAACTTTTGTCAATTAATGCCAATATTGCCCCTCACGGGTGCGATGTTTTTGACTGGAAAGAAAAGGTTCAAAAAGCACCAAAACATGATTTTTGGACATATTGGAGTGTATTGGGTGCGTTCGTGGCAAAAACTTACTTCTTGATTCGCGCGGCGAACTTTTGTCAATTAATGCCAATATTGCCCCACACGGGTGCGATGTTTTTGACCGGAATGAAAAAGCTCAAAAAGCACCAAAACATGATTTTTGGACATATTGGAGTGCATGGGGTGCGTTCGTGGAAAAAACTTACTTCTTGATTCGCGCGGCGAACTTTTGTCCATTAAAGCCAATATTGCCCCACAAGGGTGCGATGTTTTTGACCGGAAAGAAAAGGTTCAAAAAGCACCAAAACATGATTTTTGGACATATTGGAGTGTATTGGGTGCGTTCGTGGCAAAAACTTACTTCTTGATTCGCGCGGCGAACTTTTGTCAATTAATGCCAATATTGGCATATATTGGCTCACACGGGTGCGATGCTTTTGACCGGAAAGAAAATGTTCAAAAAGCACCAAAACATGATTTTTGGACATATTGGAGTGTATTGGGTGCGTTCGTGGCAAAAACTTACTTCTTGATTCGCGCGGCGAACTTTTGTCAATTAATGCCAATATTGCCCCACACGGGTGCGATGCTTTTGACCGGAAAGAAAAAGCTCAAAAAGCACCAAAACATGATTTTTGGACATATTGGAGTGTACTGGGTGCGTTCGTGGCAAAAACTAACTTCTTGATTCGCGCGGCGAACTTTTGTCAATTAATGCCAATATTGGCATATATTGGCTCACACGGGTGCGATGCTTTTGACCGGAAAGAAAATGTTCAAAAAGCACCAAAACATGATTTTTGGACATATTGGAGTGTATTGGGTGCGTTCGTGGCAAAAACTTACTTCTTGATTCGCGCGGCGAACTTTTGTCCATTAAAGCCAATATTGCCCCACAAGGGTGCGATGTTTTTGACCGGAAAGAAAAGGTTCAAAAAGCACCAAAACATGATTTTTGGACATATTGGAGTGTATTGGGTGCGTTCGTGGCAAAAACTTACTTCTTGATTCGCGCGGCGAACTTTTGTCAATTAATGCCAATATTGCCCCAAACGGGTGCGATGTTTTTGACCGGAAAGAAAATGTTCAAAAAGCACCAAAACATGATTTTTGGACATATTGGAGTGTATTGGGTGCGTTCGTGGCAAAAACTTACTTCTTGATTCGCGCGGCGAACTTTTGTCAATTAATGCCAATATTGGCATATATTGGCTCACACGGGTGCGATGCTTTTGACCGGAAAGAAAATGTTCAAAAAGCACCAAAACATGATTTTTGGACATATTGGAGTGTATTGGGTGCGTTCGTGGCAAAAACTTACTTCTTGATTCGCGCGGCGAACTTTTGTCAATTAATGCCAATATTGCCCCACACGGGTGCGATGTTTTTGACCGGAATGAAAAAGCTCAAAAAGCACCAAAACATGATTTTTGGACATATTGGAGTGTATTGGGTGCGTTCGTGGCAAAAACTTACTTCTTGATTCGCGCGGCGAACTTTTGTCAATTAATGCCAATATTGCCCCACACGGGTGCGATGTTTTTGACCGGAATGAAAAAGCTCAAAAAGCACCAAAACATGATTTTTGGACATATTGGAGTGTATTGGGTGCGTTCGTGGCAAAAACTTACTTCTTGATTCGCGCGGCGAACTTTTGTCAATTAATGCCAATATTGCCCCTCACGGGTGCGATGTTTTTGACCGGAAAGAAAAGGTTCAAAAAGCACCAAAACATGATTTTTGGACATATTGGAGTGTATTGGGTGCGTTCGTGGCAAAAACTTACTTCTTGATTCGCGCGGCGAACTTTTGTCAATTAATGCCAATATTGGCATATATTGGCTCACACAGGTCCGATGCTTTTGACCGGAAAGAAAAGGTTCAAAAAGCACCAAAACGTGATTTTTGGACATATTGGAGTGTATTGGGTGCGTTCGTGGCAAAAACTTACTTCTTGATTCGCGCGGCGAACTTTTGTCAATTAATGCCAATATTGGCATATATTGGCTCACACGGGTGCGATGCTTTTGACCGGAAAGAAAATGTTCAAAAAGCACCAAAACATGATTTTTGGACATATTGGTGTGTATTGGGTGCGTTCGTGGCAAAAACTTACTTCTTGATTCGCGCGGCGAACTTTTGTCAATTAATGCCAATATTGCCCCACACGGGTGCGATGTTTTTGACCGGAATGAAAAAGCTCAAAAAGCACCAAAACATGATTTTTGGACATATTGGAGTGTATTGGGTGCGTTCGTGGCAAAAACTTACTTCTTGATTCGCGCGGCGAACTTTTGTCAATTAATGCCAATATTGCCCCTCACGGGTGCGATGTTTTTGACCGGAAAGAAAAGGTTCAAAAAGCACCAAAACATGATTTTTGGACATATTGGAGTGTATTGGGTGCGTTCGTGGCAAAAACTTACTTCTTGATTCGCGCGGCGAACTTTTGTCAATTAATGCCAATATTGGCATATATTGGCTCACACAGGTCCGATGCTTTTGACCGGAAAGAAAAGGTTCAAAAAGCACCAAAACGTGATTTTTGGACATATTGGAGTGTATTGGGTGCGTTCGTGGCAAAAACTTACTTCTTGATTCGCGCGGCGAACTTTTGTCAATTAATGCCAATATTGCCCCACACGGGTGCGATGTTTTTGACCGGAATGAAAAAGCTCAAAAAGCACCAAAACATGATTTTTGGACATATTGGAGTGCATGGGGTGCGTTCGTGGAAAAAACTTACTTCTTGATTCGCGCGGCGAACTTTTGTCAATTAATGCCAATATTGCCCCACACGGGTGCGATGTTTTTGACCGGAATGAAAAAGCTCAAAAAGCACCAAAACATGATTTTTGGACATATTGGAGTGTATTGGGTGCGTTCGTGGCAAAAACTTACTTCTTTATTCGCGCGGCGAACTTTTGTCAATTAATGCCAATATTGCCCCTCACGGGTGCGATGTTTTTGACCGGAAAGAAAAGGTTCAAAAAGCACCAAAACATGATTTTTGGACATATTGGAGTGTATTGGGTGCGTTCGTGGCAAAAACTTACTTCTTGATTCGCGCGGCGAACTTTTGTCAATTAATGCCAATATTGCCCCACACGGGTGCGATGTTTTTGACCGGAAAGAAAAGGTTCAAAAAGCACCAAAACATGATTTTTGGACATATTGGAGTGTATTGGGTGCGTTCGTGGCAAAAACTTACTTCTTGATTCGCGCGGCGAACTTTTGTCAATTAATGCCAATATTGCCCCACACGGGTGCGATGTTTTTGACCGGAATGAAAAAGCTCAAAAAGCACCAAAACATGATTTTTGGACATATTGGAGTGCATGGGGTGCGTTCGTGGAAAAAACTTACTTCTTGATTCGCGCGGCGAACTTTTGTCCATTAAAGCCAATATTGCCCCACACGGGTGCGATGTTTTTGACCGGAATGAAAAAGCTCAAAAAGCACCAAAACATGATTTTTGGACATATTGGAGTGTATTGGGTGCGTTCGTGGCAAAAACTTACTTCTTTATTCGCGCGGCGAACTTTTGTCAATTAATGCCAATATTGCCCCTCACGGGTGCGATGTTTTTGACCGGAAAGAAAAGGTTCAAAAAGCACCAAAACATGATTTTTGGACATATTGGAGTGTATTGGGTGCGTTCGTGGCAAAAACTTACTTCTTGATTCGCGCGGCGAACTTTTGTCAATTAATGCCAATATTGCCCCACACGGGTGCGATGTTTTTGACCGGAAAGAAAAGGTTCAAAAAGCACCAAAACATGATTTTTGGACATATTGGAGTGTATTGGGTGCGTTCGTGGCAAAAACTTACTTCTTGATTCGCGCGGCGAACTTTTGTCAATTAATGCCAATATTGCCCCACACGGGTGCGATGTTTTTGACCGGAATGAAAAAGCTCAAAAAGCACCAAAACATGATTTTTGGACATATTGGAGTGCATGGGGTGCGTTCGTGGAAAAAACTTACTTCTTGATTCGCGCGGCGAACTTTTGTCCATTAAAGCCAATATTGCCCCACAAGGGTGCGATGTTTTTGACCGGAAAGAAAAGGTTCAAAAAGCACCAAAACATGATTTTTGGACATATTGGAGTGTATTGGGTGCGTTCGTGGCAAAAACTTACTTCTTGATTCGCGCGGCGAACTTTTGTCAATTAATGCCAATATTGGCATATATTGGCTCACACGGGTGCGATGCTTTTGACCGGAAAGAAAATGTTCAAAAAGCACCAAAACATGATTTTTGGACATATTGGAGTGTATTGGGTGCGTTCGTGGCAAAAACTTACTTCTTGATTCGCGCGGCGAACTTTTGTCAATTAATGCCAATATTGCCCCACACGGGTGCGATGCTTTTGACCGGAAAGAAAAAGCTCAAAAAGCACCAAAACATGATTTTTGGACATATTGGAGTGTACTGGGTGCGTTCGTGGCAAAAACTAACTTCTTGATTCGCGCGGCGAACTTTTGTCAATTAATGCCAATATTGGCATATATTGGCTCACACGGGTGCGATGCTTTTGACCGGAAAGAAAATGTTCAAAAAGCACCAAAACATGATTTTTGGACATATTGGAGTGTATTGGGTGCGTTCGTGGCAAAAACTTACTTCTTGATTCGCGCGGCGAACTTTTGTCCATTAAAGCCAATATTGCCCCACAAGGGTGCGATGTTTTTGACCGGAA
Organism: Oryza sativa Japonica Group; assembly: GCF_034140825.1. Classification (NCBI taxonomy): domain Eukaryota; kingdom Viridiplantae; phylum Streptophyta; class Magnoliopsida; order Poales; family Poaceae; genus Oryza; species Oryza sativa. The sequence continues at coordinate 13,066,763 of NC_089045.1, read as the reverse complement.
AGAAAAGGTTCAAAAAGCACCAAAACATGATTTTTGGACATATTGGAGTGTATTGGGTGCGTTCGTGGCAAAAACTTACTTCTTGATTCGCGCGGCGAACTTTTGTCAATTAATGCCAATATTGCCCCAAACGGGTGCGATGTTTTTGACCGGAAAGAAAATGTTCAAAAAGCACCAAAACATGATTTTTGGACATATTGGAGTGTATTGGGTGCGTTCGTGGCAAAAACTTACTTCTTGATTCGCGCGGCGAACTTTTGTCAATTAATGCCAATATTGGCATATATTGGCTCACACGGGTGCGATGCTTTTGACCGGAAAGAAAATGTTCAAAAAGCACCAAAACATGATTTTTGGACATATTGGAGTGTATTGGGTGCGTTCGTGGCAAAAACTTACTTCTTGATTCGCGCGGCGAACTTTTGTCAATTAATGCCAATATTGGCATATATTGGCTCACACGGGTGCGATGTTTTTGACCGGAAAGAAAATGTTCAAAAAGCACCAAAACATGATTTTCGGACATATTGGAGTGTATTGGGTGCGTGCGTGGCAAAAACTTACTTCTTGATTCGCGCGGCGAACTTTTGTCAATTAATGCCAATATTGCCCCACACGGGTGCGATGTTTTTGACCGGAATGAAAAAGCTCAAAAAGCACCAAAACATGATTTTTGGACATATTGGAGTGTATTGGGTGCGTTCGTGGCAAAAACTTACTTCTTGATTCGCGCGGCGAACTTTTGTCAATTAATGCCAATATTGCCCCTCACGGGTGCGATGTTTTTGACTGGAAAGAAAAGGTTCAAAAAGCACCAAAACATGATTTTTGGACATATTGGAGTGTATTGGGTGCGTTCGTGGCAAAAACTTACTTCTTGATTCGCGCGGCGAACTTTTGTCAATTAATGCCAATATTGGCATATATTGGCTCACACAGGTCCGATGCTTTTGACCGGAAAGAAAAGGTTCAAAAAGCACCAAAATGTGATTTTTGGACATATTGGAGTGTATTGGGTGCGTTCGTGGCAAAAACTTACTTCTTGATTCGCGCGGCGAACTTTTGTCAATTAATGCCAATATTGCCCCACACGGGTGCGATGTTTTTGACCGGAATGAAAAAGCTCAAAAAGCACCAAAACATGATTTTTGGACATATTGGAGTGCATGGGGTGCGTTCGTGGAAAAAACTTACTTCTTGATTCGCGCGGCGAACTTTTGTCCATTAAAGCCAATATTGCCCCACAAGGGTGCGATGTTTTTGACCGGAAAGAAAAGGTTCAAAAAGCACCAAAACATGATTTTTGGTCATATTGGAGTGTATTGGGTGCGTTCGTGGCAAAAACTTACTTCTTGATTCGCGCGGCGAACTTTTGTCAATTAATGCCAATATTGGCATATATTGGCTCACACGGGTGCGATGCTTTTGACCGGAAAGAAAATGTTCAAAAAGCACCAAAACATGATTTTTGGACATATTGGAGTGTATTGGGTGCGTTCGTGGCAAAAACTTACTTCTTGATTCGCGCGGCGAACTTTTGTCAATTAATGCCAATATTGGCATATATTGGCTCACACGGGTGCGATGCTTTTGACCGGAAAGAAAATGTTCAAAAAGCACCAAAACATGATTTTTGGACATATTGGAGTGTATTGGGTGCGTTCGTGGCAAAAACTTACTTCTTGATTCGCGCGGCGAACTTTTGTCAATTAATGCCAATATTGCCCCACACGGGTGCGATGCTTTTGACCGGAAAGAAAAAGCTCAAAAAGCACCAAAACATGATTTTTGGACATATTGGAGTGTATTGGGTGCGTTCGTGGCAAAAACTAACTTCTTGATTCGCGCGGCGAACTTTTGTCAATTAATGCCAATATTGGCATATATTGGCTCACACGGGTGCGATGCTTTTGACCGGAAAGAAAATGTTCAAAAAGCACCAAAACATGATTTTTGGACATATTGGAGTGTATTGGGTGCGTTCGTGGCAAAAACTTACTTCTTGATTCGCGCGGCGAACTTTTGTCCATTAAAGCCAATATTGCCCCACAAGGGTGCGATGTTTTTGACCGGAAAGAAAAGGTTCAAAAAGCACCAAAACATGATTTTTGGACATATTGGAGTGTATTGGGTGCGTTCGTGGCAAAAACTTACTTCTTGATTCGCGCGGCGAACTTTTGTCAATTAATGCCAATATTGCCCCACACGGGTGCGATGTTTTTGACCGGAAAGAAAATGTTCAAAAAGCACCAAAACATGATTTTTGGACATATTGGAGTGTATTGGGTGCGTTCGTGGCAAAAACTTACTTCTTGATTCGCGCGGCGAACTTTTGTCAATTAATGCCAATATTGGCATATATTGGCTCACACGGGTGCGATGCTTTTGACCGGAAAGAAAATGTTCAAAAAGCACCAAAACATGATTTTTGGACATATTGGAGTGTATTGGGTGCGTTCGTGGCAAAAACTTACTTCTTGATTCGCGCGGCGAACTTTTGTCAATTAATGCCAATATTGGCATATATTGGCTCACACGGGTGCGATGTTTTTGACCGGAAAGAAAATGTTCAAAAAGCACCAAAACATGATTTTTGGACATATTGGAGTGTATTGGGTGCGTGCGTGGCAAAAACTTACTTCTTGATTCGCGCGGCGAACTTTTGTCAATTAATGCCAATATTGCCCCACACGGGTGCGATGTTTTTGACCGGAATGAAAAAGCTCAAAAAGCACCAAAACATGATTTTTGGACATATTGGAGTGTATTGGGTGCGTTCGTGGCAAAAACTTACTTCTTGATTCGCGCGGCGAACTTTTGTCAATTAATGCCAATATTGCCCCTCACGGGTGCGATGTTTTTGACTGGAAAGAAAAGGTTCAAAAAGCACCAAAACATGATTTTTGGACATATTGGAGTGTATTGGGTGCGTTCGTGGCAAAAACTTACTTCTTGATTCGCGCGGCGAACTTTTGTCAATTAATGCCAATATTGCCCCACACGGGTGCGATGTTTTTGACCGGAAAGAAAAGGTTCAAAAAGCACCAAAACATGATTTTTGGACATATTGGAGTGTATTGGGTGCGTTCGTGGCAAAAACTTACTTCTTGATTCGCGCGGCGAACTTTTGTCCATTAAAGCCAATATTGCCCCACAAGGGTGCGATGTTTTTGACCGGAAAGAAAAGGTTCAAAAAGCACCAAAACATGATTTTTGGACATATTGGAGTGTATTGGGTGCGTTCGTGGCAAAAACTTACTTCTTGATTCGCGCGGCGAACTTTTGTCAATTAATGCCAATATTGGCATATATTGGCTCACACGGGTGCGATGCTTTTGACCGGAAAGAAAATGTTCAAAAAGCACCAAAACATGATTTTTGGACATATTGGAGTGTATTGGGTGCGTTCGTGGCAAAAACTTACTTCTTGATTCGCGCGGCGAACTTTTGTCAATTAATGCCAATATTGGCATATATTGGCTCACACGGGTGCGATGCTTTTGACCGGAAAGAAAATGTTCAAAAAGCACCAAAACATGATTTTTGGACATATTGGAGTGTATTGGGTGCGTTCGTGGCAAAAACTTACTTCTTGATTCGCGCGGCGAACTTTTGTCAATTAATGCCAATATTGCCCCACACGGGTGCGATGCTTTTGACCGGAAAGAAAAAGCTCAAAAAGCACCAAAACATGATTTTTGGACATATTGGAGTGTATTGGGTGCGTTCGTGGCAAAAACTAACTTCTTGATTCGCGCGGCGAACTTTTGTCAATTAATGCCAATATTGGCATATATTGGCTCACACGGGTGCGATGCTTTTGACCGGAAAGAAAATGTTCAAAAAGCACCAAAACATGATTTTTGGACATATTGGAGTGTATTGGGTGCGTTCGTGGCAAAAACTTACTTCTTGATTCGCGCGGCGAACTTTTGTCCATTAAAGCCAATATTGCCCCACAAGGGTGCGATGTTTTTGACCGGAAAGAAAAGGTTCAAAAAGCACCAAAACATGATTTTTGGACATATTGGAGTGTATTGGGTGCGTTCGTGGCAAAAACTTACTTCTTGATTCGCGCGGCGAACTTTTGTCAATTAATGCCAATATTGCCCCACACGGGTGCGATGTTTTTGACCGGAAAGAAAATGTTCAAAAAGCACCAAAACATGATTTTTGGACATATTGGAGTGTATTGGGTGCGTTCGTGGCAAAAACTTACTTCTTGATTCGCGCGGCGAACTTTTGTCAATTAATGCCAATATTGGCATATATTGGCTCACACGGGTGCGATGCTTTTGACCGGAAAGAAAATGTTCAAAAAGCACCAAAACATGATTTTTGGACATATTGGAGTGTATTGGGTGCGTTCGTGGCAAAAACTTACTTCTTGATTCGCGCGGCGAACTTTTGTCAATTAATGCCAATATTGGCATATATTGGCTCACACGGGTGCGATGTTTTTGACCGGAAAGAAAATGTTCAAAAAGCACCAAAACATGATTTTTGGACATATTGGAGTGTATTGGGTGCGTGCGTGGCAAAAACTTACTTCTTGATTCGCGCGGCGAACTTTTGTCAATTAATGCCAATATTGCCCCACACGGGTGCGATGTTTTTGACCGGAATGAAAAAGCTCAAAAAGCACCAAAACATGATTTTTGGACATATTGGAGTGTATTGGGTGCGTTCGTGGCAAAAACTTACTTCTTGATTCGCGCGGCGAACTTTTGTCAATTAATGCCAATATTGCCCCTCACGGGTGCGATGTTTTTGACTGGAAAGAAAAGGTTCAAAAAGCACCAAAACATGATTTTTGGACATATTGGAGTGTATTGGGTGCGTTCGTGGCAAAAACTTACTTCTTGATTCGCGCGGCGAACTTTTGTCAATTAATGCCAATATTGCCCCACACGGGTGCGATGTTTTTGACCGGAAAGAAAAGGTTCAAAAAGCACCAAAACATGATTTTTGGACATATTGGAGTGTATTGGGTGCGTTCGTGGCAAAAACTTACTTCTTGATTCGCGCGGCGAACTTTTGTCAATTAATGCCAATATTGGCATATATTGGCTCACACGGGTGCGATGCTTTTGACCGGAAAGAAAATGTTCAAAAAGCACCAAAACATGATTTTTGGACATATTGGAGTGTATTGGGTGCGTTCGTGGCAAAAACTTACTTCTTGATTCGCGCGGCGAACTTTTGTCAATTAATGCCAATATTGCCCCACACGGGTGCGATGTTTTTGACCGGAAAGAAAATGTTCAAAAAGCACCAAAACATGATTTTTGGACATATTGGAGTGTATTGGGTGCGTTCGTGGCAAAAACTTACTTCTTGATTCGCGCGGCGAACTTTTGTCAATTAATGCCAATATTGGCATATATTGGCTCACACGGGTGCGATGCTTTTGACCGGAAAGAAAATGTTCAAAAAGCACCAAAACATGATTTTTGGACATATTGGAGTGTATTGGGTGCGTTCGTGGCAAAAACTTACTTCTTGATTCGCGCGGCGAACTTTTGTCAATTAATGCCAATATTGGCATATATTGGCTCACACGGGTGCGATGTTTTTGACCGGAAAGAAAATGTTCAAAAAGCACCAAAACATGATTTTTGGACATATTGGAGTGTATTGGGTGCGTGCGTGGCAAAAACTTACTTCTTGATTCGCGCGGCGAACTTTTGTCAATTAATGCCAATATTGCCCCACACGGGTGCGATGTTTTTGACCGGAATGAAAAAGCTCAAAAAGCACCAAAACATGATTTTTGGACATATTGGAGTGTATTGGGTGCGTTCGTGGCAAAAACTTACTTCTTGATTCGCGCGGCGAACTTTTGTCAATTAATGCCAATATTGGCATATATTGGCTCACACGGGTGCGATGCTTTTGACCGGAAAGAAAATGTTCAAAAAGCACCAAAACATGATTTTTGGACATATTGGAGTGTATTGGGTGCGTTCGTGGCAAAAACTTACTTCTTGATTCGCGCGGCGAACTTTTGTCAATTAATGCCAATATTGGCATATATTGGCTCACACGGGTGCGATGTTTTTGACCGGAAAGAAAATGTTCAAAAAGCACCAAAACATGATTTTTGGACATATTGGAGTGTATTGGGTGCGTGCGTGGCAAAAACTTACTTCTTGATTCGCGCGGCGAACTTTTGTCAATTAATGCCAATATTGCCCCACACGGGTGCGATGTTTTTGACCGGAATGAAAAAGCTCAAAAAGCACCAAAACATGATTTTTGGACATATTGGAGTGTATTGGGTGCGTTCGTGGCAAAAACTTACTTCTTGATTCGCGCGGCGAACTTTTGTCAATTAATGCCAATATTGCCCCTCACGGGTGCGATGTTTTTGACTGGAAAGAAAAGGTTCAAAAAGCACCAAAACATGATTTTTGGACATATTGGAGTGTATTGGGTGCGTTCGTGGCAAAAACTTACTTCTTGATTCGCGCGGCGAACTTTTGTCAATTAATGCCAATATTGCCCCACACGGGTGCTATGTTTTTGACCGGAAAGAAAAGGTTCAAAAAGCACCAAAACATGATTTTTGGACATATTGGAGTGTATTGGGTGCGTTCGTGGCAAAAACTTACTTCTTGATTCGCGCGGCGAACTTTTGTCAATTAATGCCAATATTGGCATATATTGGCTCACACAGGTCCGATGCTTTTGACCGGAAAGAAAAGGTTCAAAAAGCACCAAAACGTGATTTTTGGACATATTGGAGTGTATTGGGTGCGTTCGTGGCAAAAACTTACTTCTTGATTCGCGCGGCGAACTTTTGTCAATTAATGCCAATATTGCCCCACACGGGTGCGATGTTTTTGACCGGAATGAAAAAGCTCAAAAAGCACCAAAACATGATTTTTGGACATATTGGAGTGCATGGGGTGCGTTCGTGGAAAAAACTTACTTCTTGATTCGCGCGGCGAACTTTTGTCCATTAAAGCCAATATTGCCCCACAAGGGTGCGATGTTTTTGACCGGAAAGAAAAGGTTCAAAAAGCACCAAAACATGATTTTTGGACATATTGGAGTGTATTGGGTGCGTTCGTGGCAAAAACTTACTTCTTGATTCGCGCGGCGAACTTTTGTCAATTAATGCCAATATTGGCATATATTGGCTCACACGGGTGCGATGCTTTTGACCGGAAAGAAAATGTTCAAAAAGCACCAAAACATGATTTTTGGACATATTGGAGTGTATTGGGTGCGTTCGTGGCAAAAACTTACTTCTTGATTCGCGCGGCGAACTTTTGTCAATTAATGCCAATATTGGCATATATTGGCTCACACGGGTGCGATGCTTTTGACCGGAAAGAAAATGTTCAAAAAGCACCAAAACATGATTTTTGGACATATTGGAGTGTATTGGGTGCGTTCGTGGCAAAAACTTACTTCTTGATTCGCGCGGCGAACTTTTGTCAATTAATGCCAATATTGCCCCACACGGGTGCGATGCTTTTGACCGGAAAGAAAAAGCTCAAAAAGCACCAAAACATGATTTTTGGACATATTGGAGTGTATTGGGTGCGTTCGTGGCAAAAACTAACTTCTTGATTCGCGCGGCGAACTTTTGTCAATTAATGCCCATATTGGCATATATTGGCTCACACGGGTGCGATGCTTTTGACCGGAAAGAAAATGTTCAAAAAGCACCAAAACATGATTTTTGGACATATTGGAGTGTATTGGGTGCGTTCGTGGCAAAAACTTACTTCTTGATTCGCGCGGCGAACTTTTGTCCATTAAAGCCAATATTGCCCCACAAGGGTGCGATGTTTTTGACCGGAAAGAAAAGGTTCAAAAAGCACCAAAACATGATTTTTGGACATATTGGAGTGTATTGGGTGCGTTCGTGGCAAAAACTTACTTCTTGATTCGCGCGGCGAACTTTTGTCAATTAATGCCAATATTGCCCCACACGGGTGCGATGTTTTTGACCGGAAAGAAAATGTTCAAAAAGCACCAAAACATGATTTTTGGACATATTGGAGTGTATTGGGTGCGTTCGTGGCAAAAACTTACTTCTTGATTCGCGCGGCGAACTTTTGTCAATTAATGCCAATATTGGCATATATTGGCTCACACGGGTGCGATGCTTTTGACCGGAAAGAAAATGTTCAAAAAGCACCAAAACATGATTTTTGGACATATTGGAGTGTATTGGGTGCGTTCGTGGCAAAAACTTACTTCTTGATTCGCGCGGCGAACTTTTGTCAATTAATGCCAATATTGGCATATATTGGCTCACACGGGTGCGATGTTTTTGACCGGAAAGAAAATGTTCAAAAAGCACCAAAACATGATTTTTGGACATATTGGAGTGTATTGGGTGCGTGCGTGGCAAAAACTTACTTCTTGATTCGCGCGGCGAACTTTTGTCAATTAATGCCAATATTGCCCCACACGGGTGCGATGTTTTTGACCGGAATGAAAAAGCTCAAAAAGCACCAAAACATGATTTTTGGACATATTGGAGTGTATTGGGTGCGTTCGTGGCAAAAACTTACTTCTTGATTCGCGCGGCGAACTTTTGTCAATTAATGCCAATATTGCCCCTCACGGGTGCGATGTTTTTGACTGGAAAGAAAAGGTTCAAAAAGCACCAAAACATGATTTTTGGACATATTGGAGTGTATTGGGTGCGTTCGTGGCAAAAACTTACTTCTTGATTCGCGCGGCGAACTTTTGTCAATTAATGCCAATATTGCCCCACACGGGTGCGATGTTTTTGACCGGAAAGAAAAGGTTCAAAAAGCACCAAAACATGATTTTTGGACATATTGGAGTGTATTGGGTGCGTTCGTGGCAAAAACTTACTTCTTGATTCGCGCGGCGAACTTTTGTCAATTAATGCCAATATTGGCATATATTGGCTCACACGGGTGCGATGCTTTTGACCGGAAAGAAAATGTTCAAAAAGCACCAAAACATGATTTTTGGACATATTGGAGTGTATTGGGTGCGTTCGTGGCAAAAACTTACTTCTTGATTCGCGCGGCGAACTTTTGTCAATTAATGCCAATATTGCCCCACACGGGTGCGATGTTTTTGACCGGAAAGAAAATGTTCAAAAAGCACCAAAACATGATTTTTGGACATATTGGAGTGTATTGGGTGCGTTCGTGGCAAAAACTTACTTCTTGATTCGCGCGGCGAACTTTTGTCAATTAATGCCAATATTGGCATATATTGGCTCACACGGGTGCGATGCTTTTGACCGGAAAGAAAATGTTCAAAAAGCACCAAAACATGATTTTTGGACATATTGGAGTGTATTGGGTGCGTTCGTGGCAAAAACTTACTTCTTGATTCGCGCGGCGAACTTTTGTCAATTAATGCCAATATTGGCATATATTGGCTCACACGGGTGCGATGTTTTTGACCGGAAAGAAAATGTTCAAAAAGCACCAAAACATGATTTTTGGACATATTGGAGTGTATTGGGTGCGTGCGTGGCAAAAACTTACTTCTTGATTCGCGCGGCGAACTTTTGTCAATTAATGCCAATATTGCCCCACACGGGTGCGATGTTTTTGACCGGAATGAAAAAGCTCAAAAAGCACCAAAACATGATTTTTGGACATATTGGAGTGTATTGGGTGCGTTCGTGGCAAAAACTTACTTCTTGATTCGCGCGGCGAACTTTTGTCAATTAATGCCAATATTGCCCCTCACGGGTGCGATGTTTTTGACTGGAAAGAAAAGGTTCAAAAAGCACCAAAACATGATTTTTGGACATATTGGAGTGTATTGGGTGCGTTCGTGGCAAAAACTTACTTCTTGATTCGCGCGGCGAACTTTTGTCAATTAATGCCAATATTGCCCCACACGGGTGCGATGTTTTTGACCGGAAAGAAAAGGTTCAAAAAGCACCAAAACATGATTTTTGGACATATTGGAGTGTATTGGGTGCGTTCGTGGCAAAAACTTACTTCTTGATTCGCGCGGCGAACTTTTGTCAATTAATGCCAATATTGGCATATATTGGCTCACACGGGTGCGATGCTTTTGACCGGAAAGAAAATGTTCAAAAAGCACCAAAACATGATTTTTGGACATATTGGAGTGTATTGGGTGCGTTCGTGGCAAAAACTTACTTCTTGATTCGCGCGGCGAACTTTTGTCAATTAATGCCAATATTGCCCCACACGGGTGCGATGTTTTTGACCGGAAAGAAAAGGTTCAAAAAGCACCAAAACATGATTTTTGGACATATTGGAGTGTATTGGGTGCGTTCGTGGCAAAAACTTACTTCTTGATTCGCGCGGCGAACTTTTGTCAATTAATGCCAATATTGGCATATATTGGCTCACACGGGTGCGATGCTTTTGACCGGAAAGAAAATGTTCAAAAAGCACCAAAACATGATTTTTGGACATATTGGAGTGTATTGGGTGCGTTCGTGGCAAAAACTTACTTCTTGATTCGCGCGGCGAACTTTTGTCAATTAATGCCAATATTGGCATATATTGGCTCACACGGGTGCGATGTTTTTGACCGGAAAGAAAATGTTCAAAAAGCACCAAAACATGATTTTTGGACATATTGGAGTGTATTGGGTGCGTGCGTGGCAAAAACTTACTTCTTGATTCGCGCGGCGAACTTTTGTCAATTAATGCCAATATTGCCCCACACGGGTGCGATGTTTTTGACCGGAATGAAAAAGCTCAAAAAGCACCAAAACATGATTTTTGGACATATTGGAGTGTATTGGGTGCGTTCGTGGCAAAAACTTACTTCTTGATTCGCGCGGCGAACTTTTGTCAATTAATGCCAATATTGCCCCTCACGGGTGCGATGTTTTTGACTGGAAAGAAAAGGTTCAAAAAGCACCAAAACATGATTTTTGGACATATTGGAGTGTATTGGGTGCGTTCGTGGCAAAAACTTACTTCTTGATTCGCGCGGCGAACTTTTGTCAATTAATGCCAATATTGCCCCACACGGGTGCGATGTTTTTGACCGGAAAGAAAAGGTTCAAAAAGCACCAAAACATGATTTTTGGACATATTGGAGTGTATTGGGTGCGTTCGTGGCAAAAACTTACTTCTTGATTCGCGCGGCGAACTTTTGTCAATTAATGCCAATATTGGCATATATTGGCTCACACGGGTGCGATGCTTTTGACCGGAAAGAAAATGTTCAAAAAGCACCAAAACATGATTTTTGGACATATTGGAGTGTATTGGGTGCGTTCGTGGCAAAAACTTACTTCTTGATTCGCGCGGCGAACTTTTGTCAATTAATGCCAATATTGCCCCACACGGGTGCGGTGTTTTTGACCGGAAAGAAAATGTTCAAAAAGCACCAAAACATGATTTTTGGACATATTGGAGTGTATTGGGTGCGTTCGTGGCAAAAACTTACTTCTTGATTCGCGCGGCGAACTTTTGTCAATTAATGCCAATATTGGCATATATTGGCTCACACGGGTGCGATGCTTTTGACCGGAAAGAAAATGTTCAAAAAGCACCAAAACATGATTTTTGGACATATTGGAGTGTATTGGGTGCGTTCGTGGCAAAAACTTACTTCTTGATTCGCGCGGCGAACTTTTGTCAATTAATGCCAATATTGGCATATATTGGCTCACACGGGTGCGATGTTTTTGACCGGAAAGAAAATGTTCAAAAAGCACCAAAACATGATTTTTGGACATATTGGAGTGTATTGGGTGCGTGCGTGGCAAAAACTTACTTCTTGATTCGCGCGGCGAACTTTTGTCAATTAATGCCAATATTGCCCCACACGGGTGCGATGTTTTTGACCGGAATGAAAAAGCTCAAAAAGCACCAAAACATGATTTTTGGACATATTGGAGTGTATTGGGTGCGTTCGTGGCAAAAACTTACTTCTTGATTCGCGCGGCGAACTTTTGTCAATTAATGCCAATATTGCCCCTCACGGGTGCGATGTTTTTGACTGGAAAGAAAAGGTTCAAAAAGCACCAAAACATGATTTTTGGACATATTGGAGTGTATTGGGTGCGTTCGTGGCAAAAACTTACTTCTTGATTCGCGCGGCGAACTTTTGTCAATTAATGCCAATATTGCCCCACACGGGTGCGATGTTTTTGACCGGAAAGAAAAGGTTCAAAAAGCACCAAAACATGATTTTTGGACATATTGGAGTGTATTGGGTGCGTTCGTGGCAAAAACTTACTTCTTGATTCGCGCGGCGAACTTTTGTCAATTAATGCCAATATTGGCATATATTGGCTCACACGGGTGCGATGCTTTTGACCGGAAAGAAAATGTTCAAAAAGCACCAAAACATGATTTTTGGACATATTGGAGTGTATTGGGTGCGTTCGTGGCAAAAACTTACTTCTTGATTCGCGCGGCGAACTTTTGTCAATTAATGCCAATATTGGCATATATTGGCTCACACGGGTGCGATGTTTTTGACCGGAAAGAAAATGTTCAAAAAGCACCAAAACATGATTTTTGGACATATTGGAGTGTATTGGGTGCGTGCGTGGCAAAAACTTACTTCTTGATTCGCGCGGCGAACTTTTGTCAATTAATGCCAATATTGCCCCACACGGGTGCGATGTTTTTGACCGGAATGAAAAAGCTCAAAAAGCACCAAAACATGATTTTTGGACATATTGGAGTGTATTGGGTGCGTTCGTGGCAAAAACTTACTTCTTGATTCGCGCGGCGAACTTTTGTCAATTAATGCCAATATTGCCCCTCACGGGTGCGATGTTTTTGACTGGAAAGAAAAGGTTCAAAAAGCACCAAAACATGATTTTTGGACATATTGGAGTGTATTGGGTGCGTTCGTGGCAAAAACTTACTTCTTGATTCGCGCGGCGAACTTTTGTCAATTAATGCCAATATTGCCCCACACGGGTGCGATGTTTTTGACCGGAAAGAAAAGGTTCAAAAAGCACCAAAACATGATTTTTGGACATATTGGAGTGTATTGGGTGCGTTCGTGGCAAAAACTTACTTCTTGATTCGCGCGGCGAACTTTTGTCAATTAATGCCAATATTGGCATATATTGGCTCACACGGGTGCGATGCTTTTGACCGGAAAGAAAATGTTCAAAAAGCACCAAAACATGATTTTTGGACATATTGGAGTGTATTGGGTGCGTTCGTGGCAAAAACTTACTTCTTGATTCGCGCGGCGAACTTTTGTCAATTAATGCCAATATTGCCCCACACGGGTGCGATGTTTTTGACCGGAAAGAAAAGGTTCAAAAAGCACCAAAACATGATTTTTGGACATATTGGAGTGTATTGGGTGCGTTCGTGGCAAAAACTTACTTCTTGATTCGCGCGGCGAACTTTTGTCAATTAATGCCAATATTGGCATATATTGGCTCACACGGGTGCGATGCTTTTGACCGGAAAGAAAATGTTCAAAAAGCACCAAAACATGATTTTTGGACATATTGGAGTGTATTGGGTGCGTTCGTGGCAAAAACTTACTTCTTGATTCGCGCGGCGAACTTTTGTCAATTAATGCCAATATTGCCCCACACGGGTGCGATGTTTTTGACCGGAAAGAAAATGTTCAAAAAGCACCAAAACATGATTTTTGGACATATTGGAGTGTATTGGGTGCGTTCGTGGCAAAAACTTACTTCTTGATTCGCGCGGCGAACTTTTGTCAATTAATGCCAATATTGGCATATATTGGCTCACACGGGTGCGATGCTTTTGACCGGAAAGAAAATGTTCAAAAAGCACCAAAACATGATTTTTGGACATATTGGAGTGTATTGGGTGCGTTCGTGGCAAAAACTTACTTCTTGATTCGCGCGGCGAACTTTTGTCAATTAATGCCAATATTGGCATATATTGGCTCACACGGGTGCGATGTTTTTGACCGGAAAGAAAATGTTCAAAAAGCACCAAAACATGATTTTTGGACATATTGGAGTGTATTGGGTGCGTGCGTGGCAAAAACTTACTTCTTGATTCGCGCGGCGAACTTTTGTCAATTAATGCCAATATTGCCCCACACGGGTGCGATGTTTTTGACCGGAATGAAAAAGCTCAAAAAGCACCAAAACATGATTTTTGGACATATTGGAGTGTATTGGGTGCGTTCGTGGCAAAAACTTACTTCTTGATTCGCGCGGCGAACTTTTGTCAATTAATGCCAATATTGCCCCTCACGGGTGCGATGTTTTTGACTGGAAAGAAAAGGTTCAAAAAGCACCAAAACATGATTTTTGGACATATTGGAGTGTATTGGGTGCGTTCGTGGCAAAAACTTACTTCTTGATTCGCGCGGCGAACTTTTGTCAATTAATGCCAATATTGCCCCACACGGGTGCGATGTTTTTGACCGGAAAGAAAAGGTTCAAAAAGCACCAAAACATGATTTTTGGACATATTGGAGTGTATTGGGTGCGTTCGTGGCAAAAACTTACTTCTTGATTCGCGCGGCGAACTTTTGTCAATTAATGCCAATATTGGCATATATTGGCTCACACGGGTGCGATGCTTTTGACCGGAAAGAAAATGTTCAAAAAGCACCAAAACATGATTTTTGGACATATTGGAGTGTATTGGGTGCGTTCGTGGCAAAAACTTACTTCTTGATTCGCGCGGCGAACTTTTGTCAATTAATGCCAATATTGGCATATATTGGCTCACACGGGTGCGATGTTTTTGACCGGAAAGAAAATGTTCAAAAAGCACCAAAACATGATTTTTGGACATATTGGAGTGTATTGGGTGCGTGCGTGGCAAAAACTTACTTCTTGATTCGCGCGGCGAACTTTTGTCAATTAATGCCAATATTGCCCCACACGGGTGCGATGTTTTTGACCGGAATGAAAAAGCTCAAAAAGCACCAAAACATGATTTTTGGACATATTGGAGTGTATTGGGTGCGTTCGTGGCAAAAACTTACTTCTTGATTCGCGCGGCGAACTTTTGTCAATTAATGCCAATATTGCCCCTCACGGGTGCGATGTTTTTGACTGGAAAGAAAAGGTTCAAAAAGCACCAAAACATGATTTTTGGACATATTGGAGTGTATTGGGTGCGTTCGTGGCAAAAACTTACTTCTTGATTCGCGCGGCGAACTTTTGTCAATTAATGCCAATATTGCCCCACACGGGTGCGATGTTTTTGACCGGAAAGAAAAGGTTCAAAAAGCACCAAAACATGATTTTTGGACATATTGGAGTGTATTGGGTGCGTTCGTGGCAAAAACTTCTTGATTCGCGCGGCGAACTTTTGTCAATTAATGCCAATATTGGCATATATTGGCTCACACGGGTCCGATGCTTTTGACCGGAAAGAAAAGGTTCAAAAAGCACCAAAACGTGATTTTTGGACATATTGGAGTGTATTGGGTGCGTTCGTGGCAAAAACTTACTTCTTGATTCGCGCGGCGAACTTTTGTCAATTAATGCCAATATTGGCATATATTGGCTCACACGGGTGCGATGCTTTTGACCGGAAAGAAAATGTTCAAAAAGCACCAAAACATGATTTTTGGACATATTGGAGTGTATTGGGTGCGTTCGTGGCAAAAACTTACTTCTTGATTCGCGCGGCGAACTTTTGTCAATTAATGCCAATATTGGCATATATTGGCTCACACGGGTGCGATGTTTTTGACCGGAAAGAAAATGTTCAAAAAGCACCAAAACATGATTTTTGGACATATTGGAGTGTATTGGGTGCGTGCGTGGCAAAAACTTACTTCTTGATTCGCGCGGCGAACTTTTGTCAATTAATGCCAATATTGCCCCACACGGGTGCGATGTTTTTGACCGGAATGAAAAAGCTCAAAAAGCACCAAAACATGATTTTTGGACATATTGGAGTGTATTGGGTGCGTTCGTGGCAAAAACTTACTTCTTGATTCGCGCGGCGAACTTTTGTCAATTAATGCCAATATTGCCCCTCACGGGTGCGATGTTTTTGACTGGAAAGAAAAGGTTCAAAAAGCACCAAAACATGATTTTTGGACATATTGGAGTGTATTGGGTGCGTTCGTGGCAAAAACTTACTTCTTGATTCGCGCGGCGAACTTTTGTCAATTAATGCCAATATTGCCCCACACGGGTGCGATGTTTTTGACCGGAAAGAAAAGGTTCAAAAAGCACCAAAACATGATTTTTGGACATATTGGAGTGTATTGGGTGCGTTCGTGGCAAAAACTTCTTGATTCGCGCGGCGAACTTTTGTCAATTAATGCCAATATTGGCATATATTGGCTCACACGGGTCCGATGCTTTTGACCGGAAAGAAAAGGTTCAAAAAGCACCAAAACGTGATTTTTGGACATATTGGAGTGTATTGGGTGCGTTCGTGGCAAAAACTTACTTCTTGATTCGCGCGGCGAACTTTTGTCAATTAATGCCAATATTGCCCCACACGGGTGCGATGTTTTTGACCGGAAAGAAAAGGTTCAAAAAGCACCAAAACATGATTTTTGGACATATTGGAGTGTATTGGGTGCGTTCGTGGCAAAAACTTACTTCTTGATTCGCGCGGCGAACTTTTGTCCATTAAAGCCAATATTGCCCCACAAGGGTGCGATGTTTTTGACCGGAAAGAAAAGGTTCAAAAAGCACCAAAACATGATTTTTGGACATATTGGAGTGTATTGGGTGCGTTCGTGGCAAAAACTTACTTCTTGATTCGCGCGGCGAACTTTTGTCAATTAATGCCAATATTGGCATATATTGGCTCACACGGGTGCGATGCTTTTGACCGGAAAGAAAATGTTCAAAAAGCACCAAAACATGATTTTTGGACATATTGGAGTGTATTGGGTGCGTTCGTGGCAAAAAATTACTTCTTGATTCGCGCGGCGAACTTTTGTCAATTAATGCCAATATTGCCCCCACACGAGTGCGATGTTTTTGACCGGAATGAAAAAGCTCAAAAAGCACCAAAACATGATTTTTGGACATATTGGAGTGTATTGGGTGCGTTCGTGGCAAAAACTTACTTCTTGATTCGCGCGGCGAACTTTTGTCAATTAATGCCAATATTGGCATATATTGGCTCACACGGGTGCGATGTTTTTGACCGGAAAGAAAATGTTCAGAAAGCACCAAAACATGATTTTTGGACATATTGGAGTGTATTGGGTGCGTGCGTGGCAAAAACTTACTTCTTGATTCGCGCGGCGAACTTTTGTCAATTAATGCCAATATTGCCCCACACGGGTGCGATGTTTTTGACCGGAATGAAAAAGCTCAAAAAGCACCAAAACATGATTTTTGGACATATTGGAGTGTATTGGGTGCGTTCGTGGCAAAAACTTACTTCTTGATTCGCGCGGCGAACTTTTGTCAATTAATGCCAATATTGCCCCTCACGGGTGCGATGTTTTTGACTGGAAAGAAAAGGTTCAAAAAGCACCAAAACATGATTTTTGGACATATTGGAGTGTATTGGGTGCGTTCGTGGCAAAAACTTACTTCTTGATTCGCGCGGCGAACTTTTGTCAATTAATGCCAATATTGCCCCACACGGGTGCGATGTTTTTGACCGGAAAGAAAAGGTTCAAAAAGCACCAAAACATGATTTTTGGACATATTGGAGTGTATTGGGTGCGTTCGTGGCAAAAACTTACTTCTTGATTCGCGCGGCGAACTTTTGTCAATTAATGCCAATATTGGCATATAGTGGCTCACACGGGTGCGATGCTTTTGACCGGAAAGAAAATGTTCAAAAAGCACCAAAACATGATTTTTGGACATATTGGAGTGTATTGGGTGCGTTCGTGGCAAAAACTTACTTCTTGATTCGCGCGGCGAACTTTTGTCAATTAATGCCAATATTGCCCCACACGGGTGCGATGTTTTTGACCGGAAAGAAAATGTTCAAAAAGCACCAAAACATGATTTTTGGACATATTGGAGTGTATTGGGTGCGTTCGTGGCAAAAACTTACTTCTTGATTCGCGCGGCGAACTTTTGTCAATTAATGCCAATATTGGCATATATTGGCTCACACGGGTGCGATGCTTTTGACCGGAAAGAAAATGTTCAAAAAGCACCAAAACATGATTTTTGGACATATTGGAGTGTATTGGGTGCGTTCGTGGCAAAAACTTACTTCTTGATTCGCGCGGCGAACTTTTGTCAATTAATGCCAATATTGGCATATATTGGCTCACACGGGTGCGATGTTTTTGACCGGAAAGAAAATGTTCAAAAAGCACCAAAACATGATTTTTGGACATATTGGAGTGTATTGGGTGCGTGCGTGGCAAAAACTTACTTCTTGATTCGCGCGGCGAACTTTTGTCAATTAATGCCAATATTGCCCCACACGGGTGCGATGTTTTTGACCGGAATGAAAAAGCTCAAAAAGCACCAAAACATGATTTTTGGACA
Source organism: Oryza sativa Japonica Group (assembly GCF_034140825.1). NCBI lineage: Eukaryota > Viridiplantae > Streptophyta > Magnoliopsida > Poales > Poaceae > Oryza > Oryza sativa. The sequence goes on along the minus strand of NC_089045.1, from coordinate 13,048,405 downwards.
TATTGGAGTGTATTGGGTGCGTTCGTGGCAAAAACTTACTTCTTGATTCGCGCGGCGAACTTTTGTCAATTAATGCCAATATTGCCCCTCACGGGTGCGATGTTTTTGACTGGAAAGAAAAGGTTCAAAAAGCACCAAAACATGATTTTTGGACATATTGGAGTGTATTGGGTGCGTTCGTGGCAAAAACTTACTTCTTGATTCGCGCGGCGAACTTTTGTCAATTAATGCCAATATTGCCCCACACGGGTGCGATGTTTTTGACCGGAAAGAAAAGGTTCAAAAAGCACCAAAACATGATTTTTGGACATATTGGAGTGTATTGGGTGCGTTCGTGGCAAAAACTTACTTCTTGATTCGCGCGGCGAACTTTTGTCAATTAATGCCAATATTGGCATATATTGGCTCACACGGGTGCGATGCTTTTGACCGGAAAGAAAATGTTCAAAAAGCACCAAAACATGATTTTTGGACATATTGGAGTGTATTGGGTGCGTTCGTGGCAAAAACTTACTTCTTGATTCGCGCGGCGAACTTTTGTCAATTAATGCCAATATTGGCATATATTGGCTCACACGGGTGCGATGTTTTTGACCGGAAAGAAAATGTTCAAAAAGCACCAAAACATGATTTTTGGACATATTGGAGTGTATTGGGTGCGTGCGTGGCAAAAACTTACTTCTTGATTCGCGCGGCGAACTTTTGTCAATTAATGCCAATATTGCCCCACACGGGTGCGATGTTTTTGACCGGAATGAAAAAGCTCAAAAAGCACCAAAACATGATTTTTGGACATATTGGAGTGTATTGGGTGCGTTCGTGGCAAAAACTTACTTCTTGATTCGCGCGGCGAACTTTTGTCAATTAATGCCAATATTGCCCCTCACGGGTGCGATGTTTTTGACTGGAAAGAAAAGGTTCAAAAAGCACCAAAACATGATTTTTGGACATATTGGAGTGTATTGGGTGCGTTCGTGGCAAAAACTTACTTCTTGATTCGCGCGGCGAACTTTTGTCAATTAATGCCAATATTGCCCCACACGGGTGCGATGTTTTTGACCGGAAAGAAAAGGTTCAAAAAGCACCAAAACATGATTTTTGGACATATTGGAGTGTATTGGGTGCGTTCGTGGCAAAAACTTACTTCTTGATTCGCGCGGCGAACTTTTGTCAATTAATGCCAATATTGGCATATATTGGCTCACACGGGTGCGATGCTTTTGACCGGAAAGAAAATGTTCAAAAAGCACCAAAACATGATTTTTGGACATATTGGAGTGTATTGGGTGCGTTCGTGGCAAAAACTTACTTCTTGATTCGCGCGGCGAACTTTTGTCAATTAATGCCAATATTGCCCCACACGGGTGCGATGTTTTTGACCGGAAAGAAAAGGTTCAAAAAGCACCAAAACATGATTTTTGGACATATTGGAGTGTATTGGGTGCGTTCGTGGCAAAAACTTACTTCTTGATTCGCGCGGCGAACTTTTGTCAATTAATGCCAATATTGGCATATATTGGCTCACACGGGTGCGATGCTTTTGACCGGAAAGAAAATGTTCAAAAAGCACCAAAACATGATTTTTGGACATATTGGAGTGTATTGGGTGCGTTCGTGGCAAAAACTTACTTCTTGATTCGCGCGGCGAACTTTTGTCAATTAATGCCAATATTGCCCCACACGGGTGCGATGTTTTTGACCGGAAAGAAAATGTTCAAAAAGCACCAAAACATGATTTTTGGACATATTGGAGTGTATTGGGTGCGTTCGTGGCAAAAACTTACTTCTTGATTCGCGCGGCGAACTTTTGTCAATTAATGCCAATATTGGCATATATTGGCTCACACGGGTGCGATGCTTTTGACCGGAAAGAAAATGTTCAAAAAGCACCAAAACATGATTTTTGGACATATTGGAGTGTATTGGGTGCGTTCGTGGCAAAAACTTACTTCTTGATTCGCGCGGCGAACTTTTGTCAATTAATGCCAATATTGGCATATATTGGCTCACACGGGTGCGATGTTTTTGACCGGAAAGAAAATGTTCAAAAAGCACCAAAACATGATTTTTGGACATATTGGAGTGTATTGGGTGCGTGCGTGGCAAAAACTTACTTCTTGATTCGCGCGGCGAACTTTTGTCAATTAATGCCAATATTGCCCCACACGGGTGCGATGTTTTTGACCGGAATGAAAAAGCTCAAAAAGCACCAAAACATGATTTTTGGACATATTGGAGTGTATTGGGTGCGTTCGTGGCAAAAACTTACTTCTTGATTCGCGCGGCGAACTTTTGTCAATTAATGCCAATATTGCCCCTCACGGGTGCGATGTTTTTGACTGGAAAGAAAAGGTTCAAAAAGCACCAAAACATGATTTTTGGACATATTGGAGTGTATTGGGTGCGTTCGTGGCAAAAACTTACTTCTTGATTCGCGCGGCGAACTTTTGTCAATTAATGCCAATATTGCCCCACACGGGTGCGATGTTTTTGACCGGAAAGAAAAGGTTCAAAAAGCACCAAAACATGATTTTTGGACATATTGGAGTGTATTGGGTGCGTTCGTGGCAAAAACTTACTTCTTGATTCGCGCGGCGAACTTTTGTCAATTAATGCCAATATTGGCATATATTGGCTCACACGGGTGCGATGCTTTTGACCGGAAAGAAAATGTTCAAAAAGCACCAAAACATGATTTTTGGACATATTGGAGTGTATTGGGTGCGTTCGTGGCAAAAACTTACTTCTTGATTCGCGCGGCGAACTTTTGTCAATTAATGCCAATATTGCCCCACACGGGTGCGATGTTTTTGACCGGAAAGAAAATGTTCAAAAAGCACCAAAACATGATTTTTGGACATATTGGAGTGTATTGGGTGCGTTCGTGGCAAAAACTTACTTCTTGATTCGCGCGGCGAACTTTTGTCAATTAATGCCAATATTGGCATATATTGGCTCACACGGGTGCGATGCTTTTGACCGGAAAGAAAATGTTCAAAAAGCACCAAAACATGATTTTTGGACATATTGGAGTGTATTGGGTGCGTTCGTGGCAAAAACTTACTTCTTGATTCGCGCGGCGAACTTTTGTCAATTAATGCCAATATTGGCATATATTGGCTCACACGGGTGCGATGTTTTTGACCGGAAAGAAAATGTTCAAAAAGCACCAAAACATGATTTTTGGACATATTGGAGTGTATTGGGTGCGTGCGTGGCAAAAACTTACTTCTTGATTCGCGCGGCGAACTTTTGTCAATTAATGCCAATATTGCCCCACACGGGTGCGATGTTTTTGACCGGAATGAAAAAGCTCAAAAAGCACCAAAACATGATTTTTGGACATATTGGAGTGTATTGGGTGCGTTCGTGGCAAAAACTTACTTCTTGATTCGCGCGGCGAACTTTTGTCAATTAATGCCAATATTGCCCCTCACGGGTGCGATGTTTTTGACTGGAAAGAAAAGGTTCAAAAAGCACCAAAACATGATTTTTGGACATATTGGAGTGTATTGGGTGCGTTCGTGGCAAAAACTTACTTCTTGATTCGCGCGGCGAACTTTTGTCAATTAATGCCAATATTGCCCCACACGGGTGCGATGTTTTTGACCGGAAAGAAAAGGTTCAAAAAGCACCAAAACATGATTTTTGGACATATTGGAGTGTATTGGGTGCGTTCGTGGCAAAAACTTCTTGATTCGCGCGGCGAACTTTTGTCAATTAATGCCAATATTGGCATATATTGGCTCACACGGGTCCGATGCTTTTGACCGGAAAGAAAAGGTTCAAAAAGCACCAAAACGTGATTTTTGGACATATTGGAGTGTATTGGGTGCGTTCGTGGCAAAAACTTACTTCTTGATTCGCGCGGCGAACTTTTGTCAATTAATGCCAATATTGGCATATATTGGCTCACACGGGTGCGATGCTTTTGACCGGAAAGAAAATGTTCAAAAAGCACCAAAACATGATTTTTGGACATATTGGAGTGTATTGGGTGCGTTCGTGGCAAAAACTTACTTCTTGATTCGCGCGGCGAACTTTTGTCAATTAATGCCAATATTGCCCCCACACGAGTGCGATGTTTTTGACCGGAATGAAAAAGCTCAAAAAGCACCAAAACATGATTTTTGGACATATTGGAGTGTATTGGGTGCGTTCGTGGCAAAAACTTACTTCTTGATTCGCGCGGCGAACTTTTGTCAATTAATGCCAATATTGGCATATATTGGCTCACACGGGTGCGATGCTTTTGACCGGAAAGAAAATGTTCAAAAAGCACCAAAACATGATTTTTGGACATATTGGAGTGTATTGGGTGCGTTCGTGGCAAAAACTAACTTCTTGATTCGCGCGGCGAACTTTTGTCCATTAAAGCCAATATTGCCCCACAAGGGTGCGATGTTTTTGACCGGAAAGAAAAGGTTCAAAAAGCACCAAAACATGATTTTTGGACATATTGGAGTGTATTGGGTGCGTGCGTGGCAAAAACTTACTTCTTGATTCGCGCGGCGAACTTTTGTCAATTAATGCCAATATTGGCATATATTGGCTCACACGGGTGCGATGCTTTTGACCGGAAAGAAAAAGCTCAAAAAGCACCAAAACATGATTTTTGGACATATTGGAGTGTATTGGGTGCGTTCGTGGCAAAAACTTACTTCTTGATTCGCGCGGCGAACTTTTGTCAATTAATGCCAATATTGCCCCACACGGGTGCGATGTTTTTGACCGGAATGAAAAAGCTCAAAAAGCACCAAAACATGATTTTTGGACATATTGGAGTGTATGGGGTGCGTTCGTGGAAAAAACTTACTTCTTGATTCGCGCGGCGAACTTTTGTCCATTAAAGCCAATATTGCCCCACAAGGGTGCGATGTTTTTGACCGGAAAGAAAAGGTTCAAAAAGCACCAAAACATGATTTTTGGACATATTGGAGTGTATTGGGTGCGTTCGTGGCAAAAACTTACTTCTTGATTCGCGCGGCGAACTTTTGTCAATTAATGCCAATATTGGCATATATTGCCCCACACGGGTGCGATGTTTTTGACCGGAAAGAAAAGGTTCAAAAAGCACCAAAACATGATTTTTGGACATATTGGAGTGTATTGGGTGCGTTCGTGGCAAAAACTTACTTCTTGATTCGCGCGGCGAACTTTTGTCAATTAATGCCAATATTGCCCCACACGGGTGCGATGTTTTTGACCGGAATGAAAAAGCTCAAAAAGCACCAAAACATGATTTTTGGACATATTGGAGTGTATTGGGTGCGTTCGTGGAAAAAACTTACTTCTTGATTCGCGCGGCGAACTTTTGTCCATTAAAGCCAATATTGCCCCACAAGGGTGCGATGTTTTTGACCGGAAAAAAAAGGTTCAAAAAGCACCAAAACATGATTTTTGGACATATTGGAGTGTATTGGGTGCGTTCGTGGCAAAAACTTACTTCTTGATTCGCGCGGCGAACTTTTGTCAATTAATGCCAATATTGCCCCACACGGGTGCGATGTTTTTGACCGGAATGAAAAATCTCAAAAAGCACCAAAACATGATTTTTGGACATATTGGAGTGTATTGGGTGCGTTCGTGGCAAAAACTTACTTCTTGATTCGCGCGGCGAACTTTTGTCAATTAATGCCAATATTGGCATATATTGGCTCACACGGGTGCGATGCTTTTGACCGGAAAGAAAATGTTCAAAAAGCACCAAAACATGATTTTTGGACATATTGGAGTGTATTGGGTGCGTTCGTGGCAAAAACTAACTTCTTGATTCGCGCGGCGAACTTTTGTCAATTAATGCCAATATTGCCCCTCACGGGTGCGATGTTTTTGACCGGAAAGAAAAGGTTCAAAAAGCACCAAAACATGATTTTTGGACATATTGGAGTGTATTGGGTGCGTTCGTGGCAAAAACTTACTTCTTGATTCGCGCGGCGAACTTTTGTCAATTAATGCCAATATTGCCCCACGCGGGTGCGATGTTTTTGACCGGAAAGAAAAGGTTCAAAAAGCACCAAAACATGATTTTTGGACATATTGGAGTGTATTGGGTGCGTTCGTGGCAAAAACTTACTTCTTGATTCGCGCGGCGAACTTTTGTCAATTAATGCCAATATTGGCATATATTGCCCCACACGGGTGCGATGTTTTTGACCGGAAAGAAAAGGTTCAAAAAGCACCAAAACATGATTTTTGGACATATTGGAGTGTATTGGGTGCGTTCGTGGCAAAAACTTACTTCTTGATTCGCGCGGCGAACTTTTGTCAATTAATGCCAATATTGCCCCACACGGGTGCGATGTTTTTGACCGGAATGAAAAAGCTCAAAAAGCACCAAAACATGATTTTTGGACATATTGGAGTGTATGGGGTGCGTTCGTGGAAAAAACTTACTTCTTGATTCGCGCGGCGAACTTTTGTCCATTAAAGCCAATATTGCCCCACAAGGGTGCGATGTTTTTGACCGGAAAGAAAAGGTTCAAAAAGCACCAAAACATGATTTTTGGACATATTGGAGTGTATTGGGTGCGTTCGTGTCAAAAACTTACTTCTTGATTCGCGCGGCGAACTTTTGTCAATTAATGCCAATATTGCCCCACACGGGTGCGATGTTTTTGACCGGAATGAAAAAGCTCAAAAAGCACCAAAACATGATTTTTGGACATATTGGAGTGTATTGGGTGCGTTCGTGGCAAAAACTTACTTCTTGATTCGCGCGGCGAACTTTTGTCAATTAATGCCAATATTGGCATATATTGGCTCACACGGGTGCGATGCTTTTGACCGGAAAGAAAATGTTCAAAAAGCACCAAAACATGATTTTTGGACATATTGGAGTGTATTGGGTGCGTTCGTGGCAAAAACTAACTTCTTGATTCGCGCGGCGAACTTTTGTCAATTAATGCCAATATTGGCATATATTGGCTCACACGGGTGCGATGCTTTTGACCGGAAAGAAAATGTTCAAAAAGCACCAAAACATGATTTTTGGACATATTGGAGTGTATTGGGTGCGTTCGTGGCAAAAACTTACTTCTTGATTCGCGCGGCGAACTTTTGTCAATTAATGCCAATATTGCCCCACACGGGTGCGATGTTTTTGACCGGAATGAAAAAGCTCAAAAAGCACCAAAACAAGATTTTTGGACATATTGGAGTGTATGGGGTGCGTTCGTGGAAAAAACTTACTTCTTGATTCGCGCGGCGAACTTTTGTCCATTAAAGCCAATATTGCCCCACAAGGGTGCGATGTTTTTGACCGGAAAGAAAAGGTTCAAAAAGCACCAAAACATGATTTTTGGACATATTGGAGTGTATTGGGTGCGTTCGTGGCAAAAACTTACTTCTTGATTCGCGCGGCGAACTTTTGTCAATTAATGCCAATATTGCCCCACACGGGTGCGATGTTTTTGACCGGAATGAAAAAGCTCAAAAAGCACCAAAACATGATTTTTGGACATATTGGAGTGTATTGGGTGCGTTCGTGGCAAAAACTTACTTCTTGATTCGCGCGGCGAACTTTTGTCAATTAATGCCAATATTGGCATATATTGGCTCACACGGGTGCGATGCTTTTGACCGGAAAGAAAATGTTCAAAAAGCACCAAAACATGATTTTTGGACATATTGGAGTGTATTGGGTGCGTTCGTGGCAAAAACTAACTTCTTGATTCGCGCGGCGAACTTTTGTCAATTAATGCCAATATTGGCATATATTGGCTCACACGGGTGCGATGCTTTTGACCGGAAAGAAAATGTTAAAAAAGCACCAAAACATGATTTTTGGACATATTGGAGTGTATTGGGTGCGTTCGTGGCAAAAACTTACTTCTTGATTCGCGCGGCGAACTTTTGTCAATTAATGCCAATATTGGCATATATTGGCTCACACGGGTGCGATGCTTTTGACCGGAAAGAAAATGTTCAAAAAGCACCAAAACATGATTTTTGGACATATTGGAGTGTATTGGGTGCGTTCGTGGCAAAAACTTACTTCTTGATTCGCGCGGCGAACTTTTGTCAATTAATGCCAATATTGGCATATATTGGCTCACACGGGTGCGATGCTTTTGACCGGAAAGAAAATGTTAAAAAAGCACCAAAACATGATTTTTGGACATATTGGAGTGTATTGGGTGCATTCGTGGCAAAAACTTACTTCTTGATTCGCGCGGCGAACTTTTGTCAATTAATGCCAATATTGCCCCACACGGGTGCGATGTTTTTGACCGGAATGAAAAATCTCAAAAAGCACCAAAACATGATTTTTGGACATATTGGAGTGTATTGGGTGCGTTCGTGGCAAAAACTTACTTCTTGATTCGCGCGGCGAACTTTTGTCAATTAATGCCAATATTGGCATATATTGGCTCACACGGGTGCGATGCTTTTGACCGGAAAGAAAATGTTCAAAAAGCACCCAAACATGATTTTTGGACATATTGGAGTGTATTGGGTGCGTTCGTGGCAAAAACTTACTTCTTGATTCGCGCGGCGAACTTTTGTCAATTAATGCCAATATTGCCCCACACGGGTGCGATGTTTTTGACCGGAATGAAAAAGCTCAAAAAGCACCAAAACATGATTTTTGGACATATTGGAGTGTATTGGGTGCGTTCGTGGCAAAAACTTACTTCTTGATTCGCGCGGCGAACTTTTGTCAATTAATGCCAATATTGCCCCTCACGGGTGCGATGTTTTTGACCGGAAAGAAAAGGTTCAAAAAGCACCAAAACATGATTTTTGGACATATTGGAGTGTATTGGGTGCGTTCGTGGCAAAAACTTACTTCTTGATTCGCGCGGCGAACTTTTGTCAATTAATGCCAATATTGCCCCACACGGGTGCGATGTTTTTGACCGGAATGAAAAAGCTCAAAAAGCACCAAAACATGATTTTTGGACATATTGGAGTGTATTGGGTGCGTTCGTGGCAAAAACTTACTTCTTGATTCGCGCGGCGAACTTTTGTCAATTAATGCCAATATTGCCCCTCACGGGTGCGATGTTTTTGACCGGAAAGAAAAGGTTCAAAAAGCACCAAAACATGATTTTTGGACATATTGGAGTGTATTGGGTGCGTTCGTGGCAAAAACTTACTTCTTGATTCGCGCGGCGAACTTTTGTCAATTAATGCCAATATTGCCCCACACGGGTGCGATGTTTTTGACCGGAAAGAAAAGGTTCAAAAAGCACCAAAACATGATTTTTGGACATATTGGAGTGTATTGGGTGCGTTCGTGGCAAAAACTTCCTTCTTGATTCGCGCGGCGAACTTTTGTCAATTAATGCCAATATTGGCATATATTGGCTCACACGGGTGCGATGCTTTTGACCGGAAAGAAAATGTTCAAAAAGCACCAAAACATGATTTTTGGACATATTGGAGTGTATTGGGTGCGTTCGTGGCAAAAACTTACTTCTTGATTCGCGCGGCGAACTTTTGTCAATTAATGCCAATATTGCCCCACACGGGTGCGATGTTTTTGACCGGAATGAAAAAGCTCAAAAAGCACCAAAACATGATTTTTGGACATATTGGAGTGTATTGGGTGCGTTCGTGGCAAAAACTTACTTCTTCATTCGCGCGGCGAACTTTTGTCCATTAATGCCAATATTGCCCCACACGGGCGCGATGTTTTTGACCGGAAAGAAAAGGTTCAAAAAGCACCAAAACATGATTTTTGGACATATTGGAGTGTATTGGGTGCGTTCGTGGCAAAAACTTACTTCTTGATTCGCGCGGCGAACTTTTGTCAATTAATGCCAATATTGGCATATATTGCCCCACACGGGTGCGATGTTTTTGACCGGAAAGAAAAGGTTCAAAAAGCACCAAAACATGATTTTTGGACATATTGGAGTGTATTGGGTGCGTTCGTGGCAAAAACTTACCTCTTGATTCGCGCGGCGAACTTTTGTCAATTAATGCCAATATTGCCCCACACGGGTGCGATGTTTTTGACCGGAATGAAAAAGCTCAAAAAGCACCAAAACATGATTTTTGGACATATTGGAGTGTATTGGGTGCGTTCGTGGCAAAAACTTACTTCTTGATTCGCGCGGCGAACTTTTGTCAATTAATGCCAATATTGGCATATATTGGCTCACACGGGTGCGATGCTTTTGACCGGAAAGAAAATGTTCAAAAAGCACCAAAACATGATTTTTGGACATATTGGAGTGTATTGGGTGCGTTCGTGGCAAAAACTTACTTCTTGATTCGCGCGGCGAACTTTTGTCAATTAATGCCAATATTGGCATATATTGGCTCACACGGGTGCGATGCTTTTGACCGGAAAGAAAATGTTCAAAAAGCACCAAAACATGATTTTTGGACATATTGGAGTGTATTGGGTGCGTTCGTGGCAAAAACTTACTTCTTGATTCGCGCGGCGAACTTTTGTCAATTAATGCCAATATTGGCATATATTGGCTCACACGGGTGCGATGCTTTTGACCGGAAAGAAAATGTTAAAAAAGCACCAAAACATGATTTTTGGACATATTGGAGTGTATTGGGTGCGTTCGTGGCAAAAACTTACTTCTTGATTCGCGCGGCGAACTTTTGTCAATTAATGCCAATATTGCCCCACACGGGTGCGATGTTTTTGACCGGAATGAAAAATCTCAAAAAGCACCAAAACATGATTTTTGGACATATTGGAGTGTATTGGGTGCGTTCGTGGCAAAAACTTACTTCTTGATTCGCGCGGCGAACTTTTGTCAATTAATGCCAATATTGGCATATATTGGCTCACACGGGTGCGATGCTTTTGACCGGAAAGAAAATGTTCAAAAAGCACCAAAACATGATTTTTGGACATATTGGAGTGTATTGGGTGCGTTCGTGGCAAAAACTTACTTCTTGATTCGCGCGGCGAACTTTTGTCAATTAATGCCAATATTGCCCCACACGGGTGCGATGTTTTTGACCGGAATGAAAAAGCTCAAAAAGCACCAAAACATGATTTTTGGACATATTGGAGTGTATTGGGTGCGTTCGTGGCAAAAACTTACTTCTTGATTCGCGCGGCGAACTTTTGTCAATTAATGCCAATATTGCCCCTCACGGGTGCGATGTTTTTGACCGGAAAGAAAAGGTTCAAAAAGCACCAAAACATGATTTTTGGACATATTGGAGTGTATTGGGTGCGTTCGTGACAAAAACTTACTTCTTGATTCGCGCGGCGAACTTTTGTCAATTAATGCCAATATTGCCCCACACGGGTGCGATGTTTTTGACCGGAATGAAAAAGCTCAAAAAGCACCAAAACATGATTTTTGGACATATTGGAGTGTATTGGGTGCGTTCGTGGCAAAAACTTACTTCTTGATTCGCGCGGCGAACTTTTGTCAATTAATGCCAATATTGCCCCTCACGGGTGCGATGTTTTTGACCGGAAAGAAAAGGTTCAAAAAGCACCAAAACATGATTTTTGGACATATTGGAGTGTATTGGGTGCGTTCGTGGCAAAAACTTACTTCTTGATTCGCGCGGCGAACTTTTGTCAATTAATGCCAATATTGCCCCACACGGGTGCGATGTTTTTGACCGGAAAGAAAAGGTTCAAAAAGCACCAAAACATGATTTTTGGACATATTGGAGTGTATTGGGTGCGTTCGTGGCAAAAACTTACTTCTTGATTCGCGCGGCGAACTTTTGTCAATTAATGCCAATATTGGCATATATTGGCTCACACGGGTGCGATGCTTTTGACCGGAAAGAAAATGTTCAAAAAGCACCAAAACATGATTTTTGGACATATTGGAGTGTATTGGGTGCGTTCGTGGCAAAAACTTACTTCTTGATTCGCGCGGCGAACTTTTGTCAATTAATGCCAATATTGCCCCACACGGGTGCGATGTTTTTGACCGGAATGAAAAAGCTCAAAAAGCACCAAAACATGATTTTTGGACATATTGGAGTGTATTGGGTGCGTTCGTGGCAAAAACTTACTTCTTCATTCGCGCGGCGAACTTTTGTCCATTAATGCCAATATTGCCCCACACGGGCGCGATGTTTTTGACCGGAAAGAAAAGGTTCAAAAAGCACCAAAACATGATTTTTGGACATATTGGAGTGTATTGGGTGCGTTCGTGGCAAAAACTTACTTCTTGATTCGCGCGGCGAACTTTTGTCAATTAATGCCAATATTGGCATATATTGCCCCACACGGGTGCGATGTTTTTGACCGGAAAGAAAAGGTTCAAAAAGCACCAAAACATGATTTTTGGACATATTGGAGTGTATTGGGTGCGTTCGTGGCAAAAACTTACTTCTTGATTCGCGCGGCGAACTTTTGTCAATTAATGCCAATATTGCCCCACACGGGTGCGATGTTTTTGACCGGAATGAAAAAGCTCAAAAAGCACCAAAACATGATTTTTGGACATATTGGAGTGTATTGGGTGCGTTCGTGGCAAAAACTTACTTCTTGATTCGCGCGGCGAACTTTTGTCAATTAATGCCAATATTGGCATATATTGGCTCACACGGGTGCGATGCTTTTGACCGGAAAGAAAATGTTCAAAAAGCACCAAAACATGATTTTTGGACATATTGGAGTGTATTGGGTGCGTTCGTGGCAAAAACTTACTTCTTGATTCGCGCGGCGAACTTTTGTCAATTAATGCCAATATTGGCATATATTGGCTCACACGGGTGCGATGCTTTTGACCGGAAAGAAAATGTTCAAAAAGCACCAAAACATGATTTTTGGACATATTGGAGTGTATTGGGTGCGTTCGTGGCAAAAACTTACTTCTTGATTCGCGCGGCGAACTTTTGTCAATTAATGCCAATATTGGCATATATTGGCTCACACGGGTGCGATGCTTTTGACCGGAAAGAAAATGTTAAAAAAGCACCAAAACATGATTTTTGGACATATTGGAGTGTATTGGGTGCGTTCGTGGCAAAAACTTACTTCTTGATTCGCGCGGCGAACTTTTGTCAATTAATGCCAATATTGCCCCACACGGGTGCGATGTTTTTGACCGGAATGAAAAATCTCAAAAAGCACCAAAACATGATTTTTGGACATATTGGAGTGTATTGGGTGCGTTCGTGGCAAAAACTTACTTCTTGATTCGCGCGGCGAACTTTTGTCAATTAATGCCAATATTGGCATATATTGGCTCACACGGGTGCGATGCTTTTGACCGGAAAGAAAATGTTCAAAAAGCACCAAAACATGATTTTTGGACATATTGGAGTGTATTGGGTGCGTTCGTGGCAAAAACTTACTTCTTGATTCGCACGGCGAACTTTTGTCAATTAATGCCAATATTGCCCCACACGGGTGCGATGTTTTTGACCGGAATGAAAAAGCTCAAAAAGCACCAAAACATGATTTTTGGACATATTGGAGTGTATTGGGTGCGTTCGTGGCAAAAACTTACTTCTTCATTCGCGCGGCGAACTTTTGTCCATTAATGCCAATATTGCCCCACACGGGCGCGATGTTTTTGACCGGAAAGAAAAGGTTCAAAAAGCACCAAAACATGATTTTTGGACATATTGGAGTGTATTGGGTGCGTTCGTGGCAAAAACTTACTTCTTGATTCGCGCGGCGAACTTTTGTCAATTAATGCCAATATTGGCATATATTGCCCCACACGGGTGCGATGTTTTTGACCGGAAAGAAAAGGTTCAAAAAGCACCAAAACATGATTTTTGGACATATTGGAGTGTATTGGGTGCGTTCGTGGCAAAAACTTACTTCTTGATTCGCGCGGCGAACTTTTGTCAATTAATGCCAATATTGCCCCACACGGGTGCGATGTTTTTGACCGGAATGAAAAAGCTCAAAAAGCACCAAAACATGATTTTTGGACATATTGGAGTGTATTGGGTGCGTTCGTGGCAAAAACTTACTTCTTGATTCGCGCGGCGAACTTTTGTCAATTAATGCCAATATTGGCATATATTGGCTCACACGGGTGCGATGCTTTTGACCGGAAAGAAAATGTTCAAAAAGCACCAAAACATGATTTTTGGACATATTGGAGTGTATTGGGTGCGTTCGTGGCAAAAACTTACTTCTTGATTCGCGCGGCGAACTTTTGTCAATTAATGCCAATATTGGCATATATTGGCTCACACGGGTGCGATGCTTTTGACCGGAAAGAAAATGTTCAAAAAGCACCAAAACATGATTTTTGGACATATTGGAGTGTATTGGGTGCGTTCGTGGCAAAAACTTACTTCTTGATTCGCGCGGCGAACTTTTGTCAATTAATGCCAATATTGGCATATATTGGCTCACACGGGTGCGATGCTTTTGACCGGAAAGAAAATGTTAAAAAAGCACCAAAACATGATTTTTGGACATATTGGAGTGTATTGGGTGCGTTCGTGGCAAAAACTTACTTCTTGATTCGCGCGGCGAACTTTTGTCAATTAATGCCAATATTGCCCCACACGGGTGCGATGTTTTTGACCGGAATGAAAAATCTCAAAAAGCACCAAAACATGATTTTTGGACATATTGGAGTGTATTGGGTGCGTTCGTGGCAAAAACTTACTTCTTGATTCGCGCGGCGAACTTTTGTCAATTAATGCCAATATTGGCATATATTGGCTCACACGGGTGCGATGCTTTTGACCGGAAAGAAAATGTTCAAAAAGCACCAAAACATGATTTTTGGACATATTGGAGTGTATTGGGTGCGTTCGTGGCAAAAACTTACTTCTTGATTCGCGCGGCGAACTTTTGTCAATTAATGCCAATATTGCCCCACACGGGTGCGATGTTTTTGACCGGAATGAAAAAGCTCAAAAAGCACCAAAACATGATTTTTGGACATATTGGAGTGTATTGGGTGCGTTCGTGGCAAAAACTTACTTCTTGATTCGCGCGGCGAACTTTTGTCAATTAATGCCAATATTGCCCCTCACGGGTGCGATGTTTTTGACCGGAAAGAAAAGGTTCAAAAAGCACCAAAACATGATTTTTGGACATATTGGAGTGTATTGGGTGCGTTCGTGGCAAAAACGTACTTCTTGATTCGCGCGGCGAACTTTTGTCAATTAATGCCAATATTGCCCCACACGGGTGCGATGTTTTTGACCGGAATGAAAAAGCTCAAAAAGCACCAAAACATGATTTTTGGACATATTGGAGTGTATTGGGTGCGTTCGTGGCAAAAACTTACTTCTTGATTCGCGCGGCGAACTTTTGTCAATTAATGCCAATATTGCCCCTCACGGGTGCGATGTTTTTGACCGGAAAGAAAAGGTTCAAAAAGCACCAAAACATGATTTTTGGACATATTGGAGTGTATTGGGTGCGTTCGTGGCAAAAACTTACTTCTTGATTCGCGCGGCGAACTTTTGTCAATTAATGCCAATATTGCCCCACACGGGTGCGATGTTTTTGACCGGAAAGAAAAGGTTCAAAAAGCACCAAAACATGATTTTTGGACATATTGGAGTGTATTGGGTGCGTTCGTGGCAAAAACTTACTTCTTGATTCGCGCGGCGAACTTTTGTCAATTAATGCCAATATTGGCATATATTGGCTCACACGGGTGCGATGCTTTTGACCGGAAAGAAAATGTTCAAAAAGCACCAAAACATGATTTTTGGACATATTGGAGTGTATTGGGTGCGTTCGTGGCAAAAACTTACTTCTTGATTCGCGCGGCGAACTTTTGTCAATTAATGCCAATATTGCCCCACACGGGTGCGATGTTTTTGACCGGAATGAAAAAGCTCAAAAAGCACCAAAACATGATTTTTGGACATATTGGAGTGTATTGGGTGCGTTCGTGGCAAAAACTTACTTCTTCATTCGCGCGGCGAACTTTTGTCAATTAATGCCAATATTGGCATATATTGGCTCACACGGGTGCGATGCTTTTGACCGGAAAGAAAATGTTCAAAAAGCACCAAAACATGATTTTTGGACATATTGGAGTGTATTGGGTGCGTTCGTGGCAAAAACTTACTTCTTGATTCGCGCGGCGAACTTTTGTCAATTAATGCCAATATTGGCATATATTGGCTCACACGGGTGCGATGCTTTTGACCGGAAAGAAAATGTTCAAAAAGCACCAAAACATGATTTTTGGACATATTGGAGTGTATTGGGTGCGTTCGTGGCAAAAACTTACTTCTTGATTCGCGCGGCGAACTTTTGTCAATTAATGCCAATATTGGCATATATTGGCTCACACGGGTGCGATGCTTTTGACCGGAAAGAAAATGTTAAAAAAGCACCAAAACATGATTTTTGGACATATTGGAGTGTATTGGGTGCGTTCGTGGCAAAAACTTACTTCTTGATTCGCGCGGCGAACTTTTGTCAATTAATGCCAATATTGCCCCACACGGGTGCGATGTTTTTGACCGGAATGAAAAATCTCAAAAAGCACCAAAACATGATTTTTGGACATATTGGAGTGTATTGGGTGCGTTCGTGGCAAAAACTTACTTCTTGATTCGCGCGGCGAACTTTTGTCAATTAATGCCAATATTGGCATATATTGGCTCACACGGGTGCGATGCTTTTGACCGGAAAGAAAATGTTCAAAAAGCACCAAAACATGATTTTTGGACATATTGGGGTGTATTGGGTGCGTTCGTGGCAAAAACTTACTTCTTGATTCGCGCGGCGAACTTTTGTCAATTAATGCCAATATTGCCCCACACGGGTGCGATGTTTTTGACCGGAATGAAAAAGCTCAAAAAGCACCAAAACATGATTTTTGGACATATTGGAGTGTATTGGGTGCGTTCGTGGCAAAAACTTACTTCTTGATTCGCGCGGCGAACTTTTGTCAATTAATGCCAATATTGCCCCTCACGGGTGCGATGTTTTTGACCGGAAAGAAAAGGTTCAAAAAGCACCAAAACATGATTTTTGGACATATTGGAGTGTATTGGGTGCGTTCGTGGCAAAAACTTACTTCTTGATTCGCGCGGCGAACTTTTGTCAATTAATGCCAATATTGCCCCACACGGGTGCGATGTTTTTGACCGGAATGAAAAAGCTCAAAAAGCACCAAAACATGATTTTTGGACATATTGGAGTGTATTGGGTGCGTTCGTGGCAAAAACTTACTTCTTGATTCGCGCGGCGAACTTTTGTCAATTAATGCCAATATTGCCCCACACGGGTGCGATGTTTTTGACCGGAAAGAAAAGGTTCAAAAAGCACCAAAACATGATTTTTGGACATATTGGAGTGTATTGGGTGCGTTCGTGGCAAAAACTTACTTCTTGATTCGCGCGGCGAACTTTTGTCAATTAATGCCAATATTGGCATATATTGGCTCACACGGGTGCGATGCTTTTGACCGGAAAGAAAATGTTCAAAAAGCACCAAAACATGATTTTTGGACATATTGGAGTGTATTGGGTGCGTTCGTGGCAAAAACTTACTTCTTGATTCGCGCGGCGAACTTTTGTCAATTAATGCCAATATTGCCCCACACGGGTGCGATGTTTTTGACCGGAATGAAAAAGCTCAAAAAGCACCAAAACATGATTTTTGGACATATTGGAGTGTATTGGGTGCGTTCGTGGCAAAAACTTACTTCTTGATTCGCGCGGCGAACTTTTGTCAATTAATGCCAATATTGCCCCTCACGGGTGCGATGTTTTTGACCGGAAAGAAAAGGTTCAAAAAGCACCAAAACATGATTTTTGGACATATTGGAGTGTATTGGGTGCGTTCGTGGCAAAAACTTACTTCTTGATTCGCGCGGCGAACTTTTGTCAATTAATGCCAATATTGCCCCACACGGGTGCGATGTTTTTGACCGGAAAGAAAAGGTTCAAAAAGCACCAAAACATGATTTTTGGACATATTGGAGTGTATTGGGTGCGTTCGTGGCAAAAACTTACTTCTTGATTCGCGCGGCGAACTTTTGTCAATTAATGCCAATATTGGCATATATTGGCTCACACGGGTGCGATGCTTTTGACCGGAAAGAAAATGGTCAAAAAGCACCAAAACATGATTTTTGGACATATTGGAGTGTATGGGGTGCGTTCGTGGCAAAAACTTACTTCTTGATTCGCGCGGCGAACTTTTGTCAATTAATGCCAATATTGCCCCACACGGGTGCGATGTTTTTGACCGGAATGAAAAAGCTCAAAAAGCACCAAAACATGATTTTTGGACATATTGGAGTGTATTGGGTGCGTTCGTGGCAAAAACTTACTTCTTCATTCGCGCGGCGAACTTTTGTCAATTAATGCCAATATTGGCATATATTGGCTCACACGGGTGCGATGCTTTTGACCGGAAAGAAAATGTTCAAAAAGCACCAAAACATGATTTTTGGACATATTGGAGTGTATTGGGTGCGTTCGTGGCAAAAACTTACTTCTTGATTCGCGCGGCGAACTTTTGTCAATTAATGCCAATATTGGCATATATTGGCTCACACGGGTGCGATGCTTTTGACCGGAAAGAAAAGGTTCAAAAAGCACCAAAACATGATTTTTGGACATATTGGAGTGTATTGGGTGCGTTCGTGGCAAAAACTTACTTCTTGATTCGCGCGGCGAACTTTTGTCAATTAATGCCAATATTGCCCCACACGGGTGCGATGTTTTTGACCGGAATGAAAAAGCTCAAAAAGCACCAAAACATGATTTTTGGACATATTGGAGTGTATTGGGTGCGTTCGTGGCAAAAACTTACTTCTTGATTCGCGCGGCGAACTTTTGTCAATTAATGCCAATATTGCCCCACACGGGTGCGATGTTTTTGACCGGAAAGAAAAGGTTCAAAAAGCACCAAAACATGATTTTTGGACATATTGGAGTGTATTGGGTGCGTTCGTGGCAAAAACTTACTTCTTGATTCGCGCGGCGAACTTTTGTCAATTAATGCCAATATTGGCATATATTGGCTCACACGGGTGCGATGCTTTTGACCGGAAAGAAAATGTTCAAAAAGCACCAAAACATGATTTTTGGACATATTGGAGTGTATTGGGTGCGTTCGTGGCAAAAACTTACTTCTTGATTCGCGCGGCGAACTTTTGTCAATTAATGCCAATATTGCCCCACACGGGTGCGATGTTTTTGACCGGAATGAAAAAGCTCAAAAAGCACCAAAACATGATTTTTGGACATATTGGAGTGTATTGGGTGCGTTCGTGGCAAAAACTTACTTCTTGATTCGCGCGGCGAACTTTTGTCAATTAATGCCAATATTGCCCCTCACGGGTGCGATGTTTTTGACCGGAAAGAAAAGGTTCAAAAAGCACCAAAACATGATTTTTGGACATATTGGAGTGTATTGGGTGCGTTCGTGGCAAAAACTTACTTCTTGATTCGCGCGGCGAACTTTTGTCAATTAATGCCAATATTGCCCCACACGGGTGCGATGTTTTTGACCGGAAAGAAAAGGTTCAAAAAGCACCAAAACATGATTTTTGGACATATTGGAGTGTATTGGGTGCGTTCGTGGCAAAAACTTACTTCTTGATTCGCGCGGCGAACTTTTGTCAATTAATGCCAATATTGGCATATATTGGCTCACACGGGTGCGATGCTTTTGACCGGAAAGAAAATGGTCAAAAAGCACCAAAACATGATTTTTGGACATATTGGAGTGTATGGGGTGCGTTCGTGGCAAAAACTTACTTCTTGATTCGCGCGGCGAACTTTTGTCAATTAATGCCAATATTGCCCCACACGGGTGCGATGTTTTTGACCGGAATGAAAAAGCTCAAAAAGCACCAAAACATGATTTTTGGACATATTGGAGTGTATTGGGTGCGTTCGTGGCAAAAACTTACTTCTTCATTCGCGCGGCGAACTTTTGTCCATTAATGCCAATATTGCCCCACACGGGCGCGATGTTTTTGACCGGAAAGAAAAGGTTCAAAAAGCACCAAAACATGATTTTTGGACATATTGGAGTGTATTGGGTGCGTTCGTGGCAAAAACTTACTTCTTGATTCGCGCGGCGAACTTTTGTCAATTAATGCCAATATTGGCATATATTGCCCCACACGGGTGCGATGTTTTTGACCGGAAAGAAAAGGTTCAAAAAGCACCAAAACATGATTTTTGGACATATTGGAGTGTATTGGGTGCGTTCGTGGCAAAAACTTACTTCTTGATTCGCGCGGCGAACTTTTGTCAATTAATGCCAATATTGCCCCACACGGGTGCGATGTTTTTGACCGGAATGAAAAAGCTCAAAAAGCACCAAAACATGATTTTTGGACATATTGGAGTGTATTGGGTGCGTTCGTGGCAAAAACTTACTTCTTGATTCGCGCGGCGAACTTTTGTCAATTAATGCCAATATTGCCCCTCACGGGTGCGATGTTTTTGACCGGAAAGAAAAGGTTCAAAAAGCACCAAAACATGATTTTTGGACATATTGGAGTGTATTGGGTGCGTTCGTGGCAAAAACTTACTTCTTGATTCGCGCGGCGAACTTTTGTCAATTAATGCCAATATTGCCCCACACGGGTGCGATGTTTTTGACCGGAAAGAAAAGGTTCAAAAAGCACCAAAACATGATTTTTGGACATATTGGAGTGTATTGGGTGCGTTCGTGGCAAAAACTTACTTCTTGATTCGCGCGGCGAACTTTTGTCAATTAATGCCAATATTGGCATATATTGGCTCACACGGGTGCGATGCTTTTGACCGGAAAGAAAATGTTCAAAAAGCACCAAAACATGATTTTTGGACATATTGGAGTGTATTGGGTGCGTTCGTGGCAAAAACTTACTTCTTGATTCGCGCGGCGAACTTTTGTCAATTAATGCCAATATTGCCCCACACGGGTGCGATGTTTTTGACTGGAATGAAAAAGCTCAAAAAGCACCAAAACATGATTTTTGGACATATTGGAGTGTATTGGGTGCGTTCGTGGCAAAAACTTACTTCTTCATTCGCGCGGCGAACTTTTGTCCATTAATGCCAATATTGCCCCACACGGGCGCGATGTTTTTGACCGGAAAGAAAAGGTTCAAAAAGCACCAAAACATGATTTTTGGACATATTGGAGTGTATTGGGTGCGTTCGTGGCAAAAACTTACTTCTTGATTCGCGCGGCGAACTTTTGTCAATTAATGCCAATATTGGCATATATTGCCCCACACGGGTGCGATGTTTTTGACCGGAAAGAAAAGGTTCAAAAAGCACCAAAACATGATTTTTGGACATATTGGAGTGTATTGGGTGCGTTCGTGGCAAAAACTTACTTCTTGATTCGCGCGGCGAACTTTTGTCAATTAATGCCAATATTGGCATATATTGCCCCACACGGGTGCGATGTTTTTGACCGGAAAGAAAAGGTTCAAAAAGCACCAAAACATGATTTTTGGACATATTGGAGTGTATTGGGTGCGTTCGTGGCAAAAACTTACTTCTTGATTCGCGCGGCAAACTTTTGTCCATTAATGCCAATATTGGCATATATTGGCGCACACGGGTGCGATGCTTTTGACCGGAAAGAAAAGGTTCAAAAAGCACCAAAACATGATTTTTGGACATATTGGAGTGTATTGGGTCCGTTCGTGGCAAAAACTTACTTCTTGATTCGCGCGGCGAACTTTTGTCAATTAATGCCAATATTGCCCCACACGGGTGCGATGTTTTTGACCGGAATGAAAAAGCTCAAAAAGGACCAAAACATGATTTTTGGACATATTGGAGTGTATTGGGTGCGTTCGTGGCAAAAACTTACTTCTTGATTCGCGTGGCGAACTTTTGTCAAGTAATGCCAATATTGGCATATATTGGCGCACACGGGTGCGATGCTTTTGACTGGAAAGAAAAGGTTCAAAAAGCACCAAAACATGATTTTTGGACATATTGGAGTGTATTGGGTCCGTTCGTGGCAAAAACACACTTCTGGATTCGCGCGGCGAACTTTTGTCAATTAATGCCAATATTGCCCCACACGGGTGCGATGTTTTTGACCGGAATGAAAAAGCTCAAAAAGCACCAAAACATGATTTTTGGACATATTGGAGTGTATTGGGTGCGTTCGTGGCAAAAACTTACTTCTTGATTCGCGTGGCGAACTTTTGTCAATTAATGCCAATATTGGCATATATTGGCGCACACGGGTGCGATGCTTTTGACCGGAAAGAAAAGGTTCAAAAAGCACCAAAACATGATTTTTGGACATATTGGAGTGTATTGGGTCCGTTCGTGGCAAAAACACACTTCTGGATTCGCGCGGCGAACTTTTGTCAATTAATGCCAATATTGCCCCACACGGGTGCGATGTTTTTGACCGGAATGAAAAAGCTCAAAAAGCACCAAAACATGATTTTTGGACATATTGGAGTGTATTTCGTGCGTTTGTGGCAAAAACTTACATCTTGATTCGCGCGGCGAACTTTTGTCCATTAAAGCCAATATTGCCCCACACGGGTGCGATGTTTTTGACCGGAAAGAAAAGGTTCAAAAAGCACCACAACATGATTTTTGTACATATTGGAGTGTATTGGGTGCGTTCGTGGCAAAAACTTACTTCTTGATTCGCGCGGCGAACTTTTGTCCATTAATGCCAATATTGCACCACACGGGTGCGATGTTTTTGACCGGAAAGAAAAGGTTCAAAAAGCACCAAAACATGATTTTTGGACATATTGGAGTGTATTGGGTGCGTTCGTGGCAAAAACTAACTTCTTGATTCGCGCGGCGAACTTTTGTCAATTAATGCCAATATTGGCATATATTGGCTCACACGGGTGCGATGCTTTTGACCGGAAAGAAAATGTTCAAAAAGCACCAAAACAAGATTTTTGGACATATTGGAGTGTATTGGGTGCGTTCGTGGCAAAAACTTACTTCTTGATTCGCGCGGCGAACTTTTGTCAATTAATGCCAATATTGCCCCACACGGGTGCGATGTTTTTGACCGGAATGAAAAAGCTCAAAAAGCACCAAAACATGATTTTTGGACATATTGGAGTGTATTGGGTGCGTTCGTGGCAAAAACTTACTTCTTGATTCGCGCGGCGAACTTTTGTCAATTAATGCCAATATTGCCCCTCACGGGTGCGATGTTTTTGACCGGAAAGAAAAGGTTCAAAAAGCACCAAAACATGATTTTTGGACATATTGGAGTGTATTGGGTGCGTTCGTGGCAAAAACTTACTTCTTGATTCGCGCGGCGAACTTTTGTCAATTAATGCCAATATTGCCCCACACGGGTGCGATGTTTTTGACCGGAATGAAAAAGCTCAAAAAGCACCAAAACATGATTTTTGGACATATTGGAGTGTATTGGGTGCGTTCGTGGCAAAAACTTACTTCTTGATTCGCGCGGCGAACTTTTGTCAATTAATGCCAATATTGCCCCTCACGGGTGCGATGTTTTTGACCGGAAAGAAAAGGTTCAAAAAGCACCAAAACATGATTTTTGGACATATTGGAGTGTATTGGGTGCGTTCGTGGCAAAAACTTACTTCTTGATTCGCGCGGCGAACTTTTGTCAATTAATGCCAATATTGCCCCACACGGGTGCGATGTTTTTGACCGGAAAGAAAAGGTTCAAAAAGCACCAAAACATGATTTTTGGACATATTGGAGTGTATTGGGTGCGTTCGTGGCAAAAACATACTTCTTGATTCGCGCGGCGAACTTTTGTCAATTAATGCCAATATTGGCATATATTGGCTCACACGGGTGCGATGCTTTTGACCGGAAAGAAAATGTTCAAAAAGCACCAAAACATGATTTTTGGACATATTGGAGTGTATTGGGTGCGTTCGTGGCAAAAACTTACTTCTTGATTCGCGCGGCGAACTTTTGTCCATTAAAGCCAATATTGCCCCACACGGGTGCGATGTTTTTGACCGGAAAGAAAAGGTTCAAAAAGCACCAAAACATGATTTTTGGACATATTGGAGTGTATTGGGTGCGTTCGTGGCAAAAATTTACTTCTTGATTCGCGCGGCGAACTTTTGTCAATTAATGCCAATATTGCCCCACACGGGTGCGATGTTTTTGACCGGAATGAAAAAGCTCAAAAAGCACCAAAACATGATTTTTGGACGTATTGGAGTGTATTGGGTGCGTTCGTGCCAAAAACACACTTCTTGATTCGCGCGGCGAACTTTTGTCAATTAATGCCAATATTGCCCCACACGGGTAGCATGTTTTTGACCAGAAAGAAAAGGTTCAAAAAGCACCAAAACATGATTTTTGGACATATTGGAGTGTATTGGGTGCGTTCGTGGCAAAAACTTACTTGTTGATTCGCGCGGCAAACTTTTGTCCATTAATGCCAATATTGGCATATATTGGCGCACACGGGTGCGATGCTTTTGACCGGAAAGAAAAGGTTCAAAAAGCACCAAAACATGATTTTTGGACATATTGGAGTGTATTGGGTCCGTTCGTGGCAAAAACACACTTCTGGATTCGCGCGGCGAACTTTTGTCAATTAATGCCAATATTGCCCCACACGGGTGCGATGTTTTTGACCGGAATGAAAAAGCTCAAAAAGCACCAAAACATGATTTTTGGACATATTGGAGTGTATTGGGTGCGTTCGTGGCAAAAACTTACTTCTTGATTCGCGCGGCAAACTTTTGTCCATTAATGCCAATATTGGCACATATTGGCGCACACGGGTGCGATGCTTTTGACCGGAAAGAAAAGGTTCAAAAAGCACCAAAACATGATTTTTGGACATATTGGAGTGTATTGGGTCCGTTCGTGGAAAAAACATACTTCTTGATTCGCGCGGCGAACTTTTGTCCATTAATGCCAATATTGCCCCACACGGGTGCGATGTTTTTGACCGGAATGAAAAGCTCAAAAAGCACCAAAACATGATTTTTGGACATATTGGAGTGTATTTCGTGCGTTGGTGGCAAAAAACTTACTTCTTGATTCGCGCGGCGAACTTTTGTCCATTAAAGCCAATATTGCCCCACACGGGTGCGATGTTTTTGACCGGAAAGAAAAGGTTCAAAAAGCACCAAAACATGATTTTTGGACATATTGGAGTGTATTGGGTGCGTTCGTGGCAAAAACTTACTTCTTGATTCGCGCGGCGAACTTTTGTCCATTAATGCCAATATTGCACCACACGGGTGCGATGTTTTTGACCGGAAAGAAAAGGTTCAAAAAGCACCAAAACATGATTTTTGGACATATTGGAGTGTATTGGGTGCGTTCGTGGCAAAAACTTACTTCTTGATTCGCGCGGCGAACTTTTGTCAATTAATGCCAATATTGGCATATATTGCCCCACACGGGTGCGATGTTTTTGACCGGAAAGAAAAGGTTCAAAAAGCACCAAAACATGATTTTTGGACATATTGGAGTGTATTGGGTGCGTTCGTGGCAAAAACTTACTTCTTGATTCGCGCGGCGAACTTTTGTCAATTAATGCCAATATTGGCATATATTGCCCCACACGGGTGCGATGTTTTTGACCGGAAAGAAAAGGTTCAAAAAGCACCAAAACATGATTTTTGGACATATTGGAGTGTATTGGGTGCGTTCGTGGCAAAAACTTACTTCTTGATTCGCGCGGCAAACTTTTGTCCATTAATGCCAATATTGGCATATATTGGCGCACACGGGTGCGATGCTTTTGACCGGAAAGAAAAGGTTCAAAAAGCACCAAAACATGATTTTTGGACATATTGGAGTGTATTGGGTCCGTTCGTGGCAAAAACTTACTTCTTGATTCGCGCGGCGAACTTTTGTCAATTAATGCCAATATTGCCCCACACGGGTGCGATGTTTTTGACCGGAATGAAAAAGCTCAAAAAGGACCAAAACATGATTTTTGGACATATTGGAGTGTATTGGGTGCGTTCGTGGCAAAAACTTACTTCTTGATTCGCGTGGCGAACTTTTGTCAAGTAATGCCAATATTGGCATATATTGGCGCACACGGGTGCGATGCTTTTGACTGGAAAGAAAAGGTTCAAAAAGCACCAAAACATGATTTTTGGACATATTGGAGTGTATTGGGTCCGTTCGTGGCAAAAACACACTTCTGGATTCGCGCGGCGAACTTTTGTCAATTAATGCCAATATTGCCCCACACGGGTGCGATGTTTTTGACCGGAATGAAAAAGCTCAAAAAGCACCAAAACATGATTTTTGGACATATTGGAGTGTATTGGGTGCGTTCGTGGCAAAAACTTACTTCTTGATTCGCGTGGCGAACTTTTGTCAATTAATGCCAATATTGGCATATATTGGCGCACACGGGTGCGATGCTTTTGACCGGAAAGAAAAGGTTCAAAAAGCACCAAAACATGATTTTTGGACATATTGGAGTGTATTGGGTCCGTTCGTGGCAAAAACACACTTCTGGATTCGCGCGGCGAACTTTTGTCAATTAATGCCAATATTGCCCCACACGGGTGCGATGTTTTTGACCGGAATGAAAAAGCTCAAAAAGCACCAAAACATGATTTTTGGACATATTGGAGTGTATTTCGTGCGTTTGTGGCAAAAACTTACATCTTGATTCGCGCGGCGAACTTTTGTCCATTAAAGCCAATATTGCCCCACACGGGTGCGATGTTTTTGACCGGAAAGAAAAGGTTCAAAAAGCACCACAACATGATTTTTGTACATATTGGAGTGTATTGGGTGCGTTCGTGGCAAAAACTTACTTCTTGATTCGCGCGGCGAACTTTTGTCCATTAATGCCAATATTGCACCACACGGGTGCGATGTTTTTGACCGGAAAGAAAAGGTTCAAAAAGCACCAAAACATGATTTTTGGACATATTGGAGTGTATTGGGTGCGTTCGTGGCAAAAACTAACTTCTTGATTCGCGCGGCGAACTTTTGTCAATTAATGCCAATATTGGCATATATTGGCTCACACGGGTGCGATGCTTTTGACCGGAAAGAAAATGTTCAAAAAGCACCAAAACAAGATTTTTGGACATATTGGAGTGTATTGGGTGCGTTCGTGGCAAAAACTTACTTCTTGATTCGCGCGGCGAACTTTTGTCAATTAATGCCAATATTGCCCCACACGGGTGCGATGTTTTTGACCGGAATGAAAAAGCTCAAAAAGCACCAAAACATGATTTTTGGACATATTGGAGTGTATTGGGTGCGTTCGTGGCAAAAACTTACTTCTTGATTCGCGCGGCGAACTTTTGTCAATTAATGCCAATATTGCCCCTCACGGGTGCGATGTTTTTGACCGGAAAGAAAAGGTTCAAAAAGCACCAAAACATGATTTTTGGACATATTGGAGTGTATTGGGTGCGTTCGTGGCAAAAACTTACTTCTTGATTCGCGCGGCGAACTTTTGTCAATTAATGCCAATATTGCCCCACACGGGTGCGATGTTTTTGACCGGAATGAAAAAGCTCAAAAAGCACCAAAACATGATTTTTGGACATATTGGAGTGTATTGGGTGCGTTCGTGGCAAAAACTTACTTCTTGATTCGCGCGGCGAACTTTTGTCAATTAATGCCAATATTGCCCCTCACGGGTGCGATGTTTTTGACCGGAAAGAAAAGGTTCAAAAAGCACCAAAACATGATTTTTGGACATATTGGAGTGTATTGGGTGCGTTCGTGGCAAAAACTTACTTCTTGATTCGCGCGGCGAACTTTTGTCAATTAATGCCAATATTGCCCCACACGGGTGCGATGTTTTTGACCGGAAAGAAAAGGTTCAAAAAGCACCAAAACATGATTTTTGGACATATTGGAGTGTATTGGGTGCGTTCGTGGCAAAAACATACTTCTTGATTCGCGCGGCGAACTTTTGTCAATTAATGCCAATATTGGCATATATTGGCTCACACGGGTGCGATGCTTTTGACCGGAAAGAAAATGTTCAAAAAGCACCAAAACATGATTTTTGGACATATTGGAGTGTATTGGGTGCGTTCGTGGCAAAAACTTACTTCTTGATTCGCGCGGCGAACTTTTGTCCATTAAAGCCAATATTGCCCCACACGGGTGCGATGTTTTTGACCGGAAAGAAAAGGTTCAAAAAGCACCAAAACATGATTTTTGGACATATTGGAGTGTATTGGGTGCGTTCGTGGCAAAAATTTACTTCTTGATTCGCGCGGCGAACTTTTGTCAATTAATGCCAATATTGCCCCACACGGGTGCGATGTTTTTGACCGGAATGAAAAAGCTCAAAAAGCACCAAAACATGATTTTTGGACGTATTGGAGTGTATTGGGTGCGTTCGTGCCAAAAACACACTTCTTGATTCGCGCGGCGAACTTTTGTCAATTAATGCCAATATTGCCCCACACGGGTAGCATGTTTTTGACCAGAAAGAAAAGGTTCAAAAAGCACCAAAACATGATTTTTGGACATATTGGAGTGTATTGGGTGCGTTCGTGGCAAAAACTTACTTGTTGATTCGCGCGGCAAACTTTTGTCCATTAATGCCAATATTGGCATATATTGGCGCACACGGGTGCGATGCTTTTGACCGGAAAGAAAAGGTTCAAAAAGCACCAAAACATGATTTTTGGACATATTGGAGTGTATTGGGTCCGTTCGTGGCAAAAACACACTTCTGGATTCGCGCGGCGAACTTTTGTCAATTAATGCCAATATTGCCCCACACGGGTGCGATGTTTTTGACCGGAATGAAAAAGCTCAAAAAGCACCAAAACATGATTTTTGGACATATTGGAGTGTATTGGGTGCGTTCGTGGCAAAAACTTACTTCTTGATTCGCGCGGCAAACTTTTGTCCATTAATGCCAATATTGGCACATATTGGCGCACACGGGTGCGATGCTTTTGACCGGAAAGAAAAGGTTCAAAAAGCACCAAAACATGATTTTTGGACATATTGGAGTGTATTGGGTCCGTTCGTGGAAAAAACATACTTCTTGATTCGCGCGGCGAACTTTTGTCCATTAATGCCAATATTGCCCCACACGGGTGCGATGTTTTTGACCGGAATGAAAAGCTCAAAAAGCACCAAAACATGATTTTTGGACATATTGGAGTGTATTTCGTGCGTTGGTGGCAAAAAACTTACTTCTTGATTCGCGCGGCGAACTTTTGTCCATTAAAGCCAATATTGCCCCACACGGGTGCGATGTTTTTGACCGGAAAGAAAAGGTTCAAAAAGCACCAAAACATGATTTTTGGACATATTGGAGTGTATTGGGTGCGTTCGTGGCAAAAACTTACTTCTTGATTCGCGCGGCGAACTTTTGTCCATTAATGCCAATATTGCACCACACGGGTGCGATGTTTTTGACCGGAAAGAAAAGGTTCAAACAGCACCAAAACATGATTTTTGGACATATTGGACTGTATTGGGTGCGTTCGTGGCAAAAACTTACTTCTTGATTCGCGCGGCGAACTTTTGTCCATTAATGCCAATATTGCCCCACACGGGTGCGATGTTTTTGACCGGAAAGAAAAGGTTCAAACAGCACCAAAACATGACTTTTTGGACATATTGGAGTGTATTGGGTGCGTTCGTGGCAAAAACACACTTCTGGATTCGCGCGGCGAACTTTTGTCAATTAATGCCAATATTGCCCCACACGGGTGCGATGTTTTTGACCGGAAAGAAAAGGTTCAAAAAGCACCAAAACATGATTTTTGGACATATTGGAGTGTATTGGGTGCGTTCGTGGCAAAAACTTACTTCTTGATTCGCGCGGCGAACTTTTGTCCATTAATGCCAATATTGCACCACACGGGTGCGATGTTTTTGACCGGAAAGAAAAGGTTCAAAAAGCACCAAAACATGATTTTTGGACTTATTGGAGTGTATTGGGTGCGTTCGTGGCAAAAACTTACTTCTTGATTCGCGCGGCGAACTTTTGTCAATATATGCCAATATTGGCATATATTGGCTCACACGGGTGCGATGCTTTTGACCGGAAAGAAAAGGTTCAAAAAGCACCAAAACATGATTTTTGGACATATTGGAGTGTATTGGGGGCGTTCGTGGCAAAAACTTACTTCTTGATTCGCGCGGCGAACATTTGTCCATTAAAGCCAATATTGCCCCACACGGGTGCGATGTTTTTGACCGGAAAGAAAAGGTTCAAAAAGCACCAAAACATGATTTTTGGACATATTGGAGTGTATTGGGTGCGTTCGTGGCAAAAACACACTTCTGGATTCGCGCGGCGAACTTTTGTCAATTAATGCCAATATTGCCCCACACGGGTGCGATGTTTTTGACCGGAATGAAAAAGCTCAAAAAGCACCAAAACATGATTTTTGGACATATTGGAGTGTATTGGGTGCGTTCGTGGCAAAAACTTACTTCTTGATTCGCGCGGCGAACTTTTGTCAATTAATGCCAATATTGGCATATATTGGCTCACACGGGTGCGATGCTTTTGACCGGAAAGAAAAGGTTCAAAAAGCACCAAAACATGATTTTTGGACATATTGGAGTGTATTGGGGGCGTTCGTGGCAAAAACTTACTTCTTGATTCGCGCGGCGAACATTTGTCCATTAATGCCAATATTGCACCACACGGGTGCGATGTTTTTGACCGGAAAGAAAAGGTTCAAAAAGCACCAAAACATGATTTTTGGACATATTGGAGTGTATTGGGGGCGTTCGTGGCAAAAACTTACTTCTTGATTCGCGCGGCGAACATTTGTCCATTAAAGCCAATATTGCCCCACACGGGTGCGATGTTTTTGACCGGAAAGAAAAGGTTCAAAAAGCACCAAAACATGATTTTTGGACATATTGGAGTGTATTGGGTGCGTTCGTGGCAAAAACTTACTTCTTGATTCGCGCGGCGAACTTTTGTCCATTAATGCCAATATTGCGCCACACGGGTGCGATGTTTTTGACCGGAAAGAAAAGGTTCAAAAAGCACCAAAACATGATTTTTGGACATATTGGAGTGTATTGGGTGCGCTCGTGGAAAAAACTTACTTCTTGATTCGCGCGGCGAACTTTTGTCCATTAATGCCAATATTGCCCCACACGGGTGCGATGTTTTTGACCGGAAAGAAAAGGTTCAAAAAGCACCAAAACATGATTTTTGGACATATTGGAGTGTATTGGGGGCGTTCGTGGCAAAAACTTACTTCTTGATTCGCGCGGCGAACATTTGTCCATTAATGCCAATATTGCACCACACGGGTGCGATGTTTTTGACCGGAAAGAAAAGGTTCAAAAAGCACCAAAAAATGATTTTTGGACATATTGGAGTGTATTGGGGGCGTTCGTGGCAAAAACTTACTTCTTGATTCGCGCGGCGAACATTTGTCCATTAATGCCAATATTGCACCACACGGGTGCGATGTTTTTGACCGGAAAGAAAAGGTTCAAAAAGCACCAAAACATGATTTTTGGACATATTGGAGTGTATTGGGTGCGTTCGTGGCAAAAACTTACTTCTTGATTCGCGCGGCGAACATTTGTCCATTAATGCCAATATTGCACCACACGGGTGCGATGTTTTTGACCGGAAAGAAAAGGTTCAAAAAGCACCAAAACATGATTTTTGGACTTATTGGAGTGTATTGGGTGCGTTCGTGGCAAAAACTTACTTCTTGATTCGCGCGGCGAACTTTTGTCAATTAATGCCAATATTGGCATATATTGGCTCACACGGGTGCGATGCTTTTGACCGGAAAGAAAAGGTTCAAAAAGCACCAAAACATGATTTTTGGACATATTGGAGTGTATTGGGGGCGTTCGTGGCAAAAACTTACTTCTTGATTCGCGCGGCGAACATTTGTCCATTAAAGCCAATATTGCCCCACACGGGTGCGATGTTTTTGACTGGAAAGAAAAGGTTCAAAAAGCACCAAAACATGATTTTTGGACATATTGGAGTGTATTGGGTGCGTTCGTGGCAAAAACTTACTTCTTGATTCGCGCGGCGAACTTTTGTCAATTAATGCCAATATTGGCATATATTGGCTCACACGGGTGCGATGCTTTTGACAGGAAAGAAAAGGTTCAAAAAGCACCAAAACATGATTTTTGGACATATTGGAGTGTATTGGGTGCGTTCGTGGCAAAAACTTACTTCTTGATTCGCGCGGCAAACTTTTGTCCATTAATGCCAATATTGGCATATATTGGCGCACACGGGTGCGATGCTTTTGACCGGAAAGAAAAGGTTCAAAAAGCACCAAAACATGATTTTTGGACATATTGGAGTGTATTGGGTCCGTTCGTGGCAAAAACACACTTCTGGATTCGCGCGGCGATCTTTTGTCAATTAATGCCAATATTGCCCCACACGGGTGCGATGTTTTTGACCGGAATGAAAAAGCTCAAAAAGCACCAAAACATGATTTTTGGACATATTGGAGTGTATTGGGTGCGTTCGTGGCAAAAACTTACTTCTTGATTCGCGCGGCGAACTTTTGTCAATTAATGCCAATATTGGCATATATTGGCTCACACGGGTGCGATGCTTTTGACCGGAAAGAAAAGGTTCAAAAAGCACCAAAACATGATTTTTGGACATATTGGAGTGTATTGGGGGCGTTCGTGGCAAAAACTTACTTCTGGATTCGCGCGGCGAACTTTTGTCCATTAAAGCCAATATTGCCCCACACGGGTGCGATGTTTTTGACCGGAAAGAAAAGGTTCAAAAAGCTCCAAAACATGATTTTTGGACATATTGGAGTGTATTGGGTGCGTTCGTGGCAAAAACTTACTTCTTGATTCGCGCGGCGAACTTTTGTCAATTAATGCCAATATTGCCCCTCACGGGTGCGATGTTTTTGACCGGAAAGAAAAGGTTCAAAAAGCACCAAAACATGATTTTTGGACATATTGGAGTGTATTGGGTGCGTTCGTGGCAAAAACTTACTTCTTGATTCGCGCGGCGAACTTTTGTCAATTAATGCCAATATTGCCCCACACGGGTGCGATGTTTTTGACCGGAATGAAAAAGCTCAAAAAGCACCAAAACATGATTTTTGGACATATTGGAGTGTATTGGGTGCGTTCGTGGCAAAAACTTACTTCTTGATTCGCGCGGCGAACTTTTGTCAATTAATGCCAATATTGCCCCTCACGGGTGCGATGTTTTTGACCGGAAAGAAAAGGTTCAAAAAGCACCAAAACATGATTTTTGGACATATTGGAGTGTATTGGGTGCGTTCGTGGCAAAAACTTACTTCTTGATTCGCGCGGCGAACTTTTGTCAATTAATGCCAATATTGCCCCACACGGGTGCGATGTTTTTGACCGGAAAGAAAAGGTTCAAAAAGCACCAAAACATGATTTTTGGACATATTGGAGTGTATTGGGTGCGTTCGTGGCAAAAACATACTTCTTGATTCGCGCGGCGAACTTTTGTCAATTAATGCCAATATTGGCATATATTGGCTCACACGGGTGCGATGCTTTTGACCGGAAAGAAAATGTTCAAAAAGCACCAAAACATGATTTTTGGACATATTGGAGTGTATTGGGTGCGTTCGTGGCAAAAACTTACTTCTTGATTCGCGCGGCGAACTTTTGTCCATTAAAGCCAATATTGCCCCACACGGGTGCGATGTTTTTGACCGGAAAGAAAAGGTTCAAAAAGCACCAAAACATGATTTTTGGACATATTGGAGTGTATTGGGTGCGTTCGTGGCAAAAATTTACTTCTTGATTCGCGCGGCGAACTTTTGTCAATTAATGCCAATATTGCCCCACACGGGTGCGATGTTTTTGACCGGAATGAAAAAGCTCAAAAAGCACCAAAACATGATTTTTGGACGTATTGGAGTGTATTGGGTGCGTTCGTGCCAAAAACACACTTCTTGATTCGCGCGGCGAACTTTTGTCAATTAATGCCAATATTGCCCCACACGGGTAGCATGTTTTTGACCAGAAAGAAAAGGTTCAAAAAGCACCAAAACATGATTTTTGGACATATTGGAGTGTATTGGGTGCGTTCGTGGCAAAAACTTACTTGTTGATTCGCGCGGCAAACTTTTGTCCATTAATGCCAATATTGGCATATATTGGCGCACACGGGTGCGATGCTTTTGACCGGAAAGAAAAGGTTCAAAAAGCACCAAAACATGATTTTTGGACATATTGGAGTGTATTGGGTCCGTTCGTGGCAAAAACACACTTCTGGATTCGCGCGGCGAACTTTTGTCAATTAATGCCAATATTGCCCCACACGGGTGCGATGTTTTTGACCGGAATGAAAAAGCTCAAAAAGCACCAAAACATGATTTTTGGACATATTGGAGTGTATTGGGTGCGTTCGTGGCAAAAACTTACTTCTTGATTCGCGCGGCAAACTTTTGTCCATTAATGCCAATATTGGCACATATTGGCGCACACGGGTGCGATGCTTTTGACCGGAAAGAAAAGGTTCAAAAAGCACCAAAACATGATTTTTGGACATATTGGAGTGTATTGGGTCCGTTCGTGGAAAAAACATACTTCTTGATTCGCGCGGCGAACTTTTGTCCATTAATGCCAATATTGCCCCACACGGGTGCGATGTTTTTGACCGGAATGAAAAGCTCAAAAAGCACCAAAACATGATTTTTGGACATATTGGAGTGTATTTCGTGCGTTGGTGGCAAAAAACTTACTTCTTGATTCGCGCGGCGAACTTTTGTCCATTAAAGCCAATATTGCCCCACACGGGTGCGATGTTTTTGACCGGAAAGAAAAGGTTCAAAAAGCACCAAAACATGATTTTTGGACATATTGGAGTGTATTGGGTGCGTTCGTGGCAAAAACTTACTTCTTGATTCGCGCGGCGAACTTTTGTCCATTAATGCCAATATTGCACCACACGGGTGCGATGTTTTTGACCGGAAAGAAAAGGTTCAAACAGCACCAAAACATGATTTTTGGACATATTGGACTGTATTGGGTGCGTTCGTGGCAAAAACTTACTTCTTGATTCGCGCGGCGAACTTTTGTCCATTAATGCCAATATTGCCCCACACGGGTGCGATGTTTTTGACCGGAAAGAAAAGGTTCAAACAGCACCAAAACATGACTTTTTGGACATATTGGAGTGTATTGGGTGCGTTCGTGGCAAAAACACACTTCTGGATTCGCGCGGCGAACTTTTGTCAATTAATGCCAATATTGCCCCACACGGGTGCGATGTTTTTGACCGGAAAGAAAAGGTTCAAAAAGCACCAAAACATGATTTTTGGACATATTGGAGTGTATTGGGTGCGTTCGTGGCAAAAACTTACTTCTTGATTCGCGCGGCGAACTTTTGTCCATTAATGCCAATATTGCACCACACGGGTGCGATGTTTTTGACCGGAAAGAAAAGGTTCAAAAAGCACCAAAACATGATTTTTGGACTTATTGGAGTGTATTGGGTGCGTTCGTGGCAAAAACTTACTTCTTGATTCGCGCGGCGAACTTTTGTCAATTAATGCCAATATTGGCATATATTGGCTCACACGGGTGCGATGCTTTTGACCGGAAAGAAAAGGTTCAAAAAGCACCAAAACATGATTTTTGGACATATTGGAGTGTATTGGGGGCGTTCGTGGCAAAAACTTACTTCTTGATTCGCGCGGCGAACATTTGTCCATTAAAGCCAATATTGCCCCACACGGGTGCGATGTTTTTGACCGGAAAGAAAAGGTTCAAAAAGCACCAAAACATGATTTTTGGACATATTGGAGTGTATTGGGTGCGTTCGTGGCAAAAACACACTTCTGGATTCGCGCGGCGAACTTTTGTCAATTAATGCCAATATTGCCCCACACGGGTGCGATGTTTTTGACCGGAATGAAAAAGCTCAAAAAGCACCAAAACATGATTTTTGGACATATTGGAGTGTATTGGGTGCGTTCGTGGCAAAAACTTACTTCTTGATTCGCGCGGCGAACTTTTGTCAATTAATGCCAATATTGGCATATATTGGCTCACACGGGTGCGATGCTTTTGACCGGAAAGAAAAGGTTCAAAAAGCACCAAAACATGATTTTTGGACATATTGGAGTGTATTGGGGGCGTTCGTGGCAAAAACTTACTTCTTGATTCGCGCGGCGAACATTTGTCCATTAATGCCAATATTGCACCACACGGGTGCGATGTTTTTGACCGGAAAGAAAAGGTTCAAAAAGCACCAAAACATGATTTTTGGACATATTGGAGTGTATTGGGGGCGTTCGTGGCAAAAACTTACTTCTTGATTCGCGCGGCGAACATTTGTCCATTAAAGCCAATATTGCCCCACACGGGTGCGATGTTTTTGACCGGAAAGAAAAGGTTCAAAAAGCACCAAAACATGATTTTTGGACATATTGGAGTGTATTGGGTGCGTTCGTGGCAAAAACTTACTTCTTGATTCGCGCGGCGAACTTTTGTCCATTAATGCCAATATTGCGCCACACGGGTGCGATGTTTTTGACCGGAAAGAAAAGGTTCAAAAAGCACCAAAACATGATTTTTGGACATATTGGAGTGTATTGGGTGCGCTCGTGGAAAAAACTTACTTCTTGATTCGCGCGGCGAACTTTTGTCCATTAATGCCAATATTGCCCCACACGGGTGCGATGTTTTTGACCGGAAAGAAAAGGTTCAAAAAGCACCAAAACATGATTTTTGGACATATTGGAGTGTATTGGGGGCGTTCGTGGCAAAAACTTACTTCTTGATTCGCGCGGCGAACATTTGTCCATTAATGCCAATATTGCACCACACGGGTGCGATGTTTTTGACCGGAAAGAAAAGGTTCAAAAAGCACCAAAAAATGATTTTTGGACATATTGGAGTGTATTGGGGGCGTTCGTGGCAAAAACTTACTTCTTGATTCGCGCGGCGAACATTTGTCCATTAATGCCAATATTGCACCACACGGGTGCGATGTTTTTGACCGGAAAGAAAAGGTTCAAAAAGCACCAAAACATGATTTTTGGACATATTGGAGTGTATTGGGTGCGTTCGTGGCAAAAACTTACTTCTTGATTCGCGCGGCGAACATTTGTCCATTAATGCCAATATTGCACCACACGGGTGCGATGTTTTTGACCGGAAAGAAAAGGTTCAAAAAGCACCAAAACATGATTTTTGGACTTATTGGAGTGTATTGGGTGCGTTCGTGGCAAAAACTTACTTCTTGATTCGCGCGGCGAACTTTTGTCAATTAATGCCAATATTGGCATATATTGGCTCACACGGGTGCGATGCTTTTGACCGGAAAGAAAAGGTTCAAAAAGCACCAAAACATGATTTTTGGACATATTGGAGTGTATTGGGGGCGTTCGTGGCAAAAACTTACTTCTTGATTCGCGCGGCGAACATTTGTCCATTAAAGCCAATATTGCCCCACACGGGTGCGATGTTTTTGACTGGAAAGAAAAGGTTCAAAAAGCACCAAAACATGATTTTTGGACATATTGGAGTGTATTGGGTGCGTTCGTGGCAAAAACTTACTTCTTGATTCGCGCGGCGAACTTTTGTCAATTAATGCCAATATTGGCATATATTGGCTCACACGGGTGCGATGCTTTTGACAGGAAAGAAAAGGTTCAAAAAGCACCAAAACATGATTTTTGGACATATTGGAGTGTATTGGGTGCGTTCGTGGCAAAAACTTACTTCTTGATTCGCGCGGCAAACTTTTGTCCATTAATGCCAATATTGGCATATATTGGCGCACACGGGTGCGATGCTTTTGACCGGAAAGAAAAGGTTCAAAAAGCACCAAAACATGATTTTTGGACATATTGGAGTGTATTGGGTCCGTTCGTGGCAAAAACACACTTCTGGATTCGCGCGGCGATCTTTTGTCAATTAATGCCAATATTGCCCCACACGGGTGCGATGTTTTTGACCGGAATGAAAAAGCTCAAAAAGCACCAAAACATGATTTTTGGACATATTGGAGTGTATTGGGTGCGTTCGTGGCAAAAACTTACTTCTTGATTCGCGCGGCGAACTTTTGTCAATTAATGCCAATATTGGCATATATTGGCTCACACGGGTGCGATGCTTTTGACCGGAAAGAAAAGGTTCAAAAAGCACCAAAACATGATTTTTGGACATATTGGAGTGTATTGGGGGCGTTCGTGGCAAAAACTTACTTCTGGATTCGCGCGGCGAACTTTTGTCCATTAAAGCCAATATTGCCCCACACGGGTGCGATGTTTTTGACCGGAAAGAAAAGGTTCAAAAAGCTCCAAAACATGATTTTTGGACATATTGGAGTGTATTGGGTGCGTTCGTGGCAAAAACTTACTTCTTGATTCGCGCGGCGAACTTTTGTCCATTAATGCCAATATTGCACCACACGGGTGCGATGTTTTTGACCGGAAAGAAAAGGTTCAAAAAGCACCAAAACATGATTTTTGGACATATTGGAGTGTATTGGGTGCGTTCGTGGCAAAAACTTACTTCTTGATTCGCGCGGCGAACTTTTGTCCATTAATGCCAATATTGCACCACACGGGTGCGATGTTTTTGACCGGAAAGAAAAGGTTCAAAAAGCACCAAAACATGATTTTTGGACATATTGGAGTGTATTGGGTGCGTTCGTGGCAAAAACTTACTTCTTAATTCGCGCGGCGAACTTTTGTCAATTAATGCCAATATTGGCATATATTGGCTCACACGGGTGCGATGCTTTTGACCGGAAAGAAAAGGTTCAAAAAGCACCAAAACATGATTTTTGGACATATTGGAGTGTATTGGGTCCGTTCGTGGCAAAAACACACTTCTGGATTCGCGCGGCGAACTTTTGTCCATTAAAGCCAATATTGCCCCACACGGGTGCGATGTTTTTGACCGGAAAGAAAAGGTTCAAAAAGCACCAAAACATGATTTTTGGACATATTGGAGTGTATTGGGTGCGTTCGTGGCAAAAACTTACTTCTTGATTCGCGCGGCGAACTTTTGTCCATTAATGCCAATATTGCACCACACGGGTGCGATGTTTTTGACCGGAAAGAAAAGGTTCAAAAAGCACCAAAACATGATTTTTGGACATATTGGAGTGTATTGGGTGCGTTCGTGGCAAAAACTTACTTCTTGATTCGCGCGGCGAACTTTTGTCCATTAATGCCAATATTGCACCACACGGGTGCGATGTTTTTGACCGGAAAGAAAAGGTTCAAAAAGCACCAAAACATGATTTTTGGACATATTGGAGTGTATTGGGTGCGTTCGTGGCAAAAACTTACTTCTTAATTCGCGCGGCGAACTTTTGTCAATTAATGCCAATATTGGCATATATTGGCTCACACGGGTGCGATGCTTTTGACCGGAAAGAAAAGGTTCAAAAAGCACCAAAACATGATTTTTGGACATATTGGAGTGTATTGGGTCCGTTCGTGGCAAAAACACACTTCTGGATTCGCGCGGCGAACTTTTGTCCATTAGAGCCAATATTGCCCCACACGGGTGCGATGTTTTTGACCGGAAAGAAAAGGTTCAAAAAGCACCAAAACATGATTTTTGGACATATTGGAGTGTACTGGGTGCGTTCGTGGCAAAAACTTACTTCTTGATTCGCGCGGCGAACATTTGTCCATTAAAGCCAATATTGCCCCACACGGGTGCGATGTTTTTGACCGGAAAGAAAAGGTTCAAAAAGCACCAAAACATGATTTTTGGACATATTGGAGTGTATTGGGTGCGTTCGTGGCAAAAACTTACTTCTTGATTCGCGCGGCGAACTTTTGTCAATTAATGCCAATATTGGCATATATTGGCTCACACGGGTGCGATGCTTTTGACCGGAAAGAAAAGGTTCAAAAAGCACCAAAACATGATTTTTGGACATATTGGAGTGTATTGGGGGCGTTCGTGGCAAAAACTTACTTCTTGATTCGCGCGGCGAACTTTTGTCAATTAATGCCAATATTGCCCCACACGGGTGCGATGTTTTTGACCGGAATGAAAAAGCTCAAAAAGCACCAAAACATGATTTTTGGACATATTGGAGTGTATTGGGTGCGTTCGTGGCAAAAACTTACTTCTTGATTCGCGTGGCGAACTTTTGTCAATTAATGCCAATATTGGCATATATTGGCGCACACGGGTGCGATGCTTTTGACCGGAAAGAAAAGGTTCAAAAAGCACCAAAACATGATTTTTGGACATATTGGAGTGTATTGGGTCCGTTCGTGGCAAAAACACACTTCTGGATTCGCGCGGCGAACTTTTGTCAATTAATGCCAATATTGCCCCACACGGGTGCGATGTTTTTGACCGGAATGAAAAAGCTCAAAAAGCACCAAAACATGATTTTTGGACATATTGGAGTGTATTTCGTGCGTTTGTGGCAAAAACTTACATCTTGATTCGCGCGGCGAACTTTTGTCCATTAAAGCCAATATTGCCCCACACGGGTGCGATGTTTTTGACCGGAAAGAAAAGGTTCAAAAAGCACCACAACATGATTTTTGTACATATTGGAGTGTATTGGGTGCGTTCGTGGCAAAAACTTACTTCTTGATTCGCGCGGCGAACTTTTGTCCATTAATGCCAATATTGCACCACACGGGTGCGATGTTTTTGACCGGAAAGAAAAGGTTCAAAAAGCACCAAAACATGATTTTTGGACATATTGGAGTGTATTGGGTGCGTTCGTGGCAAAAACTAACTTCTTGATTCGCGCGGCGAACTTTTGTCAATTAATGCCAATATTGGCATATATTGGCTCACACGGGTGCGATGCTTTTGACCGGAAAGAAAATGTTCAAAAAGCACCAAAACAAGATTTTTGGACATATTGGAGTGTATTGGGTGCGTTCGTGGCAAAAACTTACTTCTTGATTCGCGCGGCGAACTTTTGTCAATTAATGCCAATATTGCCCCACACGGGTGCGATGTTTTTGACCGGAATGAAAAAGCTCAAAAAGCACCAAAACATGATTTTTGGACATATTGGAGTGTATTGGGTGCGTTCGTGGCAAAAACTTACTTCTTGATTCGCGCGGCGAACTTTTGTCAATTAATGCCAATATTGCCCCTCACGGGTGCGATGTTTTTGACCGGAAAGAAAAGGTTCAAAAAGCACCAAAACATGATTTTTGGACATATTGGAGTGTATTGGGTGCGTTCGTGGCAAAAACTTACTTCTTGATTCGCGCGGCGAACTTTTGTCAATTAATGCCAATATTGCCCCACACGGGTGCGATGTTTTTGACCGGAATGAAAAAGCTCAAAAAGCACCAAAACATGATTTTTGGACATATTGGAGTGTATTGGGTGCGTTCGTGGCAAAAACTTACTTCTTGATTCGCGCGGCGAACTTTTGTCAATTAATGCCAATATTGCCCCACACGGGTGCGATGTTTTTGACCGGAATGAAAAAGCTCAAAAAGCACCAAAACATGATTTTTGGACATATTGGAGTGTATTGGGTGCGTTCGTGGCAAAAACTTACTTCTTGATTCGCGCGGCGAACTTTTGTCCATTAAAGCCAATATTGCCCCACACGGGTGCGATGTTTTTGACCGGAAAGAAAAGGTTCAAAAAGCACCAAAACATGATTTTTGGACATATTGGAGTGTATTGGGTGCGTTCGTGGCAAAAATTTACTTCTTGATTCGCGCGGCGAACTTTTGTCAATTAATGCCAATATTGCCCCACACGGGTGCGATGTTTTTGACCGGAATGAAAAAGCTCAAAAAGCACCAAAACATGATTTTTGGACGTATTGGAGTGTATTGGGTGCGTTCGTGCCAAAAACACACTTCTTGATTCGCGCGGCGAACTTTTGTCAATTAATGCCAATATTGCCCCACACGGGTAGCATGTTTTTGACCAGAAAGAAAAGGTTCAAAAAGCACCAAAACATGATTTTTGGACATATTGGAGTGTATTGGGTGCGTTCGTGGCAAAAACTTACTTGTTGATTCGCGCGGCAAACTTTTGTCCATTAATGCCAATATTGGCATATATTGGCGCACACGGGTGCGATGCTTTTGACCGGAAAGAAAAGGTTCAAAAAGCACCAAAACATGATTTTTGGACATATTGGAGTGTATTGGGTCCGTTCGTGGCAAAAACACACTTCTGGATTCGCGCGGCGAACTTTTGTCAATTAATGCCAATATTGCCCCACACGGGTGCGATGTTTTTGACCGGAATGAAAAAGCTCAAAAAGCACCAAAACATGATTTTTGGACATATTGGAGTGTATTGGGTGCGTTCGTGGCAAAAACTTACTTCTTGATTCGCGCGGCAAACTTTTGTCCATTAATGCCAATATTGGCACATATTGGCGCACACGGGTGCGATGCTTTTGACCGGAAAGAAAAGGTTCAAAAAGCACCAAAACATGATTTTTGGACATATTGGAGTGTATTGGGTCCGTTCGTGGAAAAAACATACTTCTTGATTCGCGCGGCGAACTTTTGTCCATTAATGCCAATATTGCCCCACACGGGTGCGATGTTTTTGACCGGAATGAAAAGCTCAAAAAGCACCAAAACATGATTTTTGGACATATTGGAGTGTATTTCGTGCGTTGGTGGCAAAAAACTTACTTCTTGATTCGCGCGGCGAACTTTTGTCCATTAAAGCCAATATTG
This sequence comes from Oryza sativa Japonica Group, assembly GCF_034140825.1. Lineage (NCBI taxonomy): Eukaryota > Viridiplantae > Streptophyta > Magnoliopsida > Poales > Poaceae > Oryza > Oryza sativa. The sequence goes on along the minus strand of NC_089045.1, from coordinate 13,006,007 downwards.
CCCCACACGGGTGCGATGTTTTTGACCGGAAAGAAAAGGTTCAAAAAGCACCAAAACATGATTTTTGGACATATTGGAGTGTATTGGGTGCGTTCGTGGCAAAAACTTACTTCTTGATTCGCGCGGCGAACTTTTGTCCATTAATGCCAATATTGCACCACACGGGTGCGATGTTTTTGACCGGAAAGAAAAGGTTCAAACAGCACCAAAACATGATTTTTGGACATATTGGACTGTATTGGGTGCGTTCGTGGCAAAAACTTACTTCTTGATTCGCGCGGCGAACTTTTGTCCATTAATGCCAATATTGCCCCACACGGGTGCGATGTTTTTGACCGGAAAGAAAAGGTTCAAACAGCACCAAAACATGACTTTTTGGACATATTGGAGTGTATTGGGTGCGTTCGTGGCAAAAACACACTTCTGGATTCGCGCGGCGAACTTTTGTCAATTAATGCCAATATTGCCCCACACGGGTGCGATGTTTTTGACCGGAAAGAAAAGGTTCAAAAAGCACCAAAACATGATTTTTGGACATATTGGAGTGTATTGGGTGCGTTCGTGGCAAAAACTTACTTCTTGATTCGCGCGGCGAACTTTTGTCCATTAATGCCAATATTGCACCACACGGGTGCGATGTTTTTGACCGGAAAGAAAAGGTTCAAAAAGCACCAAAACATGATTTTTGGACTTATTGGAGTGTATTGGGTGCGTTCGTGGCAAAAACTTACTTCTTGATTCGCGCGGCGAACTTTTGTCAATTAATGCCAATATTGGCATATATTGGCTCACACGGGTGCGATGCTTTTGACCGGAAAGAAAAGGTTCAAAAAGCACCAAAACATGATTTTTGGACATATTGGAGTGTATTGGGGGCGTTCGTGGCAAAAACTTACTTCTTGATTCGCGCGGCGAACATTTGTCCATTAAAGCCAATATTGCCCCACACGGGTGCGATGTTTTTGACCGGAAAGAAAAGGTTCAAAAAGCACCAAAACATGATTTTTGGACATATTGGAGTGTATTGGGTGCGTTCGTGGCAAAAACACACTTCTGGATTCGCGCGGCGAACTTTTGTCAATTAATGCCAATATTGCCCCACACGGGTGCGATGTTTTTGACCGGAATGAAAAAGCTCAAAAAGCACCAAAACATGATTTTTGGACATATTGGACTGTATTGGGTGCGTTCGTGGCAAAAACTTACTTCTTGATTCGCGCGGCGAACTTTTGTCAATTAATGCCAATATTGGCATATATTGGCTCACACGGGTGCGATGCTTTTGACCGGAAAGAAAAGGTTCAAAAAGCACCAAAACATGATTTTTGGACATATTGGAGTGTATTGGGGGCGTTCGTGGCAAAAACTTACTTCTTGATTCGCGCGGCGAACATTTGTCCATTAATGCCAATATTGCACCACACGGGTGCGATGTTTTTGACCGGAAAGAAAAGGTTCAAAAAGCACCAAAACATGATTTTTGGACATATTGGACTGTATTGGGTGCGTTCGTGGCAAAAACTTACTTCTTGATTCGCGCGGCGAACTTTTGTCCATTAATGCCAATATTGCCCCACACGGGTGCGATGTTTTTGACCGGAAAGAAAAGGTTCAAACAGCACCAAAACATGACTTTTTGGACATATTGGAGTGTATTGGGTGCGTTCGTGGCAAAAACACACTTCTGGATTCGCGCGGCGAACTTTTGTCAATTAATGCCAATATTGCCCCACACGGGTGCGATGTTTTTGACCGGAAAGAAAAGGTTCAAAAAGCACCAAAACATGATTTTTGGACATATTGGAGTGTATTGGGTGCGTTCGTGGCAAAAACTTACTTCTTGATTCGCGCGGCGAACTTTTGTCCATTAATGCCAATATTGCACCACACGGGTGCGATGTTTTTGACCGGAAAGAAAAGGTTCAAAAAGCACCAAAACATGATTTTTGGACTTATTGGAGTGTATTGGGTGCGTTCGTGGCAAAAACTTACTTCTTGATTCGCGCGGCGAACTTTTGTCAATTAATGCCAATATTGGCATATATTGGCTCACACGGGTGCGATGCTTTTGACCGGAAAGAAAAGGTTCAAAAAGCACCAAAACATGATTTTTGGACATATTGGAGTGTATTGGGGGCGTTCGTGGCAAAAACTTACTTCTTGATTCGCGCGGCGAACATTTGTCCATTAAAGCCAATATTGCCCCACACGGGTGCGATGTTTTTGACCGGAAAGAAAAGGTTCAAAAAGCACCAAAACATGATTTTTGGACATATTGGAGTGTATTGGGTGCGTTCGTGGCAAAAACACACTTCTGGATTCGCGCGGCGAACTTTTGTCAATTAATGCCAATATTGCCCCACACGGGTGCGATGTTTTTGACCGGAATGAAAAAGCTCAAAAAGCACCAAAACATGATTTTTGGACATATTGGAGTGTATTGGGTGCGTTCGTGGCAAAAACTTACTTCTTGATTCGCGCGGCGAACTTTTGTCAATTAATGCCAATATTGGCATATATTGGCTCACACGGGTGCGATGCTTTTGACCGGAAAGAAAAGGTTCAAAAAGCACCAAAACATGATTTTTGGACATATTGGAGTGTATTGGGGGCGTTCGTGGCAAAAACTTACTTCTTGATTCGCGCGGCGAACATTTGTCCATTAATGCCAATATTGCACCACACGGGTGCGATGTTTTTGACCGGAAAGAAAAGGTTCAAAAAGCACCAAAACATGATTTTTGGACATATTGGAGTGTATTGGGGGCGTTCGTGGCAAAAACTTACTTCTTGATTCGCGCGGCGAACATTTGTCCATTAAAGCCAATATTGCCCCACACGGGTGCGATGTTTTTGACCGGAAAGAAAAGGTTCAAAAAGCACCAAAACATGATTTTTGGACATATTGGAGTGTATTGGGTGCGTTCGTGGCAAAAACTTACTTCTTGATTCGCGCGGCGAACTTTTGTCCATTAATGCCAATATTGCGCCACACGGGTGCGATGTTTTTGACCGGAAAGAAAAGGTTCAAAAAGCACCAAAACATGATTTTTGGACATATTGGAGTGTATTGGGTGCGCTCGTGGAAAAAACTTACTTCTTGATTCGCGCGGCGAACTTTTGTCCATTAATGCCAATATTGCCCCACACGGGTGCGATGTTTTTGACCGGAAAGAAAAGGTTCAAAAAGCACCAAAACATGATTTTTGGACATATTGGAGTGTATTGGGGGCGTTCGTGGCAAAAACTTACTTCTTGATTCGCGCGGCGAACATTTGTCCATTAATGCCAATATTGCACCACACGGGTGCGATGTTTTTGACCGGAAAGAAAAGGTTCAAAAAGCACCAAAAAATGATTTTTGGACATATTGGAGTGTATTGGGGGCGTTCGTGGCAAAAACTTACTTCTTGATTCGCGCGGCGAACATTTGTCCATTAATGCCAATATTGCACCACACGGGTGCGATGTTTTTGACCGGAAAGAAAAGGTTCAAAAAGCACCAAAACATGATTTTTGGACATATTGGAGTGTATTGGGTGCGTTCGTGGCAAAAACTTACTTCTTGATTCGCGCGGCGAACATTTGTCCATTAATGCCAATATTGCACCACACGGGTGCGATGTTTTTGACCGGAAAGAAAAGGTTCAAAAAGCACCAAAACATGATTTTTGGACTTATTGGAGTGTATTGGGTGCGTTCGTGGCAAAAACTTACTTCTTGATTCGCGCGGCGAACTTTTGTCAATTAATGCCAATATTGGCATATATTGGCTCACACGGGTGCGATGCTTTTGACCGGAAAGAAAAGGTTCAAAAAGCACCAAAACATGATTTTTGGACATATTGGAGTGTATTGGGGGCGTTCGTGGCAAAAACTTACTTCTTGATTCGCGCGGCGAACATTTGTCCATTAAAGCCAATATTGCCCCACACGGGTGCGATGTTTTTGACTGGAAAGAAAAGGTTCAAAAAGCACCAAAACATGATTTTTGGACATATTGGAGTGTATTGGGTGCGTTCGTGGCAAAAACTTACTTCTTGATTCGCGCGGCGAACTTTTGTCAATTAATGCCAATATTGGCATATATTGGCTCACACGGGTGCGATGCTTTTGACAGGAAAGAAAAGGTTCAAAAAGCACCAAAACATGATTTTTGGACATATTGGAGTGTATTGGGTGCGTTCGTGGCAAAAACTTACTTCTTGATTCGCGCGGCAAACTTTTGTCCATTAATGCCAATATTGGCATATATTGGCGCACACGGGTGCGATGCTTTTGACCGGAAAGAAAAGGTTCAAAAAGCACCAAAACATGATTTTTGGACATATTGGAGTGTATTGGGTCCGTTCGTGGCAAAAACACACTTCTGGATTCGCGCGGCGATCTTTTGTCAATTAATGCCAATATTGCCCCACACGGGTGCGATGTTTTTGACCGGAATGAAAAAGCTCAAAAAGCACCAAAACATGATTTTTGGACATATTGGAGTGTATTGGGTGCGTTCGTGGCAAAAACTTACTTCTTGATTCGCGCGGCGAACTTTTGTCAATTAATGCCAATATTGGCATATATTGGCTCACACGGGTGCGATGCTTTTGACCGGAAAGAAAAGGTTCAAAAAGCACCAAAACATGATTTTTGGACATATTGGAGTGTATTGGGGGCGTTCGTGGCAAAAACTTACTTCTGGATTCGCGCGGCGAACTTTTGTCCATTAAAGCCAATATTGCCCCACACGGGTGCGATGTTTTTGACCGGAAAGAAAAGGTTCAAAAAGCTCCAAAACATGATTTTTGGACATATTGGAGTGTATTGGGTGCGTTCGTGGCAAAAACTTACTTCTTGATTCGCGCGGCGAACTTTTGTCCATTAATGCCAATATTGCACCACACGGGTGCGATGTTTTTGACCGGAAAGAAAAGGTTCAAAAAGCACCAAAACATGATTTTTGGACATATTGGAGTGTATTGGGTGCGTTCGTGGCAAAAACTTACTTCTTGATTCGCGCGGCGAACTTTTGTCCATTAATGCCAATATTGCACCACACGGGTGCGATGTTTTTGACCGGAAAGAAAAGGTTCAAAAAGCACCAAAACATGATTTTTGGACATATTGGAGTGTATTGGGTGCGTTCGTGGCAAAAACTTACTTCTTAATTCGCGCGGCGAACTTTTGTCAATTAATGCCAATATTGGCATATATTGGCTCACACGGGTGCGATGCTTTTGACCGGAAAGAAAAGGTTCAAAAAGCACCAAAACATGATTTTTGGACATATTGGAGTGTATTGGGTGCGTTCGTGGCAAAAACTTACTTCTTGATTCGCGCGGCGAACTTTTGTCCATTAATGCCAATATTGCACCACACGGGTGCGATGTTTTTGACCGGAAAGAAAAGGTTCAAAAAGCACCAAAACATGATTTTTGGACATATTGGAGTGTATGGGGTGCGTTCGTGGCAAAAACTTACTTCTTGATTCGCGCGGCGAACTTTTGTCAATTAATGCCAATATTGCCCCACACGGGTGCGATGTTTTTGACCGGAATGAAAAAGCTCAAAAAGCACCAAAACATGATTTTTGGACATATTGGAGTGTATTGGGTGCGTTCGTGGCAAAAACTTACTTCTTGATTCGCGCGGCGAACTTTTGTCAATTAATGCCAATATTGCCCCTCACGGGTGCGATGTTTTTGACCGGAAAGAAAAGGTTCAAAAAGCACCAAAACATGATTTTTGGACATATTGGAGTGTATTGGGTGCGTTCGTGGCAAAAACTTACTTCTTGATTCGCGCGGCGAACTTTTGTCAATTAATGCCAATATTGCCCCACACGGGTGCGATGTTTTTGACCGGAATGAAAAAGCTCAAAAAGCACCAAAACATGATTTTTGGACATATTGGAGTGTATTGGGTGCGTTCGTGGCAAAAACTTACTTCTTGATTCGCGCGGCGAACTTTTGTCAATTAATGCCAATATTGCCCCTCACGGGTGCGATGTTTTTGACCGGAAAGAAAAGGTTCAAAAAGCACCAAAACATGATTTTTGGACATATTGGAGTGTATTGGGTGCGTTCGTGGCAAAAACTTACTTCTTGATTCGCGCGGCGAACTTTTGTCAATTAATGCCAATATTGCCCCACACGGGTGCGATGTTTTTGACCGGAAAGAAAAGGTTCAAAAAGCACCAAAACATGATTTTTGGACATATTGGAGTGTATTGGGTGCGTTCGTGGCAAAAACTTACTTCTTGATTCGCGCGGCGAACTTTTGTCAATTAATGCCAATATTGGCATATATTGGCTCACACGGGTGCGATGCTTTTGACCGGAAAGAAAATGGTCAAAAAGCACCAAAACATGATTTTTGGACATATTGGAGTGTATGGGGTGCGTTCGTGGCAAAAACTTACTTCTTGATTCGCGCGGCGAACTTTTGTCAATTAATGCCAATATTGCCCCACACGGGTGCGATGTTTTTGACCGGAATGAAAAAGCTCAAAAAGCACCAAAACATGATTTTTGGACATATTGGAGTGTATTGGGTGCGTTCGTGGCAAAAACTTACTTCTTCATTCGCGCGGCGAACTTTTGTCCATTAATGCCAATATTGCCCCACACGGGCGCGATGTTTTTGACCGGAAAGAAAAGGTTCAAAAAGCACCAAAACATGATTTTTGGACATATTGGAGTGTATTGGGTGCGTTCGTGGCAAAAACTTACTTCTTGATTCGCGCGGCGAACTTTTGTCAATTAATGCCAATATTGGCATATATTGCCCCACACGGGTGCGATGTTTTTGACCGGAAAGAAAAGGTTCAAAAAGCACCAAAACATGATTTTTGGACATATTGGAGTGTATTGGGTGCGTTCGTGGCAAAAACTTACTTCTTGATTCGCGCGGCGAACTTTTGTCAATTAATGCCAATATTGCCCCACACGGGTGCGATGTTTTTGACCGGAATGAAAAAGCTCAAAAAGCACCAAAACATGATTTTTGGACATATTGGAGTGTATTGGGTGCGTTCGTGGCAAAAACTTACTTCTTGATTCGCGCGGCGAACTTTTGTCAATTAATGCCAATATTGCCCCTCACGGGTGCGATGTTTTTGACCGGAAAGAAAAGGTTCAAAAAGCACCAAAACATGATTTTTGGACATATTGGAGTGTATTGGGTGCGTTCGTGGCAAAAACTTACTTCTTGATTCGCGCGGCGAACTTTTGTCAATTAATGCCAATATTGCCCCACACGGGTGCGATGTTTTTGACCGGAAAGAAAAGGTTCAAAAAGCACCAAAACATGATTTTTGGACATATTGGAGTGTATTGGGTGCGTTCGTGGCAAAAACTTACTTCTTGATTCGCGCGGCGAACTTTTGTCCATTAATGCCAATATTGGCATATATTGGCGCACACGGGTGCGATGCTTTTGACCGGAATGAAAAAGCTCAAAAAGCACCAAAACATGATTTTTGGACATATTGGAGTGTATTGGGTGCGTTCGTGGCAAAAACTTACTTCTTGATTCGCGCGGCAAACTTTTGTCCATTAATGCCAATATTGGCATATATTGGCGCACACGGGTGCGATGTTTTTGACCGGAATGAAAAAGCTCAAAAAGCACCAAAACATGATTTTTGGACATATTGGAGTGTATTGGGTGCGTTCGTGGCAAAAACTTACTTCTTGATTCGCGCGGCAAACTTTTGTCCATTAATGCCAATATTGGCATATATTGGCGCACACGGGTGCGATGCTTTTGACCGGAAAGAAAAGGTTCAAAAAGCACCAAAACATGATTTTTGGACATATTGGAGTGTATTGGGTCCGTTCGTGGCAAAAACACACTTCTGGATTCGCGCGGCGATCTTTTGTCAATTAATGCCAATATTGCCCCACACGGGTGCGATGTTTTTGACCGGAATGAAAAAGCTCAAAAAGCACCAAAACATGATTTTTGGACATATTGGAGTGTATTGGGTGCGTTCGTGGCAAAAACTTACTTCTTGATTCGCGCGGCGAACTTTTGTCAATTAATGCCAATATTGGCATATATTGGCTCACACGGGTGCGATGCTTTTGACCGGAAAGAAAATGTTCAAAAAGCACCAAAACATGATTTTTGGACATATTGGAGTGTATTGGGTGCGTTCGTGGCAAAAACTTACTTCTTGATTCGCGCGGCGAACTTTTGTCAATTAATGCCAATATTGCCCCACACGGGTGCGATGTTTTTGACTGGAATGAAAAAGCTCAAAAAGCACCAAAACATGATTTTTGGACATATTGGAGTGTATTGGGTGCGTTCGTGGCAAAAACTTACTTCTTCATTCGCGCGGCGAACTTTTGTCCATTAATGCCAATATTGCCCCACACGGGCGCGATGTTTTTGACCGGAAAGAAAAGGTTCAAAAAGCACCAAAACATGATTTTTGGACATATTGGAGTGTATTGGGTGCGTTCGTGGCAAAAACTTACTTCTTGATTCGCGCGGCGAACTTTTGTCAATTAATGCCAATATTGGCATATATTGCCCCACACGGGTGCGATGTTTTTGACCGGAAAGAAAAGGTTCAAAAAGCACCAAAACATGATTTTTGGACATATTGGAGTGTATTGGGTGCGTTCGTGGCAAAAACTTACTTCTTGATTCGCGCGGCGAACTTTTGTCAATTAATGCCAATATTGGCATATATTGCCCCACACGGGTGCGATGTTTTTGACCGGAAAGAAAAGGTTCAAAAAGCACCAAAACATGATTTTTGGACATATTGGAGTGTATTGGGTGCGTTCGTGGCAAAAACTTACTTCTTGATTCGCGCGGCAAACTTTTGTCCATTAATGCCAATATTGGCATATATTGGCGCACACGGGTGCGATGCTTTTGACCGGAAAGAAAAGGTTCAAAAAGCACCAAAACATGATTTTTGGACATATTGGAGTGTATTGGGTCCGTTCGTGGCAAAAACTTACTTCTTGATTCGCGCGGCGAACTTTTGTCAATTAATGCCAATATTGCCCCACACGGGTGCGATGTTTTTGACCGGAATGAAAAAGCTCAAAAAGGACCAAAACATGATTTTTGGACATATTGGAGTGTATTGGGTGCGTTCGTGGCAAAAACTTACTTCTTGATTCGCGTGGCGAACTTTTGTCAAGTAATGCCAATATTGGCATATATTGGCGCACACGGGTGCGATGCTTTTGACTGGAAAGAAAAGGTTCAAAAAGCACCAAAACATGATTTTTGGACATATTGGAGTGTATTGGGTCCGTTCGTGGCAAAAACACACTTCTGGATTCGCGCGGCGAACTTTTGTCAATTAATGCCAATATTGCCCCACACGGGTGCGATGTTTTTGACCGGAATGAAAAAGCTCAAAAAGCACCAAAACATGATTTTTGGACATATTGGAGTGTATTGGGTGCGTTCGTGGCAAAAACTTACTTCTTGATTCGCGTGGCGAACTTTTGTCAATTAATGCCAATATTGGCATATATTGGCGCACACGGGTGCGATGCTTTTGACCGGAAAGAAAAGGTTCAAAAAGCACCAAAACATGATTTTTGGACATATTGGAGTGTATTGGGTCCGTTCGTGGCAAAAACACACTTCTGGATTCGCGCGGCGAACTTTTGTCAATTAATGCCAATATTGCCCCACACGGGTGCGATGTTTTTGACCGGAATGAAAAAGCTCAAAAAGCACCAAAACATGATTTTTGGACATATTGGAGTGTATTTCGTGCGTTTGTGGCAAAAACTTACATCTTGATTCGCGCGGCGAACTTTTGTCCATTAAAGCCAATATTGCCCCACACGGGTGCGATGTTTTTGACCGGAAAGAAAAGGTTCAAAAAGCACCACAACATGATTTTTGTACATATTGGAGTGTATTGGGTGCGTTCGTGGCAAAAACTTACTTCTTGATTCGCGCGGCGAACTTTTGTCCATTAATGCCAATATTGCACCACACGGGTGCGATGTTTTTGACCGGAAAGAAAAGGTTCAAAAAGCACCAAAACATGATTTTTGGACATATTGGAGTGTATTGGGTGCGTTCGTGGCAAAAACTAACTTCTTGATTCGCGCGGCGAACTTTTGTCAATTAATGCCAATATTGGCATATATTGGCTCACACGGGTGCGATGCTTTTGACCGGAAAGAAAATGTTCAAAAAGCACCAAAACAAGATTTTTGGACATATTGGAGTGTATTGGGTGCGTTCGTGGCAAAAACTTACTTCTTGATTCGCGCGGCGAACTTTTGTCAATTAATGCCAATATTGCCCCACACGGGTGCGATGTTTTTGACCGGAATGAAAAAGCTCAAAAAGCACCAAAACATGATTTTTGGACATATTGGAGTGTATTGGGTGCGTTCGTGGCAAAAACTTACTTCTTGATTCGCGCGGCGAACTTTTGTCAATTAATGCCAATATTGCCCCTCACGGGTGCGATGTTTTTGACCGGAAAGAAAAGGTTCAAAAAGCACCAAAACATGATTTTTGGACATATTGGAGTGTATTGGGTGCGTTCGTGGCAAAAACTTACTTCTTGATTCGCGCGGCGAACTTTTGTCAATTAATGCCAATATTGCCCCACACGGGTGCGATGTTTTTGACCGGAATGAAAAAGCTCAAAAAGCACCAAAACATGATTTTTGGACATATTGGAGTGTATTGGGTGCGTTCGTGGCAAAAACTTACTTCTTGATTCGCGCGGCAAACTTTTGTCCATTAATGCCAATATTGGCATATATTGGCGCACACGGGTGCGATGCTTTTGACCGGAAAGAAAAGGTTCAAAAAGCACCAAAACATGATTTTTGGACATATTGGAGTGTATTGGGTCCGTTCGTGGCAAAAACACACTTCTGGATTCGCGCGGCGAACTTTTGTCAATTAATGCCAATATTGCCCCACACGGGTGCGATGTTTTTGACCGGAATGAAAAAGCTCAAAAAGCACCAAAACATGATTTTTGGACATATTGGAGTGTATTGGGTGCGTTCGTGGCAAAAACTTACTTCTTGATTCGCGCGGCAAACTTTTGTCCATTAATGCCAATATTGGCACATATTGGCGCACACGGGTGCGATGCTTTTGACCGGAAAGAAAAGGTTCAAAAAGCACCAAAACATGATTTTTGGACATATTGGAGTGTATTGGGTCCGTTCGTGGAAAAAACATACTTCTTGATTCGCGCGGCGAACTTTTGTCCATTAATGCCAATATTGCCCCACACGGGTGCGATGTTTTTGACCGGAATGAAAAGCTCAAAAAGCACCAAAACATGATTTTTGGACATATTGGAGTGTATTTCGTGCGTTGGTGGCAAAAAACTTACTTCTTGATTCGCGCGGCGAACTTTTGTCCATTAAAGCCAATATTGCCCCACACGGGTGCGATGTTTTTGACCGGAAAGAAAAGGTTCAAAAAGCACCAAAACATGATTTTTGGACATATTGGAGTGTATTGGGTGCGTTCGTGGCAAAAACTTACTTCTTGATTCGCGCGGCGAACTTTTGTCCATTAATGCCAATATTGCACCACACGGGTGCGATGTTTTTGACCGGAAAGAAAAGGTTCAAACAGCACCAAAACATGATTTTTGGACATATTGGACTGTATTGGGTGCGTTCGTGGCAAAAACTTACTTCTTGATTCGCGCGGCGAACTTTTGTCCATTAATGCCAATATTGCCCCACACGGGTGCGATGTTTTTGACCGGAAAGAAAAGGTTCAAACAGCACCAAAACATGACTTTTTGGACATATTGGAGTGTATTGGGTGCGTTCGTGGCAAAAACACACTTCTGGATTCGCGCGGCGAACTTTTGTCAATTAATGCCAATATTGCCCCACACGGGTGCGATGTTTTTGACCGGAAAGAAAAGGTTCAAAAAGCACCAAAACATGATTTTTGGACATATTGGAGTGTATTGGGTGCGTTCGTGGCAAAAACTTACTTCTTGATTCGCGCGGCGAACTTTTGTCCATTAATGCCAATATTGCACCACACGGGTGCGATGTTTTTGACCGGAAAGAAAAGGTTCAAAAAGCACCAAAACATGATTTTTGGACTTATTGGAGTGTATTGGGTGCGTTCGTGGCAAAAACTTACTTCTTGATTCGCGCGGCGAACTTTTGTCAATTAATGCCAATATTGGCATATATTGGCTCACACGGGTGCGATGCTTTTGACCGGAAAGAAAAGGTTCAAAAAGCACCAAAACATGATTTTTGGACATATTGGAGTGTATTGGGGGCGTTCGTGGCAAAAACTTACTTCTTGATTCGCGCGGCGAACATTTGTCCATTAAAGCCAATATTGCCCCACACGGGTGCGATGTTTTTGACCGGAAAGAAAAGGTTCAAAAAGCACCAAAACATGATTTTTGGACATATTGGAGTGTATTGGGTGCGTTCGTGGCAAAAACACACTTCTGGATTCGCGCGGCGAACTTTTGTCAATTAATGCCAATATTGCCCCACACGGGTGCGATGTTTTTGACCGGAATGAAAAAGCTCAAAAAGCACCAAAACATGATTTTTGGACATATTGGAGTGTATTGGGTGCGTTCGTGGCAAAAACTTACTTCTTGATTCGCGCGGCGAACTTTTGTCAATTAATGCCAATATTGGCATATATTGGCTCACACGGGTGCGATGCTTTTGACCGGAAAGAAAAGGTTCAAAAAGCACCAAAACATGATTTTTGGACATATTGGAGTGTATTGGGGGCGTTCGTGGCAAAAACTTACTTCTTGATTCGCGCGGCGAACATTTGTCCATTAATGCCAATATTGCACCACACGGGTGCGATGTTTTTGACCGGAAAGAAAAGGTTCAAAAAGCACCAAAACATGATTTTTGGACATATTGGAGTGTATTGGGGGCGTTCGTGGCAAAAACTTACTTCTTGATTCGCGCGGCGAACATTTGTCCATTAAAGCCAATATTGCCCCACACGGGTGCGATGTTTTTGACCGGAAAGAAAAGGTTCAAAAAGCACCAAAACATGATTTTTGGACATATTGGAGTGTATTGGGTGCGTTCGTGGCAAAAACTTACTTCTTGATTCGCGCGGCGAACTTTTGTCCATTAATGCCAATATTGCGCCACACGGGTGCGATGTTTTTGACCGGAAAGAAAAGGTTCAAAAAGCACCAAAACATGATTTTTGGACATATTGGAGTGTATTGGGTGCGCTCGTGGAAAAAACTTACTTCTTGATTCGCGCGGCGAACTTTTGTCCATTAATGCCAATATTGCCCCACACGGGTGCGATGTTTTTGACCGGAAAGAAAAGGTTCAAAAAGCACCAAAACATGATTTTTGGACATATTGGAGTGTATTGGGGGCGTTCGTGGCAAAAACTTACTTCTTGATTCGCGCGGCGAACATTTGTCCATTAATGCCAATATTGCACCACACGGGTGCGATGTTTTTGACCGGAAAGAAAAGGTTCAAAAAGCACCAAAAAATGATTTTTGGACATATTGGAGTGTATTGGGGGCGTTCGTGGCAAAAACTTACTTCTTGATTCGCGCGGCGAACATTTGTCCATTAATGCCAATATTGCACCACACGGGTGCGATGTTTTTGACCGGAAAGAAAAGGTTCAAAAAGCACCAAAACATGATTTTTGGACATATTGGAGTGTATTGGGTGCGTTCGTGGCAAAAACTTACTTCTTGATTCGCGCGGCGAACATTTGTCCATTAATGCCAATATTGCACCACACGGGTGCGATGTTTTTGACCGGAAAGAAAAGGTTCAAAAAGCACCAAAACATGATTTTTGGACTTATTGGAGTGTATTGGGTGCGTTCGTGGCAAAAACTTACTTCTTGATTCGCGCGGCGAACTTTTGTCAATTAATGCCAATATTGGCATATATTGGCTCACACGGGTGCGATGCTTTTGACCGGAAAGAAAAGGTTCAAAAAGCACCAAAACATGATTTTTGGACATATTGGAGTGTATTGGGGGCGTTCGTGGCAAAAACTTACTTCTTGATTCGCGCGGCGAACATTTGTCCATTAAAGCCAATATTGCCCCACACGGGTGCGATGTTTTTGACTGGAAAGAAAAGGTTCAAAAAGCACCAAAACATGATTTTTGGACATATTGGAGTGTATTGGGTGCGTTCGTGGCAAAAACTTACTTCTTGATTCGCGCGGCGAACTTTTGTCAATTAATGCCAATATTGGCATATATTGGCTCACACGGGTGCGATGCTTTTGACAGGAAAGAAAAGGTTCAAAAAGCACCAAAACATGATTTTTGGACATATTGGAGTGTATTGGGTGCGTTCGTGGCAAAAACTTACTTCTTGATTCGCGCGGCAAACTTTTGTCCATTAATGCCAATATTGGCATATATTGGCGCACACGGGTGCGATGCTTTTGACCGGAAAGAAAAGGTTCAAAAAGCACCAAAACATGATTTTTGGACATATTGGAGTGTATTGGGTCCGTTCGTGGCAAAAACACACTTCTGGATTCGCGCGGCGATCTTTTGTCAATTAATGCCAATATTGCCCCACACGGGTGCGATGTTTTTGACCGGAATGAAAAAGCTCAAAAAGCACCAAAACATGATTTTTGGACATATTGGAGTGTATTGGGTGCGTTCGTGGCAAAAACTTACTTCTTGATTCGCGCGGCGAACTTTTGTCAATTAATGCCAATATTGGCATATATTGGCTCACACGGGTGCGATGCTTTTGACCGGAAAGAAAAGGTTCAAAAAGCACCAAAACATGATTTTTGGACATATTGGAGTGTATTGGGGGCGTTCGTGGCAAAAACTTACTTCTGGATTCGCGCGGCGAACTTTTGTCCATTAAAGCCAATATTGCCCCACACGGGTGCGATGTTTTTGACCGGAAAGAAAAGGTTCAAAAAGCTCCAAAACATGATTTTTGGACATATTGGAGTGTATTGGGTGCGTTCGTGGCAAAAACTTACTTCTTGATTCGCGCGGCGAACTTTTGTCCATTAATGCCAATATTGCACCACACGGGTGCGATGTTTTTGACCGGAAAGAAAAGGTTCAAAAAGCACCAAAACATGATTTTTGGACATATTGGAGTGTATTGGGTGCGTTCGTGGCAAAAACTTACTTCTTGATTCGCGCGGCGAACTTTTGTCCATTAATGCCAATATTGCACCACACGGGTGCGATGTTTTTGACCGGAAAGAAAAGGTTCAAAAAGCACCAAAACATGATTTTTGGACATATTGGAGTGTATTGGGTGCGTTCGTGGCAAAAACTTACTTCTTAATTCGCGCGGCGAACTTTTGTCAATTAATGCCAATATTGGCATATATTGGCTCACACGGGTGCGATGCTTTTGACCGGAAAGAAAAGGTTCAAAAAGCACCAAAACATGATTTTTGGACATATTGGAGTGTATTGGGTCCGTTCGTGGCAAAAACACACTTCTGGATTCGCGCGGCGAACTTTTGTCCATTAAAGCCAATATTGCCCCACACGGGTGCGATGTTTTTGACCGGAAAGAAAAGGTTCAAAAAGCACCAAAACATGATTTTTGGACATATTGGAGTGTATTGGGTGCGTTCGTGGCAAAAACTTACTTCTTGATTCGCGCGGCGAACTTTTGTCCATTAATGCCAATATTGCACCACACGGGTGCGATGTTTTTGACCGGAAAGAAAAGGTTCAAAAAGCACCAAAACATGATTTTTGGACATATTGGAGTGTATTGGGTGCGTTCGTGGCAAAAACTTACTTCTTGATTCGCGCGGCGAACTTTTGTCCATTAATGCCAATATTGCACCACACGGGTGCGATGTTTTTGACCGGAAAGAAAAGGTTCAAAAAGCACCAAAACATGATTTTTGGACATATTGGAGTGTATTGGGTGCGTTCGTGGCAAAAACTTACTTCTTAATTCGCGCGGCGAACTTTTGTCAATTAATGCCAATATTGGCATATATTGGCTCACACGGGTGCGATGCTTTTGACCGGAAAGAAAAGGTTCAAAAAGCACCAAAACATGATTTTTGGACATATTGGAGTGTATTGGGTCCGTTCGTGGCAAAAACACACTTCTGGATTCGCGCGGCGAACTTTTGTCCATTAGAGCCAATATTGCCCCACACGGGTGCGATGTTTTTGACCGGAAAGAAAAGGTTCAAAAAGCACCAAAACATGATTTTTGGACATATTGGAGTGTACTGGGTGCGTTCGTGGCAAAAACTTACTTCTTGATTCGCGCGGCGAACATTTGTCCATTAAAGCCAATATTGCCCCACACGGGTGCGATGTTTTTGACCGGAAAGAAAAGGTTCAAAAAGCACCAAAACATGATTTTTGGACATATTGGAGTGTATTGGGTGCGTTCGTGGCAAAAACTTACTTCTTGATTCGCGCGGCGAACTTTTGTCAATTAATGCCAATATTGGCATATATTGGCTCACACGGGTGCGATGCTTTTGACCGGAAAGAAAAGGTTCAAAAAGCACCAAAACATGATTTTTGGACATATTGGAGTGTATTGGGGGCGTTCGTGGCAAAAACTTACTTCTTGATTCGCGCGGCGAACTTTTGTCAATTAATGCCAATATTGCCCCACACGGGTGCGATGTTTTTGACCGGAATGAAAAAGCTCAAAAAGCACCAAAACATGATTTTTGGACATATTGGAGTGTATTGGGTGCGTTCGTGGCAAAAACTTACTTCTTGATTCGCGTGGCGAACTTTTGTCAATTAATGCCAATATTGGCATATATTGGCGCACACGGGTGCGATGCTTTTGACCGGAAAGAAAAGGTTCAAAAAGCACCAAAACATGATTTTTGGACATATTGGAGTGTATTGGGTCCGTTCGTGGCAAAAACACACTTCTGGATTCGCGCGGCGAACTTTTGTCAATTAATGCCAATATTGCCCCACACGGGTGCGATGTTTTTGACCGGAATGAAAAAGCTCAAAAAGCACCAAAACATGATTTTTGGACATATTGGAGTGTATTTCGTGCGTTTGTGGCAAAAACTTACATCTTGATTCGCGCGGCGAACTTTTGTCCATTAAAGCCAATATTGCCCCACACGGGTGCGATGTTTTTGACCGGAAAGAAAAGGTTCAAAAAGCACCACAACATGATTTTTGTACATATTGGAGTGTATTGGGTGCGTTCGTGGCAAAAACTTACTTCTTGATTCGCGCGGCGAACTTTTGTCCATTAATGCCAATATTGCACCACACGGGTGCGATGTTTTTGACCGGAAAGAAAAGGTTCAAAAAGCACCAAAACATGATTTTTGGACATATTGGAGTGTATTGGGTGCGTTCGTGGCAAAAACTAACTTCTTGATTCGCGCGGCGAACTTTTTGTCAATTAATGCCAATATTGGCATATATTGGCTCACACGGGTGCGATGCTTTTGACCGGAAAGAAAATGTTCAAAAAGCACCAAAACAAGATTTTTGGACATATTGGAGTGTATTGGGTGCGTTCGTGGCAAAAACTTACTTCTTGATTCGCGCGGCGAACTTTTGTCAATTAATGCCAATATTGCCCCACACGGGTGCGATGTTTTTGACCGGAATGAAAAAGCTCAAAAAGCACCAAAACATGATTTTTGGACATATTGGAGTGTATTGGGTGCGTTCGTGGCAAAAACTTACTTCTTGATTCGCGCGGCGAACTTTTGTCAATTAATGCCAATATTGCCCCTCACGGGTGCGATGTTTTTGACCGGAAAGAAAAGGTTCAAAAAGCACCAAAACATGATTTTTGGACATATTGGAGTGTATTGGGTGCGTTCGTGGCAAAAACTTACTTCTTGATTCGCGCGGCGAACTTTTGTCAATTAATGCCAATATTGCCCCACACGGGTGCGATGTTTTTGACCGGAATGAAAAAGCTCAAAAAGCACCAAAACATGATTTTTGGACATATTGGAGTGTATTGGGTGCGTTCGTGGCAAAAACTTACTTCTTGATTCGCGCGGCGAACTTTTGTCAATTAATGCCAATATTGCCCCTCACGGGTGCGATGTTTTTGACCGGAAAGAAAAGGTTCAAAAAGCACCAAAACATGATTTTTGGACATATTGGAGTGTATTGGGTGCGTTCGTGGCAAAAACTTACTTCTTGATTCGCGCGGCGAACTTTTGTCAATTAATGCCAATATTGCCCCACACGGGTGCGATGTTTTTGACCGGAAAGAAAAGGTTCAAAAAGCACCAAAACATGATTTTTGGACATATTGGAGTGTATTGGGTGCGTTCGTGGCAAAAACATACTTCTTGATTCGCGCGGCGAACTTTTGTCAATTAATGCCAATATTGGCATATATTGGCTCACACGGGTGCGATGCTTTTGACCGGAAAGAAAATGTTCAAAAAGCACCAAAACATGATTTTTGGACATATTGGAGTGTATTGGGTGCGTTCGTGGCAAAAACTTACTTCTTGATTCGCGCGGCGAACTTTTGTCCATTAAAGCCAATATTGCCCCACACGGGTGCGATGTTTTTGACCGGAAAGAAAAGGTTCAAAAAGCACCAAAACATGATTTTTGGACATATTGGAGTGTATTGGGTGCGTTCGTGGCAAAAATTTACTTCTTGATTCGCGCGGCGAACTTTTGTCAATTAATGCCAATATTGCCCCACACGGGTGCGATGTTTTTGACCGGAATGAAAAAGCTCAAAAAGCACCAAAACATGATTTTTGGACGTATTGGAGTGTATTGGGTGCGTTCGTGCCAAAAACACACTTCTTGATTCGCGCGGCGAACTTTTGTCAATTAATGCCAATATTGCCCCACACGGGTAGCATGTTTTTGACCAGAAAGAAAAGGTTCAAAAAGCACCAAAACATGATTTTTGGACATATTGGAGTGTATTGGGTGCGTTCGTGGCAAAAACTTACTTGTTGATTCGCGCGGCAAACTTTTGTCCATTAATGCCAATATTGGCATATATTGGCGCACACGGGTGCGATGCTTTTGACCGGAAAGAAAAGGTTCAAAAAGCACCAAAACATGATTTTTGGACATATTGGAGTGTATTGGGTCCGTTCGTGGCAAAAACACACTTCTGGATTCGCGCGGCGAACTTTTGTCAATTAATGCCAATATTGCCCCACACGGGTGCGATGTTTTTGACCGGAATGAAAAAGCTCAAAAAGCACCAAAACATGATTTTTGGACATATTGGAGTGTATTGGGTGCGTTCGTGGCAAAAACTTACTTCTTGATTCGCGCGGCAAACTTTTGTCCATTAATGCCAATATTGGCACATATTGGCGCACACGGGTGCGATGCTTTTGACCGGAAAGAAAAGGTTCAAAAAGCACCAAAACATGATTTTTGGACATATTGGAGTGTATTGGGTCCGTTCGTGGAAAAAACATACTTCTTGATTCGCGCGGCGAACTTTTGTCCATTAATGCCAATATTGCCCCACACGGGTGCGATGTTTTTGACCGGAATGAAAAGCTCAAAAAGCACCAAAACATGATTTTTGGACATATTGGAGTGTATTTCGTGCGTTGGTGGCAAAAAACTTACTTCTTGATTCGCGCGGCGAACTTTTGTCCATTAAAGCCAATATTGCCCCACACGGGTGCGATGTTTTTGACCGGAAAGAAAAGGTTCAAAAAGCACCAAAACATGATTTTTGGACATATTGGAGTGTATTGGGTGCGTTCGTGGCAAAAACTTACTTCTTGATTCGCGCGGCGAACTTTTGTCCATTAATGCCAATATTGCACCACACGGGTGCGATGTTTTTGACCGGAAAGAAAAGGTTCAAAAAGCACCAAAACATGATTTTTGGACTTATTGGAGTGTATTGGGTGCGTTCGTGGCAAAAACTTACTTCTTGATTCGCGCGGCGAACTTTTGTCAATTAATGCCAATATTGGCATATATTGGCTCACACGGGTGCGATGCTTTTGACCGGAAAGAAAAGGTTCAAAAAGCACCAAAACATGATTTTTGGACATATTGGAGTGTATTGGGGGCGTTCGTGGCAAAAACTTACTTCTTGATTCGCGCGGCGAACATTTGTCCATTAAAGCCAATATTGCCCCACACGGGTGCGATGTTTTTGACCGGAAAGAAAAGGTTCAAAAAGCACCAAAACATGATTTTTGGACATATTGGAGTGTATTGGGTGCGTTCGTGGCAAAAACACACTTCTGGATTCGCGCGGCGAACTTTTGTCAATTAATGCCAATATTGCCCCACACGGGTGCGATGTTTTTGACCGGAATGAAAAAGCTCAAAAAGCACCAAAACATGATTTTTGGACATATTGGAGTGTATTGGGTGCGTTCGTGGCAAAAACTTACTTCTTGATTCGCGCGGCGAACTTTTGTCAATTAATGCCAATATTGGCATATATTGGCTCACACGGGTGCGATGCTTTTGACCGGAAAGAAAAGGTTCAAAAAGCACCAAAACATGATTTTTGGACATATTGGAGTGTATTGGGGGCGTTCGTGGCAAAAACTTACTTCTTGATTCGCGCGGCGAACATTTGTCCATTAATGCCAATATTGCACCACACGGGTGCGATGTTTTTGACCGGAAAGAAAAGGTTCAAAAAGCACCAAAACATGATTTTTGGACATATTGGAGTGTATTGGGGGCGTTCGTGGCAAAAACTTACTTCTTGATTCGCGCGGCGAACATTTGTCCATTAAAGCCAATATTGCCCCACACGGGTGCGATGTTTTTGACCGGAAAGAAAAGGTTCAAAAAGCACCAAAACATGATTTTTGGACATATTGGAGTGTATTGGGTGCGTTCGTGGCAAAAACTTACTTCTTGATTCGCGCGGCGAACTTTTGTCCATTAATGCCAATATTGCGCCACACGGGTGCGATGTTTTTGACCGGAAAGAAAAGGTTCAAAAAGCACCAAAACATGATTTTTGGACATATTGGAGTGTATTGGGTGCGCTCGTGGAAAAAACTTACTTCTTGATTCGCGCGGCGAACTTTTGTCCATTAATGCCAATATTGCCCCACACGGGTGCGATGTTTTTGACCGGAAAGAAAAGGTTCAAAAAGCACCAAAACATGATTTTTGGACATATTGGAGTGTATTGGGGGCGTTCGTGGCAAAAACTTACTTCTTGATTCGCGCGGCGAACATTTGTCCATTAATGCCAATATTGCACCACACGGGTGCGATGTTTTTGACCGGAAAGAAAAGGTTCAAAAAGCACCAAAAAATGATTTTTGGACATATTGGAGTGTATTGGGGGCGTTCGTGGCAAAAACTTACTTCTTGATTCGCGCGGCGAACATTTGTCCATTAATGCCAATATTGCACCACACGGGTGCGATGTTTTTGACCGGAAAGAAAAGGTTCAAAAAGCACCAAAACATGATTTTTGGACATATTGGAGTGTATTGGGTGCGTTCGTGGCAAAAACTTACTTCTTGATTCGCGCGGCGAACATTTGTCCATTAATGCCAATATTGCACCACACGGGTGCGATGTTTTTGACCGGAAAGAAAAGGTTCAAAAAGCACCAAAACATGATTTTTGGACTTATTGGAGTGTATTGGGTGCGTTCGTGGCAAAAACTTACTTCTTGATTCGCGCGGCGAACTTTTGTCAATTAATGCCAATATTGGCATATATTGGCTCACACGGGTGCGATGCTTTTGACCGGAAAGAAAAGGTTCAAAAAGCACCAAAACATGATTTTTGGACATATTGGAGTGTATTGGGGGCGTTCGTGGCAAAAACTTACTTCTTGATTCGCGCGGCGAACATTTGTCCATTAAAGCCAATATTGCCCCACACGGGTGCGATGTTTTTGACTGGAAAGAAAAGGTTCAAAAAGCACCAAAACATGATTTTTGGACATATTGGAGTGTATTGGGTGCGTTCGTGGCAAAAACTTACTTCTTGATTCGCGCGGCGAACTTTTGTCAATTAATGCCAATATTGGCATATATTGGCTCACACGGGTGCGATGCTTTTGACAGGAAAGAAAAGGTTCAAAAAGCACCAAAACATGATTTTTGGACATATTGGAGTGTATTGGGTGCGTTCGTGGCAAAAACTTACTTCTTGATTCGCGCGGCAAACTTTTGTCCATTAATGCCAATATTGGCATATATTGGCGCACACGGGTGCGATGCTTTTGACCGGAAAGAAAAGGTTCAAAAAGCACCAAAACATGATTTTTGGACATATTGGAGTGTATTGGGTCCGTTCGTGGCAAAAACACACTTCTGGATTCGCGCGGCGATCTTTTGTCAATTAATGCCAATATTGCCCCACACGGGTGCGATGTTTTTGACCGGAATGAAAAAGCTCAAAAAGCACCAAAACATGATTTTTGGACATATTGGAGTGTATTGGGTGCGTTCGTGGCAAAAACTTACTTCTTGATTCGCGCGGCGAACTTTTGTCAATTAATGCCAATATTGGCATATATTGGCTCACACGGGTGCGATGCTTTTGACCGGAAAGAAAAGGTTCAAAAAGCACCAAAACATGATTTTTGGACATATTGGAGTGTATTGGGGGCGTTCGTGGCAAAAACTTACTTCTGGATTCGCGCGGCGAACTTTTGTCCATTAAAGCCAATATTGCCCCACACGGGTGCGATGTTTTTGACCGGAAAGAAAAGGTTCAAAAAGCTCCAAAACATGATTTTTGGACATATTGGAGTGTATTGGGTGCGTTCGTGGCAAAAACTTACTTCTTGATTCGCGCGGCGAACTTTTGTCCATTAATGCCAATATTGCACCACACGGGTGCGATGTTTTTGACCGGAAAGAAAAGGTTCAAAAAGCACCAAAACATGATTTTTGGACATATTGGAGTGTATTGGGTGCGTTCGTGGCAAAAACTTACTTCTTGATTCGCGCGGCGAACTTTTGTCCATTAATGCCAATATTGCACCACACGGGTGCGATGTTTTTGACCGGAAAGAAAAGGTTCAAAAAGCACCAAAACATGATTTTTGGACATATTGGAGTGTATTGGGTGCGTTCGTGGCAAAAACTTACTTCTTAATTCGCGCGGCGAACTTTTGTCAATTAATGCCAATATTGGCATATATTGGCTCACACGGGTGCGATGCTTTTGACCGGAAAGAAAAGGTTCAAAAAGCACCAAAACATGATTTTTGGACATATTGGAGTGTATTGGGTCCGTTCGTGGCAAAAACACACTTCTGGATTCGCGCGGCGAACTTTTGTCCATTAAAGCCAATATTGCCCCACACGGGTGCGATGTTTTTGACCGGAAAGAAAAGGTTCAAAAAGCACCAAAACATGATTTTTGGACATATTGGAGTGTATTGGGTGCGTTCGTGGCAAAAACTTACTTCTTGATTCGCGCGGCGAACTTTTGTCCATTAATGCCAATATTGCAGCACACGGGTGCGATGTTTTTGACCGGAAAGAAAAGGTTCAAAAAGCACCAAAACATGATTTTTGGACATATTGGAGTGTATTGGGTGCGTTCGTGGCAAAAACTTACTTCTTGATTCGCGCGGCGAACTTTTGTCCATTAATGCCAATATTGCACCACACGGGTGCGATGTTTTTGACCGGAAAGAAAAGGTTCAAAAAGCACCAAAACATGATTTTTGGACATATTGGAGTGTATTGGGTGCGTTCGTGGCAAAAACTTACTTCTTGATTCGCGCGGCGAACTTTTGTCAATTAATGCCAATATTGCCCCACACGGGTGCGATGTTTTTGACCGGAATGAAAAAGCTCAAAAAGCACCAAAACATGATTTTTGGACATATTGGAGTGTATTGGGTGCGTTCGTGGCAAAAACTTACTTCTTGATTCGCGCGGCGAACTTTTGTCCATTAATGCCAATATTGCACCACACGGGTGCGATGTTTTTGACCGGAAAGAAAAGGTTCAAAAAGCACCAAAAAATGATTTTTGGACATATTGGAGTGTATTGGGGGCGTTCGTGGCAAAAACTTACTTCTTGATTCGCGCGGCGAACATTTGTCCATTAATGCCAATATTGCACCACACGGGTGCGATGTTTTTGACCGGAAAGAAAAGGTTCAAAAAGCACCAAAACATGATTTTTGGACATATTGGAGTGTATTGGGTGCGTTCGTGGCAAAAACTTACTTCTTGATTCGCGCGGCGAACATTTGTCCATTAATGCCAATATTGCACCACACGGGTGCGATGTTTTTGACCGGAAAGAAAAGGTTCAAAAAGCACCAAAACATGATTTTTGGACATATTGGAGTGTATTGGGGGCGTTCGTGGCAAAAACTTACTTCTTGATTCGCGCGGCGAACATTTGTCCATTAAAGCCAATATTGCCCCACACGGGTGCGATGTTTTTGACTGGAAAGAAAAGGTTCAAAAAGCACCAAAACATGATTTTTGGACATATTGGAGTGTATTGGGTGCGTTCGTGGCAAAAACTTACTTCTTGATTCGCGCGGCGAACTTTTGTCAATTAATGCCAATATTGGCATATATTGGCTCACACGGGTGCGATGCTTTTGACAGGAAAGAAAAGGTTCAAAAAGCACCAAAACATGATTTTTGGACATATTGGAGTGTATTGGGTGCGTTCGTGGCAAAAACTTACTTCTTGATTCGCGCGGCAAACTTTTGTCCATTAATGCCAATATTGGCATATATTGGCGCACACGGGTGCGATGCTTTTGACCGGAAAGAAAAGGTTCAAAAAGCACCAAAACATGATTTTTGGACATATTGGAGTGTATTGGGTCCGTTCGTGGCAAAAACACACTTCTGGATTCGCGCGGCGATCTTTTGTCAATTAATGCCAATATTGCCCCACACGGGTGCGATGTTTTTGACCGGAATGAAAAAGCTCAAAAAGCACCAAAACATGATTTTTGGACATATTGGAGTGTATTGGGTGCGTTCGTGGCAAAAACTTACTTCTTGATTCGCGCGGCGAACTTTTGTCAATTAATGCCAATATTGGCATATATTGGCTCACACGGGTGCGATGCTTTTGACCGGAAAGAAAAGGTTCAAAAAGCACCAAAACATGATTTTTGGACATATTGGAGTGTATTGGGGGCGTTCGTGGCAAAAACTTACTTCTGGATTCGCGCGGCGAACTTTTGTCCATTAAAGCCAATATTGCCCCACACGGGTGCGATGTTTTTGACCGGAAAGAAAAGGTTCAAAAAGCTCCAAAACATGATTTTTGGACATATTGGAGTGTATTGGGTGCGTTCGTGGCAAAAACTTACTTCTTGATTCGCGCGGCGAACTTTTGTCCATTAATGCCAATATTGCACCACACGGGTGCGATGTTTTTGACCGGAAAGAAAAGGTTCAAAAAGCACCAAAACATGATTTTTGGACATATTGGAGTGTATTGGGTGCGTTCGTGGCAAAAACTTACTTCTTGATTCGCGCGGCGAACTTTTGTCCATTAATGCCAATATTGCACCACACGGGTGCGATGTTTTTGACCGGAAAGAAAAGGTTCAAAAAGCACCAAAACATGATTTTTGGACATATTGGAGTGTATTGGGTGCGTTCGTGGCAAAAACTTACTTCTTAATTCGCGCGGCGAACTTTTGTCAATTAATGCCAATATTGGCATATATTGCCTCACACGGGTGCGATGCTTTTGACCGGAAAGAAAAGGTTCAAAAAGCACCAAAACATGATTTTTGGACATATTGGAGTGTATTGGGTCCGTTCGTGGCAAAAACACACTTCTGGATTCGCGCGGCGAACTTTTGTCCATTAAAGCCAATATTGCCCCACACGGGTGCGATGTTTTTGACCGGAAAGAAAAGGTTCAAAAAGCACCAAAACATGATTTTTGGACATATTGGAGTGTATTGGGTGCGTTCGTGGCAAAAACTTACTTCTTGATTCGCGCGGCGAACTTTTGTCCATTAATGCCAATATTGCAGCACACGGGTGCGATGTTTTTGACCGGAAAGAAAAGGTTCAAAAAGCACCAAAACATGATTTTTGGACATATTGGAGTGTATTGGGTGCGTTCGTGGCAAAAACTTACTTCTTGATTCGCGCGGCGAACTTTTGTCCATTAATGCCAATATTGCACCACACGGGTGCGATGTTTTTGACCGGAAAGAAAAGGTTCAAAAAGCACCAAAACATGATTTTTGGACATATTGGAGTGTATTGGGTGCGTTCGTGGCAAAAACTTACTTCTTAATTCGCGCGGCGAACTTTTGTCAATTAATGCCAATATTGGCATATATTGGCTCACACGGGTGCGATGCTTTTGACCGGAAAGAAAAGGTTCAAAAAGCACCAAAACATGATTTTTGGACATATTGGAGTGTATTGGGTCCGTTCGTGGCAAAAACACACTTCTGGATTCGCGCGGCGAACTTTTGTCCATTAGAGCCAATATTGCCCCACACGGGTGCGATGTTTTTGACCGGAAAGAAAAGGTTCAAAAAGCACCAAAACATGATTTTTGGACATATTGGAGTGTACTGGGTGCGTTCGTGGCAAAAACTTACTTCTTGATTCGCGCGGCGAACATTTGTCCATTAAAGCCAATATTGCCCCACACGGGTGCGATGTTTTTGACCGGAAAGAAAAGGTTCAAAAAGCACCAAAACATGATTTTTGGACATATTGGAGTGTATTGGGTGCGTTCGTGGCAAAAACTTACTTCTTGATTCGCGCGGCGAACTTTTGTCAATTAATGCCAATATTGGCATATATTGGCTCACACGGGTGCGATGCTTTTGACCGGAAAGAAAAGGTTCAAAAAGCACCAAAACATGATTTTTGGACATATTGGAGTGTATTGGGGGCGTTCGTGGCAAAAACTTACTTCTTGATTCGCGCGGCGAACATTTGTCCATTAAAGCCAATATTGCCCCACACGGGTGCGATGTTTTTGACCGGAAAGAAAAGGTTCAAAAAGCACCAAAACATGATTTTTGGACATATTGGAGTGTATTGGGTGCGTTCGTGGCAAAAACTTACTTCTTGATTCGCGTGGCGAACTTTTGTCAATTAATGCCAATATTGGCATATATTGGCGCACACGGGTGCGATGCTTTTGACCGGAAAGAAAAGGTTCAAAAAGCACCAAAACATGATTTTTGGACATATTGGAGTGTACTGGGTGCGTTCGTGGCAAAAACTTACTTCTTGATTCGCGCGGCGAACTTTTGTCCATTAATGCCAATATTGCACCACACGGGTGCGATGTTTTTGACCGGAATGAAAAAGCTAAAAAAGCACCAAAACATGATTTTTGGACATATTGGAGTGTATTTCGTGCGTTTGTGGCAAAAACTTACTTCTTGATTCGCGCGGCGAACTTTTGTCAATTAATGCCAATATTGGCATATATTGGCTCACACGGGTGCGATGCTTTTGACCGGAAAGAAAAGGTTCAAAAAGCACCACAACATGATTTTTGGACATATTGGAGTGTATTGGGGGCGTTCGTGGCAAAAACTTACTTCTTGATTCGCGCGGCGAACATTTGTCCATTAAAGCCAATATTGCCCCACACGGGTGCGATGTTTTTGACCGGAAAGAAAAGGTTCAAAAAGCACCAAAACATGATTTTTGGACATATTGGAGTGTATTGGGTGCGTTCGTGGCAAAAACTTACTTCTTGATTCGCGCGGCGAACTTTTGTCCATTAATGCCAATATTGCACCACACGGGTGCGATGTTTTTGACCGGAAAGAAAAGGTTCAAAAAGCACCAAAACATGATTTTTGGACATATTGGAGTGTATTGGGTGCGTTCGTGGCAAAAACTTACTTCTTGATTCGCGCGGCGAACTTTTGTCAATTAATGCCAATATTGGCATATATTGGCTCACACGGGTGCGAAGCTTTTGACCGGAAAGAAAAGGTTCAAAAAGCACCAAAACATGATTTTTGGACATATTGGAGTGTATTGGGGGCGTTCGTGGCAAAAACTTACTTCTTGATTCGCGCGGCGAACATTTGTCCATTAAAGCCAATATTGCCCCACACGGGTGCGATGTTTTTGACCGGAAAGAAAAGGTTCAAAAAGCACCAAAACATGATTTTTGGACATATTGGAGTGTATTGGGTGCGTTCGTGGCAAAAACTTACTTCTTGATTCGCGTGGCGAACTTTTGTCAATTAATGCCAATATTGGCATATATTGGCGCACACGGGTGCGATGCTTTTGACCGGAAAGAAAAGGTTCAAAAAGCACCAAAACATGATTTTTGGACATATTGGAGTGTATTGGGTCCGTTCGTGGCAAAAACACACTTCTGGATTCGCGCGGCGAACTTTTGTCCATTAAAGCCAATATTGCCCCACACGGGTGCGATGTTTTTGACCGGAAAGAAAAGGTTCAAAAAGCACCAAAACATGATTTTTGGACATATTGGAGTGTACTGGGTGCGTTCGTGGCAAAAACTTACTTCTTGATTCGCGCGGCGAACTTTTGTCCATTAATGCCAATATTGCACCACACGGGTGCGATGTTTTTGACCGGAATGAAAAAGCTAAAAAAGCACCAAAACATGATTTTTGGACATATTGGAGTGTATTTCGTGCGTTTGTGGCAAAAACTTACTTCTTGATTCGCGCGGCGAACTTTTGTCAATTAATGCCAATATTGGCATATATTGGCTCACACGGGTGCGATGCTTTTGACCGGAAAGAAAAGGTTCAAAAAGCACCAAAACATGATTTTTGGACATATTGGAGTGTATTGGGTCCGTTCGTGGCAAAAACACACTTCTGGATTCGCGCGGCGATCTTTTGTCAATTAATGCCAATATTGCCCCACACGGGTGCGATGTTTTTGACCGGAATGAAAAAGCTCAAAAAGCACCAAAACATGATTTTTGGACATATTGGAGTGTATTGGGTGCGTTCCTGGCAAAAACTTACTTCTTGATTCGCGCGGCGAACTTTTGTCAATTAATGCCAATATTGGCATATATTGGCTCACACGGGTGCGATGCTTTTGACCGGAAAGAAAAGGTTCAAAAAGCACCAAAACATGATTTTTGGACATATTGGAGTGTATTGGGGGCGTTCGTGGCAAAAACTTACTTCTGGATTCGCGCGGCGAACTTTTGTCCATTAAAGCCAATATTGCCCCACACGGGTGCGATGTTTTTGACCGGAAAGAAAAGGTTCAAAAAGCTCCAAAACATGATTTTTGGACATATTGGAGTGTATTGGGTGCGTTCGTGGCAAAAACTTACTTCTTGATTCGCGCGGCGAACTTTTGTCCATTAATGCCAATATTGCACCACACGGGTGCGATGTTTTTGACCGGAAAGAAAAGGTTCAAAAAGCACCAAAACATGATTTTTGGACATATTGGAGTGTATTGGGTGCGTTCGTGGCAAAAACTTACTTCTTGATTCGCGCGGCGAACTTTTGTCAATTAATGCCAATATTGGCATATATTGGCTCACACGGGTGCGAAGCTTTTGACCGGAAAGAAAAGGTTCAAAAAGCACCAAAACATGATTTTTGGACATATTGGAGTGTATTGGGGGCGTTCGTGGCAAAAACTTACTTCTTGATTCGCGCGGCGAACTTTTGTCCATTAATGCCAATATTGCACCACACGGGTGCGATGTTTTTGACCGGAATGAAAAAGCTAAAAAAGCACCAAAACATGATTTTTGGACATATTGGAGTGTATTTCGTGCGTTTGTGGCAAAAACTTACTTCTTGATTCGCGCGGCGAACTTTTGTCAATTAATGCCAATATTGGCATATATTGGCTCACACGGGTGCGATGCTTTTGACCGGAAAGAAAAGGTTCAAAAAGCACCACAACATGATTTTTGGACATATTGGAGTGTATTGGGGGCGTTCGTGGCAAAAACTTACTTCTTGATTCGCGCGGCGAACATTTGTCCATTAAAGCCAATATTGCCCCACACGGGTGCGATGTTTTTGACCGGAAAGAAAAGGTTCAAAAAGCACCAAAACATGATTTTTGGACATATTGGAGTGTATTGGGTGCGTTCGTGGCAAAAACTTACTTCTTGATTCGCGCGGCGAACTTTTGTCCATTAATGCCAATATTGCACCACACGGGTGCGATGTTTTTGACCGGAAAGAAAAGGTTCAAAAAGCACCAAAACATGATTTTTGGACATATTGGAGTGTATTGGGTGCGTTCGTGGCAAAAACTTACTTCTTGATTCGCGCGGCGAACTTTTGTCAATTAATGCCAATATTGGCATATATTGGCTCACACGGGTGCGAAGCTTTTGACCGGAAAGAAAAGGTTCAAAAAGCACCAAAACATGATTTTTGGACATATTGGAGTGTATT
This sequence comes from Oryza sativa Japonica Group, assembly GCF_034140825.1. Lineage (NCBI taxonomy): Eukaryota > Viridiplantae > Streptophyta > Magnoliopsida > Poales > Poaceae > Oryza > Oryza sativa. Next base: position 12,975,723 of record NC_089045.1, on the reverse strand, counting down.
GGGGGCGTTCGTGGCAAAAACTTACTTCTTGATTCGCGCGGCGAACATTTGTCCATTAAAGCCAATATTGCCCCACACGGGTGCGATGTTTTTGACCGGAAAGAAAAGGTTCAAAAAGCACCAAAACATGATTTTTGGACATATTGGAGTGTATTGGGTGCGTTCGTGGCAAAAACTTACTTCTTGATTCGCGTGGCGAACTTTTGTCAATTAATGCCAATATTGGCATATATTGGCGCACACGGGTGCGATGCTTTTGACCGGAAAGAAAAGGTTCAAAAAGCACCAAAACATGATTTTTGGACATATTGGAGTGTATTGGGTCCGTTCGTGGCAAAAACACACTTCTGGATTCGCGCGGCGAACTTTTGTCCATTAAAGCCAATATTGCCCCACACGGGTGCGATGTTTTTGACCGGAAAGAAAAGGTTCAAAAAGCACCAAAACATGATTTTTGGACATATTGGAGTGTACTGGGTGCGTTCGTGGCAAAAACTTACTTCTTGATTCGCGCGGCGAACTTTTGTCCATTAATGCCAATATTGCACCACACGGGTGCGATGTTTTTGACCGGAATGAAAAAGCTAAAAAAGCACCAAAACATGATTTTTGGACATATTGGAGTGTATTTCGTGCGTTTGTGGCAAAAACTTACTTCTTGATTCGCGCGGCGAACTTTTGTCAATTAATGCCAATATTGGCATATATTGGCTCACACGGGTGCGATGCTTTTGACCGGAAAGAAAAGGTTCAAAAAGCACCAAAACATGATTTTTGGACATATTGGAGTGTATTGGGTCCGTTCGTGGCAAAAACACACTTCTGGATTCGCGCGGCGATCTTTTGTCAATTAATGCCAATATTGCCCCACACGGGTGCGATGTTTTTGACCGGAATGAAAAAGCTCAAAAAGCACCAAAACATGATTTTTGGACATATTGGAGTGTATTGGGTGCGTTCGTGGCAAAAACTTACTTCTTGATTCGCGCGGCGAACTTTTGTCAATTAATGCCAATATTGGCATATATTGGCTCACACGGGTGCGATGCTTTTGACCGGAAAGAAAAGGTTCAAAAAGCACCAAAACATGATTTTTGGACATATTGGAGTGTATTGGGGGCGTTCGTGGCAAAAACTTACTTCTGGATTCGCGCGGCGAACTTTTGTCCATTAAAGCCAATATTGCCCCACACGGGTGCGATGTTTTTGACCGGAAAGAAAAGGTTCAAAAAGCTCCAAAACATGATTTTTGGACATATTGGAGTGTATTGGGTGCGTTCGTGGCAAAAACTTACTTCTTGATTCGCGCGGCGAACTTTTGTCCATTAATGCCAATATTGCACCACACGGGTGCGATGTTTTTGACCGGAAAGAAAAGGTTCAAAAAGCACCAAAACATGATTTTTGGACATATTGGAGTGTATTGGGTGCGTTCGTGGCAAAAACTTACTTCTTGATTCGCGCGGCGAACTTTTGTCCATTAATGCCAATATTGCACCACACGGGTGCGATGTTTTTGACCGGAAAGAAAAGGTTCAAAAAGCACCAAAACATGATTTTTGGACATATTGGAGTGTATTGGGTGCGTTCGTGGCAAAAACTTACTTCTTAATTCGCGCGGCGAACTTTTGTCAATTAATGCCAATATTGGCATATATTGCCTCACACGGGTGCGATGCTTTTGACCGGAAAGAAAAGGTTCAAAAAGCACCAAAACATGATTTTTGGACATATTGGAGTGTATTGGGTCCGTTCGTGGCAAAAACACACTTCTGGATTCGCGCGGCGAACTTTTGTCCATTAAAGCCAATATTGCCCCACACGGGTGCGATGTTTTTGACCGGAAAGAAAAGGTTCAAAAAGCACCAAAACATGATTTTTGGACATATTGGAGTGTATTGGGTGCGTTCGTGGCAAAAACTTACTTCTTGATTCGCGCGGCGAACTTTTGTCCATTAATGCCAATATTGCAGCACACGGGTGCGATGTTTTTGACCGGAAAGAAAAGGTTCAAAAAGCACCAAAACATGATTTTTGGACATATTGGAGTGTATTGGGTGCGTTCGTGGCAAAAACTTACTTCTTGATTCGCGCGGCGAACTTTTGTCCATTAATGCCAATATTGCACCACACGGGTGCGATGTTTTTGACCGGAAAGAAAAGGTTCAAAAAGCACCAAAACATGATTTTTGGACATATTGGAGTGTATTGGGTGCGTTCGTGGCAAAAACTTACTTCTTAATTCGCGCGGCGAACTTTTGTCAATTAATGCCAATATTGGCATATATTGGCTCACACGGGTGCGATGCTTTTGACCGGAAAGAAAAGGTTCAAAAAGCACCAAAACATGATTTTTGGACATATTGGAGTGTATTGGGTCCGTTCGTGGCAAAAACACACTTCTGGATTCGCGCGGCGAACTTTTGTCCATTAGAGCCAATATTGCCCCACACGGGTGCGATGTTTTTGACCGGAAAGAAAAGGTTCAAAAAGCACCAAAACATGATTTTTGGACATATTGGAGTGTACTGGGTGCGTTCGTGGCAAAAACTTACTTCTTGATTCGCGCGGCGAACATTTGTCCATTAAAGCCAATATTGCCCCACACGGGTGCGATGTTTTTGACCGGAAAGAAAAGGTTCAAAAAGCACCAAAACATGATTTTTGGACATATTGGAGTGTATTGGGTGCGTTCGTGGCAAAAACTTACTTCTTGATTCGCGCGGCGAACTTTTGTCAATTAATGCCAATATTGGCATATATTGGCTCACACGGGTGCGATGCTTTTGACCGGAAAGAAAAGGTTCAAAAAGCACCAAAACATGATTTTTGGACATATTGGAGTGTATTGGGGGCGTTCGTGGCAAAAACTTACTTCTTGATTCGCGCGGCGAACATTTGTCCATTAAAGCCAATATTGCCCCACACGGGTGCGATGTTTTTGACCGGAAAGAAAAGGTTCAAAAAGCACCAAAACATGATTTTTGGACATATTGGAGTGTATTGGGTGCGTTCGTGGCAAAAACTTACTTCTTGATTCGCGTGGCGAACTTTTGTCAATTAATGCCAATATTGGCATATATTGGCGCACACGGGTGCGATGCTTTTGACCGGAAAGAAAAGGTTCAAAAAGCACCAAAACATGATTTTTGGACATATTGGAGTGTACTGGGTGCGTTCGTGGCAAAAACTTACTTCTTGATTCGCGCGGCGAACTTTTGTCCATTAATGCCAATATTGCACCACACGGGTGCGATGTTTTTGACCGGAATGAAAAAGCTAAAAAAGCACCAAAACATGATTTTTGGACATATTGGAGTGTATTTCGTGCGTTTGTGGCAAAAACTTACTTCTTGATTCGCGCGGCGAACTTTTGTCAATTAATGCCAATATTGGCATATATTGGCTCACACGGGTGCGATGCTTTTGACCGGAAAGAAAAGGTTCAAAAAGCACCACAACATGATTTTTGGACATATTGGAGTGTATTGGGGGCGTTCGTGGCAAAAACTTACTTCTTGATTCGCGCGGCGAACATTTGTCCATTAAAGCCAATATTGCCCCACACGGGTGCGATGTTTTTGACCGGAAAGAAAAGGTTCAAAAAGCACCAAAACATGATTTTTGGACATATTGGAGTGTATTGGGTGCGTTCGTGGCAAAAACTTACTTCTTGATTCGCGCGGCGAACTTTTGTCCATTAATGCCAATATTGCACCACACGGGTGCGATGTTTTTGACCGGAAAGAAAAGGTTCAAAAAGCACCAAAACATGATTTTTGGACATATTGGAGTGTATTGGGTGCGTTCGTGGCAAAAACTTACTTCTTGATTCGCGCGGCGAACTTTTGTCAATTAATGCCAATATTGGCATATATTGGCTCACACGGGTGCGAAGCTTTTGACCGGAAAGAAAAGGTTCAAAAAGCACCAAAACATGATTTTTGGACATATTGGAGTGTATTGGGGGCGTTCGTGGCAAAAACTTACTTCTTGATTCGCGCGGCGAACATTTGTCCATTAAAGCCAATATTGCCCCACACGGGTGCGATGTTTTTGACCGGAAAGAAAAGGTTCAAAAAGCACCAAAACATGATTTTTGGACATATTGGAGTGTATTGGGTGCGTTCGTGGCAAAAACTTACTTCTTGATTCGCGTGGCGAACTTTTGTCAATTAATGCCAATATTGGCATATATTGGCGCACACGGGTGCGATGCTTTTGACCGGAAAGAAAAGGTTCAAAAAGCACCAAAACATGATTTTTGGACATATTGGAGTGTATTGGGTCCGTTCGTGGCAAAAACACACTTCTGGATTCGCGCGGCGAACTTTTGTCCATTAAAGCCAATATTGCCCCACACGGGTGCGATGTTTTTGACCGGAAAGAAAAGGTTCAAAAAGCACCAAAACATGATTTTTGGACATATTGGAGTGTACTGGGTGCGTTCGTGGCAAAAACTTACTTCTTGATTCGCGCGGCGAACTTTTGTCCATTAATGCCAATATTGCACCACACGGGTGCGATGTTTTTGACCGGAATGAAAAAGCTAAAAAAGCACCAAAACATGATTTTTGGACATATTGGAGTGTATTTCGTGCGTTTGTGGCAAAAACTTACTTCTTGATTCGCGCGGCGAACTTTTGTCAATTAATGCCAATATTGGCATATATTGGCTCACACGGGTGCGATGCTTTTGACCGGAAAGAAAAGGTTCAAAAAGCACCACAACATGATTTTTGGACATATTGGAGTGTATTGGGGGCGTTCGTGGCAAAAACTTACTTCTTGATTCGCGCGGCGAACATTTGTCCATTAAAGCCAATATTGCCCCACACGGGTGCGATGTTTTTGACCGGAAAGAAAAGGTTCAAAAAGCACCAAAACATGATTTTTGGACATATTGGAGTGTATTGGGTGCGTTCGTGGCAAAAACTTACTTCTTGATTCGCGCGGCGAACTTTTGTCCATTAATGCCAATATTGCACCACACGGGTGCGATGTTTTTGACCGGAAAGAAAATGTTCAAAAAGCACCAAAACATGATTTTTGGACATATTGGAGTGTATTGGGTGCGTTCGTGGCAAAAACTTACTTCTTGATTCGCGCGGCGAACTTTTGTCAATTAATGCCAATATTGGCATATATTGGCTCACACGGGTGCGAAGCTTTTGACCGGAAAGAAAAGGTTCAAAAAGCACCAAAACATGATTTTTGGACATATTGGAGTGTATTGGGGGCGTTCGTGGCAAAAACTTACTTCTTGATTCGCGCGGCGAACATTTGTCCATTAAAGCCAATATTGCCCCACACGGGTGCGATGTTTTTGACCGGAAAGAAAAGGTTCAAAAAGCACCAAAACATGATTTTTGGACATATTGGAGTGTATTGGGTGCGTTCGTGGCAAAAACTTACTTCTTGATTCGCGTGGCGAACTTTTGTCAATTAATGCCAATATTGGCATATATTGGCGCACACGGGTGCGATGCTTTTGACCGGAAAGAAAAGGTTCAAAAAGCACCAAAACATGATTTTTGGACATATTGGAGTGTATTGGGTCCGTTCGTGGCAAAAACACACTTCTGGATTCGCGCGGCGAACTTTTGTCCATTAAAGCCAATATTGCCCCACACGGGTGCGATGTTTTTGACCGGAAAGAAAAGGTTCAAAAAGCACCAAAACATGATTTTTGGACATATTGGAGTGTACTGGGTGCGTTCGTGGCAAAAACTTACTTCTTGATTCGCGCGGCGAACTTTTGTCCATTAATGCCAATATTGCACCACACGGGTGCGATGTTTTTGACCGGAATGAAAAAGCTAAAAAAGCACCAAAACATGATTTTTGGACATATTGGAGTGTATTTCGTGCGTTTGTGGCAAAAACTTACTTCTTGATTCGCGCGGCGAACTTTTGTCAATTAATGCCAATATTGGCATATATTGGCTCACACGGGTGCGATGCTTTTGACCGGAAAGAAAAGGTTCAAAAAGCACCAGAACATGATTTTTGGACATATTGGAGTGTATTGGGGGCGTTCGTGGCAAAAACTTACTTCTTGATTCGCGCGGCGAACATTTGTCCATTAAAGCCAATATTGCCCCACACGGGTGCGATGTTTTTGACCGGAAAGAAAAGGTTCAAAAAGCACCAAAACATGATTTTTGGACATATTGGAGTGTATTGGGTGCGTTCGTGGCAAAAACTTACTTCTTGATTCGCGCGGCGAACTTTTGTCCATTAATGCCAATATTGCACCACACGGGTGCGATGTTTTTGACCGGAAAGAAAAGGTTCAAAAAGCACCAAAACATGATTTTTGGACATATTGGAGTGTATTGGGTGCGTTCGTGGCAAAAACTTACTTCTTGATTCGCGCGGCGAACTTTTGTCAATTAATGCCAATATTGGCATATATTGGCTCACACGGGTGCGATGCTTTTGACCGGAAAGAAAAGGTTCAAAAAGCACCAAAACATGATTTTTGGACATATTGGAGTGTATTGGGGGCGTTCGTGGCAAAAACTTACTTCTTGATTCGCGCGACGAACATTTGTCCATTAAAGCCAATATTGCCCCACACGGGTGCGATGTTTTTGACCGGAAAGAAAAGGTTCAAAAAGCACCAAAACATGATTTTTGGACATATTGGAGTGTATTGGGTGCGTTCGTGGCAAAAACTTACTTCTTGATTCGCGCGGCGAACTTTTGTCAATTAATGCCAATATTGGCATATATTGGCTCACACGGGTGCGATGCTTTTGACCGGAAAGAAAAGGTTCAAAAAGCACCAAAACATGATTTTTGGACATATTGGAGTGTATTGGGGGCGTTCGTGGCAAAAACTTACTTCTTGATTCGCGCGGCGAACATTTGTCCATTAAAGCCAATATTGCCCCACACGGGTGCGATGTTTTTGACCGGAAAGAAAAGGTTCAAAAAGCACCAAAACATGATTTTTGAACATATTGGAGTGTATTGGGTCCGTTCGTGGCAAAAACACACTTCTGGATTCGCGCGGCGAACTTTTGTCCATTAATGCCAATATTGCACCACACGGGTGCGATGTTTTTGACCGGAATGAAAAAGCTAAAAAAGCACCAAAACTTGATTTTTGGACATATTGGAGTGTATTTCGTGCGTTGGTGGCAAAAACTTACTTCTTGATTCGCGCGGCGAACTTTTGTCAATTAATGCCAATATTGGCATATATTGGCTCACACGGGTGCGATGCTTTTGACCGGAAAGAAAAGGTTCAAAAAGCACCAAAACATGATTTTTGGACATATTGGAGTGTATTGGGGGCGTTCGTGGCAAAAACTTACTTCTTGATTCGCGCGGCGAACATTTGTCCATTAAAGCCAATATTGCCCCACACGGGTGCGATGTTTTTGACCGGAAAGAAAAGGTTCAAAAAGCACCAAAACATGATTTTTGGACATATTGGAGTGTATTGGGTGCGTTCGTGGCAAAAACTTACTTCTTGATTCGCGCGGCGAACTTTTGTCCATTAATGCCAATATTGCACCACACGGGTGCGATGTTTTTGACCGGAATGAAAAAGCTAAAAAAGCACCAAAACATGATTTTTGGACATATTGGAGTGTATTTCGTGCGTTTGTGGCAAAAACTTACTTCTTGATTCGCGCGGCGAACTTTTGTCAATTAATGCCAATATTGGCATATATTGGCTCACACGGGTGCGATGCTTTTGACCGGAAAGAAAAGGTTCAAAAAGCACCAGAACATGATTTTTGGACATATTGGAGTGTATTGGGGGCGTTCGTGGCAAAAACTTACTTCTTGATTCGCGCGGCGAACATTTGTCCATTAAAGCCAATATTGCCCCACACGGGTGCGATGTTTTTGACCGGAAAGAAAAGGTTCAAAAAGCACCAAAACATGATTTTTGGACATATTGGAGTGTATTGGGTGCGTTCGTGGCAAAAACTTACTTCTTGATTCGCGCGGCGAACTTTTGTCCATTAATGCCAATATTGCACCACACGGGTGCGATGTTTTTGACCGGAAAGAAAAGGTTCAAAAAGCACCAAAACATGATTTTTGGACATATTGGAGTGTATTGGGTGCGTTCGTGGCAAAAACTTACTTCTTGATTCGCGCGGCGAACTTTTGTCAATTAATGCCAATATTGGCATATATTGGCTCACACGGGTGCGATGCTTTTGACCGGAAAGAAAAGGTTCAAAAAGCACCAAAACATGATTTTTGGACATATTGGAGTGTATTGGGGGCGTTCGTGGCAAAAACTTACTTCTTGATTCGCGCGACGAACATTTGTCCATTAAAGCCAATATTGCCCCACACGGGTGCGATGTTTTTGACCGGAAAGAAAAGGTTCAAAAAGCACCAAAACATGATTTTTGGACATATTGGAGTGTATTGGGTGCGTTCGTGGCAAAAACTTACTTCTTGATTCGCGCGGCGAACTTTTGTCAATTAATGCCAATATTGGCATATATTGGCTCACACGGGTGCGATGCTTTTGACCGGAAAGAAAAGGTTCAAAAAGCACCAAAACATGATTTTTGGACATATTGGAGTGTATTGGGGGCGTTCGTGGCAAAAACTTACTTCTTGATTCGCGCGGCGAACATTTGTCCATTAAAGCCAATATTGCCCCACACGGGTGCGATGTTTTTGACCGGAAAGAAAAGGTTCAAAAAGCACCAAAACATGATTTTTGAACATATTGGAGTGTATTGGGTCCGTTCGTGGCAAAAACACACTTCTGGATTCGCGCGGCGAACTTTTGTCCATTAATGCCAATATTGCACCACACGGGTGCGATGTTTTTGACCGGAATGAAAAAGCTAAAAAAGCACCAAAACTTGATTTTTGGACATATTGGAGTGTATTTCGTGCGTTGGTGGCAAAAACTTACTTCTTGATTCGCGCGGCGAACTTTTGTCAATTAATGCCAATATTGGCATATATTGGCTCACACGGGTGCGATGCTTTTGACCGGAAAGAAAAGGTTCAAAAAGCACCAAAACATGATTTTTGGACATATTGGAGTGTATTGGGGGCGTTCGTGGCAAAAACTTACTTCTTGATTCGCGCGGCGAACATTTGTCCATTAAAGCCAATATTGCCCCACACGGGTGCGATGTTTTTGACCGGAAAGAAAAGGTTCAAAAAGCACCAAAACATGATTTTTGGACATATTGGAGTGTATTGGGTGCGTTCGTGGCAAAAACTTACTTCTTGATTCGCGCGGCGAACTTTTGTCCATTAATGCCAATATTGCCCCACACGGGTGCGATGTTTTTGACCGGAATGAAAAAGCTCAAAAAGCACCAAAACATGATTTTTGGACATATTGGAGTGTATTTCGTGCGTTTGTGGCAAAAACTTACTTCTTGATTTGCGCGGCGAACTTTTGTCCATTAAAGCCAATATTGCCCCACACGGGTGCGATGTTTTTGACCGGAAAGAAAAGGTTCAAAAAGCACCAAAACATGATTTTTGGACATATTGGAGTGTATTGGGTGCGTTCGTGGCAAAAACTTACTTCTTGATTCGCGCGGCGAACTTTTGTCAATTAATGCCAATATTGGCGTATATTGGCTCACACGGGTGCGATGCTTTTGACCGGAAAGAAAAGGTTCAAAAAGCACCAAAACATGATTTTTGGACATATTGGAGTGTATTGGGGGCGTTCGTGGCAAAAACTTACTTCTTGATTCGCGCGGCGAACATTTGTCCATTAAAGCCAATATTGCCCCACACGGGTGCGATGTTTTTGACCGGAAAGAAAGGTTCAAAAAGCACCAAAACATGATTTTTGGACATATTGGAGTGTATTGGGTGCGTTCGTGGCAAAAACTTACTTCTTGATTCGCGCGGTGAACTTTTGTCCATTAATGCCAATATTGGCATATATTGGCTCACACGGGTGCGATGCTTTTGACCGGAAAGAAAAGGTTCAAAAAGCACCAAAACATGATTGTTGGACATATTGGAGTGTATTGGGTGCGTTCGTGGCAAAAACTTACTTCTTGATTCGCGCGGCAAACTTTTGTCCATTAATGCCAATATAGGCATATATTGGCGCACACGGGTGCGATGCTTTTGACCGGAAAGAAAAGGTTCAAAAAGCACCAAAACATGATTTTTGGACATATTGGAGTGTATTGGGTCCGTTCGTGGCAAAAACACACTTCTGGATTCGCGCGGCGAACTTTTGTCAATTAATGCCAATATTGCCCCACACGGGTGCGATGTTTTTGACCGGAAAGAAAAGGTTCAAAAAGCACCAAAACATGATTTTTGGACATATTGGAGTGTATTGGGTGCGTTCGTGGCAAAAACTTACTTCTTGATTCGCGCGGCGAACATTTGTCCATTAAAGCCAATATTGCCCCACACGGGTGCGATGTTTTTGACCGGAAAGAAAAGGTTCAAAAAGCACCAAAACATGATTTTCGGACATATTGGAGTGTATTTCGTGCGTTTGTGGCAAAAACTTACTTCTTGATTCGCGCGGCGAACTTTTGTCCATTAAAGCCAATATTGCCCCACACGGGTGCGATGTTTTTGACCGGAAAGAAAAGGTTCAAAAAGCACCAAAACATGATTTTTGGACATATTGGAGTGTATTGGGTGCGTTCGTGGCAAAAACTTACTTCTTGATTCGCGCGGCGAACTTTTGTCCATTAATGTCAATATTGCCCCACACGGGTGCGATGTTTTTGACCGGAAAGAAAAGGTTCAAAAAGCACCAAAACATGATTTTTGGACATATTGGAGTGTATTGGGTGCGTTGGTGGCAAAAACTTACTTCTTGATTCGCGCGGCGAACTTTTGTCAATTAATGCCAATATTGCCCCACACGGGTGCGATGTTTTTGACCGGAAAGAAAAGGTTCAAAAAGCACCAAAACATGATTTTTGGACATATTGGAGTGTATTGGGTCCGTTCGTGGCAAAAACACACTTCTGGATTCGCGCGGCGAACTTTTGTCAATTAATGCGAATATTGCCCCACACGGGTGCGATGTTTTTGACCGGAATGAAAAAGCTCAAAAAGCACCAAAACATGATTTTTGGACATATTGGAGTGTATTTCGTGCGTTTGTGGCAAAAACTTACTTCTTGATTCGCGCGGCGAACTTTTGTCCATTAAAGCCAATATTGCCCCACACGGGTGCGATGTTTTTGACCGGAAAGAAAAGGTTCAAAATGCACCAAAACATGATTTTTGGACATATTGGAGTGTATTGGGTCCGTTCGTGGCAAAAACACACTTCTGGATTCGCGCGGCGAACTTTTGTCCATTAAAGCCAATATTGCCCCACACGGGTGCGATGTTTTTGACCGGAAAGAAAAGGTTCAAAAAGCACCAAAACATGATTTTTGGACATATTGGAGTGTATTGGGTGCGTTCGTGGCAAAAACTTACTTCTTGATTCGCGCGGCGAACTTTTGTCCATTAATGCCAATATTGCACCACACGGGTGCGATGTTTTTGACCGGAATGAAAAAAGCTAAAAAAGCACCAAAACATGATTTTTGGACATATTGGAGTGTATTTCGTGCGTTTGTGGCAAAAACTTACTTCTTGATTCGCGCGGCGAACTTTTGTCAATTAATGCCAATATTGGCATATATTGGCTCACACGGGTGCGATGCTTTTGACCGGAAAGAAAAGGTTCAAAAAGCACCAAAACATGATTTTTGGACATATTGGAGTGTATTGGGGGCGTTCGTGGCAAAAACTTACTTCTTGATTCGCGCGGCGAACATTTGTCCATTAAAGCCAATATTGCCCCACACGGGTGCGATGTTTTTGACCGGAAAGAAAAGGCTCAAAAAGCACCAAAACATGATTTTTGGACATATTGGAGTGTATTGGGTGCGTTCGTGGCAAAAACACACTTCTGGATTCGCGCAGCGAACTTTTGTCAATGAATGCCAATATTGCCCCACACGGGTGCGATGTTTTTGACCGGAATGAAAAAGCTCAAAAAGCACCAAAACATGATTTTTGGACATATTGGAGTGTATTTCGTGCGTTTGTGGCAAAAACTTACTTCTTGATTTGCGCGGCGAACTTTTGTCCATTAAAGCCAATATTGCCCCACACGGGTGCGATGTTTTTGACCGGAAAGAAAAGGTTCAAAAAGCACCAAAACATGATTTTTGGACATATTGGAGTGTATTGGGTGCGTTCGTGGCAAAAACTTACTTCTTGATTCGCGCGGCGAACTTTTGTCAATTAATGCCAATATTGGCATATATTGGCTCACACGGGTGCGATGCTTTTGACCGGAAAGAAAAGGTTCAAAAAGCACCAAAACATGATTTTTGGACATATTGGAGTGTATTGGGGGCGTTCGTGGCAAAAACTTACTTCTTGATTCGCGCGGCGAACATTTGTCCATTAAAGCCAATATTGCCCCACACGGGTGCGATGTTTTTGACCGGAAAGAAAAGGTTCAAAAAGCACCAAAACATGATTTTTGGACATATTGGAGTGTATTGGGTGCGTTCGTGGCAAAAACTTACTTCTTGATTCGCGCGGCGAACTTTTGTCCATTAATGTCAATATTGCCCCACACGGGTGCGATGTTTTTGACCAGAAAGAAAAGGTTCAAAAAGCACCAAAACATGATTTTTGGACATATTGGAGTGTATTGGGTGCGTTCGTGGCAAAAACTTACTTCTTGATTCGCGCGGCGAACATTTGTCCATTAAAGCCAATATTGCCCCACACGGGTGCGATGTTTTTGACCGGAAAGAAAAGGTTCAAAAAGCACCAAAACATGATTTTTGGACATATTGGAGTGTATTGGGTGCGTTCGTGGCAAAAACTTACTTCTTGATTCGCGCGGCGAACTTTTGTCAATTAATGCCAATATTGCCCCACACGGGTGCGATGTTTTTGACCGGAAAGAAAAGGTTCAAAAAGCACCAAAACATGATTTTTGGACATATTGGAGTGTATTGGGTGCGTTCGTGGCAAAAACAAACTTCTGGATTCGCGCGGCGAACTTTTCTCAATTAATGCCAATATTGCCCCACACGGGTGCGATGTTTTTGACCGGAATGAAAAAGCTCAAAAAGCACCAAAACATGATTTTTGGACGTATTGGAGTGTATTTTGTGCGTTCGTGGCAAAAACTTACTTCTTGATTCGCGCGGCGAACTTTTGTCAATTAATGCCAATATTGGCATATATTGGCTCACACGGGTGCGATGCTTTTGACCGGAAAGAAAAGGTTCAAAAAGCACCAAAACATGATTTTTGGACATATTGGAGTGTATTGGGTGCGTTCGTGGCAAAAACTTACTTCTTGATTCGCGCGGCAAACTTTTGTCCATTAATGCCAATATAGGCATATATTGGCGCACACGGGTGCGATGCTTTTGACCGGAAAGAAAAGGTTCAAAAAGCACCAAAACATGATTTTTGGACATATTGGAGTGTATTGGGTCCGTTCGTGGCAAAAACACACTTCTGGATTCGCGCGGCGAACTTTTGTCAATTAATGCCAATATAGCCCCACACGGGTGCGATGTTTTTGACCGGAAAGAAAAGGTTCAAAAAGCACCAAAACATGATTTTTGGACATATTGGAGTGTATTGGGTGCGTTCGTGGCAAAAACTTACTTATTGATTCGCGCGGCGAACTTTTGTCCATTAATGCCAATATTGCACCACACGGGTGCGATGTTTTTGACCGGAAAGAAAAGGTTCAAAAAGCACCAAAACATGATTTTTGGACATATTGGAGTTTATTGGGTGCGTTCGTGGAAAAAACTTACTTCTTGATTCGCGCGGCGAACTTTTGTCCATTAATGGCAATATTGCCCCACACGGGTGCGATGTTTTTGACCGGAAAGAAAAGGTTCAAAAAGCACCAAAACATAATTTTTGGACATATTGGAGTGTATTGGGTGCGTTCGTGGCAAAAACTTACTTCTTGATTCGCGCGGCGAACTTTTGTCCATTAATGCAAATATTGCCCCACTCGGGTGCGATGTTTTTGACCGGAAAGAAAAGGTTCAAAAAGCAGCAAAACATGATTTTTGGACATATTGGAGTGTATTGGGAGCGTTCGTGGCAAAAACTTACTTCTTGATTCGCGCGGCGAACTTTTGTCAATTAATGCCAATATTGCCCCACACGGGTGCGATGTTTTTGACCGGAAAGAAAAGGTTCAAAAAGCACCAAAACATGATTTTTGGACATATTGGAGTGTATTGGGTGCGTTCGTGGCAAAAACTTACTTCTTGATTCGCGCGGCGAACTTTTGTCCATTAATGCAAATATTGCCCCACTCGGGTGCGATGTTTTTGACCGGAAAGAAAAGGTTCAAAAAGCAGCAAAACATGATTTTTGGACATATTGGAGTGTATTGGGAGCGTTCGTGGCAAAAACTTACTTCTTGATTCGCGCGGCGAACTTTTGTCAATTAATGCCAATATTGCCCCACACGGGTGCGATGTTTTTGACCGGAAAGAAAAGGTTCAAAAAGCACCAAAACATGATTTTTGGACATATTGGAGTGTATTGGGTGCGTTCGTGGCAAAAACTTACTTCTTGATTCGCGCGGCGAACTTTTGTCAATTAATGCCAATATTGGCATATATTGGCTCACACGGGTCCGATGCTTTTGACCGGAAAGAAAAGGTTCAAAAAGCACCAAAACGTGATTTTTGGACATATTGGAGTGTATTGGGTGCGTTCGTGGCAAAAACTTACTTCTTGATTCGCGCGGCGAACTTTTGTCAATTAATGCCAATATTGCCCCACACGGGTAGGATGTTTTTGACTGGAAAGAAAAGGTTCAAAAAGCACCAAAACATGATTTTTGGACATATTGGAGTGTATTTGGTGCGTTCGTGGCAAAAACTTACTTCTTGATTCGCGCGGCGAACTTTTGTCAATTAATGCCAATATTGGCATATATTGGCTCACACGGGTGCGATGCTTTTGACCGGAAAGAAAATGTTCAAAAAGCACCAAAACATGATTTTTGGACATATTGGAGTGTATTGGGTGCGTTCGTGGCAAAAACTTACCTCTTGATTCGCGCGGCGAACTTTTGTCAATTAATGCCAATATTGGCATATATTGGCTCACACGGGTGCGATGCTTTTGACCGGAAAGAAAATGTTCAAAAAGCACCAAAACATGATTTTGGGACATATTGGAGTGTATTGGGTGCGTTCGTGGCAAAAACACACTTCTGGATTCGCGCGGCGAACTTTTGTCAATTAATGCCAATCTTGCCCCACACGGGTGCGATGTTTTTGACCGGAATGAAAAAGCTCAAAAAGCACCAAAACATGATTTTTGGACATATTGGAGTGTATTGGGTGCGTTCGTGGCAAAAACTTACTTCTTGATTCGCGCGGCGAACTTTTGTCAATTAATGCCAATATTGGCATATATTGGCTCACACGGGTGCGATGCTTTTGACCGGAAAGAAAAGGTTCAAAAAGCACCAAAACATGATTTTTGGACATATTGGAGTGTATTGGGGGCGTTCGTGGCAAAAACTTACTTGTTGATTCGCGCGGCGAACATTTGTCCATTAAAGCCAATATTGTCCCACACGGGTGCGATGTTTTTGACCGGAAAGAAAAGGTTCAAAAAGCACCAAAACATGATTTTTGGACATATTGGAGTGTATTGGGTGCGTTCGTGGCAAAAACTTACTTATTGATTCGCGCGGCGAACTTTTGTCCATTAATGCCAATATTGCACCACACGGGTGCGATGTTTTTGACCGGAAAGAAAAGGTTCAAAAAGCACCAAAACATGATTTTTGGACATATTGGAGTTTATTGGGTGCGTTCGTGGAAAAAACTTACTTCTTGATTCGCGCGGCGAACTTTTGTCCATTAATGGCAATATTGCCCCACACGGGTGCGATGTTTTTGACCGGAAAGAAAAGGTTCAAAAAGCACCAAAACATGATTTTTGGACATATTGGAGTGTATTGGGTGCGTTCGTGGCAAAAACTTACCTCTTTGATTCGCGCGGCGAACTTTTGTCAATTAATGCCAATATTGGCATATATTGGCTCACACGGGTGCGATGCTTTTGACCGGAAAGAAAATGTTCAAAAAGCACCAAAACATGATTTTGGGACATATTGGAGTGTATTGGGTGCGTTCGTGGCAAAAACTTACTTCTTGATTCGCGCGGCGAACTTTTGTCAATTAATGCCAATATTGCCCCACACGGGTAGGATGTTTTTGACTGGAAAGAAAAGGTTCAAAAAGCACCAAAACATGATTTTTGGACATATTGGAGTGTATTGGGTGCGTTCGTGGCAAAAACTTACTTCTTGATTCGCGCGGCAAACTTTTGTCCATTAATGCCAATATTGGCATATATTGGCTCACACGGGTGCGATGCTTTTGACCGGAAAGAAAAGGTTCAAAAAGCACCAAAACATGATTTTTGGACAAATTGGAGTGTATTGGGTGCGTTCGTGGCAAAAACTTCTTGATTCGCGCGGCGAACTTTTGTCAATTAATGCCAATATTGGCATATATTGGCTCACACGGGTGCGATGCTTTTGACCGGAAAGAAAATGTTCAAAAAGCACCAAAACATGATTTTTGGACATATTGGAGTGTATTGGGTGCGTTCGTGGCAAAAACTTACTTCTTGATTCGCACGGCGAACTTTTGTCAATTAATGCCAATATTGGCATATATTGGCTCACACGGGTGCGATGCTATTGACCGGAAAGAAAAGGTTCAAAAAGCACCAAAACAAGATTTTTGGACATATTGGAGTGTATTGGGTGCATTCGTGGCAAAAACATACTTCTTGATTCGCGCGGCGAACTTTTGTCAATTAATGCCAATATTGGCATATATTGGCTCACACGGGCGCGATGTTTTTGACCGGAAAGAAAAGGTTCAAAAAGCACCAAAACATGATTTTTGGACATATTGGAGTGTATTGGGTGCGTTCGTGGCAAAAACTTACTTCTTGATACGCGCGGCAAACTTTTGTCCATTAATGCCAATATAGGCATATATTGGCGCACACGGGTGCGATGCTTTTGACCGGAAAGAAAAGGTTCAAAAAGCACCAAAACATGATTTTTGGACATATTGGAGTGTATTGGGTCCGTTCGTGGCAAAAACACACTTCTGGATTCGCGCGGCGAACTTTTGTCAATTAATGCCAATATTGCCCCACACGGGTGCGATGTTTTTGACCGGAAAGAAAAGGTTCAAAAAGCACCAAAACATGATTTTTGGACATATTGGAGTGTATTGGGTGCGTTCGTGGCAAAAACTTACTTATTGATTCGCGCGGCGAACTTTTGTCCATTAATGCCAATATTGCACCACACGGGTGCGATGTTTTTGACCGGAAAGAAAAGGTTCAAAAAGCACCAAAACATGATTTTTGGACATATTGGAGTTTATTGGGTGCGTTCGTGGAAAAAACTTACTTCTTGATTCGCGCGGCGAACTTTTGTCCATTAATGGCAATATTGCCCCACACGGGTGCGATGTTTTTGACCGGAAAGAAAAGGTTCAAAAAGCACCAAAACATGATTTTTGGACATATTGGAGTGTATTGGGTGCGTTCGTGGCAAAAACTTACCTCTTGATTCGCGCGGCGAACTTTTGTCAATTAATGCCAATATTGGCATATATTGGCTCACACGGGTGCGATGCTTTTGACCGGAAAGAAAATGTTCAAAAAGCACCAAAACATGATTTTGGGACATATTGGAGTGTATTGGGTGCGTTCGTGGCAAAAACTTACTTCTTGATTCGCGCGGCGAACTTTTGTCAATTAATGCCAATATTGCCCCACACGGGTAGGATGTTTTTGACTGGAAAGAAAAGGTTCAAAAAGCACCAAAACATGATTTTTGGACATATTGGAGTGTATTGGGTGCGTTCGTGGCAAAAACTTACTTCTTGATTCGCGCGGCAAACTTTTGTCCATTAATGCCAATATTGGCATATATTGGCTCACACGGGTGCGATGCTTTTGACCGGAAAGAAAAGGTTCAAAAAGCACCAAAACATGATTTTTGGACATATTGGAGTGTATTGGGTGCGTTCGTGGCAAAAACTTCTTGATTCGCGCGGCGAACTTTTGTCAATTAATGCCAATATTGGCATATATTGGCTCACACGGGTGCGATGCTTTTGACCGGAAAGAAAATGTTCAAAAAGCACCAAAACATGATTTTTGGACATATTGGAGTGTATTGGGTGCGTTCGTGGCAAAAACTTACTTCTTGATTCGCACGACGAACTTTTGTCAATTAATGCCAATATTGGCATATATTGGCTCACACGGGTGCGATGCTATTGACCGGAAAGAAAAGGTTCAAAAAGCACCAAAACAAGATTTTTGGACATATTGGAGTGTATTGGGTGCATTCGTGGCAAAAACATACTTCTTGATTCGCGCGGCGAACTTTTGTCAATTAATGCCAATATTGGCATATATTGGCTCACACGGGCGCGATGTTTTTGACCGGAAAGAAAAGGTTCGAAAAGCACCAAAACATGATTTTTGGACATATTGGAGTGTATTGGGTGCGTTCGTGGCAAAAACTTACTTCTTGATACGCGCGGCAAACTTTTGTCCATTAATGCCAATATAGGCATATATTGGCGCACACGGGTGCGATGCTTTTGACCGGAAAGAAAAGGTTCAAAAAGCACCAAAACATGATTTTTGGACATATTGGAGTGTATTGGGTCCGTTCGTGGCAAAAACACACTTCTGGATTCGCGCGGCGAACTTTTGTCAATTAATGCCAATATTGCCCCACACGGGTGCGATGTTTTTGACCGGAAAGAAAAGGTTCAAAAAGCACCAAAACATGATTTTTGGACATATTGGAGTGTATTGGGTGCGTTCGTGGCAAAAACTTACTTATTGATTCGCGCGGCGAACTTTTGTCCATTAATGCCAATATTGCACCACACGGGTGCGATGTTTTTGACCGGAAAGAAAAGGTTCAAAAAGCACCAAAACATGATTTTTGGACATATTGGAGTTTATTGGGTGCGTTCGTGGAAAAAACTTACTTCTTGATTCGCGCGGCGAACTTTTGTCCATTAATGGCAATATTGCCCCACACGGGTGCGATGTTTTTGACCGGAAAGAAAAGGTTCAAAAAGCACCAAAACATGATTTTTGGACATATTGGAGTGTATTGGGTGCGTTCGTGGCAAAAACTTACCTCTTGATTCGCGCGGCGAACTTTTGTCAATTAATGCCAATATTGGCATATATTGGCTCACACGGGTGCGATGCTTTTGACCGGAAAGAAAATGTTCAAAAAGCACCAAAACATGATTTTGGGACATATTGGAGTGTATTGGGTGCGTTCGTGGCAAAAACTTACTTCTTGATTCGCGCGGCGAACTTTTGTCAATTAATGCCAATATTGCCCCACACGGGTAGGATGTTTTTGACTGGAAAGAAAAGGTTCAAAAAGCACCAAAACATGATTTTTGGACATATTGGAGTGTATTGGGTGCGTTCGTGGCAAAAACTTACTTCTTGATTCGCGCGGCAAACTTTTGTCCATTAATGCCAATATTGGCATATATTGGCTCACACGGGTGCGATGCTTTTGACCGGAAAGAAAAGGTTCAAAAAGCACCAAAACATGATTTTTGGACATATTGGAGTGTATTGGGTGCGTTCGTGGCAAAAACTTCTTGATTCGCGCGGCGAACTTTTGTCAATTAATGCCAATATTGGCATATATTGGCTCACACGGGTGCGATGCTTTTGACCGGAAAGAAAATGTTCAAAAAGCACCAAAACATGATTTTTGGACATATTGGAGTGTATTGGGTGCGTTCGTGGCAAAAACTTACTTCTTGATTCGCACGGCGAACTTTTGTCAATTAATGCCAATATTGGCATATATTGGCTCACACGGGTGCGATGCTATTGACCGGAAAGAAAAGGTTCAAAAAGCACCAAAACAAGATTTTTGGACATATTGGAGTGTATTGGGTGCATTCGTGGCAAAAACATACTTCTTGATTCGCGCGGCGAACTTTTGTCAATTAATGCCAATATTGGCATATATTGGCTCACACGGGCGCGATGTTTTTGACCGGAAAGAAAAGGTTCAAAAAGCACCAAAACATGATTTTTGGACATATTGGAGTGTATTGGGTGCGTTCGTGGCAAAAACTTACTTCTTGATACGCGCGGCAAACTTTTGTCCATTAATGCCAATATAGGCATATATTGGCGCACACGGGTGCGATGCTTTTGACCGGAAAGAAAAGGTTCAAAAAGCACCAAAACATGATTTTTGGACATATTGGAGTGTATTGGGTCCGTTCGTGGCAAAAACACACTTCTGGATTCGCGCGGCGAACTTTTGTCAATTAATGCCAATATTGCCCCACACGGGTGCGATGTTTTTGACCGGAAAGAAAAGGTTCAAAAAGCACCAAAACATGATTTTTGGACATATTGGAGTGTATTGGGTGCGTTCGTGGCAAAAACTTACTTATTGATTCGCGCGGCGAACTTTTGTCCATTAATGCCAATATTGCACCACACGGGTGCGATGTTTTTGACCGGAAAGAAAAGGTTCAAAAAGCACCAAAACATGATTTTTGGACATATTGGAGTTTATTGGGTGCGTTCGTGGAAAAAACTTACTTCTTGATTCGCGCGGCGAACTTTTGTCCATTAATGGCAATATTGCCCCACACGGGTGCGATGTTTTTGACCGGAAAGAAAAGGTTCAAAAAGCACCAAAACATAATTTTTGGACATATTGGAGTGTATTGGGTGCGTTCGTGGCAAAAACTTACTTCTTGATTCGCGCGGCGAACTTTTGTCCATTAATGCAAATATTGCCCCACTCGGGTGCGATGTTTTTGACCGGAAAGAAAAGGTTCAAAAAGCAGCAAAACATGATTTTTGGACATATTGGAGTGTATTGGGAGCGTTCGTGGCAAAAACTTACTTCTTGATTCGCGCGGCGAACTTTTGTCAATTAATGCCAATATTGCCCCACACGGGTGCGATGTTTTTGACCGGAAAGAAAAGGTTCAAAAAGCACCAAAACATGATTTTTGGACATATTGGAGTGTATTGGGTGCGTTCGTGGCAAAAACTTACTTCTTGATTCGCGCGGCGAACTTTTGTCCATTAATGCAAATATTGCCCCACTCGGGTGCGATGTTTTTGACCGGAAAGAAAAGGTTCAAAAAGCAGCAAAACATGATTTTTGGACATATTGGAGTGTATTGGGAGCGTTCGTGGCAAAAACTTACTTCTTGATTCGCGCGGCGAACTTTTGTCAATTAATGCCAATATTGCCCCACACGGGTGCGATGTTTTTGACCGGAAAGAAAAGGTTCAAAAAGCACCAAAACATGATTTTTGGACATATTGGAGTGTATTGGGTGCGTTCGTGGCAAAAACTTACTTCTTGATTCGCGCGGCGAACTTTTGTCAATTAATGCCAATATTGGCATATATTGGCTCACACGGGTCCGATGCTTTTGACCGGAAAGAAAAGGTTCAAAAAGCACCAAAACGTGATTTTTGGACATATTGGAGTGTATTGGGTGCGTTCGTGGCAAAAACTTACTTCTTGATTCGCGCGGCGAACTTTTGTCAATTAATGCCAATATTGCCCCACACGGGTAGGATGTTTTTGACTGGAAAGAAAAGGTTCAAAAAGCACCAAAACATGATTTTTGGACATATTGGAGTGTATTGGGTGCGTTCGTGGCAAAAACTTACTTCTTGATTCGCGCGGCAAACTTTTGTCCATTAATGCCAATATTGGCATATATTGGCTCACACGGGTGCGATGCTTTTGACCGGAAAGAAAAGGTTCAAAAAGCACCAAAACATGATTTTTGGACAAATTGGAGTGTATTGGGTGCGTTCGTGGCAAAAACTTCTTGATTCGCGCGGCGAACTTTTGTCAATTAATGCCAATATTGGCATATATTGGCTCACACGGGTGCGATGCTTTTGACCGGAAAGAAAATGTTCAAAAAGCACCAAAACATGATTTTTGGACATATTGGAGTGTATTGGGTGCGTTCGTGGCAAAAACTTACTTCTTGATTCGCACGGCGAACTTTTGTCAATTAATGCCAATATTGGCATATATTGGCTCACACGGGTGCGATGCTATTGACCGGAAAGAAAAGGTTCAAAAAGCACCAAAACAAGATTTTTGGACATATTGGAGTGTATTGGGTGCATTCGTGGCAAAAACATACTTCTTGATTCGCGCGGCGAACTTTTGTCAATTAATGCCAATATTGGCATATATTGGCTCACACGGGCGCGATGTTTTTGACCGGAAAGAAAAGGTTCAAAAAGCACCAAAACATGATTTTTGGACATATTGGAGTGTATTGGGTGCGTTCGTGGCAAAAACTTACTTCTTGATACGCGCGGCAAACTTTTGTCCATTAATGCCAATATAGGCATATATTGGCGCACACGGGTGCGATGCTTTTGACCGGAAAGAAAAGGTTCAAAAAGCACCAAAACATGATTTTTGGACATATTGGAGTGTATTGGGTCCGTTCGTGGCAAAAACACACTTCTGGATTCGCGCGGCGAACTTTTGTCAATTAATGCCAATATTGCCCCACACGGGTGCGATGTTTTTGACCGGAAAGAAAAGGTTCAAAAAGCACCAAAACATGATTTTTGGACATATTGGAGTGTATTGGGTGCGTTCGTGGCAAAAACTTACTTATTGATTCGCGCGGCGAACTTTTGTCCATTAATGCCAATATTGCACCACACGGGTGCGATGTTTTTGAACGGAAAGAAAAGGTTCAAAAAGCACCAAAACATGATTTTTGGACATATTGGAGTTTATTGGGTGCGTTCGTGGAAAAAACTTACTTCTTGATTCGCGCGGCGAACTTTTGTCCATTAATGGCAATATTGCCCCACACGGGTGCGATGTTTTTGACCGGAAAGAAAAGGTTCAAAAAGCAGCAAAACATGATTTTTGGACATATTGGAGTGTATTGGGAGCGTTCGTGGCAAAAACTTACTTCTTGATTCGCGCGGCGAACTTTTGTCAATTAATGCCAATATTGCCCCACACGGGTGCGATGTTTTTGACCGGAAAGAAAAGGTTCAAAAAGCACCAAAACATGATTTTTGGACATATTGGAGTGTATTGGGTGCGTTCGTGGCAAAAACTTACTTATTGATTCGCGCGGCGAACTTTTGTCCATTAATGCCAATATTGCACCACACGGGTGCGATGTTTTTGAACGGAAAGAAAAGGTTCAAAAAGCACCAAAACATGATTTTTGGACATATTGGAGTTTATTGGGTGCGTTCGTGGAAAAAACTTACTTCTTGATTCGCGCGGCGAACTTTTGTCCATTAATGGCAATATTGCCCCACACGGGTGCGATGTTTTTGACCGGAAAGAAAAGGTTCAAAAAGCAGCAAAACATGATTTTTGGACATATTGGAGTGTATTGGGAGCGTTCGTGGCAAAAACTTACTTCTTGATTCGCGCGGCGAACTTTTGTCAATTAATGCCAATATTGCCCCACACGGGTGCGATGTTTTTGACCGGAAAGAAAAGGTTCAAAAAGCACCAAAACATGATTTTTGGACATATTGGAGTGTATTGGGTGCGTTCGTGGCAAAAACTTACTTCTTGATTCGCGCGGCGAACTTTTGTCCATTAATGCAAATATTGCCCCACTCGGGTGCGATGTTTTTGACCGGAAAGAAAAGGTTCAAAAAGCAGCAAAACATGATTTTTGGACATATTGGAGTGTATTGGGAGCGTTCGTGGCAAAAACTTACTTCTTGATTCGCGCGGCGAACTTTTGTCAATTAATGCCAATATTGCCCCACACGGGTGCGATGTTTTTGACCGGAAAGAAAAGGTTCAAAAAGCACCAAAACATGATTTTTGGACATATTGGAGTGTATTGGGTGCGTTCGTGGCAAAAACTTACTTCTTGATTCGCGCGGCGAACTTTTGTCAATTAATGCCAATATTGGCATATATTGGCTCACACGGGTCCGATGCTTTTGACCGGAAAGAAAAGGTTCAAAAAGCACCAAAACGTGATTTTTGGACATATTGGAGTGTATTGGGTGCGTTCGTGGCAAAAACTTACTTCTTGATTCGCGCGGCGAACTTTTGTCAATTAATGCCAATATTGCCCCACACGGGTGCGATGTTTTTGACCGGAAAGAAAAGGTTCAAAAAGCACCAAAACATGATTTTTGGACATATTGGAGTGTATTGGGTGCGTTCGTGGCAAAAACTTACTTCTTGATTCGCGCGGCGAACTTTTGTCAATTAATGCCAATATTGGCATATATTGGCTCACACGGGTGCGATGCTTTTGAACGGAAAGAAAATGTTCAAAAAGCACCAAAACATGATTTTTGGACATATTGGAGTGTATTGGGTGCGTTCGTGGCAAAAACTTACCTCTTGATTCGCGCGGCGAACTTTTGTCAATTAATGCCAATATTGGCATATATTGGCTCACACGGGTGCGATGCTTTTGACCGGAAAGAAAATGTTCAAAAAGCACCAAAACATGATTTTGGGACATATTGGAGTGTATTGGGTGCGTTCGTGGCAAAATCACACTTCTGGATTCGCGCGGCGAACTTTTGTCAATTAATGCCAATATTGCCCCACACGGGTGCGATGTTTTTGACCGGAATGAAAAAGCTCAAAAAGCACCAAAACATGATTTTTGGACATATTGGAGTGTATTGGGTGCGTTCGTGGCAAAAACTTACTTCTTGATTCGCGCGGCGAACTTTTGTCAATTAATGCCAATATTGGCATATATTGGCTCACACGGGTGCGATGCTTTTGACCGGAAAGAAAAGGTTCAAAAAGCACCAAAACATGATTTTTGGACATATTGGAGTGTATTGGGGGCGTTCGTGGCAAAAACTTACTTGTTGATTCGCGCGGCGAACATTTGTCCATTAAAGCCAATATTGTCCCACACGGGTGCGATGTTTTTGACCGGAAAGAAAAGGTTCAAAAAGCACCAAAACATGATTTTTGGACATATTGGAGTGTATTGGGTGCGTTCGTGGCAAAAACTTACTTATTGATTCGCGCGGCGAACTTTTGTCCATTAATGCCAATATTGCACCACACGGGTGCGATGTTTTTGACCGGAAAGAAAAGGTTCAAAAAGCACCAAAACATGATTTTTGGACATATTGGAGTTTATTGGGTGCGTTCGTGGAAAAAACTTACTTCTTGATTCGCGCGGCGAACTTTTGTCCATTAATGGCAATATTGCCCCACACGGGTGCGATGTTTTTGACCGGAAAGAAAAGGTTCAAAAAGCACCAAAACATAATTTTTGGACATATTGGAGTGTATTGGGTGCGTTCGTGGCAAAAACTTACTTCTTGATTCGCGCGGCGAACTTTTGTCAATTAATGCCAATATTGCCCCACACGGGTAGGATGTTTTTGACTGGAAAGAAAAGGTTCAAAAAGCACCAAAACATGATTTTTGGACATATTGGAGTGTATTTGGTGCGTTCGTGGCAAAAACTTACTTCTTGATTCGCGCGGCGAACTTTTGTCAATTAATGCCAATATTGGCATATATTGGCTCACACGGGTGCGATGCTTTTGACCGGAAAGAAAATGTTCAAAAAGCACCAAAACATGATTTTTGGACATATTGGAGTGTATTGGGTGCGTTCGTGGCAAAAACTTACCTCTTGATTCGCGCGGCGAACTTTTGTCAATTAATGCCAATATTGGCATATATTGGCTCACACGGGTGCGATGCTTTTGACCGGAAAGAAAATGTTCAAAAAGCACCAAAACATGATTTTGGGACATATTGGAGTGTATTGGGTGCGTTCGTGGCAAAAACTTACTTCTTGATTCGCGCGGCGAAATTTTGTCCATTAATGCCAATATTGCCCCACACGGGTGCGATGCTTTTGACCGGAAAGAAAAGGTTCAAAAAGCACCAAAACATGATTTTTGGACATATTGGAGTGTATTGGGTGCGTTCGTGGCAAAAACTTACTTCTTGATTCGCGCGGCGAAATTTTGTCCATTAATGCCAATATTGCCCCACACGGGTGCGATGTTTTTGACCGGAAAGAAAAGGTTCAAAAAGCACCAAAACATGATTTTTAAACATATTGGAGTGTATTGGGTGCGTTCGTGGCAAAAGCATACTTCTTGATTCGCGCGGCGAACTTTTGTCAATTAATGCCAATATTGGCATATATTGGCTCACACGGGTGCGATGCTTTTGACCGGAAAGAAAACGTTCAAAAATCACCAAAACATGATTTTTGGATATATTGGAGTGTATTGGGTGGAATCGTGGCAAAAACATACTTCTTGATTCGCGCGGTGAACTTTTGTCAATTAATGCCAATATTGGCATATATTGGCTCACACGGGTGCGATGCTTTTGACCGGAAAGAAAAGGTTGAAAAAGCACCAAAACATGATTTTTCGACATATTGGAGTGTATTGGGTGCGTTCGTGGCAAAAACTTACTTCTTGATACGCGCGGCGAACTTTTGTCCATTAATGCAAATATTGCCCCACACGGGTGCGATGCTTTTGACCGGAAAGAAAAGGTTCAAAAAGCACCAAAACATGATTTTTGGACATATTGGAGTGTATTGGGTGGAATCGTGGCAAAAACATACTTGTTGATTCGCGCGGTGAACTTTAGTCAATTAGTGCTAATATTGGTATATATTGGCTCACACGGGTGCGATGCTTTTGACCGGAAAGAAAAGGTTGAAAAAGCACCAAAACATGATTTTTGGACATATTGGAGTGTATTGGGTGCGTTCGTGGCAAAAACTTACTTCTTGATACGCGCGGCGAACTTTTGTCCATTAATGCAAATATTGCCCCACACGGGTGCGATGCTTTTGAGCGGAAAGAAAAGGTTCAAAAAGCACCAAACCATGATTTTTGGACATATTGGAGTGTATTGGGTGGAATCGTGGCAAAAACATACTTATTGATTCGCGCGGTGAACTTTTGTCAATTAGTGCCAATATTGGCATATATTGGCTCACACGGGTGCGATGCTTTTGACCGGAAAGAAAAGGTTGAAAAAGCACCAAAACATGATTTTTGGACATATTGGAGTGTATTGGGTGCGTTCGTGGCAAAAACTTACTTCTTAATACGCCCGGCGAACTTTTGTCCATTAATGCAAATATTGCCCCACACGGGTGCGATGCTTTTGACCGGAAAGAAAAGGTTCAAAAAGCACCAAAACATGATTTTCGGACATATTGGAGCGTTCGTGGCAAAAACACACTTCTGGATTCGCGCGGCGAACTTTTGTCCATTAATGCAAATATTGCCCCACACGGGTGCGATGTTTTTGACCGGAAAGAAAAGGTTCAAAAGGCACCAAAACATGATTTTTGGACATATTGGAGTGTATTGGGTGCGTTCGTGGCAAAAACTTACTTCTTGATTCGCGCGGCGAACTTTTGTCAATTAATGCCAATATTGGCATATATTGGCTCACACGGGTGCGATGCTTTTGACCGGAAAGAAAATGTTCAAAAAGCACCAAAACATGATTTTTGGACATATTGGACTGTATTGGGTGCGTTCGTGGCAAAAAATTACTTCTTGATTCGCGCGGCGAACTTTTGTCCACTAATGCCAATATTGCCCCACACGGGTGCGATGTTTTTGACCGGAATGAAAAGGTTCAAAAAGCACCAAAACATGATTTTTGGACATATTGGAGTGTATTGGGTGCGTTCGTGGCAAAAACTTACTTCTTGATTTGCGCGGCGAACTTTTGTCCATTAATGCAAATATTGCCCCACTCGGGTGCGATGTTTTTGACCGGAAAGAAAAGCTTCAAAAAGCACCAAAACATGATTTTTGGACATATTGGAGTGTATTGGGTGCGTTCGTGGCAAAAAATTACTTCTTGATTCGGGCGGCGAACTTTTGTCCATTAATGCCAATATTGCCCCACACGGGTGCGATGTTTTTGACCGGAAAGAAAAGGTTCAAAAAGCACCAAAACATGATTTTTGGACATATTGGAGTGTATTGGGTGCGTTCGTGGCAAAAACATACTTCTTGATTCGCGCGGCGAACTTTTGTCAATTAATGCCAATACTGCCCCACACGGGTGCGATGTTTTTGACCGGAAAGAAAAGGTTCAAAAAGCACCAAAACATGATTTTTGGACATATTGGAGTGTATTGGGAGCCTTCGTGGCAAAAACTTACTTCTTGATTCGCGTGGCGAACTTTTGTCAATTAATGCCAATATTGGCATATATTGGCGCACACGGGTGCGATGCTTTTGACCGGAAAGAAATGGTTCAAAAAGCACCAAAACATGATTTTTGGACATATTGGAGTGTATTGGGTGCGTTCGTGGCAAAAACACACTTCTGGATTCGCGCGGCGAACTTTTGTCAATTAATGCCATTATTGCCCCACACGGGTGCGATGTTTTTGACCGGAATGAAAAAGCTCAAAAAGCACAAAAACATGATTTTTGGACATATTGGAGTGTATTTTGTGCGTTCGTGGCAAAAACTTACTTCTTGATTCGCGCGGCGAACTTTTGTCAATTAATGCCAATATTGCCCCACACGGGTGCGATGTTTTTGACCGGAAAGAAAATGTTCAATAAGCACCAAAACATGATTTTTGGACATATTGGAGTGTATTGGGTGCGTTCGTGGCAAAAACTTACTTCTTGATTCGCGCGGCGAACTTTTGTCCATTAATGCCAATATTGCACCACACGGGTGCGATGTTTTTGACCGGAAAGAAAAGGTTCAAAAAGCACCAAAACATGATTTTTGGACATATTGGAGTTTATTGGGTGCGTTCGTGGAAAAAACTTACTTCTTGATTCGCGCGGCGAACTTTTGTCCATTAATGTCAATATTGCCCCACACGGGTGCGATGTTTTTGACCGGAAAGAAAAGGTTCAAAAAGCACCAAAACATAATTTTTGGACATATTGGAGTGTATTGGGTGCGTTCGTGGCAAAAACTTACTTCTTGATTCGCGCGGCGAACTTTTGTCCATTAATGCAAATATTGCCCCACTCGGGTGCGATGTTTTTGACCGGAAAGAAAAGGTTCAAAAAGCAGCAAAACATGATTTTTGGACATATTGGAGTGTATTGGGAGCGTTCGTGGCAAAAACTTACTTCTTGATTCGCGTGGCGAACTTTTGTCAATTAATGCCAATATTGCCCCACACGGGTGCGATGTTTTTGACCGGAAAGAAAAGGTTCAAAAAGCACCAAAACATGATTTTTGGACATATTGGAGTGTATTGGGTGCGTTCGTGGCAAAAACTTACTTCTTGATTCGCGCGGCGAACTTTTGTCCATTAATGCAAATATTGCCCCACTCGGGTGCGATGTTTTTGACCGGAAAGAAAAGGTTCAAAAAGCAGCAAAACATGATTTTTGGACATATTGGAGTGTATTGGGAGCGTTCGTGGCAAAAACTTACTTCTTGATTCGCGCGGCGAACTTTTGTCAATTAATGCCAATATTGCCCCACACGGGTGCGATGTTTTTGACCGGAAAGAAAAGGTTCAAAAAGCACCAAAACATGATTTTTGGACATATTGGAGTGTATTGGGTGCGTTCGTGGCAAAAACTTACTTCTTGATTCGCGCGGCGAACTTTTGTCAATTAATGCCAATATTGGCATATATTGGCTCACACGGGTCCGATGCTTTTGACCGGAAAGAAAAGGTTCAAAAAGCACCAAAACGTGATTTTTGGACATATTGGAGTGTATTGGGTGCGTTCGTGGCAAAAACTTACTTCTTGATTCGCGCGGCGAACTTTTGTCAATTAATGCCAATATTGCCCCACACGGGTAGGATGTTTTTGACAGGAAAGAAAAGGTTCAAAAAGCACCAAAACATGATTTTTGGACATATTGGAGTGTATTTGGTGCGTTCGTGGCAAAAACTTACTTCTTGATTCGCGCGGCGAACTTTTGTCAATTAATGCCAATATTGGCATATATTGGCTCACACGGGTGCGATGCTTTTGACCGGAAAGAAAATGTTCAAAAAGCACCAAAACATGATTTTTGGACATATTGGAGTGTATTGGGTGCGTTCGTGGCAAAAACTTACCTCTTGATTCGCGCGGCGAACTTTTGTCAATTAATGCCAATATTGGCATATATTGGCTCACACGGGTGCGATGCTTTTGACCGGAAAGAAAATGTTCAAAAAGCACCAAAACATGATTTTGGGACATATTGGAGTGTATTGGGTGCGTTCGTGGCAAAATCACACTTCTGGATTCGCGCGGCGAACTTTTGTCAATTAATGCCAATATTGCCCCACACGGGTGCGATGTTTTTGACCGGAATGAAAAAGCTCAAAAAGCACCAAAACATGATTTTTGGACATATTGGAGTGTATTGGGTGCGTTCGTGGCAAAAACTTACTTCTTGATTCGCGCGGCGAACTTTTGTCAATTAATGCCAATATTGGCATATATTGGCTCACACGGGTGCGATGCTTTTGACCGGAAAGAAAAGGTTCAAAAAGCACCAAAACATGATTTTTGGACATATTGGAGTGTATTGGGGGCGTTCGTGGCAAAAACTTACTTGTTGATTCGCGCGGCGAACATTTGTCCATTAAAGCCAATATTGTCCCACACGGGTGCGATGTTTTTGACCGGAAAGAAAAGGTTCAAAAAGCACCAAAACATGATTTTTGGACATATTGGAGTGTATTGGGTGCGTTCGTGGCAAAAACTTACTTATTGATTCGCGCGGCGAACTTTTGTCCATTAATGCCAATATTGCACCACACGGGTGCGATGTTTTTGACCGGAAAGAAAAGGTTCAAAAAGCACCAAAACATGATTTTTGGACATATTGGAGTTTATTGGGTGCGTTCGTGGCAAAAACTTACTTCTTGATTCGCGCGGCGAACTTTTGTCAATTAGTGCCAATATTGCCCCACACGGGTAGGATGTTTTTGACTGGAAAGAAAAGGTTCAAAAAGCACCAAAACATGATTTTTGGACATATTGGAGTGTATTTGGTGCGTTCGTGGCAAAAACTTACTTCTTGATTCGCGCGGCGAACTTTTGTCAATTAATGCCAATATTGGCATATATTGGCTCACACGGGTGCGATGCTTTTGACCGGAAAGAAAATGTTCAAAAAGCACCAAAACATGATTTTTGGACATATTGGAGTGTATTGGGTGCGTTCGTGGCAAAAACTTACCTCTTGATTCGCGCGGCGAACTTTTGTCAATTAATGCCAATATTGGCATATATTGGCTCACACGGGTGCGATGCTTTTGACCGGAAAGAAAATGTTCAAAAAGCACCAAAACATGATTTTGGGACATATTGGAGTGTATTGGGTTCGTTCGTGGCAAAAACTTACTTCTTGATTCGCGCGGCGAACTTTTGTCAATTAATGCCAATATTGCCCCACACGGGTAGGATGTTTTTGACTGGAAAGAAAAGGTTCAAAAAGCACCAAAACATGATTTTTGGACATATTGGAGTGTATTGGGTGCGTTCGTGGCAAAAACTTACTTCTTGATTCGCGCGGCAAACTTTTGTCCATTAATGCCAATATTGGCATATATTGGCTCACACGGGTGCGATGCTTTTGACCGGAAAGAAAAGGTTCAAAAAGCACCAAAACATGATTTTTGGACAAATTGGAGTGTATTGGGTGCGTTCGTGGCAAAAACTTCTTGATTCGCGCGGCGAACTTTTGTCAATTAATGCCAATATTGGCATATATTGGCTCACACGGGTGCGATGCTTTTGACCGGAAAGAAAATGTTCAAAAAGCACCAAAACATGATTTTTGGACATATTGGAGTGTACTGGGTGCGTTCGTGGCAAAAACTTACTTCTTGATTCGCACGGCGAACTTTTGTCAATTAATGCGAATATTGGCATATATTGGCTCACACGGGGGCGATGCTATTGACCGGAAAGAAAAGGTTCAAAAAGCACCAAAACAAGATTTTTGGACATATTGGAGTGTATTGGGTGCATTCGTGGCAAAAACATACTTCTTGATTCGCGCGGCGAACTTTTGTCAATTAATGCCAATATTGGCATATATTGGCTCACACGGGCGCGATGTTTTTGACCGGAAAGAAAAGGTTCAAAAAGCACCAAAACATGATTTTTGGACATATTGGAGTGTATTGGGTGCGTTCGTGGCAAAAACTTACTTCTTGATACGCGCGGCAAACTTTTGTCCATTAATGCAAATATTGCCCCACACGGGTGCGATGCTTTTGACCGGAAAGAAAAGGTTCAAAAAGCACCAAAACATGATTTTTGGACATATTGGAGTGTATTGGGTGCGTTCGTGGCAAAAACTTACTTCTTGATTCGCGCGGCGAAATTTTGTCCATTAATGCCAATATTGCCCCACACGGGTGCGATGCTTTTGACCGGAAAGAAAAGGTTCAAAAAGCACCAAAACATGATTTTTGGACATATTGGAGTGTATTGGGTGCGTTCGTGGCAAAAACTTACTTCTTGATTCGCGCGGCGAAATTTTGTCCATTAATGCCAATATTGCCCCACACGGGTGCGATGTTTTTGACCGGAAAGAAAAGGTTCAAAAAGCACCAAAACATGATTTTTAAACATATTGGAGTGTATTGGGTGCGTTCGTGGCAAAAGCATACTTCTTGATTCGCGCGGCGAACTTTTGTCAATTAATGCCAATATTGGCATATATTGGCTCACACGGGTGCGATGCTTTTGACCGGAAAGAAAACGTTCAAAAATCACCAAAACATGATTTTTGGACATATTGGAGTGTATTGGGTGGAATCGTGGCAAAAACATACTTCTTGATTCGCGCGGTGAACTTTTGTCAATTAATGCCAATATTGGCATATATTGGCTCACACGGGTGCGATGCTTTTGACCGGAAAGAAAAGGTTGAAAAAGCACCAAAACATGATTTTTCGACATATTGGAGTGTATTGGGTGCGTTCGTGGCAAAAACTTACTTCTTGATACGCGCGGCGAAGTTTTGTCCATTAATGCAAATATTGCCCCACACGGGTGCGATGCTTTTGACCGGAAAGAAAAGGTTCAAAAAGCACCAAAACATGATTTTTGGACATATTGGAGTGTATTGGGTGGAATCGTGGCAAAAACATACTTGTTGATTCGCGCGGTGAACTTTAGTCAATTAGTGCTAATATTGGTATATATTGGCTCACACGGGTGCGATGCTTTTGACCGGAAAGAAAAGGTTGAAAAAGCACCAAAACATGATTTTTGGACATATTGGAGTGTATTGGGTGCGTTCGTGGCAAAAACTTACTTCTTGATACGCGCGGCGAACTTTTGTCCATTAATGCAAATATTGCCCCACACGGGTGCGATGCTTTTGAGCGGAAAGAAAAGGTTCAAAAAGCACCAAACCATGATTTTTGGACATATTGGAGTGTATTGGGTGGAATCGTGGCAAAAACATACTTATTGATTCGCGCGGTGAACTTTTGTCAATTAGTGCCAATATTGGCATATATTGGCTCACACGGGTGCGATGCTTTTGACCGGAAAGAAAAGGTTGAAAAAGCACCAAAACATGATTTTTGGACATATTGGAGTGTATTGGGTGCGTTCGTGGCAAAAACTTACTTCTTAATACGCCCGGCGAACTTTTGTCCATTAATGCAAATATTGCCCCACACGGGTGCGATGCTTTTGACCGGAAAGAAAAGGTTCAAAAAGCACCAAAACATGATTTTCGGACATATTGGAGCGTTCGTGGCAAAAACACACTTCTGGATTCGCGCGGCGAACTTTTGTCCATTAATGCAAATATTGCCCCACACGGGTGCGATGTTTTTGACCGGAAAGAAAAGGTTCAAAAGGCACCAAAACATGATTTTTGGACATATTGGAGTGTATTGGGTGCGTTCGTGGCAAAAACTTACTTCTTGATTCGCGCGGCGAACTTTTGTCAATTAATGCCAATATTGGCATATATTGGCTCACACGGGTGCGATGCTTTTGACCGGAAAGAAAATGTTCAAAAAGCACCAAAACATGATTTTTGGACATATTGGACTGTATTGGGTGCGTTCGTGGCAAAAAATTACTTCTTGATTCGCGCGGCGAACTTTTGTCCACTAATGCCAGTATTGCCCCACACGGGTGCGATGTTTTTGACCGGAATGAAAAGGTTCAAAAAGCACCAAAACATGATTTTTGGACATATTGGAGTGTATTGGGTGCGTTCGTGGCAAAAACTTACTTCTTGATTTGCGCGGCGAACTTTTGTCCATTAATGCAAATATTGCCCCACTCGGGTGCGATGTTTTTGACCGGAAAGAAAAGCATCAAAAAGCACCAAAACATGATTTTTGGACATATTGGAGTGTATTGGGTGCGTTCGTGGCAAAAAATTACTTCTTGATTCGGGCGGCGAACTTTTGTCCATTAATGCCAATATTGCCCCACACGGGTGCGATGTTTTTGACCGGAAAGAAAAGGTTCAAAAAGCACCAAAACATGATTTTTGGACATATTGGAGTGTATTGGGTGCGTTCGTGGCAAAAACATACTTCTTGATTCGCGCGGCGAACTTTTGTCAATTAATGCCAATACTGCCCCACACGGGTGCGATGTTTTTGACCGGAAAGAAAATGTTCAAAAAGCACCAAAACATGATTTTTGGACATATTGGAGTGTATTGGGTGCGTTCGTGGCAAAAACTTACTTCTTGATTCGCGCGGCGAACTTTTGTCCATTAATGCCAATATTGCCCCACACGGGTGCGATGTTTTTGACCGGGAAGAAAAGGTGCAAAAAGCACCAAAACATGATTTTTGGACATATTGGACTGTATTGGGTGCGTTCGTGGCAAAAAATTACTTCTTGATTCGCGCGGCGAACTTTTGTCCACTAATGCCAATATTGCCCCACACGGGTGCGATGTTTTTGACCGGAATGAAAAGGTTCAAAAAGCACCAAACATGATTTTTGGACATATTGGAGTGTATTGGGTGCGTTCGTGGCAAAAACTTACTTCTTGATTCGCGCGGCGAACTTTTGTCCATTGATGCCAATATTGCACCACACGGGTGCGATGTTTTTGACCGGAAATAAAAGGTTCAAAAAGCACCAAAACATGATTTTTGGACATATTGGAGTGTATTGGGTGCGTTCGTGGCAAAAACTTACTTCTTGATTCGCGCGGCGAACTTTTGTCCATTCATGCCAATATTGCACCACACCGGTGCGATGTTTTTGACCGGAAATAAAAGGTTCAAAAAGCACCAAAACATGATTTTAGGACATATTGGAGTGTATTGGGTGCGTTCGTGGCAAAAACTTACTTCTTGATTCGCGCGGCGAACTTTTGTCCATTAATGCCAATATTGCCCCACACGGGTGCGATGTTTTTGACCGGAAAGAAAAGGTTCAAAAAGCACCAAAACATGATTTTTGGACATATTGGACTGTATTGGGTGCGTTCGTGGCAAAAACTTACTTCTTGATTCGCGCGGCGAACTTTTGTCCATTAATGCCAATATTGCCCCACACGGGTGCGATGTTTTTGACCGGAAAGAAAAGGTTCAAAAAGCACCAAAACATGATTTTTGGACATATTGGAGTGTATTGGGAGCCTTCGTGGCAAAAACTTACTTCTTGATTCGCGTGGCGAACTTTTGTCAATTAATGCCAATATTGGCATATATTGGCGCACACGGGTGCGATGCTTTTGACCGGAAAGAAATGGTTCAAAACGCACCAAAACATGATTTTTGGACATATTGGAGTGTATTGGGTGCGTTCGTGGCAAAAACACACTTCTGGATTCGCGCGGCGAACTTTTGTCAATTAATGCCATTATTGCCCCACACGGGTGCGATGTTTTTGACCGGAATGAAAAAGCTCAAAAAGCACAAAAACATGATTTTTGGACATATTGGAGTGTATTTTGTGCGTTCGTGGCAAAAACTTACTTCTTGATTCGCGCGGCGAACTTTTGTCAATTAATGCCAATATTGCCCCACACGGGTGCGATGTTTTTGACCGGAAAGAAAATGTTCAATAAGCACCAAAACATGATTTTTGGACATATTGGAGTGTATTGGGTGCGTTCGTGGCAAAAACTTACTTCTTGATTCGCGCGGAGAACTTTTGTCAATTAATGCCAATATTGCCCCACACGGGTGCGATGTTTTTGACCGGAAAGAAAATGTTCAAAAAGCACCAAAACATGATTTTTGGACATATTCGAGTGTATTGGGTGCGTTCGTGGCAAAAACTTACTTCTTGATTCGCGCGGCGAACTTTTGTCCATTAATGCCAATATTGCCCCACACGGGTGCGATGTTTTTGACCGGGAAGAAAAGGTTCAAAAAGCACCAAAACATGATTTTTGGACATATTGGACTGTATTGGGTGCGTTCGTGGCAAAAAATTACTTCTTGATTCGCGCGGCGAACTTTTGTCCACTAATGCCAATATTGCCCCACACGGGTGCGATGTTTTTGACCGGAATGAAAAGGTTCAAAAAGCACCAAACATGATTTCTGGACATATTGGAGTGTATTGGGTGCGTTCGTGGCAAAAACTTACTTCTTGATTCGCGCGGCGAACTTTTGTCCATTGATGCCAATATTGCACCACACGGGTGCGATGTTTTTGACCGGAAATAAAAGGTTCAAAAAGCACCAAAACATGATTTTTGGACATATTGGAGTGTATTGGGTGCGTTCGTGGCAAAAACTTACTTCTTGATTCGCGCGGCGAACTTTTGTCCATTAATGCCAATATTGCACCACACGGGTGCGATGTTTTTGACCGGAAATAAAAGGTTCAAAAAGCACCAAAACATGATTTTAGGACATATTGGAGTGTATTGGGTGCGTTCGTGGCAACAACTTACTTCTTGATTCGCGCGGCGAACTTTTGTCCATTAATGCCAATATTGCCCCACACGGGTGCGATGTTTTTGACCGGAAAGAAAAGGTTCAAAAAGCACCAAAACATGATTTTTGGACATATTGGACTGTATTGGGTGCGTTCGTGGCAAAAACTTACTTCTTGATTCGCGCGGCGAACTTTTGTCCATTAATGCCAATATTGCCCCACACGGGTGCGATGTTTTTGACCGGAAAGAAAAGGTTCAAAAAGCACCAAAACATGATTTTTGGACATATTGGAGTGTATTGGGAGCCTTCGTGGCAAAAACTTACTTCTTGATTCGCGTGGCGAACTTTTGTCAATTAATGCCAATATTGGCATATATTGGCGCACACGGGTGCGATGCTTTTGACCGGAAAGAAATGGTTCAAAAAGCACCAAAACATGATTTTTGGACATATTGGAGTGTATTGGGTGCGTTCGTGGCAAAAACACACTTCTGGATTCGCGCGGCGAACTTTTGTCAATTAATGCCATTATTGCCCCACACGGGTGCGATGTTTTTGACCGGAATGAAAAAGCTCAAAAAGCACAAAAACATGATTTTTGGACATATTGGAGTGTATTTTGTGCGTTCGTGGCAAAAACTTACTTCTTGATTCGCGCGGCGAACTTTTGTCAATTAATGCCAATATTGCCCCACACGGGTGCGATGTTTTTGACCGGAAAGAAAAGGTTCAAAAAGCACCAAAACATGATTTTTGGACATATTGGAGTGTATTGGGTGCGTTCGTGGCAAAAACTTACTTCTTGATTCGCGTGGCGAACTTTTGTCAATTAATGCCAATATTGGCATATATTGGCGCACACGGGTGCGATGCTTTTGACCGGAAAGAAATGGCTCAAAAAGCACCAAAACATGATTTTTGGACATATTGGAGTGTATTGGGTGCATTCGTGGCCAAAACTTACTTCTTGATTCGCGCGGTGAACTTTTGTCAATTAATGCCAATATTGGCATATATTGGCTTACACGGGTGCGATGCTTTTGACCGGAAAGAAAAGGTTCAAAAAGCACCAAAACATGATTTTTGGACATATTGGAGTGTATTGGGTGCGTTCGTGGCAAAAACTTACTTCTTGATTCGCGCGGCGAACTATTGTCCATTAATGCAAATATTGCCCCACACGGGTGCGATGTTTTTGACCGGAAAGAAAAGGTTCAAAAGGCACCAAAACATGATTTTTGGACATATTAGAGTGTATTGGGTGCGTTCGTGGCAAAAACTTACTTCTTGATTCGCGCGGCGAACTTTTGTCCATTAATGCCAATATTGCACCACACGGGTGCGATGTTTTTGACCGGAAATAAAAGGTTCAAAAAGCACCAAAACATGATTTTTGGACATATTGGAGTGTATTGGGTGCGTTCGTGGCAAAAACACACTTCTGGATTCGCGCGGCGAATTTTTTTCAATTAATGCCCATATTGGCATATATTGGCTCACACGGGTGCGATGTTTTTGACCGAAAAGAAAAGGTTCAAAAAGCACCAAAACATGATTTTTGGACATATTGGAGTGTATTGGGTGCGTTCGTGGCAAAAACTTACTTCTTGATTCGCGCGGCGAACTTTTGTCCATTAATGCCAATATTGCCCCACACGGGTGCGATGTTTTTGACCGGAAAGAAAAGGTTCAAAAAGCACCAAAACATGATTTTTGGACATATTGGAGTGTATTGGGTGCGTTCGTGGCAAAAACTTACTTCTTGATTCGCGCGGCGAACTATTGTCAATTAATGCCAATATTGCCCCACACGGGTGCGATGTTTTTGACCGGAAAGAAAATGTTCAAAAAGCACCAAAACATGATTTTTGGACATATTGGAGTGTATTGGGTGCGTTCGTGGCAAAAACTTACTTCTTGATTCGCGCGGCGAACTTTTGTCCATTAATGCCAATATTGCCCCACACGGGTGCGATGTTTTTGACCGGAAAGAAAAGGTTCAAAAAGCACCAAAACATGATTTTTGGACATATTGGAGTGTATTGGGTGGAATCGTGGCAAAAACATACTTGTTGATTCGCGCGGTGAACTTTAGTCAATTAGTGCTAATATTGGTATATATTGGCTCACACGGGTGCGATGCTTTTGACCGGAAAGAAAAGGTTGAAAAAGCACCAAAACATGATTTTTGGACATATTGGAGTGTATTGGGTGCGTTCGTGGCAAAAACTTACTTCTTGATACGCGCGGCGAACTTTTGTCCATTAATGCCAATATTGCACCACACGGGTGCGATGTTTTTGACCGGAAATAAAAGGTTCAAAAAGCACCAAAACATGATTTTAGGACATATTGGAGTGTATTGGGTGCGTTCGTGGCAAAAACTTACTTCTTGATTCGCGCGGCGAACTATTGTCAATTAATGCCAATATTGGCATATATTGGCGCACACGGGTGCGATGCTTTTGACCGGAAAGAAATGGTTCAAAAAGCACCAAAACATGATTTTTGGACATATTGGAGTGTATTGGGTGCATTCGTGGCAAAAACTTACTTCTTGATTCGCGCGGTGAACTTTTGTCAATTAATGCCAATATTGGCATATATTGGTTTACACGGGTGCGATGCTTTTGACCGGAAAGAAAAGGTTCAAAAAGCACCAAAACATGATTTTTGGACATATTGGAGTGTATTGGGTGCGTTCGTGGCAAAAACATACTTCTTGATTCGCGCGGCGAACTATTGTCCATTAATGCAAATATTGCCCCACACGGGTTCGATGTTTTTGACCGGAAAGAAAAGGTTCAAAAGGCACCAAAACATGATTTTTGGACATATTGGAGTGTATTGGGTGCGTTCGTGGCAAAAACTTACTTCTTGATTCGCGCGGCGAACTTTTGTCAATTAATGCCAATATTGGCATATATTGGCTCACACGGGTGCGATGCTTTTGACCGGAAAGAAAAGGTTCAAAAAGCACCAAAACATGATTTTTGGACATATTGGAGTGTATTGGGTGCGTCCGTGGCAAAAACTTACTTCTTGATTCGCGTGGCGAACTTTTGTCAATTAATGCCAATATTGGCATATATTGGCGCACACGGGTGCGATGCTTTTGACCGGAAAGAAATGGTTCAAAAAGCACCAAAACCTGATTTTTGGACATATTGGAGTGTATTGGGTGCGTTCGTGGCAAAAAATTACTTCTTGATTCGCGCGGCGAACTTTTGTCCATTAATGCCAATATTGCCCCACACGGGTGCGATGTTTTTGACCGGAAAGAAAAGGTTCAAAAAGCACCAAAACATGATTTTTGGACATATTGGAGTGTATTGGGAGCCTTCGTGGCAAAAACTTACTTCTTGATTCGCGTGGCGAACTTTTGTCAATTAATGCCAATATTGGCATATATTGGCGCACACGGGTGCGATGCTTTTGACCGGAAAGAAATGGTTCAAAAAGCACCAAAACATGATTTTTGGACATATTGGAGTGTATTGGGTGCGTTCGTGGCAAAAACACACTTCTGGATTCGCGCGGCGAACTTTTGTCAATTAATGCCATTATTGCCCCACACGGGTGCGATGTTTTTGACCGGAATGAAAAAGCTCAAAAAGCACAAAAACATGATTTTTGGACATATTGGAGTGTATTTTGTGCGTTCGTGGCAAAAACTTACTTCTTGATTCGCGCGGCGAACTTTTGTCAATTAATGCCAATATTGCCCCACACGGGTGCGATGTTTTTGACCGGAAAGAAAATGTTCAATAAGCACCAAAACATGATTTTTGGACATATTGGAGTGTATTGGGTGCGTTCGTGGCAAAAACTTACTTCTTGATTCGCGCGGAGAACTTTTGTCAATTAATGCCAATATTGCCCCACACGGGTGCGATGTTTTTGACCGGAAAGAAAAGGTTCAAAAAGCACCAAAACATGATTTTTGGACATATTGGAGTGTATTGGGTGCGTTCGTGGCAAAAACTTACTTCTTGATTCGCGTGGCGAACTTTTGTCAATTAATGCCAATATTGGCATATATTGGCGCACACGGGTGCGATGCTTTTGACCGGAAAGAAATGGCTCAAAAAGCACCAAAACATGATTTTTGGACATATTGGAGTGTATTGGGTGCATTCGTGGCCAAAACTTACTTCTTGATTCGCGCGGTGAACTTTTGTCAATTAATGCCAATATTGGCATATATTGGCTTACACGGGTGCGATGCTTTTGACCGGAAAGAAAAGGTTCAAAAAGCACCAAAACATGATTTTTGGACATATTGGAGTGTATTGGGTGCGTTCGTGGCAAAAACTTACTTCTTGATTCGCGCGGCGAACTATTGTCCATTAATGCAAATATTGCCCCACACGGGTGCGATGTTTTTGACCGGAAAGAAAAGGTTCAAAAGGCACCAAAACATGATTTTTGGACATATTAGAGTGTATTGGGTGCGTTCGTGGCAAAAACTTACTTCCTGATTCGCGCGGCGAACTTTTGTCCATTAATGCCAATATTGCACCACACGGGTGCGATGTTTTTGACCGGAAATAAAAGGTTCAAAAAGCACCAAAACATGATTTTTGGACATATTGGAGTGTATTGGGTGCGTTCGTGGCAAAAACACACTTCTGGATTCGCGCGGCGAATTTTTTTCAATTAATGCCCATATTGGCATATATTGGCTCACACGGGTGCGATGTTTTTGACCGAAAAGAAAAGGTTCAAAAAGCACCAAAACATGATTTTTGGACATATTGGAGTGTATTGGGTGCGTTCGTGGCAAAAACTTACTTCTTGATTCGCGCGGCGAACTTTTGTCCATTAATGCCAATATTGCCCCACACGGGTGCGATGTTTTTGACCGGAAAGAAAAGGTTCAAAAAGCACCAAAACATGATTTTTGGACATATTGGAGTGTATTGGGTGCGTTCGTGGCAAAAACTTACTTCTTGATTCGCGCG
The DNA here is from genome assembly GCF_034140825.1 of Oryza sativa Japonica Group. Classification (NCBI taxonomy): domain Eukaryota; kingdom Viridiplantae; phylum Streptophyta; class Magnoliopsida; order Poales; family Poaceae; genus Oryza; species Oryza sativa. Next base: position 12,933,836 of record NC_089045.1, on the reverse strand, counting down.
GCGAACTATTGTCAATTAATGCCAATATTGCCCCACACGGGTGCGATGTTTTTGACCGGAAAGAAAATGTTCAAAAAGCACCAAAACATGATTTTTGGACATATTGGAGTGTATTGGGTGCGTTCGTGGCAAAAACTTACTTCTTGATTCGCGCGGCGAACTTTTGTCCATTAATGCCAATATTGCCCCACACGGGTGCGATGTTTTTGACCGGGAAGAAAAGGTTCAAAAAGCACCAAAACATGATTTTTGGACATATTGGACTGTATTGGGTGCGTTCGTGGCAAAAAATTACTTCTTGATTCGCGCGGCGAACTTTTGTCCACTAATGCCAATATTGCCCCACACGGGTGCGATGTTTTTGACCGGAATGAAAAGGTTCAAAAAGCACCAAAACATGATTTTTGGACATATTGGAGTGTATTGGGTGCGTTCGTGGCAAAAACTTACTTCTTGATTCGCGCGGCGAACTTTTGTCCATTAATGCCAATATTGCACCACACGGGTGCGATGTTTTTGACCGGAAATAAAAGGTTCAAAAAGCACCAAAACATGATTTTAGGACATATTGGAGTGTATTGGGTGCGTTCGTGGCAAAAACTTACTTCTTGATTCGCGCGGCGAACTATTGTCAATTAATGCCAATATTGGCATATATTGGCGCACACGGGTGCGATGCTTTTGACCGGAAAGAAATGGTTCAAAAAGCACCAAAACATGATTTTTGGACATATTGGAGTGTATTGGGTGCATTCGTGGCAAAAACTTACTTCTTGATTCGCGCGGTGAACTTTTGTCAATTAATGCCAATATTGGCATATATTGGTTTACACGGGTGCGATGCTTTTGACCGGAAAGAAAAGGTTCAAAAAGCACCAAAACATGATTTTTGGACATATTGGAGTGTATTGGGTGCGTTCGTGGCAAAAACATACTTCTTGATTCGCGCGGCGAACTATTGTCCATTAATGCAAATATTGCCCCACACGGGTTCGATGTTTTTGACCGGAAAGAAAAGGTTCAAAAGGCACCAAAACATGATTTTTGGACATATTGGAGTGTATTGGGTGCGTTCGTGGCAAAAACTTACTTCTTGATTCGCGCGGCGAACTTTTGTCAATTAATGCCAATATTGGCATATATTGGCTCACACGGGTGCGATGCTTTTGACCGGAAAGAAAAGGTTCAAAAAGCACCAAAACATGATTTTTGGACATATTGGAGTGTATTGGGTGCGTCCGTGGCAAAAACTTACTTCTTGATTCGCGTGGCGAACTTTTGTCAATTAATGCCAATATTGGCATATATTGGCGCACACGGGTGCGATGCTTTTGACCGGAAAGAAATGGTTCAAAAAGCACCAAAACCTGATTTTTGGACATATTGGAGTGTATTGGGTGCGTTCGTGGCAAAAAATTACTTCTTGATTCGCGCGGCGAACTTTTGTCCATTAATGCCAATATTGCCCCACACGGGTGCGATGTTTTTGACCGGAAAGAAAAGGTTCAAAAAGCACCAAAACATGATTTTTGGACATATTGGAGTGTATTGGGTGCATTCGTGGCAAAAACTTACTTCTTGATTCGCGCGGTGAACTTTTGACAATTAATGCCAATATTGGCATATATTGGCTCACACGGGTGCGATGCTTTTGACCGGAAAGAAAAGGTTCAAAAAGCACCAAAACATGATTTTTGGACATATTGGAGTGTATTGGGTGCGTTCGTGGCAAAAACTTACTTCTTGATTCGCGCGGCGAACTATTGTCCATTAATGCAAATATTGCCCCACACGGGTGCGATGTTTTTGACCGGAAAGAAAAGGTTCAAAAGGCACCAAAACATGATTTTTGGACATATTAGAGTGTATTGGGTGCGTTCGTGGCAAAAACTTACTTCTTGATTCGCGCGGCGAACTTTTGTCCATTAATGCCAATATTGCACCACACGGGTGCGATGTTTTTGACCGGAAATAAAAGGTTCAAAAAGCACCAAAACATGATTTTAGGACATATTGGAGTGTATTGGGTGCGTTCGTGGCAAAAACTTACTTCTTGATTCGCGCGGCGAACTTTTGTCCATTAATGCCAATATTGCCCCACACCGGTGCGATGTTTTTGACCGGAAAGAAAAGGTTCAAAAAGCACCAAAACATGATTTTTGGACATATTGGACTGTATTGGGTGCGTTCGTGGCAAAAACTTACTTCTTGATTCGCGCGGCGAACTTTTGTCCATTAATGCCAATATTGCCCCACACGGGTGCGATGTTTTTGACCGGAAAGAAAAGGTTCAAAAAGCACCAAAACATGATTTTTGGACATATTGGAGTGTGTTGGGTGCGTTCGTGGCAAAAACTTACTTCTTGATTCGCGCGGCGAACTATTGTCAATTAATGCCAATATTGCCCCACACGGGTGCGATGTTTTTGACCGGAAAGAAAATGTTCAAAAAGCACCAAAACATGATTTTTGGACATATTGGAGTGTATTGGGTGCGTTCGTGGCAAAAACTTACTTCTTGATTCGCGCGGCGAACTTTTGTCCATTAATGCCAATATTGCCCCACACGGGTGCGATGTTTTTGACCGGGAAGAAAAGGTTCAAAAAGCACCAAAACATGATTTTTGGACATATTGGACTGTATTGGGTGCATTCGTGGCAAAAAATTATTTCTTGATTCGCGCGGCGAACTTTTGTCCACTAATGCCAATATTGCCCCACACGGGTGCGATGTTTTTGACCGGAATGAAAAGGTTCAAAAAGCACCAAAACATGATTTTTGGACATATTGGAGTGTATTGGGTGCGTTCGTGGCAAAAACTTACTTCTTGATTCGCGCGGCGAACTTTTGTCCATTAATGCCAATATTGCACCACACGGGTGCGATGTTTTTGACCGGAAATAAAAGGTTCAAAAAGCACCAAAACATGATTTTAGGACATATTGGAGTGTATTGGGTGCGTTCGTGGCAAAAACTTACTTCTTGATTCGCGTGGCGAACTTTTGTCAATTAATGCCAATATTGGCATATATTGGCTCACACGGGTGCGATGCTTTTGACCGGAAAGAAAAGGTTCAAAAAGCACCAAAACATGATTTTTGGACATATTGGAGTGTATTGGGTGCGTCCGTGGCAAAAACTTACTTCTTGATTCGCGTGGCGAACTTTTGTCAATTAATGCCAATATTGGCATATATTGGCGCACACGGGTGCGATGCTTTTGACCGGAAAGAAATGGTTCAAAAAGCACCAAAACCTGATTTTTGGACATATTGGAGTGTATTGGGTGCGTTCGTGGCAAAAAATTACTTCTTGATTCGCGCGGCGAACTTTTGTCCATTAATGCCAATATTGCCCCACACGGGTGCGATGTTTTTGACCGGAAAGAAAAGGTTCAAAAAGCACCAAAACATGATTTTTGGACATATTGGAGTGTATTGGGTGCATTCGTGGCAAAAACTTACTTCTTGATTCGCGCGGTGAACTTTTGACAATTAATGCCAATATTGGCATATATTGGCTCACACGGGTGCGATGCTTTTGACCGGAAAGAAAAGGTTCAAAAAGCACCAAAACATGATTTTTGGACATATTGGAGTGTATTGGGTGCGTTCGTGGCAAAAACTTACTTCTTGATTCGCGCGGCGAACTATTGTCCATTAATGCAAATATTGCCCCACACGGGTGCGATGTTTTTGACCGGAAAGAAAAGGTTCAAAAGGCACCAAAACATGATTTTTGGACATATTAGAGTGTATTGGGTGCGTTCGTGGCAAAAACTTACTTCTTGATTCGCGCGGCGAACTTTTGTCCATTAATGCCAATATTGCACCACACGGGTGCGATGTTTTTGACCGGAAATAAAAGGTTCAAAAAGCACCAAAACATGATTTTAGGACATATTGGAGTGTATTGGGTGCGTTCGTGGCAAAAACTTACTTCTTGATTCGCGCGGCGAACTTTTGTCCATTAATGCCAATATTGCCCCACACGGGTGCGATGTTTTTGACCGGAAAGAAAAGGTTCAAAAAGCACCAAAACATGATTTTTGGACATATTGGACTGTATTGGGTGCGTTCGTGGCAAAAACTTACTTCTTGATTCGCGCGGCGAACTTTTGTCCATTAATGCCAATATTGCCCCACACGGGTGCGATGTTTTTGACCGGAAAGAAAAGGTTCAAAAAGCACCAAAACATGATTTTTGGACATATTGGAGTGTATTGGGTGCGTTCGTGGCAAAAACTTACTTCTTGATTCGCGCGGCGAACTATTGTCAATTAATGCCAATATTGCCCCACACGGGTGCGATGTTTTTGACCGGAAAGAAAATGTTCAAAAAGCACCAAAACATGATTTTTGGACATATTGGAGTGTATTGGGTGCGTTCGTGGCAAAAACTTACTTCTTGATTCGCGCGGCGAACTTTTGTCCATTAATGCCAATATTGCCCCACACGGGTGCGATGTTTTTGACCGGAAAGAAAAGGTTCAAAAAGCACCAAAACATAATTTTTGGACATATTGGACTGTATTGGGTGCGTTCGTGGCAAAAACTTACTTCTTGATTCGCGCGGCGAACTTTTGTCCATTAATGCCAATATTGCCCCCACACGGGTGCGATGTTTTTGACCGGAAAGAAAAGGTTCAAAAAGCACCAAAACATGATTTTTGGACATATTGGAGTGTATTGGGAGCCTTCGTGGCAAAAACTTACTTCTTGATTCGCGTGGCGAACTTTTGTCAATTAATGCCAATATTGGCATATATTGGCGCACACGGGTGCGATGCTTTTGACCGGAAAGAAATGGTTCAAAAAGCACCAAAACATGATTTTTGGACATATTGGAGTGTATTGGGTGCGTTCGTGGCAAAAACACACTTCTGGATTCGCGCGGCGAACTTTTGTCAATTAATGCCATTATTGCCCCACACGGGTGCGATGTTTTTGACCGGAATGAAAAAGCTCAAAAAGCACAAAAACATGATTTTTGGACATATTGGAGTGTATTTTGTGCGTTCGTGGCAAAAACTTACTTCTTGATTCGCGCGGCGAACTTTTGTCAATTAATGCCAATATTGCCCCACACGGGTGCGATGTTTTTGACCGGAAAGAAAATGTTCAAAAAGCACCAAAACATGATTTTTGGACATATTGGAGTGTATTGGATGCGTTCGTGGCAAAAACTTACTTCTTGATTCGCGCGGAGAACTTTTGTCAATTAATGCCAATATTGCCCCACACGGGTGCGATGTTTTTGACCGGAAAGAAAAGGTTCAAAAAGCACCAAAACATGATTTTTGGACATATTGGAGTGTATTGGGTGCGTTCGTGGCAAAAACTTACTTCTTGATTCGCGTGGCGAACTTTTGTCAATTAATGCCAATATTGGCATATATTGGCGCACACGGGTGCGATGCTTTTGACCGGAAAGAAATGGTTAAAAAAGCACCAAAACATGATTTTTGGACATATTGGAGTGTATTGGGTGCATTCGTGGCCAAAACTTACTTCTTGATTCGCGCGGTGAACTTTTGTCAATTAATGCCAATATTGGCATATATTGGCTTACACGGGTGCGATGCTTTTGACCGGAAAGAAAAGGTTCAAAAAGCACCAAAACATGATTTTTGGACATATTGGAGTGTATTGGGTGCGTTCGTGGCAAAAACTTACTTCTTGATTCGCGCGGCGAACTATTGTCCATTAATGCAAATATTGCCCCACACGGGTGCGATGTTTTTGACCGGAAAGAAAAGGTTCAAAAGGCACCAAAACATGATTTTTGGACATATTAGAGTGTATTGGGTGCGTTCGTGGCAAAAACTTACTTCTTGATTCGCGCGGCGAACTTTTGTCCATTAATGCCAATATTGCACCACACAGGTGCGATGTTTTTGACCGGAAATAAAAGGTTCAAAAAGCACCAAAACATGATTTTTGGACATATTGGAGTGTATTGGGTGCGTTCGTGGCAAAAACTTACTTCTTGATTCGCGCGGAGAACTTTTGTCAATTAATGCCAATATTGCCCCACACGGGTGCGATGTTTTTGACCGGAAAGAAAAGGTTCAAAAAGCACCAAAACATGATTTTTGGACATATTGGAGTGTATTGGGTGCGTTCGTGGCAAAAACTTACTTCTTGATTCGCGTGGCGAACTTTTGTCAATTAATGCCAATATTGGCATATATTGGCGCACACGGGTGCGATGCTTTTGACCGGAAAGAAATGGTTCAAAAAGCACCAAAACATGATTTTTGGACATATTGGAGTGTATTGGGTGCGTTCGTGGCAAAAACTTACTTCTTGATTCGCGCGGCGAACTTTTGTCCATTAATGCCAATATTGCACCACACGGGTGCGATGTTTTTGACCGGAAATAAAAGGTTCAAAAAGCACCAAAACATGATTTTAGGACATATTGGAGTGTATTGGGTGCGTTCGTGGCAAAAACTTACTTCTTGATTCGCGCGGCGAACTTTTGTCCATTAATGCCAATATTGCCCCACACGGGTGCGATGTTTTTGACCGGAAAGAAAAGGTTCAAAAAGCACCAAAACATGATTTTAGGACATATTGGAGTGTATTGGGTGCGTTCGTGGCAAAAACTTACTTCTTGATTCGCGCGGCGAACTTTTGTCCATTAATGCCAATATTGCCCCACACGGGTGCGATGTTTTTGACCGGAAAGAAAAGGTTCAAAAAGCACCAAAACATGATTTTTGGACATATTGGAGTGTATTGGGTGCGTTCGTGGCAAAAACTTACTTCTTGATTCGCGCGGCGAACTATTGTCAATTAATGCCAATATTGCCCCACACGGGTGCGATGTTTTTGACCGGAAAGAAAATGTTCAAAAAGCACCAAAACATGATTTTTGGACATATTGGAGTGTATTGGGTGCGTTCGTGGCAAAAACTTACTTCTTGATTCGCGCGGCGAACTTTTGTCCATTAATGCCAATATTGCCCCACACGGGTGCGATGTTTTTGACCGGAAAGAAAAGGTTCAAAAAGCACCAAAACATAATTTTTGGACATATTGGACTGTATTGGGTGCGTTCGTGGCAAAAACTTACTTCTTGATTCGCGCGGCGAACTTTTGTCCATTAATGCCAATATTGCCCCCACACGGGTGCGATGTTTTTGACCGGAAAGAAAAGGTTCAAAAAGCACCAAAACATGATTTTTGGACATATTGGAGTGTATTGGGAGCCTTCGTGGCAAAAACTTACTTCTTGATTCGCGTGGCGAACTTTTGTCAATTAATGCCAATATTGGCATATATTGGCGCACACGGGTGCGATGCTTTTGACCGGAAAGAAATGGTTCAAAAAGCACCAAAACATGATTTTTGGACATATTGGAGTGTATTGGGTGCGTTCGTGGCAAAAACACACTTCTGGATTCGCGCGGCGAACTTTTGTCAATTAATGCCATTATTGCCCCACACGGGTGCGATGTTTTTGACCGGAATGAAAAAGCTCAAAAAGCACAAAAACATGATTTTTGGACATATTGGAGTGTATTTTGTGCGTTCGTGGCAAAAACTTACTTCTTGATTCGCGCGGCGAACTTTTGTCAATTAATGCCAATATTGCCCCACACGGATGCGATGTTTTTGACCGGAAAGAAAATGTTCAAAAAGCACCAAAACATGATTTTTGGACATATTGGAGTGTATTGGATGCGTTCGTGGCAAAAACTTACTTCTTGATTCGCGCGGAGAACTTTTGTCAATTAATGCCAATATTGCCCCACACGGGTGCGATGTTTTTGACCGGAAAGAAAAGGTTCAAAAAGCACCAAAACATGATTTTTGGACATATTGGAGTGTATTGGGTGCGTTCGTGGCAAAAACTTACTTCTTGATTCGCGTGGCGAACTTTTGTCAATTAATGCCAATATTGGCATATATTGGCGCACACGGGTGCGATGCTTTTGACCGGAAAGAAATGGTTAAAAAAGCACCAAAACATGATTTTTGGACATATTGGAGTGTATTGGGTGCATTCGTGGCCAAAACTTACTTCTTGATTCGCGCGGTGAACTTTTGTCAATTAATGCCAATATTGGCATATATTGGCTTACACGGGTGCGATGCTTTTGACCGGAAAGAAAAGGTTCAAAAAGCACCAAAACATGATTTTTGGACATATTGGAGTGTATTGGGTGCGTTCGTGGCAAAAACTTACTTCTTGATTCGCGCGGCGAACTATTGTCCATTAATGCAAATATTGCCCCACACGGGTGCGATGTTTTTGACCGGAAAGAAAAGGTTCAAAAGGCACCAAAACATGATTTTTGGACATATTAGAGTGTATTGGGTGCGTTCGTGGCAAAAACTTACTTCTTGATTCGCGCGGCGAACTTTTGTCCATTAATGCCAATATTGCACCACACGGGTGCGATGTTTTTGACCGGAAATAAAAGGTTCAAAAAGCACCAAAACATGATTTTTGGACATATTGGAGTGTATTGGGTGCGTTCGTGGCAAAAACTTACTTCTTGATTCGCGCGGAGAACTTTTGTCAATTAATGCCAATATTGCCCCACACGGGTGCGATGTTTTTGACCGGAAAGAAAAGGTTCAAAAAGCACCAAAACATGATTTTTGGACATATTGGAGTGTATTGGGTGCGTTCGTGGCAAAAACTTACTTCTTGATTCGCGTGGCGAACTTTTGTCAATTAATGCCAATATTGGCATATATTGGCGCACACGGGTGCGATGCTTTTGACCGGAAAGAAATGGTTCAAAAAGCACCAAAACATGATTTTTGGACATATTGGAGTGTATTGGGTGCGTTCGTGGCAAAAACTTACTTCTTGATTCGCGCGGCGAACTTTTGTCCATTAATGCCAATATTGCACCACACGGGTGCGATGTTTTTGACCGGAAATAAAAGGTTCAAAAAGCACCAAAACATGATTTTAGGACATATTGGAGTGTATTGGGTGCGTTCGTGGCAAAAACTTACTTCTTGATTCGCGCGGCGAACTTTTGTCCATTAATGCCAATATTGCCCCACACGGGTGCGATGTTTTTGACCGGAAAGAAAAGGTTCAAAAAGCACCAAAACATGATTTTAGGACATATTGGAGTGTATTGGGTGCGTTCGTGGCAAAAACTTACTTCTTGATTCGCGCGGCGAACTTTTGTCCATTAATGCCAATATTGCCCCACACGGGTGCGATGTTTTTGACCGGAAAGAAAAGGTTCAAAAAGCACCAAAACATGATTTTTGGACATATTGGAGTGTATTGGGTGCGTTCGTGGCAAAAACTTACTTCTTGATTCGCGCGGCGAACTTTTGTCAATTAATGCCAATATTGCCCCACACGGGTGCGATGTTTTTGACCGGAAAGAAAATGTTCAAAAAGCACCAAAACATGATTTTTGGACATATTGGAGTGTATTGGGTGCGTTCGTGGCAAAAACTTACTTCTTGATTCGCGCGGCGAACTTTTGTCCATTAATGCCAATATTGCCCCACACGGGTGCGATGTTTTTGACCGGAAAGAAAAGGTTCAAAAAGCACCAAAACATAATTTTTGGACATATTGGACTGTATTGGGTGCGTTCGTGGCAAAAACTTACTTCTTGATTCGCGCGGCGAACTTTTGTCCATTAATGCCAATATTGCCCCCACACGGGTGCGATGTTTTTGACCGGAAAGAAAAGGTTCAAAAAGCACCAAAACATGATTTTTGGACATATTGGAGTGTATTGGGAGCCTTCGTGGCAAAAACTTACTTCTTGATTCGCGTGGCGAACTTTTGTCAATTAATGCCAATATTGGCATATATTGGCGCACACGGGTGCGATGCTTTTGACCGGAAAGAAATGGTTCAAAAAGCACCAAAACATGATTTTTGGACATATTGGAGTGTATTGGGTGCGTTCGTGGCAAAAACACACTTCTGGATTCGCGCGGCGAACTTTTGTCAATTAATGCCATTATTGCCCCACACGGGTGCGATGTTTTTGACCGGAATGAAAAAGCTCAAAAAGCACAAAAACATGATTTTTGGACATATTGGAGTGTATTTTGTGCGTTCGTGGCAAAAACTTACTTCTTGATTCGCGCGGCGAACTTTTGTCAATTAATGCCAATATTGCCCCACACGGGTGCGATGTTTTTGACCGGAAAGAAAATGTTCAAAAAGCACCAAAACATGATTTTTGGACATATTGGAGTGTATTGGATGCGTTCGTGGCAAAAACTTACTTCTTGATTCGCGCGGAGAACTTTTGTCAATTAATGCCAATATTGCCCCACACGGGTGCGATGTTTTTGACCGGAAAGAAAAGGTTCAAAAAGCACCAAAACATGATTTTTGGACATATTGGAGTGTATTGGGTGCGTTCGTGGCAAAAACTTACTTCTTGATTCGCGTGGCGAACTTTTGTCAATTAATGCCAATATTGGCATATATTGGCGCACACGGGTGCGATGCTTTTGACCGGAAAGAAATGGTTAAAAAAGCACCAAAACATGATTTTTGGACATATTGGAGTGTATTGGGTGCATTCGTGGCCAAAACTTACTTCTTGATTCGCGCGGTGAACTTTTGTCAATTAATGCCAATATTGGCATATATTGGCTTACACGGGTGCGATGCTTTTGACCGGAAAGAAAAGGTTCAAAAAGCACCAAAACATGATTTTTGGACATATTGGAGTGTATTGGGTGCGTTCGTGGCAAAAACTTACTTCTTGATTCGCGCGGCGAACTATTGTCCATTAATGCAAATATTGCCCCACACGGGTGCGATGTTTTTGACCGGAAAGAAAAGGTTCAAAAGGCACCAAAACATGATTTTTGGACATATTAGAGTGTATTGGGTGCGTTCGTGGCAAAAACTTACTTCTTGATTCGCGCGGCGAACTTTTGTCCATTAATGCCAATATTGCACCACACGGGTGCGATGTTTTTGACCGGAAATAAAAGGTTCAAAAAGCACCAAAACATGATTTTTGGACATATTGGAGTGTATTGGGTGCGTTCGTGGCAAAAACTTACTTCTTGATTCGCGCGGAGAACTTTTGTCAATTAATGCCAATATTGCCCCACACGGGTGCGATGTTTTTGACCGGAAAGAAAAGGTTCAAAAAGCACCAAAACATGATTTTTGGACATATTGGAGTGTATTGGGTGCGTTCGTGGCAAAAACTTACTTCTTGATTCGCGTGGCGAACTTTTGTCAATTAATGCCAATATTGGCATATATTGGCGCACACGGGTGCGATGCTTTTGACCGGAAAGAAATGGTTCAAAAAGCACCAAAACATGATTTTTGGACATATTGGAGTGTATTGGGTGCGTTCGTGGCAAAAACTTACTTCTTGATTCGCGCGGCGAACTTTTGTCCATTAATGCCAATATTGCACCACACGGGTGCGATGTTTTTGACCGGAAATAAAAGGTTCAAAAAGCACCAAAACATGATTTTAGGACATATTGGAGTGTATTGGGTGCGTTCGTGGCAAAAACTTACTTCTTGATTCGCGCGGCGAACTTTTGTCCATTAATGCCAATATTGCCCCACACGGGTGCGATGTTTTTGACCGGAAAGAAAAGGTTCAAAAAGCACCAAAACATGATTTTAGGACATATTGGAGTGTATTGGGTGCGTTCGTGGCAAAAACTTACTTCTTGATTCGCGCGGCGAACTATTGTCCATTAATGCAAATATTGCCCCACACGGGTGCGATGTTTTTGACCGGAAAGAAAAGGTTCAAAAGGCACCAAAACATGATTTTTGGACATATTAGAGTGTATTGGGTGCGTTCGTGGCAAAAACTTACTTCTTGATTCGCGCGGCGAACTTTTGTCCATTAATGCCAATATTGCACCACACGGGTGCGATGTTTTTGACCGGAAATAAAAGGTTCAAAAAGCACCAAAACATGATTTTTGGACATATTGGAGTGTATTGGGTGCGTTCGTGGCAAAAACTTACTTCTTGATTCGCGCGGAGAACTTTTGTCAATTAATGCCAATATTGCCCCACACGGGTGCGATGTTTTTGACCGGAAAGAAAAGGTTCAAAAAGCACCAAAACATGATTTTTGGACATATTGGAGTGTATTGGGTGCGTTCGTGGCAAAAACTTACTTCTTGATTCGCGTGGCGAACTTTTGTCAATTAATGCCAATATTGGCATATATTGGCGCACACGGGTGCGATGCTTTTGACCGGAAAGAAATGGTTCAAAAAGCACCAAAACATGATTTTTGGACATATTGGAGTGTATTGGGTGCGTTCGTGGCAAAAACTTACTTCTTGATTCGCGCGGCGAACTTTTGTCCATTAATGCCAATATTGCACCACACGGGTGCGATGTTTTTGACCGGAAATAAAAGGTTCAAAAAGCACCAAAACATGATTTTAGGACATATTGGAGTGTATTGGGTGCGTTCGTGGCAAAAACTTACTTCTTGATTCGCGCGGCGAACTTTTGTCCATTAATGCCAATATTGCCCCACACGGGTGCGATGTTTTTGACCGGAAAGAAAAGGTTCAAAAAGCACCAAAACATGATTTTAGGACATATTGGAGTGTATTGGGTGCGTTCGTGGCAAAAACTTACTTCTTGATTCGCGCGGCGAACTTTTGTCCATTAATGCCAATATTGCCCCACACGGGTGCGATGTTTTTGACCGGAAAGAAAAGGTTCAAAAAGCACCAAAACATGATTTTTGGACATATTGGAGTGTATTGGGTGCGTTCGTGGCAAAAACTTACTTCTTGATTCGCGCGGCGAACTATTGTCAATTAATGCCAATATTGCCCCACACGGGTGCGATGTTTTTGACCGGAAAGAAAATGTTCAAAAAGCACCAAAACATGATTTTTGGACATATTGGAGTGTATTGGGTGCGTTCGTGGCAAAAACTTACTTCTTGATTCGCGCGGCGAACTTTTGTCCATTAATGCCAATATTGCCCCACACGGGTGCGATGTTTTTGACCGGAAAGAAAAGGTTCAAAAAGCACCAAAACATAATTTTTGGACATATTGGACTGTATTGGGTGCGTTCGTGGCAAAAACTTACTTCTTGATTCGCGCGGCGAACTTTTGTCCATTAATGCCAATATTGCCCCCACACGGGTGCGATGTTTTTGACCGGAAAGAAAAGGTTCAAAAAGCACCAAAACATGATTTTTGGACATATTGGAGTGTATTGGGAGCCTTCGTGGCAAAAACTTACTTCTTGATTCGCGTGGCGAACTTTTGTCAATTAATGCCAATATTGGCATATATTGGCGCACACGGGTGCGATGCTTTTGACCGGAAAGAAATGGTTCAAAAAGCACCAAAACATGATTTTTGGACATATTGGAGTGTATTGGGTGCGTTCGTGGCAAAAACACACTTCTGGATTCGCGCGGCGAACTTTTGTCAATTAATGCCATTATTGCCCCACACGGGTGCGATGTTTTTGACCGGAATGAAAAAGCTCAAAAAGCACAAAAACATGATTTTTGGACATATTGGAGTGTATTTTGTGCGTTCGTGGCAAAAACTTACTTCTTGATTCGCGCGGCGAACTTTTGTCAATTAATGCCAATATTGCCCCACACGGATGCGATGTTTTTGACCGGAAAGAAAATGTTCAAAAAGCACCAAAACATGATTTTTGGACATATTGGAGTGTATTGGATGCGTTCGTGGCAAAAACTTACTTCTTGATTCGCGCGGAGAACTTTTGTCAATTAATGCCAATATTGCCCCACACGGGTGCGATGTTTTTGACCGGAAAGAAAAGGTTCAAAAAGCACCAAAACATGATTTTTGGACATATTGGAGTGTATTGGGTGCGTTCGTGGCAAAAACTTACTTCTTGATTCGCGTGGCGAACTTTTGTCAATTAATGCCAATATTGGCATATATTGGCGCACACGGGTGCGATGCTTTTGACCGGAAAGAAATGGTTAAAAAAGCACCAAAACATGATTTTTGGACATATTGGAGTGTATTGGGTGCATTCGTGGCCAAAACTTACTTCTTGATTCGCGCGGTGAACTTTTGTCAATTAATGCCAATATTGGCATATATTGGCTTACACGGGTGCGATGCTTTTGACCGGAAAGAAAAGGTTCAAAAAGCACCAAAACATGATTTTTGGACATATTGGAGTGTATTGGGTGCGTTCGTGGCAAAAACTTACTTCTTGATTCGCGCGGCGAACTATTGTCCATTAATGCAAATATTGCCCCACACGGGTGCGATGTTTTTGACCGGAAAGAAAAGGTTCAAAAGGCACCAAAACATGATTTTTGGACATATTAGAGTGTATTGGGTGCGTTCGTGGCAAAAACTTACTTCTTGATTCGCGCGGCGAACTTTTGTCCATTAATGCCAATATTGCACCACACGGGTGCGATGTTTTTGACCGGAAATAAAAGGTTCAAAAAGCACCAAAACATGATTTTTGGACATATTGGAGTGTATTGGGTGCGTTCGTGGCAAAAACTTACTTCTTGATTCGCGCGGAGAACTTTTGTCAATTAATGCCAATATTGCCCCACACGGGTGCGATGTTTTTGACCGGAAAGAAAAGGTTCAAAAAGCACCAAAACATGATTTTTGGACATATTGGAGTGTATTGGGTGCGTTCGTGGCAAAAACTTACTTCTTGATTCGCGTGGCGAACTTTTGTCAATTAATGCCAATATTGGCATATATTGGCGCACACGGGTGCGATGCTTTTGACCGGAAAGAAATGGTTCAAAAAGCACCAAAACATGATTTTTGGACATATTGGAGTGTATTGGGTGCGTTCGTGGCAAAAACTTACTTCTTGATTCGCGCGGCGAACTTTTGTCCATTAATGCCAATATTGCACCACACGGGTGCGATGTTTTTGACCGGAAATAAAAGGTTCAAAAAGCACCAAAACATGATTTTAGGACATATTGGAGTGTATTGGGTGCGTTCGTGGCAAAAACTTACTTCTTGATTCGCGCGGCGAACTTTTGTCCATTAATGCCAATATTGCCCCACACGGGTGCGATGTTTTTGACCGGAAAGAAAAGGTTCAAAAAGCACCAAAACATGATTTTAGGACATATTGGAGTGTATTGGGTGCG
This sequence comes from Oryza sativa Japonica Group, assembly GCF_034140825.1. Lineage (NCBI taxonomy): Eukaryota > Viridiplantae > Streptophyta > Magnoliopsida > Poales > Poaceae > Oryza > Oryza sativa. The sequence goes on along the minus strand of NC_089045.1, from coordinate 12,918,735 downwards.
TTCGTGGCAAAAACTTACTTCTTGATTCGCGCGGCGAACTTTTGTCCATTAATGCCAATATTGCCCCACACGGGTGCGATGTTTTTGACCGGAAAGAAAAGGTTCAAAAAGCACCAAAACATGATTTTTGGACATATTGGAGTGTATTGGGTGCGTTCGTGGCAAAAACTTACTTCTTGATTCGCGCGGCGAACTTTTGTCAATTAATGCCAATATTGCCCCACACGGGTGCGATGTTTTTGACCGGAAAGAAAATGTTCAAAAAGCACCAAAACATGATTTTTGGACATATTGGAGTGTATTGGGTGCGTTCGTGGCAAAAACTTACTTCTTGATTCGCGCGGCGAACTTTTGTCCATTAATGCCAATATTGCCCCACACGGGTGCGATGTTTTTGACCGGAAAGAAAAGGTTCAAAAAGCACCAAAACATAATTTTTGGACATATTGGACTGTATTGGGTGCGTTCGTGGCAAAAACTTACTTCTTGATTCGCGCGGCGAACTTTTGTCCATTAATGCCAATATTGCCCCCACACGGGTGCGATGTTTTTGACCGGAAAGAAAAGGTTCAAAAAGCACCAAAACATGATTTTTGGACATATTGGAGTGTATTGGGAGCCTTCGTGGCAAAAACTTACTTCTTGATTCGCGTGGCGAACTTTTGTCAATTAATGCCAATATTGGCATATATTGGCGCACACGGGTGCGATGCTTTTGACCGGAAAGAAATGGTTCAAAAAGCACCAAAACATGATTTTTGGACATATTGGAGTGTATTGGGTGCGTTCGTGGCAAAAACACACTTCTGGATTCGCGCGGCGAACTTTTGTCAATTAATGCCATTATTGCCCCACACGGGTGCGATGTTTTTGACCGGAATGAAAAAGCTCAAAAAGCACAAAAACATGATTTTTGGACATATTGGAGTGTATTTTGTGCGTTCGTGGCAAAAACTTACTTCTTGATTCGCGCGGCGAACTTTTGTCAATTAATGCCAATATTGCCCCACACGGGTGCGATGTTTTTGACCGGAAAGAAAATGTTCAAAAAGCACCAAAACATGATTTTTGGACATATTGGAGTGTATTGGATGCGTTCGTGGCAAAAACTTACTTCTTGATTCGCGCGGAGAACTTTTGTCAATTAATGCCAATATTGCCCCACACGGGTGCGATGTTTTTGACCGGAAAGAAAAGGTTCAAAAAGCACCAAAACATGATTTTTGGACATATTGGAGTGTATTGGGTGCGTTCGTGGCAAAAACTTACTTCTTGATTCGCGTGGCGAACTTTTGTCAATTAATGCCAATATTGGCATATATTGGCGCACACGGGTGCGATGCTTTTGACCGGAAAGAAATGGTTAAAAAAGCACCAAAACATGATTTTTGGACATATTGGAGTGTATTGGGTGCATTCGTGGCCAAAACTTACTTCTTGATTCGCGCGGTGAACTTTTGTCAATTAATGCCAATATTGGCATATATTGGCTTACACGGGTGCGATGCTTTTGACCGGAAAGAAAAGGTTCAAAAAGCACCAAAACATGATTTTTGGACATATTGGAGTGTATTGGGTGCGTTCGTGGCAAAAACTTACTTCTTGATTCGCGCGGCGAACTATTGTCCATTAATGCAAATATTGCCCCACACGGGTGCGATGTTTTTGACCGGAAAGAAAAGGTTCAAAAGGCACCAAAACATGATTTTTGGACATATTAGAGTGTATTGGGTGCGTTCGTGGCAAAAACTTACTTCTTGATTCGCGCGGCGAACTTTTGTCCATTAATGCCAATATTGCACCACACGGGTGCGATGTTTTTGACCGGAAATAAAAGGTTCAAAAAGCACCAAAACATGATTTTTGGACATATTGGAGTGTATTGGGTGCGTTCGTGGCAAAAACTTACTTCTTGATTCGCGCGGAGAACTTTTGTCAATTAATGCCAATATTGCCCCACACGGGTGCGATGTTTTTGACCGGAAAGAAAAGGTTCAAAAAGCACCAAAACATGATTTTTGGACATATTGGAGTGTATTGGGTGCGTTCGTGGCAAAAACTTACTTCTTGATTCGCGTGGCGAACTTTTGTCAATTAATGCCAATATTGGCATATATTGGCGCACACGGGTGCGATGCTTTTGACCGGAAAGAAATGGTTCAAAAAGCACCAAAACATGATTTTTGGACATATTGGAGTGTATTGGGTGCATTCGTGGCCAAAACTTACTTCTTGATTCGCGCGGTGAACTTTTGTCAATTAATGCCAATATTGGCATATATTGGCTTACACGGGTGCGATGCTTTTGACCGGAAAGAAAAGGTTCAAAAAGCACCAAAACATGATTTTTGGACATATTAGAGTGTATTGGGTGCGTTCGTGGGAAAAAATTACTTCTTGATTCGCGCGGCGAACTTTTGTCCATTAATGCCAATATTGCCCCACACGGGTGCGATGTTTTTGACCGGAAAGAAAAGGTTCAAAAAGCACCAAAACATGATTTTTGGACATATTGGAGTGTATTGGGAGCCTTCGTGGCAAAAACTTACTTCTTGATTCGCGTGGCAAACTTTTGTCAATTAATGCCAATATTGGCATATATTGGCGCACACGGGTGCGATGCTTTTGACCGGAAAGAAATGGTTCAAAAAGCACCAAAACATGATTTTTGGACATATTGGAGTGTATTGGGTGCGTTCGTGGCAAAAACACACTTCTGGATTCGCGCGGCGAACTTTTGTCAATTAATGCCATTATTGCCCCACACGGGTGCGATGTTTTTGACCGGAATGAAAAAGCTCAAAAAGCACAAAAACATGATTTTTGGACATATTGGAGTGTATTTTATGCGTTCGTGGCAAAAACTTACTTCTTGATTCGCGCGGCGAACTTTTGTCAATTAATGCCAATATTGCCCCACACGGGTGCGATGTTTTTGACCGGAAAGAAAATGTTCAAAAAGCACCAAAACATGATTTTTGGACATATTGGAGTGTATTGGATGCGTTCGTGGCAAAAACTTACTTCTTGATTCGCGCGGAGAACTTTTGTCAATTAATGCCAATATTGCCCCACACGGGTGCGATGTTTTTGACCGGAAAGAAAAGGTTCAAAAAGCACCAAAACATGATTTTTGGACATATTGGAGTGTATTGGGTGCGTTCGTGGCAAAAACTTACTTCTTGATTCGCGTGGCGAACTTTTGTCAATTAATGCCAATATTGGCATATATTGGCGCACACGGGTGCGATGCTTTTGACCGGAAAGAAATGGTTCAAAAAGCACCAAAACATGATTTTTGGACATATTGGAGTGTATTGGGTGCATTCGTGGCCAAAACTTACTTCTTGATTCGCGCGGTGAACTTTTGTCAATTAATGCCAATATTGGCATATATTGGCTTACACGGGTGCGATGCTTTTGACCGGAAAGAAAAGGTTCAAAAAGCACCAAAACATGATTTTTGGACATATTGGAGTGTATTGGGTGCGTTCGTGGCAAAAACTTACTTCTTGATTCGCGCGGCGAACTTTTGTCCATTAATGCCAATATTGCACCACACGGGTGCGATGTTTTTGACCGGAAATAAAAGGTTCAAAAAGCACCAAAACATGATTTTTGGACATATTGGAGTGTATTGGGTGCGTTCGTGGCAAAAACTTACTTCTTGATTCGCGCGGCGAACTATTGTCAATTAATGCCAATATTGCCCCACACGGGTGCGATGTTTTTGACCGGAAAGAAAATGTTCAAAAAGCACCAAAACAGGATTTTTGGACATATTGGAGTGTATTGGGTGCGTTCGTGGCAAAAACTTACTTCTTGATTCGCGCGGCGAACTTTTGTCCACTAATGCCAATATTGCCCCACACGGGTGCGATGTTTTTGACCGGAATGAAAAGGTTCAAAAAGCACCAAAACATGATTTTTGGACATATTGGAGTGTATTGGGTGCATTCGTGGCAAAAACTTACTTCTTGATTCGCGCGGTGAACTTTTGTCAATTAATGCCAATATTGGCATATATTGGCTTACACGGGTGCGATGCTTTTGACCGGAAAGAAAAGGTTCAAAAAGCACCAAAACATGATTTTTGGACATATTGGAGTGTATTGGGTGCGTTCGTGGCAAAAACATACTTCTTGATTCGCGCGGCGAACTATTGTCCATTAATGCAAATATTGCCCCACACGGGTTCGATGTTTTTGACCGGAAAGAAAAGGTTCAAAAGGCACCAAAACATGATTTTTGGACATATTAGAGTGTATTGGGTGCGTTCGTGGCAAAAACTTACTTCTTGATTCGCGCGGCGAACTTTTGTCAATTAATGCCAATATTGGCATATATTGGCTCACACGGGTGCGATGCTTTTGACCGGAAAGAAAAGGTTCAAAAAGCACCAAAACATGATTTTTGGACATATTGGAGTGTATTGGGTGCGTTCGTGGCAAAAACTTACTTCTTGATTCGCGTGGCGAACTTTTGTCAATTAATGCCAATATTGGCATATATTGGCGCACACGGGTGCGATGCTTTTCACCGGAAAGAAATGGTTCAAAAAGCACCAAAACATGATTTTTGGACATATTGGAGTGTATTGGGTGCGTTCGTGGCAAAAAATTACTTCTTGATTCGCGCGGCGAACTTTTGTCCATTAATGCCAATATTGCCCCACACGGGTGCGATGTTTTTGACCGGAAAGAAAAGGTTCAAAAAGCACCAAAACATGATTTTTGGACATATTGGAGTGTATTGGGTGCGTTCGTGGCAAAAAATTACTTCTTGATTCGCGCGGCGAACTTTTGTCCATTAATGCCAATATTGCCCCACACGGGTGCGATGTTTTTGACCGGAAAGAAAAGGTTCAAAAAGCACCAAAACATGATTTTTGGACATATTGGAGTATATTGGGTGCATTCGTGGCAAAAACTTACTTCTTGATTCGCACGGTGAACTTTTGTCAATTAATGCCAATATTGGCATATATTGGCGCACACGGGTGCGATGCTTTTGACCGGAAAAAATGGTTCCAAAAGCACCAAAACATGATTTTTGGACATATTGTAGTGTATTGGGTGCGTTCGTGGCAAAAACACACTTCTGGATTCGCGCGGCGAACTTTTGTCAATTAATGCCATTATTGCCCCACACGGGTGCGATGTTTTTGACCGGAATGAAAAAGCTCAAAAAGCACAAAAACATGATTTTTGGACATATTGGAGTGTATTTTGTGCGTTCGTGGCAAAAACTTACTTCTTGATTCGCGCGGCGAACTTTTGTCAATTAATGCTAATATTGCCCCACACGGGTGCGATGTTTTTGACCGGAAAGAAAAGGTTCAAAAAGCACCAAAACATGATTTTTGGACATATTGGAGTGTATTGGGTGCGTTCGTGGCAAAAACATACTTCTTGATTCGCGTGGCGAACGTTTGTCAATTAATGCCAATATTGGCATATATTGGCGCACACGGGTGCGATGCTTTTGACCGGAAAGAAAAGGTTCAAAAAGCACCAAAACATGATTTTTGGACATATTGGAGTGTATTGGGTGCGTTCGTGGCAAAAACTTACTTCTTGATTCGCGTGGCGAACGTTTGTCAATTAATGCCAATATTGGCATATATTGGCGCACACGGGTGCGATGCTTTTGACCGGAAAGAAATGGTTCAAAAAGCACCAAAACATGATTTTTGGACATATTGGAGTGTATTGGGTGCGTTCGTGGCAAAAAATTACTTCTTGATTCGCGCGGCGAACTTTTGTCCATTAATGCCAATATTGCCCCACACGGGTGCGATGTTTTTGACCGGAAAGAAAAGGTTCAAAAAGCACCAAAACATGATTTTTGGACATATTGGAGTGTATTGGGTGCGTTCGTGGCAAAAACTTACTTCTTGATTCGCGCGGTGAACTTTTGTCAATTAATGCCAATATTGGCATATATTGGAGCACACGGGTGCGATGCTTTTGACCGGAAAGAAATGGTTCAAAAAGCACCAAAACATGATTTTTGGACATATTGGAGTGTATTGGGTGCGTTCGTGGCAAAAACACACTTCTGGATTCGCGCGGCGAACTTTTGTCAATTAATGCCATTATTGCCCCACACGGGTGCGATGTTTTTGACCGGAAAGAAAAGGTTCAAAAAGCACCAAAACATGATTTTTGGACATATTGGAGTGTATTGGGTGCGTTCGTGGCAAAAACTTACTTCTTGATTCGCGTGGCGAACGTTTGTCAATTAATGCCAATATTGGCATATATTGGCGCACACGGGTGCGATGCTTTTGACCGGAAAGAAATGGTTCAAAAAGCACCAAAACATGATTTTTGGACATATTGGAGTGTATTGGGTGCATTCGTGGCAAAAACTTACTTCTTGATTCGCGCGGTGAACTTTTGTCAATTAATGCCAATATTGGCATATATTGGCTTACACGGGTGCGATGCTTTTGACCGGAAAGAAAAGGTTCAAAAAGCACCAAAACATGATTTTTGGACATATTGGAGTGTATTGGGTGCGTTCGTGGCAAAAACATACTTCTTGATTCGCGCGGCGAACTATTGTCCATTAATGCAAATATTGCCCCACACGGGTTCGATGTTTTTGACCGGAAAGAAAAGGTTCAAAAGGCACCAAAACATGATTTTTGGACATATTAGAGTGTATTGGGTGCGTTCGTGGCAAAAACTTACTTCTTGATTCGCGCGGCGAACTTTTGTCAATTAATGCCAATATTGGCATATATTGGCTCACACGGGTGCGATGCTTTTGACCGGAAAGAAAAGGTTCAAAAAGCACCAAAACATGATTTTTGGACATATTGGAGTGTATTGGGTGCGTTCGTGGCAAAAACATACTTCTTGATTCGCGTTGCGAACTTTTGTCAATTAATGCCAATATTGGCATATATTGGCGCACACGGGTGCGATGCTTTTCACCGGAAAGAAATGGTTCAAAAAGCACCAAAACATGATTTTTGGACATATTGGAGTGTATTGGGTGCGTTCGTGGCAAAAAATTACTTCTTGATTCGCGCGACGAACTTTTGTCCATTAATGCCAATATTGCCCCACACGGGTGCGATGTTTTTGACCGGAAAGAAAAGGTTCAAAAAGCACCAAAACATGATTTTTGGACATATTGGAGTGTATTGGGTGCGTTCGTGGCAAAAACTTACTTCTTGATTCGCGCGGTGAACTTTTGTCAATTAATGCCAATATTGGCATATATTGGCGCACACGGGTGCGATGCTTTTGACCGGAAAGAAATGGTTCAAAAAGCACCAAAACATGATTTTTGGACATATTGGAGTGTATTGGGTGCGTTCGTGGCAAAAACACACTTCTGGATTCGCGCGGCGAACTTTTGTCAATTAATGCCATTATTGCCCCACACGGGTGCGATGTTTTTGACCGGAAAGAAAAGGTTCAAAAAGCACCAAAACATGATTTTTGGACATATTGGAGTGTATTGGGTGCGTTCGTGGCAAAAACTTACTTCTTGATTCGCGTGGCGAACGTTTGTCAATTAATGCCAATATTGGCATATATTGGCGCACACGGGTGCGATGCTTTTGACCGGAAAGAAATGGTTCAAAAAGCACCAAAACATGATTTTTGGACATATTGGAGTGTATTGGGTGCATTCGTGGCAAAAACTTACTTCTTGATTCGCGCGGTGAACTTTTGTCAATTAATGCCAATATTGGCATATATTGGCTTACACGGGTGCGATGCTTTTGACCGGAAAGAAAAGGTTTAAAAAGCACCAAAACATGATTTTTGGACATATTGGAGTGTATTGGGTGCGTTCGTGGCAAAAACATACTTCTTGATTCGCGCGACGAACTATTGTCCATTAATGCAAATATTGCCCCACACGGGTTCGATGTTTTTGACCGGAAAGAAAAGGTTCAAAAGGCACCAAAACATGATTTTTGGACATATTAGAGTGTATTGGGTGCGTTCGTGGCAAAAACTTACTTCTTGATTCGCGCGGCGAACTTTTGTCAATTAATGCCAATATTGGCATATATTGGCTCACACGGGTGCGATGCTTTTGACCGGAAAGAAAAGGTTCAAAAAGCACCAAAACATGATTTTTGGACATATTGGAGTGTATTGGGTGCGTTCGTGGCAAAAACATACTTCTTGATTCGCGTGGCGAACTTTTGTCAATTAATGCCAATATTGGCATATATTGGCGCACACGGGTGCGATGCTTTTCACCGGAAAGAAATGGTTCAAAAAGCACCAAAACATGATTTTTGGACATATTGGAGTGTATTGGGTGCGTTCGTGGCAAAAAATTACTTCTTGATTCGCGCGGCGAACTTTTGTCCATTAATGCCAATATTGCCCCACACGGGTGCGATGTTTTTGACCGGAAAGAAAAGGTTCAAAAAGCACCAAAACATGATTTTTGGACATATTGGAGTGTATTGGGTGCGTTCGTGGCAAAAACTTACTTCTTGATTCGCGCGGTGAACTTTTGTCAATTAATGCCAATATTGGCATATATTGGCGCACACGGGTGCGATGCTTTTGACCGGAAAGAAATGGTTCAAAAAGCACCAAAACATGATTTTTGGACATATTGGAGTGTATTGGGTGCGTTCGTGGCAAAAACACACTTCTGGATTCGCGCGGCGAACTTTTGTCAATTAATGCCATTATTGCCCCACACGGGTGCGATGTTTTTGACCGGAAAGAAAAGGTTCAAAAAGCACCAAAACATGATTTTTGGACATATTGGAGTGTATTGGGTGCGTTCGTGGCAAAAACTTACTTCTTGATTCGCGTGGCGAACGTTTGTCAATTAATGCCAATATTGGCATATATTGGCGCACACGGGTGCGATGCTTTTGACCGGAAAGAAATGGTTCAAAAAGCACCAAAACATGATTTTTGGACATATTGGAGTGTATTGGGTGCATTCGTGGCAAAAACTTACTTCTTGATTCGCGCGGTGAACTTTTGTCAATTAATGCCAATATTGGCATATATTGGCTTACACGGGTGCGATGCTTTTGACCGGAAAGAAAAGGTTCAAAAAGCACCAAAACATGATTTTTGGACATATTGGAGTGTATTGGGTGCGTTCGTGGCAAAAACATACTTCTTGATTCGCGCGGCGAACTATTGTCCATTAATGCAAATATTGCCCCACACGGGTTCGATGTTTTTGACCGGAAAGAAAAGGTTCAAAAGGCACCAAAACATGATTTTTGGACATATTAGAGTGTATTGGGTGCGTTCGTGGCAAAAACTTACTTCTTGATTCGCGCGGCGAACTTTTGTCAATTAATGCCAATATTGGCATATATTGGCTCACACGGGTGCGATGCTTTTGACCGGAAAGAAAAGGTTCAAAAAGCACCAAAACATGATTTTTGGACATATTGGAGTGTATTGGGTGCGTTCGTGGCAAAAACTTACTTCTTGATTCGCGTGGCGAACGTTTGTCAATTAATGCCAATATTGGCATATATTGGCGCACACGGGTGCGATGCTTTTGACCGGAAAGAAATGGTTCAAAAAGCACCAAAACATGATTTTTGGACATATTGGAGTGTATTGGGTGCGTTCGTGGCAAAAAATTACTTCTTGATTCGCGCGGCGAACTTTTGTCCATTAATGCCAATATTGCCCCACACGGGTGCGATGTTTTTGACCGGAAAGAAAAGGTTCAAAAAGCACCAAAACATGATTTTTGGACATATTGGAGTGTATTGGGTGCGTTCGTGGCAAAAACTTACTTCTTGATTCGCGCGGTGAACTTTTGTCAATTAATGCCAATATTGGCATATATTGGCGCACACGGGTGCGATGCTTTTGACCGGAAAGAAATGGTTCAAAAAGCACCAAAACATGATTTTTGGACATATTGGAGTGTATTGGGTGCGTTCGTGGCAAAAACACACTTCTGGATTCGCGCGGCGAACTTTTGTCAATTAATGCCATTATTGCCCCACACGGGTGCGATGTTTTTGACCGGAAAGAAAAGGTTCAAAAAGCACCAAAACATGATTTTTGGACATATTGGAGTGTATTGGGTGCGTTCGTGGCAAAAACTTACTTCTTGATTCGCGTGGCGAACGTTTGTCAATTAATGCCAATATTGGCATATATTGGCGCACACGGGTGCGATGCTTTTGACCGGAAAGAAATGGTTCAAAAAGCACCAAAACATGATTTTTGGACATATTGGAGTGTATTGGGTGCATTCGTGGCAAAAACTTACTTCTTGATTCGCGCGGTGAACTTTTGTCAATTAATGCCAATATTGGCATATATTGGCTTACACGGGTGCGATGCTTTTGACCGGAAAGAAAAGGTTCAAAAAGCACCAAAACATGATTTTTGGACATATTGGAGTGTATTGGGTGCGTTCGTGGCAAAAACATACTTCTTGATTCGCGCGGCGAACTATTGTCCATTAATGCAAATATTGCCCCACACGGGTTCGATGTTTTTGACCGGAAAGAAAAGGTTCAAAAGGCACCAAAACATGATTTTTGGACATATTAGAGTGTATTGGGTGCGTTCGTGGCAAAAACTTACTTCTTGATTCGCGCGGCGAACTTTTGTCAATTAATGCCAATATTGGCATATATTGGCTCACACGGGTGCGATGCTTTTGACCGGAAAGAAAAGGTTCAAAAAGCACCAAAACATGATTTTTGGACATATTGGAGTGTATTGGGTGCGTTCGTGGCAAAAACTTACTTCTTGATTCGCGTGGCGAACTTTTGTCAATTAATGCCAATATTGGCATATATTGGCGCACACGGGTGCGATGCTTTTCACCGGAAAGAAATGGTTCAAAAAGCACCAAAACATGATTTTTGGACATATTGGAGTGTATTGGGTGCGTTCGTGGCAAAAAAATTACTTCTTGATTCGCGCGGCGAACTTTTGTCCATTAATGCCAATATTGCCCCACACGGGTGCGATGTTTTTGACCGGAAAGAAAAGGTTCAAAAAGCACCAAAACATGATTTTTGGACATATTGGAGTGTATTGGGTGCATTCGTGGCAAAAAATTACTTCTTGATTCGCGCGGCGAACTTTTGTCCATTAATGCCAATATTGCCCCACACGGGTGCGATGTTTTTGACCGGAAAGAAAAGGTTCAAAAAGCACCAAAACATGATTTTTGGACATATTGGAGTGTATTGGGTGCATTCGTGGCAAAAACTTACTTCTTGATTCGCCCGGTGAACTTTTGTCAATTAATGCCAATATTGGCATATATTGGCGCACACGGGTGCGATGCTTTTGACCGGAAAAAATGGTTCCAAAAGCACCAAAACATGATTTTTGGACATATTGGAGTGTATTGGGTGCGTTCGTGGCAAAAACACACTTCTGGATTCGCGCGGCGAACTTTTGTCAATTAATGCCATTATTGCCCCACACGGGTGCGATGTTTTTGACCGGAATGAAAAAGCTCAAAAAGCACAAAAACATGATTTTTGGACATATTGGAGTGTATTTTGTGCGTTCGTGGCAAAAACTTACTTCTTGATTCGCGCGGCGAACTTTTGTCAATTAATGCTAATATTGCCCCACACGGGTGCGATGTTTTTGACCGGAAAGAAAAGGTTCAAAAAGCACCAAAACATGATTTTTGGACATATTGGAGTGTATTGGGTGCGTTCGTGGCAAAAACATACTTCTTGATTCGCGTGGCGAACGTTTGTCAATTAATGCCAATATTGGCATATATTGGCGCACACGGGTGCGATGCTTTTGACCGGAAAGAAAAGGTTCAAAAAGCACCAAAACATGATTTTTGGACATATTGGAGTGTATTGGGTGCGTTCGTGGCAAAAACTTACTTCTTGATTCGCGTGGCGAACGTTTGTCAATTAATGCCAATATTGGCATATATTGGCGCACACGGGTGCGATGCTTTTGACCGGAAAGAAATGGTTCAAAAAGCACCAAAACATGATTTTTGGACATATTGGAGTGTATTGGGTGCGTTCGTGGCAAAAAATTACTTCTTGATTCGCGCGGCGAACTTTTGTCCATTAATGCCAATATTGCCCCACACGGGTGCGATGTTTTTGACCGGAAAGAAAAGGTTCAAAAAGCACCAAAACATGATTTTTGGACATATTGGAGTGTATTGGGTGCGTTCGTGGCAAAAACTTACTTCTTGATTCGCGCGGTGAACTTTTGTCAATTAATGCCAATATTGGCATATATTGGCGCACACGGGTGCGATGCTTTTGACCGGAAAGAAATGGTTCAAAAAGCACCAAAACATGATTTTTGGACATATTGGAGTGTATTGGGTGCGTTCGTGGCAAAAACACACTTCTGGATTCGCGCGGCGAACTTTTGTCAATTAATGCCATTATTGCCCCACACGGGTGCGATGTTTTTGACCGGAAAGAAAAGGTTCAAAAAGCACCAAAACATGATTTTTGGACATATTGGAGTGTATTGGGTGCGTTCGTGGCAAAAACTTACTTCTTGATTCGCGTGGCGAACGTTTGTCAATTAATGCCAATATTGGCATATATTGGCGCACACGGGTGCGATGCTTTTGACCGGAAAGAAATGGTTCAAAAAGCACCAAAACATGATTTTTGGACATATTGGAGTGTATTGGGTGCATTCGTGGCAAAAACTTACTTCTTGATTCGCGCGGTGAACTTTTGTCAATTAATGCCAATATTGGCATATATTGGCTTACACGGGTGCGATGCTTTTGACCGGAAAGAAAAGGTTCAAAAAGCACCAAAACATGATTTTTGGACATATTGGAGTGTATTGGGTGCGTTCGTGGCAAAAACATACTTCTTGATTCGCGCGGCGAACTATTGTCCATTAATGCAAATATTGCCCCACACGGGTTCGATGTTTTTGACCGGAAAGAAAAGGTTCAAAAGGCACCAAAACATGATTTTTGGACATATTAGAGTGTATTGGGTGCGTTCGTGGCAAAAACTTACTTCTTGATTCGCGCGGCGAACTTTTGTCAATTAATGCCAATATTGGCATATATTGGCTCACACGGGTGCGATGCTTTTGACCGGAAAGAAAAGGTTCAAAAAGCACCAAAACATGATTTTTGGACATATTGGAGTGTATTGGGTGCGTTCGTGGCAAAAACATACTTCTTGATTCGCGTGGCGAACTTTTGTCAATTAATGCCAATATTGGCATATATTGGCGCACACGGGTGCGATGCTTTTCACCGGAAAGAAATGGTTCAAAAAGCACCAAAACATGATTTTTGGACATATTGGAGTGTATTGGGTGCGTTCGTGGCAAAAAATTACTTCTTGATTCGCGCGGCGAACTTTTGTCCATTAATGCCAATATTGCCCCACACGGGTGCGATGTTTTTGACCGGAAAGAAAAGGTTCAAAAAGCACCAAAACATGATTTTTGGACATATTGGAGTGTATTGGGTGCGTTCGTGGCAAAAACACACTTCTTGATTCGCGCGGCGAAGTTTTGTCAATTAATGCCAATATTGGCATATATTGGCCCACACGGGTGCGATGTTTTTGACCGGAATGAAACAGCTCAAAAAGCACCAAAACATGATTTTTGGACATATTGGAGTGTATTTTGTGCGTTCGTGGCAAAAACACACTTCTTGATTCGCGCGGCGAAGTTTTGTCAATTAATGCCAATATTGGCATATATTGGCCCACACGGGTGCGATGTTTTTGACCGGAATGAAAAAGCTCAAAAAGCACCAAAACATGATTTTTGGACATATTGGAGTGTATTGCGTGCGTTCGTGGCAAAAACACACTTCTTGATTCGCGCGGCGAACTTTTGTCCATTAATGCCAATATTGCCCCACACGGGTGCGATGTTTTTGACCGGAATGAAAAAGTTCAAAAAGCACCAAAACATGATTTTTGGACATATTGGAGTGTATTTGGTGCGTTTGTGGCAAAAACATACTTCTTGATTCGCACGGCGAACTTTTGTCAATTAATGCCAATATTGGCATATATTGGCTCACACGGGTGCGATGCTTTTGACCAGAAAGAAAAGGTTCAAAAAGCACCAAAACATGATTTTTGGACATATTGGAGTGTATTGGGTGCGTTCGTGGCAAAAACTTACTTCTTGATTCGCGCGGCGAACTTTTGTCAATTAATGCCAACATTGGCATATATTGGCTCACACGGGTGCGATTCTTTTGACCGGAAAGAAAAGGTTCAAAAAGCACCAAAACATGATTTTGGGACATATTGGAGTGTATTGGGTGCGTTCGTGGCAAAAACTTACTTCTTGATTCGCGCGGCGAACTTTTGTCCATTAATGCCAATATTGCCCCACACGGGTGCGATGTTTTTGACCGGAAAGAAAAGGTTCAAAAAGCACCAAAACATGATTTTTGGACATATTGGACTGTATTGGGTGCGTTCGTGGCAAAAACTTACTTCTTGATTCGCGCGGCGAACTTTTGTCCATTAATGCCAATGTTGGCATATATTGGCTCACACGGGTGCGATGTTTTTGACCGGAATGAAAAGGTTCAAAAAGCACCAAAACATGATTTTTGGACATATTGGAGTGTATTGGGTGCGTTCGTGGCAAAAACTTACTTCTTGATTCGCGCGGCGAACTTTTGTCCATTAATGCCAATATTGCCCCACACGGGTGCGATGTTTTTGACCGGAAAGAAAAGGTTCAAAAAGCACCAAAACATGATTTTTGGTCATATTGGAGTGTATTGGGTGCGTTCGTGGCAAAAACACACTTCTGGATTCGCGCGGTGAACTTTTGTCAATTAATGCCAATATTGGCATATATTGGCTCACACGGGTGCGATGTTTTTGACCAGAAAGAAAAGGTTCAAAAAGCACCAAAACATGATTTTTGGACATATTGGACTGTATTGGGTGCGTTCGTGGCAAAAACTTACTTCTTGATTCGCGCGGTGAACTTCTGTCAATTAATACCAATATTGGCATATATTGGCTCACACGAGTGCGATGCTTTTGACCGGAAAGAAAAGGTTCAAAAAGCACCAAAACATGATTTTTGGACAAATTGGAGTGTATTGGGTGCGTTCGTGGCAAAAACTTACTTCTTGATTCGCGCGGTAAACTTTTGTCCATTAATGCCAATATTGGCATATATTGGCTCACACGGGTGCGATGCTTTTGACCGGAAAGAAAAGGTTCAAAAAGCACCAAAACATGATTTTTGGACATATTGGAGTGTACTGGGTGCGTTCGTGGCAAAAACTTACTTCTTGATTCGCGCGGCAAACTTTTGTCCATTAATGCCAATATTGCCCCACACGGGTGCGATGTTTTTGACCGGAATGAAAAAGCTCAAAAAGCACCAAAACATGATTTTTGGACATATTGGAGTGTATTTTGTGCGTTCGTGGCAAAAACTTACTTTTTCATTCGCGCGGCGAACTTTTGTCCATTAATGCCAATATTGCCCCACACGGGTGCGATGTTTTTGACCGGAAAGAAAAAGTTCAAAAAGCACCAAAACATGATTTTTGGACATATTGGAGTGTATTGGGTGCGTTCGTGGCAAAAACTTACTTCTTGATTCGCGCGGCGAACTTTTGTCCATTAATGCCAATATTGCCCCACACGGGTGCGATGTTTTTGACCGGAAAGAAAAGGTTCAAAAAGCACCAAAACATGATTTTTGGACATATTGGAGTGTATTGGGTGCGTTCGTGGCAAAAACACACTTCTGGATTCGCGCGGTGATCTTTTGTCAATTAATGCCAATATTGGCATATATTGGCTCACACGGGTGCGATGTTTTTGACCAGAAAGAAAAGGTTCAAAAAGCACCAAAACATGATTTTTGGACATATTGGAGTGTATTGGGTGCGTTCGTGGAAAAAACTTACTTCTTGATTCGCGCGGTGAACTTCTGTCAATTAATGCCAATATTGGCATATATTGGCTCACACGAGTGCGATGCTTTTGACCGGAAAGAAAAGGTTCAAAAAGCACCAAAACATGATTTTTGGACATATTGGAGTGTATTGGGTGCGTTCGTGGTAAAAACTTACTTCTTGATTCGCGCGGCGAGCTTTTGTCCATTAATGCCAATATTGCCCCACACGGGTGCGATGTTTTTGACCAGAATGAAAAAGCTCAAAAAGCACCAAAACATGATTTTTGGACATATTGGAGTGTATTGGGTGCGTTCGTGGTAAAAACTTACTTCTTGATTCGCGCGGCGAACTTTTGTCAATTAATGCCAATATTGCCCCACACGGGTGCGATGTTTTTGACCGGAAAGAAAAAGGTTCAAAAAGCACCAAAATATGATTTTTGGACATATTGGACTGTATTGGGTGCGTTCGTGGCAAAAACTTACTTCTTGATTCGCGCGGCGAACTTTTGTCCATTAATGCCAATGTTGGCATATATTGGCTCACACGGGTGCGATGTTTTTGACCGGAATGAAAAGGTTCAAAAAGCACCAAAACATGATTTTTGGACATATTGGAGTGTATTGGGTGCGTTCGTGGCAAAAACTTACTTCTTGATTCGCGCGGCGAACTTTTGTCCATTAATGCCAATATTGCCCCACACGGGTGCGATGTTTTTGACCGGAAAGAAAAGGTTCAAAAAGCACCAAAACATGATTTTTGGACATATTGGAGTGTATTGGGTGCGTTCGTGGCAAAAACACACTTCTGGATTCGCGCGGTGAACTTTTGTCAATTAATGCCAATATTGGCATATATTGGCTCACACGGGTGCGATGTTTTTGACCAGAAAGAAAAGGTTCAAAAAGCACCAAAACATGATTTTTGGACATATTGGACTGTATTGGGTGCGTTCGTGGCAAAAACTTACTTCTTGATTCGCGCGGCGAACTTTTGTCAATTAATGCCAATATTGCCCCACACGGGTGCGATGTTTTTGACCGGAATGAAAAAGTTCAAAAAGCACCAAAACATGATTTTTGGAGATATTGGAGTGTATTGCGTGCGTTCGTGGCAAAAACACACTTCTTGATTCGCGCGGCGAAGTTTTGTCAATTAATGCCAATATTGGCATATATTGGCCCACACGGGTGCGATGTTTTTGACCGGAATGAAACAGCTCAAAAAGCACCAAAACATGATTTTTGGACATATTGGAGTGTATTTTGTGCGTTCGTGGCAAAAACACACTTCTTGATTCGCGCGGCGAAGTTTTGTCAATTAATGCCAATATTGGCATATATTGGCCCACACGGGTGCGATGTTTTTGACCGGAATGAAAAAGCTCAAAAAGCACCAAAACATGATTTTTGGACATATTGGAGTGTATTGCGTGCGTTCGTGGCAAAAACACACTTCTTGATTCGCGCGGCGAACTTTTGTCCATTAATGCCAATATTGCCCCACACGGGTGCGATGTTTTTGACCGGAATGAAAAAGTTCAAAAAGCACCAAAACATGATTTTTGGACATATTGGAGTGTATTTGGTGCGTTTGTGGCAAAAACATACTTCTTGATTCGCACGGCGAACTTTTGTCAATTAATGCCAATATTGGCATATATTGGCTCACACGGGTGCGATGCTTTTGACCAGAAAGAAAAGGTTCAAAAAGCACCAAAACATGATTTTTGGACATATTGGAGTGTATTGGGTGCGTTCGTGGCAAAAACTTACTTCTTGATTCGCGCGGCGAACTTTTGTCAATTAATGCCAACATTGGCATATATTGGCTCACACGGGTGCGATTCTTTTGACCGGAAAGAAAAGGTTCAAAAAGCACCAAAACATGATTTTGGGACATATTGGAGTGTATTGGGTGCGTTCGTGGCAAAAACTTACTTCTTGATTCGCGCGGCGAACTTTTGTCCATTAATGCCAATATTGCCCCACACGGGTGCGATGTTTTTGACCGGAAAGAAAAGGTTCAAAAAGCACCAAAACATGATTTTTGGTCATATTGGAGTGTATTGGGTGCGTTCGTGGCAAAAACACACTTCTGGATTCGCGCGGTGAACTTTTGTCAATTAATGCCAATATTGGCATATATTGGCTCACACGGGTGCGATGTTTTTGACCGGAAAGAAAAGGTTCAAAAAGCACCAAAACATGATTTTTGGACATATTGGACTGTATTGGGTGCGTTCGTGGCAAAAACTTACTTCTTGATTCGCGCGGCGAACTTTTGTCCATTAATGCCAATGTTGGCATATATTGGCTCACACGGGTGCGATGTTTTTGACCGGAATGAAAAGGTTCAAAAAGCACCAAAACATGATTTTTGGACATATTGGAGTGTATTGGGTGCGTTCGTGGCAAAAACTTACTTCTTGATTCGCGCGGCGAACTTTTGTCCATTAATGCCAATATTGCCCCACACGGGTGCGATGTTTTTGACCGGAAAGAAAAGGTTCAAAAAGCACCAAAACATGATTTTTGGTCATATTGGAGTGTATTGGGTGCGTTCGTGGCAAAAACACACTTCTGGATTCGCGCGGTGAACTTTTGTCAATTAATGCCAATATTGGCATATATTGGCTCACACGGGTGCGATGTTTTTGACCAGAAAGAAAAGGTTCAAAAAGCACCAAAACATGATTTTTGGACATATTGGACTGTATTGGGTGCGTTCGTGGCAAAAACTTACTTCTTGATTCGCGCGGTGAACTTCTGTCAATTAATGCCAATATTGGCATATATTGGCTCACACGAGTGCGATGCTTTTGACCGGAAAGAAAATGTTCAAAAAGCACCAAAACATGATTTTTGGACATATTGGAGTGTATTGGGTGCGTTCGTGGCAAAAACTTACTTCTTGATTCGCGCGGTGAACTTTTGTCCATTAATGCCAATATTGGCATATATTGGCTCACACGGGTGCGATGCTTTTGACCGGAAAGAAAAGGTTCAAAAAGCACCAAAACATGATTTTTGGACATATTGGAGTGTACTGGGTGCGTTCGTGGCAAAAACTTACTTCTTGATTCGCGCGGCAAACTTTTGTCCATTAATGCCAATATTGCCCCACACGGGTGCGATGTTTTTGACCGGAATGAAAAAGCTCAAAAAGCACCAAAACATGATTTTTGGACATATTGGAGTGTATTTTGTGCGTTCGTGGCAAAAACTTACTTTTTCATTCGCGCGGCGAACTTTTGTCCATTAATGCCAATATTGCCCCACACGGGTGCGATGTTTTTGACCGGAAAGAAAAAGTTCAAAAAGCACCAAAACATGATTTTTGGACATATTGGAGTGTATTGGGTGCGTTCGTGGCAAAAACTTACTTCTTGATTCGCGCGGCGAACTTTTGTCCATTAATGCCAATATTGCCCCACACGGGTGCGATGTTTTTGACCGGAAAGAAAAGGTTCAAAAAGCACCAAAACATGATTTTTGGACATATTGGAGTGTATTGGGTGCGTTCGTGGCAAAAACACACTTCTGGATTCGCGCGGTGATCTTTTGTCAATTAATGCCAATATTGGCATATATTGGCTCACACGGGTGCGATGTTTTTGACCAGAAAGAAAAGGTTCAAAAAGCACCAAAACATGATTTTTGGACATATTGGAGTGTATTGGGTGCGTTCGTGGCAAAAACTTACTTCTTGATTCGCGCGGCGAACTTTTGTCAATTAATGCCAACATTGGCATATATTGGCTCACACGGGTGCGATTCTTTTGACCGGAAAGAAAAGGTTCAAAAAGCACCAAAACATGATTTTTGGACATATTGGAGTGTATTGGGTGCGTTCGTGGTAAAAACTTACTTCTTGATTCGCGCGGCGAGCTTTTGTCCATTAATGCCAATATTGCCCCACACGGGTGCGATGTTTTTGACCAGAATGAAAAAGCTCAAAAAGCACCAAAACATGATTTTTGGACATATTGGAGTGTATTGGGTGCGTTCGTGGTAAAAACTTACTTCTTGATTCGCGCGGCGAACTTTTGTCAATTAATGCCAATATTGCCCCACACGGGTGCGATGTTTTTGACCGGAAAGAAAAAGGTTCAAAAAGCACCAAAATATGATTTTTGGACATATTGGACTGTATTGGGTGCGTTCGTGGCAAAAACTTACTTCTTGATTCGCGCGGCGAACTTTTGTCCATTAATGCCAATGTTGGCATATATTGGCTCACACGGGTGCGATGTTTTTGACCGGAATGAAAAGGTTCAAAAAGCACCAAAACATGATTTTTGGACATATTGGAGTGTATTGGGTGCGTTCGTGGCAAAAACTTACTTCTTGATTCGCGCGGCGAACTTTTGTCCATTAATGCCAATATTGCCCCACACGGGTGCGATGTTTTTGACCGGAAAGAAAAGGTTCAAAAAGCACCAAAACATGATTTTTGGACATATTGGAGTGTATTGGGTGCGTTCGTGGCAAAAACACACTTCTGGATTCGCGCGGTGAACTTTTGTCAATTAATGCCAATATTGGCATATATTGGCTCACACGGGTGCGATGTTTTTGACCAGAAAGAAAAGGTTCAAAAAGCACCAAAACATGATTTTTGGACATATTGGACTGTATTGGGTGCGTTCGTGGCAAAAACTTACTTCTTGATTCGCGCGGCGAACTTTTGTCAATTAATGCCAATATTGCCCCACACGGGTGCGATGTTTTTGACCGGAATGAAAAAGTTCAAAAAGCACCAAAACATGATTTTTGGAGATATTGGAGTGTATTGCGTGCGTTCGTGGCAAAAACACACTTCTTGATTCGCGCGGCGAAGTTTTGTCAATTAATGCCAATATTGGCATATATTGGCCCACACGGGTGCGATGTTTTTGACCGGAATGAAACAGCTCAAAAAGCACCAAAACATGATTTTTGGACATATTGGAGTGTATTTTGTGCGTTCGTGGCAAAAACACACTTCTTGATTCGCGCGGCGAAGTTTTGTCAATTAATGCCAATATTGGCATATATTGGCCCACACGGGTGCGATGTTTTTGACCGGAATGAAAAAGCTCAAAAAGCACCAAAACATGATTTTTGGACATATTGGAGTGTATTGCGTGCGTTCGTGGCAAAAACACACTTCTTGATTCGCGCGGCGAACTTTTGTCCATTAATGCCAATATTGCCCCACACGGGTGCGATGTTTTTGACCGGAATGAAAAAGTTCAAAAAGCACCAAAACATGATTTTTGGACATATTGGAGTGTATTTGGTGCGTTTGTGGCAAAAACATACTTCTTAATTCGCACGGCGAACTTTTGTCAATTAATGCCAATATTGGCATATATTGGCTCACACGGGTGCGATGCTTTTGACCAGAAAGAAAAGGTTCAAAAAGCACCAAAACATGATTTTTGGACATATTGGAGTGTATTGGGTGCGTTCGTGGCAAAAACTTACTTCTTGATTCGCGCGGCGAACTTTTGTCAATTAATGTCAACATTGGCATATATTGGCTCACACGGGTGCGATTCTTTTGACCGGAAAGAAAAGGTTCAAAAAGCACCAAAACATGATTTTGGGACATATTGGAGTGTATTGGGTGCGTTCGTGGCAAAAACTTACTTCTTGATTCGCGCGGCGAACTTTTGTCCATTAATGCCAATATTGCCCCACACGGGTGCGATGTTTTTGACCGGAAAGAAAAGGTTCAAAAAGCACCAAAACATGATTTTTGGACATATTGGACTGTATTGGGTGCGTTCGTGGCAAAAACTTACTTCTTGATTCGCGCGGCGAACTTTTGTCCATTAATGCCAATGTTGGCATATATTGGCTCACACGGGTGCGATGTTTTTGACCGGAATGAAAAGGTTCAAAAAGCACCAAAACATGATTTTTGGACATATTGGAGTGTATTGGGTGCGTTCGTGGCAAAAACTTACTTCTTGATTCGCGCGGCGAACTTTTGTCCATTAATGCCAATATTGCCCCACACGGGTGCGATGTTTTTGACCGGAAAGAAAAGGTTCAAAAAGCACCAAAACATGATTTTTGGTCATATTGGAGTGTATTGGGTGCGTTCGTGGCAAAAACACACTTCTGGATTCGCGCGGTGAACTTTTGTCAATTAATGCCAATATTGGCATATATTGGCTCACACGGGTGCGATGTTTTTGACCAGAAAGAAAAGGTTCAAAAAGCACCAAAACATGATTTTTGGACATATTGGACTGTGTTGGGTGCGTTCGTGGCAAAAACTTACTTCTTGATTCGCGCGGTGAACTTCTGTCAATTAATACCAATATTGGCATATATTGGCTCACACGAGTGCGATGCTTTTGACCGGAAAGAAAAGGTTCAAAAAGCACCAAAACATGATTTTTGGACAAATTGGAGTGTATTGGGTGCGTTCGTGGCAAAAACTTACTTCTTGATTCGCGCGGTGAACTTTTGTCCATTAATGCCAATATTGGCATATATTGGCTCACACGGGTGCGATGCTTTTGACCGGAAAGAAAAGGTTCAAAAAGCACGAAAACATGATTTTTGGACATATTGGAGTGTACTGGGTGCGTTCGTGGCAAAAACTTACTTCTTGATTCGCGCGGCAAACTTTTGTCCATTAATGCCAATATTGCCCCACACGGGTGCGATGTTTTTGACCGGAATGAAAAAGCTCAAAAAGCACCAAAACATGATTTTTGGACATATTGGAGTGTATTTTGTGCGTTCGTGGCAAAAACTTACTTTTTCATTCGCGCGGCGAACTTTTGTCCATTAATGCCAATATTGCCCCACACGGGTGCGATGTTTTTGACCGGAAAGAAAAAGTTCAAAAAGCACCAAAACATGATTTTTGGACATATTGGAGTGTATTAGGTGCGTTCGTGGCAAAAACTTACTTCTTGATTCGCGCGGCGAACTTTTGTCCATTAATGCCAATATTGCCCCACACGGGTGCGATGTTTTTGACCGGAAAGAAAAGGTTCAAAAAGCACCAAAACATGATTTTTGGACATATTGGAGTGTATTGGGTGCGTTCGTGGCAAAAACACACTTCTGGATTCGCGCGGTGATCTTTTGTCAATTAATGCCAATATTGGCATATATTGGCTCACACGGGTGCGATGTTTTTGACCAGAAAGAAAAGGTTCAAAAAGCACCAAAACATGATTTTTGGACATATTGGAGTGTATTGGGTGCGTTCGTGGCAAAAACACACTTCTGGATTCGCGCGGTGATCTTTTGTCAATTAATGCCAATATTGGCATATATTGGCTCACACGGGTGCGATGTTTTTGACCAGAAAGAAAAGGTTCAAAAAGCACCAAAACATGATTTTTGGACATATTGGACTGTATTGGGTGCGTTCGTGGCAAAAACTTACTTCTTGATTCGCGCGGCGAACTTTTGTCAATTAATGCCAATATTGCCCCACACGGGTGCGATGTTTTTGACCGGAATGAAAAAGTTCAAAAAGCACCAAAACATGATTTTTGGAGATATTGGAGTGTATTGCGTGCGTTCGTGGCAAAAACACACTTCTTGATTCGCGCGGCGAAGTTTTGTCAATTAATGCCAATATTGGCATATATTGGCCCACACGGGTGCGATGTTTTTGACCGGAATGAAACAGCTCAAAAAGCACCAAAACATGATTTTTGGACATATTGGAGTGTATTTTGTGCGTTCGTGGCAAAAACACACTTCTTGATTCGCGCGGCGAAGTTTTGTCAATTAATGCCAATATTGGCATATATTGGCCCACACGGGTGCGATGTTTTTGACCGGAATGAAAAAGCTCAAAAAGCACCAAAACATGATTTTTGGACATATTGGAGTGTATTGCGTGCGTTCGTGGCAAAAACACACTTCTTGATTCGCGCGGCGAACTTTTGTCCATTAATGCCAATATTGCCCCACACGGGTGCGATGTTTTTGACCGGAATGAAAAAGTTCAAAAAGCACCAAAACATGATTTTTGGACATATTGGAGTGTATTTGGTGCGTTTGTGGCAAAAACATACTTCTTGATTCGCACGGCGAACTTTTGTCAATTAATGCCAATATTGGCATATATTGGCTCACACGGGTGCGATGCTTTTGACCAGAAAGAAAAGGTTCAAAAAGCACCAAAACATGATTTTTGGACATATTGGAGTGTATTGGGTGCGTTCGTGGCAAAAACTTACTTCTTGATTCGCGCGGCGAACTTTTGTCAATTAATGCCAACATTGGCATATATTGGCTCACACGGGTGCGATTCTTTTGACCGGAAAGAAAAGGTTCAAAAAGCACCAAAACATGATTTTGGGACATATTGGAGTGTATTGGGTGCGTTCGTGGCAAAAACTTACTTCTTGATTCGCGCGGCGAACTTTTGTCCATTAATGCCAATATTGCCCCACACGGGTGCGATGTTTTTGACCGGAAAGAAAAGGTTCAAAAAGCACCAAAACATGATTTTTGGACATATTGGACTGTATTGGGTGCGTTCGTGGCAAAAACTTACTTCTTGATTCGCGCGGCGAACTTTTGTCCATTAATGCCAATGTTGGCATATATTGGCTCACACGGGTGCGATGTTTTTGACCGGAATGAAAAGGTTCAAAAAGCACCAAAACATGATTTTTGGACATATTGGAGTGTATTGGGTGCGTTCGTGGCAAAAACTTACTTCTTGATTCGCGCGGCGAACTTTTGTCCATTAATGCCAATATTGCCCCACACGGGTGCGATGTTTTTGACCGGAAAGAAAAGGTTCAAAAAGCACCAAAACATGATTTTTGGACATATTGGAGTGTATTGGGTGCGTTCGTGGCAAAAACACACTTCTGGATTCGTGCGGTGATCTTTTGTCAATTAATGCCAATATTGGCATATATTGGCTCACACGGGTGCGATGTTTTTGACCAGAAAGAAAAGGTTCAAAAAGCACCAAAACATGATTTTTGGACATATTGGAGTGTATTGGGTGCGTTCGTGGAAAAAACTTACTTCTTGATTCGCGCGGTGAACTTCTGTCAATTAATGCCAATATTGGCATATATTGGCTCACACGAGTGCGATGCTTTTGACCGGAAAGAAAAGGTTCAAAAAGCACCAAAACATGATTTTTGGACATATTGGAGTGTATTGGGTGCGTTCGTGGCAAAAACTTACTTCTTGATTCGCGCGGTGAACTTTTGTCCATTAATGCCAATATTGGCATATATTGGCTCACACAGGTGCGATGCTTTTGACCGGAAAGAAAAGGTTCAAAAAGCACCAAAACATGATTTTTGGACATATTGGAGTGTACTGGGTGCGTTCGTGGCAAAAACTTACTTCTTGATTCGCGCGGCAAACTTTTATCCATTAATGCCAATATTGCCCCACACGGGTGCGATGTTTTTGACCGGAATGAAAAAGCTTAAAAAGCACCAAAACATGATTTTTGGACATATTGGAGTGTATTTTGTGCGTTCGTGGCAAAAACTTACTTTTTCATTCGCGCGGCGAACTTTTGTCCATTAATGCCAATATTGCCCCACACGGGTGCGATGTTTTTGACCGGAAAGAAAAGGTTCAAAAAGCACCAAAACATGATTTTTGGACATATTGGAGTGTATTGGGTGCGTTCGTGGCAAAAACTTACTTCTTGATTCGCGCGGCGAACTTTTGTCCATTAATGCCAATATTGCCCCACACGGGTGCGATGTTTTTGACCGGAAAGAAAAGGTTCAAAAAGCACCAAAACATGATTTTTGGACATATTGGAGTGTATTGGGTGCGTTCGTGGCAAAAACTTACTTCTTGATTCGCGCGGTGAACTTTTGTCCATTAATGCCAATATTGGCATATATTGGCTCACACGGGTGCGATGCTTTTGACCGGAAAGAAAAGGTTCAAAAAGCACCAAAACATGATTTTTGGACATATTGGAGTGTACTGGGTGCGTTCGTGGCAAAAACTTACTTCTTGATTCGCGCGGCAAACTTTTATCCATTAATGCCAATATTGCCCCACATGGGTGCGATGTTTTTGACCGGAATGAAAAAGCTCAAAAAGCACCAAAACATGATTTTTGGACATATTGGAGTGTATTTTGTGCGTTCGTGGCAAAAACTTTCTTTTTCATTCGCGCGGCGAACTTTTGTCCATTAATGCCAATATTGCCCCACACGGGTGCGATGTTTTTGACCGGAAAGAAAAGGTTCAAAAAGCACCAAAACATGATTTTTGGACATATTGGACTGTATTGGGTGCTTTCGTGGCAAAAACTTCTTCTTGATTCGCGCGGCGAACTTTTGTCCATTAATGCCAATGTTGGCATATATTGGCTCACACGGGTGCGATGTTTTTGACCGGAATGAAAAGGTTCAAAAAGCACCAAAACATGATTTTTGGACATATTGGAGTGTATTGGGTGCGTTCGTGGCAAAAACTTACTTCTTGATTCGCGCGGCGAACTTTTGTCCATTAATGCCAATATTGCCCCACACGGGTGCGATGTTTTTGACCGGAAAGAAAAGGTTCAAAAAGCACCAAAACATGATTTTTGGACATATTGGACTGTATTGGGTGCGTTCGTGGCAAAAACTTACTTCTTGATTCGCGCGGCGAACTTTTGTCCATTAATGCCAATATTGCCCCACACGGGTGCGATGTTTTTGACCGGAAAGAAAAGGTTCAAAAAGCACCAAAACATGATTTTTGGACATATTGGAGTGTATTGGGTGCGTTCGTGGCAAAAACTTACTTCTTGATTCGCGCGGTGAACTTTTGTCCATTAATGCCAATATTGGCATATATTGGCTCACACAGGTGCGATGCTTTTGACCGGAAAGAAAAGGTTCAAAAAGCACCAAAACATGATTTTTGGACATATTGGAGTGTACTGGGTGCGTTCGTGGCAAAAACTTACTTCTTGATTCGCGCGGCAAACTTTTATCCATTAATGCCAATATTGCCCCACACGGGTGCGATGTTTTTGACCGGAATGAAAAAGCTTAAAAAGCACCAAAACATGATTTTTGGACATATTGGAGTGTATTTTGTGCGTTCGTGGCAAAAACTTACTTTTTCATTCGCGCGGCGAACTTTTGTCCATTAATGCCAATATTGCCCCACACGGGTGCGATGTTTTTGACCGGAAAGAAAAGGTTCAAAAAGCACCAAAACATGATTTTTGGACATATTGGAGTGTATTGGGTGCGTTCGTGGCAAAAACTTACTTCTTGATTCGCGCGGCGAACTTTTGTCCATTAATGCCAATATTGCCCCACACGGGTGCGATGTTTTTGACCGGAAAGAAAAGGTTCAAAAAGCACCAAAACATGATTTTTGGACATATTGGAGTGTATTGGGTGCGTTCGTGGCAAAAACTTACTTCTTGATTCGCGCGGTGAACTTTTGTCCATTAATGCCAATATTGGCATATATTGGCTCACACGGGTGCGATGCTTTTGACCGGAAAGAAAAGGTTCAAAAAGCACCAAAACATGATTTTTGGACATATTGGAGTGTACTGGGTGCGTTCGTGGCAAAAACTTACTTCTTGATTCGCGCGGCAAACTTTTATCCATTAATGCCAATATTGCCCCACATGGGTGCGATGTTTTTGACCGGAATGAAAAAGCTCAAAAAGCACCAAAACATGATTTTTGGACATATTGGAGTGTATTTTGTGCGTTCGTGGCAAAAACTTTCTTTTTCATTCGCGCGGCGAACTTTTGTCCATTAATGCCAATATTGCCCCACACGGGTGCGATGTTTTTGACCGGAAAGAAAAGGTTCAAAAAGCACCAAAACATGATTTTTGGACATATTGGACTGTATTGGGTGCGTTCGTGGCAAAAACTTCTTCTTGATTCGCGCGGCGAACTTTTGTCCATTAATGCCAATGTTGGCATATATTGGCTCACACGGGTGCGATGTTTTTGACCGGAATGAAAAGGTTCAAAAAGCACCAAAACATGATTTTTGGACATATTGGAGTGTATTGGGTGCGTTCGTGGCAAAAACTTACTTCTTGATTCGCGCGGCGAACTTTTGTCCATTAATGCCAATATTGCCCCACACGGGTGCGATGTTTTTGACCGGAAAGAAAAGGTTCAAAAAGCACCAAAACATGATTTTTGGACATATTGGAGTGTATTGGGTGCGTTCGTGGCAAAAACACACTTCTGGATTCGCGCGGTGAACTTTTGTCAATTAATCCCAATATTGGCATATATTGGCTCACACGGGTGCGATGTTTTTGACCAGAAAGAAAAGGTTCAAAAAGCACCAAAACATGATTTTTGGACATATTGGACTGTATTGGGTGCGTTCGTGGCAAAAACTTACTTCTTGATTCGCGCGGTGAACTTCTGTCAATTAATGCCAATATTGGCATATATTGGCTCACACGAGTGCGATGCTTTTGACCGGAAAGAAAAGGTTCAAAAAGCACCAAAACATGATTTTTGGACATATTGGAGTGTATTGGGTGCGTTCGTGGCAAAAACTTACTTCTTGATTCGCGCGGTGAACTTTTGTCCATTAATGCCAATATTGGCATATATTGGCTCACACGGGTGCGATGCTTTTGACCGGAAAGAAAAGGTTCAAAAAGCACCAAAACATGATTTTTGGACATATTGGAGTGTACTGGGTGCGTTCGTGGCAAAAACTTACTTCTTGATTCGCGCGGCGAATTTTTGTCAATTAATGCCAATATTGCCCCACACGGGTGCGATGTTTTTGACCGGAAAGAAAAGGTTCAAAAAGCACCAAAACAAGATTTTTCGACATATTGGAGTGTACTGGGTGCGTTCGTGGCGAAAACTTACTTCTTGGTTCGCGCGGCCAACTTTTGTCAATTAATGCCAATATTGCCCCACACGGGTGCGATGTTTTTGACCGGAATGAAAAAGCTCAAAAAGCACCAAATCATGATTTTTGGACATATTGGAATGTATTTTGTGCGTTCGTGGCAAAAACTTACTTCTTGATTCGCGCGGCGAACTTTTGTCCATTAATGCCAATATTGCACCACACGGGTGTGATGTTTTTGACCGGAAAGAAAAGGTTCAAAAAGCACCAAAACATGATTTTTGGACATAATGGACTGTATTGGGTGCGATCGTTGCAAAAACTTACTTCTTGATTCGCGCGGTGAACTTTTGTCCATTAATGCCAATATTGCCCCACATTGGTGCGATGTTTTGACCGGAAAGAAAAGGTTCAAAAAGCACCAAAACATGATTTTTGGACATATTGGAATGTATTTTGTGCGTTCGTGGCAAAAACTTACTTCTTGATTCGCACGGCGAACTTTTGCTCATTAATGCCAATATTGCCCCACACGGGTGCGATGTTTTTGACCGGAAAGAAATAGTTCAAAAAGCACCAAAACATGATTTTTGGACATATTGGAATGTATTTTGTGCGTTCGTGGCAAAAACTTACTTCTTGATTCGCGCGGCGAACTTTTGTCCATTAATGCCAATATATTAGTGTAATCAGGTGGGTGCATTTATGCCAATAAATTTTCCAATGAAAGGACGCAAAACCTCATTCATCAACCTCATGAAAGTGCTGGGTGCATTAGTTAAACCAAAAGGCATCACTAACCACTCATACAACCCAAACTTCGTTTTAAATGCTGGTTTCCATTCATCACCCAACTTCATACGAATCTGGTGGTAACCACTACGCAAATCAACTTTGGAGAACACAATAGAGCCACTCAATTCATCAAGCATATCATCTAACCTAGGAATAGGATGACGATATCGAATGGTAATGTTATTAATAGCTCTACAATCAACACACATACGCCATGAACCATCTTTCTTTGGTACCAAAATTACCGGAACCGCACATGGACTAAGAGACTCGCGTACATACCCTTTATCAAGCAACTCATGAACTTGACGCTGAATCTCTTTGGTTTCCTCAGGGTTGGTTCGGTATGGCGCACGGTTCGGTATGGAAGCACCTGGGATCAAGTCGATTTGATGCTCAATGCCGCGCACCGGTGGCAGCCCCGGTGGCACTTCCTTGGGAAACACATCAGAGTACTCCTGCAAAATGTTAGCAACAGCAGGGGGCAAAGAATGCTGCATATCGTGAAGTGAAATCAAAGCATCTTTGCATACCAAAGCATAGGCAACTGAAGGTGATGCAATCAACTCAGTAATATCAGATTTAGTAGCAAGTAAGCATTTGGGTTTCAAATTGATTGTCTCAGGTTTCTTGCCATCAGATTGGGCTTTTTTTATCACTCTCACATTTGGATTTGGCAGCCTTAGCAACATCATCACGCAAAATATCTTCAGGAGACATGGGATGCAACACAATTTTCTTATCATGGTACAGAAAAGAGTACTGGTTGGACCTACCATGATGCATAGAATCCCTATCAAATTGCCATGGTCTACCTAGCAGAATATTACATGCTTGCATGGGCACAACATCACATTCAACAACATCATGGTAATTTCCAATTGCAAAATTAATGTGCACCAGTTTTGTTACCTTCGCCTTACCACTGTTGTTCAACCATTGGATGTAGTATGGATGTGGGTGCGGTTTGGTGCTAAGTGCAAGCTTCCCCACCATCTCGCTGCTAGCCAAGTTGTTGCAGCTACCTCCATCAATGATCATGCGGCAACAACGCTCTTTGACGACACACTTTGTTTGGAACAACGTGTGTCGCTGATTTTGCTCCGCCTTCTCCATTTGTGCGCTAAGGACACGCTGCACAATGAGGCTCTCATAGTGATCCGCAAATGCAGCCCCAATGTGCTCTTCCGGTGGCTCATTATCTGCATGGTCAGCCGCAAGCAAAGCAAGTGTATCATCATCGAAATCACTAGCAGAGGAGTACTCACCATCGTTTTTGACTACCAAAACTCGCTTGCTAGGGCAGTCACGCTGCACATGCCCAAAGCCCTTGCAACGGTGGCACTGAACATCTCTCATTCGGCCTGTGGATGCCATTGAAGAAGCACTCGGTGCTGGCTGAGCGGCCTTTGTCGCTGACTTGTCACTAGATGGAGGAGGTGCTGCTCGACTGGTTGTGGGTGTGGAAGATGGAGAAGCAGTACGGCCGGCTGGAGGAGTGGTGCGTGTCTGCCATGATGAAGTTTTACCTGCAGAAAAATTAGCCTTGGCACTAGCACGTCGTCCTTGCACTTCCCTTTCAGCCTTACAAGCAAGATGAAACAATCGGGTCATATTAGTGTAATCTTTATAGTCTACGATGTCATAAATCTCGCGGTTTAACCCACCCAAAAATCTAGCCATGGCAGCGTCCTCAGTTTCCTCTAAATTACAACGAAGCAAGCCCATTTGTAACTCCTGATAATATTCCTCTACACTTTTCGCACCCTGTCTCAATTGTTGCAATCTATTCAGCAAGTCACGTGCATAGTAAGAAGGAACAAATCTAGCCCGCATGACCCGTTTCAAAGCATCCCAAGTTTGTGGCATGTTATTAGGATTTTTCTTGCCATGTTCTATCCACCAAACCGAAGCAAAATCGGTGAACTCACTCGTAGCAGCTCTAACTCTAGTGTTCTCAGGAAACTCATGGCATGCAAATTTTTGGTCAACAGCAATCTCCCAAGAGAGGTACGCATCAGGATCATATTTTCCATCAAAAGGAGGAATCTTAAATTTAATTTTAGAAAAAGCATCATCATTGTTGCGTACCTCGCGTCGGCGGCGACCACCCATACCTCGTCGATTGTTGTGTAGCCGTCGACGATCTTGAGCATCTCGATCATCTTGTTCAGTGTCAGCAATATATTCATCCTCTAAATTATCCTCGACGTACTCTCCGTCAATGTCATCGTCATTACCCCCACCATTGCCTCCAGCATTGAGAGCATCAAAATGCCTCACAAGAGCAGCAAGGCTAGTGTCAATGCGGGCGACCGCTGTCTCCAACCCTGTAAGCTTAGTGTTTGTGGAGATCTGCGTGGACTCCAATTGTCCAATCTTCTCATTTGTCACCTGCAAATCTGTATCAAGTCCTTCTGTGTGCTGCTTCACTTGCCTTGTAAAGTATTGGATGATGCCTTTGGTGCGTGGGGAATGAGATGCACCCTCCTCATCTTTATCCTCTGGACCTGCCATGGTTTAGAAATGAAGGACAACAAAACAATGGAGGATGTAATGTAAGCCCTACACAACTATTGGGATGTAGCTTTTGCAAGACGCTCACTCTCACTTCACTCGCAGCTTGTCTCACAAGCTCTTACCAGTTCTTACCTTGCCCGCAGGAGGGGGACAGCAACACCACAAGTTAGCAACCGTGGAACGAGGTGTATCGGTGCTGTAGCAACAAGACCTGTCAAGCTGTAGTCGGGTTTGTGGTGGAGCTGTTGGTGGGCTGAAAGCAATGCTCAAGAGAAAACTAGAAACCACATTAGCCAAAGCAAATTGAATAATCGCTCAAGGGTATAGTGTACAGTGCTGGTCCTAGGCTAGTCGAAGTAGAGATGCGAGCCTAACCACAAAGGACGCCACAAAACACAAACCCAAACAGCAACGAAAACAAGAACCGGTGGTAGAAGGTGGTGACAAAGGGGGAATGGTGTGGTGTGCTCGCTGGATCCACTTTTTTTTTTTTGCTTGCTCTCTCTAGTGCTGAGGAGAGAGGCACAACTTTTTTTTTTTTGATATTTTTTTCACAACCAGGAGCACACTAGAACCAACCACAGAAAATCTTATCTCAAACGGACAAAGTATGAAGCTTGTAGAATTTTTTTAAAGTTCTATGCGAATAGGTCCCGAAGCTTCTCGCCACAAAAACAGAATTTTGCAAGAGGAATTTGGCGATTTTAAATTTGCCGAACCCAGCAAAGCAGGGGAGAATCGGATGTAACTTTTTTTGTAGATGTCCGTGGATATATTATAAGCCTAATTTCGAGTCCGTATGAAAAAGATATGACTGTTTTAAGGAAGGTCACTCGAATCAGGGTTCTATTTCCTTTCTAGTGGCGGCAGGATACAAGGCAACTAACAAAAGCTATCGGCAACAGATCAAACACAAATAGAAAGTGATTTGGTGGGTGACTGCGACGGTGGTGACGGTGGTGATGACGGCAAAATTGATGAAGGTGGCGATGTGCGGTGGTGGCAAGAACTGGAAACTCTAATCGCCTAACACTAAGACCAGCAAATTAACACAACCGATGCAATCGAAAACTCAACAAGCCTTAACTAAGCAGTACTAGTGAAAAGGCACAATGGTCTATAGGATCATGGAAAAACTAATCTACTATTTTTTTTGTTGGTCTTTTCTGGACTATAGGAAAAAAAAATTAATGACGAAGGGAAGGGTAAATTCTCTCACCGATGAACCACGCTCTGATACCACCTGATGCGAACCCGCTAGGGTTTGTGGCCCGATCTTTCGATGAGAGGTAAGGGATAACTCGATTAGATGAAGTCGACGTTCACGGCCCGACTACAACTGTCCAAAGACGCTGCGCCTTAGCAACCGATACACCGTCTCCAATGGTCGCCGCGAACTTGTGGTGCGCGTCAACCCGGCCATGAGGGCACTCGTCCTGCAAGCAATCGAAGAACAAGCAAGAACAAGTAGGACAAGCACTGAGATTGCTAGAAAAAGATGAAAGTTTCACTATCAAACACAATATGGTGGGGTTCCGATTACAGGCAGACGGGCGGTTTAGCCAACACGCGCGCTACGAGCCGGTAGCAAGAAGCTATCTCTATCATCAAAACCCGCCTGTTCTTGGCGGCGACTAGAGGTATAAAAAGAGGGGAAGAACGACCATAGGGTCGTGCTCCAACCCTAGGACGCGCCCCTAATGGGCCCAACATGGATACACAGCCCATTGGGCCAAAAGAGGTGACGCAGCACCATGGACAAAAAATAGTCGGGAGTAAAATGACAATTGCGGCCGCTCCAGAACAGATATGGACATGTGGCTGGATCCATTTGAAAGTAGACTTGATAAGCTTTCCATGAAGTACTTGCACGCCCAAATCGGAGTTCGCATGAAGTCGTGGCGGCCGTCAGAAGTTGGCGCTGCCCTGCAGTCCGAATCCACCCCGCGCGAATCCTCTTCCCTTTGGATCCTCTCCATCGTTCCTGAGTAAAACACGAGTGCACGCGTCTCCGAGGTATAAAGACGAGGAATATGAACTCAAGAAAGAACACACCTGATAATTTAGTTGACGTGCACGAGCGCGGGTAATAGGACCATCATGCTGTATATGGGGGGACGTGGATGTATCGATGGTGTTGATGTCCTCATCACTTAGCAACATCATCACGCAAAATATCTTCAGGAGACATGGGATGCAACACAATTTTCTTATCATGGTACAGAAAAGAGTACTGGTTTGACCTACCATG
Source organism: Oryza sativa Japonica Group (assembly GCF_034140825.1). NCBI lineage: Eukaryota > Viridiplantae > Streptophyta > Magnoliopsida > Poales > Poaceae > Oryza > Oryza sativa. The sequence goes on along the minus strand of NC_089045.1, from coordinate 12,884,493 downwards.
ATGCATAGAATCCCTATCAAATTGCCATGGTCTACCTAGTAGAATATTACATGCTTGCATGGGCACAACATCACATTCAACAACATCATGGTAATTTCCAATTGCAAAATTAATGTGCACCAGTTTTGTTACCTTCGCCTTACCACTGTTGTTCAGCCATTGTATGGATGTGGGTGCGGTTTGGTGCTAAGTGCAAGCTTCTCCACCATCTCGCTGCTAGCCAAGTTGTTGCAGCTACCTCCATCAATGATCATGCGGCAACAACGCTCTTTGACGACACACTTTGTTTGGAACAACGTGTGTCGCTGATTTTGCTCCCGCCTTCTCCATTTGTGCGCTAAGGACACGCTGCACAATGAGGCTCTCATAGTGATCCGCAAATGCAGCCCCAATGTGCTCTTCCGGTGGCTCATTATCTGCATGGTCAGCCGCAAGCAAAGCAAGTGTATCATCATCGAAATCACTAGCAGAGGAGTACTCACCATCGTTTTTGACTACCAAAACTCGCTTGCTAGGGCAGTCACGCTGCACATGCCCAAAGCCCTTGCAACGGTGGCACTGAACATCTCTCATTTGGCCTATGGATGCCATTGAAGAAGCACTCGGTGCTGGCTGAGCAGCCTTTGTCGCTGACTTGTCACTAGATGGAGGAGGTGCTGCTCGACTGGTTGTGGGTGTGGAAGATAGAGAAGCAATACGGCCGGCCGGAGGAGTGGTGCGTTGCCATGATGAAGTTTTACCTGTAGAAAAATTAGCCTTGGCACTAGCACGTCGTCCCTGCACTTCCCTTTCAGCCTTACAAGCAAGATGAAACAATCGGGTCATATTAGTGTAATCTTTATAGTCTACGATGTCATAAATCTCGCGGTTTAACCCACCCAAAAATCTAGCCATGGCAGCGTCCTCAGTTTCCTCTAAATTACAACGAAGCAAGCCCATTTGTAACTCCTGATAATATTCCTCTACACTTTTCGCACCCTGTCTCAATTGTTGCAACCTATTCAGCATGTCACATGCATCGTAAGAAGGAACAAATCTAGCCCGCATGACCCGTTTCAAAGCATCCCAAGTTTGTGGCATGTTATTAGGATTTTTCTTGCCATGTTCTATCCACCAAACCGAAGCAAAATCGGTGAACTCACTCGTAGCAGCTCTAACTCTAGTGTTCTCAAGAAATTCATGGCATGCAAATTTTTGGTCAACAGCAATCTCCCAAGAGAGGTACGCATCAGGATCATATTTTCCATCAAAAGGAGGAATCTTAAATTTAATTTTAGAAAAAGCATCATCATTGTTGCGTACCTTGCGTCGGCGGCGACCACCCATACCTCGTCGATTGTTGTGTAGCCGTTGACGATCTCGAGCATCTCGATCATCTTGTTCAGTGTCAGCAATATATTCATCCTCCAAATTATCCTCGACGTACTCTCCGTCAATGTCATCGTCATTACCCCCACCATTGACTCCAGCATTGAGAGCATCAAAATGCCTCACAAGAGCAGCAAGGCTAGTGTCAATGCGGGCGACCGCTGTCTCCAGCCCTGTAAGCTTAGTGTTGGTGGAGATCTGCGTGGACTCCAATTGTCCAATCTTCTCATTTGTCACCTGCAAATCTGTATCAAGTCCTTCTGTGTGCTGCTTCACTTGCCTTGTAAAGTATTGGATGATGCCTTTGGTGCGTGGAGAATGAGATGCACCCTCCTCATCTTTATCCTCTGGACCTGCCATGGTTTAGAAATGAAGGACAACAAAACAATGGAGGATGTAATGTAAGCCCTACACAACTATTGGGATGTAGCTTTTGCAAGACGCTCACTCTCACTTCACTCGCAGCTTGTCTCACAAGCTCTTACCAGTTCTTACCTTGCCCACAGGAGGGGGACAGCAACCCACAAGTTAGCAACCGTGGAACGAGGTGTATCGGTGCTGTAGCAACAAGACCAGTCAAGCTGTAGTCGGGTTTGTGGTGGAGCTGTTTGTGGGCTGAAAGCAATGCTCAAGAGAAAACTAGAAACCACGTTAGCCAAAGCAAATTGAATAATCGCTCAAGGGTATAGTGTACAGTGCTGGTCCTAGGCTAGTCGAAGTAGAGACGCGAGCCTAACCACAAAGGACGCCACAAAACACAAACCCAAACAGCAACGAAAACAAGAACCGGTGGTGGAAGGTGGTGACAAAGGGGGAATGGTGGGGTGTGCTCACTGGATCCTCTTTTTTTTTTTGCTTGCTCTCTCTAGTGCTGAGGAGAGAGACACAACTTTTTTTTTATTATTATTTTGATATTTTTTTCACAACCAGGAGCACACTAGAACCAACCACAGAAAATCTTATCTCAAACGGACAAAGTATGAAGCTTGTAGAATTTTTTCAAAGTTGTATGCGAATAGGTCCCGAAGCTTCTCGCCACAAAAACAGAATTTTGCAAGAGGAATTTGGCGATTTTAAATTTGCCGAACCCGACGTAGCGGGGAGAATCGGATGTAACTTTTTTTGTAGATGTCCGTGGATATATTATAAGCCTAATTTCGAGTCCGTATGAAAAAGATATGACTGTTTTAAGGAAGGTCACTCGAATCAGGGTTCTATTTCCTTTCTAGTGGCGGCAGGATACATGGCAACTCACAAAAGCTATCGGCAACAGATCAAACACAAATAGAAAGTGATTTGGTGGGTGACTGCGATGGTGGTGACGGTGGTGATGACGGCAAAATTGATGAAGGTGGCGATGTGCGGTGGTGGCAAGAACTCGAAACTCTAATCGCCTAACACTAAGACCAGCAAATTAACACAACCGATGCAATCGAAAACTCAACAAGACTTAACTAAGCAGTACTAGTAAAAAGGCACAATTGTCTATAGGATCACGGGAAAACTAATCTACTATTTTTTTTGGACTTTTCTGGACTATAGGAAAAAAAATTAATGACGAAGGGAAGGGTAAATTCTCTCACCGATGAACCACGCTCTGATACCACCTGATGCGAACCCGCTAGGGTTTGTGGCCCGATCTTTCGATGAGAGGTAAGGGATAACTCAATTAGATGAAGACGACGTTCACGACCCGACTACAACTGTCCAAAGACGCTGGGCCTTAGCAACCGATACACCGTCTCCAATGGTCGCCGCGAACTTGTGGTGCGCGTCAACCCGGCCACGAGGGCACTCGTCCTGCAAGCAATCGAAGAACAAGCAAGAACAAGTAGGACAAGCATTGAAATTGCTAGATAAAGATGAAAGTTTCACTATCAAACACAATATGGTGGGGTTCCGATTACAGGCAGACGGGCGGTTTAGCCAACACGCGCGCTGCGAGCCGGTAGCAAGAAGCTATCTCTATCATCAAAACCCGCCTGTTCTTTGTGGCGACTAGAGGTATAAGAAGAGGGGAAGAACGACCATAGGGTCGTGCTCCTACCCTAGGACGCGCCCCTAATGGGCCCAACTTGGATACACAGCCCATTGGGCCAAAAGAGGTGACGCAGCACCATGGACAGAAAATAGTCGGGAGTAAAATGACAATTGCGGCCGCTCCAGAACAGATATGGACATGTGGCTGGATCCATTTGAAAGTAGACTTGATAAGCTTTCCATGAAGTACTTGCACACCCAAATCGGAGTTCGCATGAAGTCGTGGCGGCCATCAGAAGTTGGCGCTGCCCTACAGTCCGAATCCACCCCGCGCGAATCCTCTTCCCTTTGGGTCCTCTCCATCGTTCCTGAGTAAAACACGAGTGCACGCGTCTCCGGGGTATAAAGACGAGGAATATGAACTCAAGAAAGAACTCACCTGATAATTTAGTTGACGTGCACGAGCGCGGGTAATAGGACCATCATGTTGTACATGGGGGGACGTGGATGTATCGATGGTGTTGATGTCCTCATCACAGCCCATAATCGCGGGCATGGCTATTCGAATAGTTTTACTCTGATCAGAGGTGTACAACTGTACCCACAAGACACAGCCCCACGACACGTTTCCGTGCGCCGACATGCCACCACGACATACTAGATAGAGGCCGTGACAGTACCCTTCGCATAACCCCCTCTAACCAAGCACACCACACCTCAGGTTTCACCCCCACTCCTCGCAAGGCAGTGGGCAGTCCCCTCTCGTGCCTAGGTGAATCCAAAAGCCGCATAGGCCGTCGCAGGGCCCATCCAAACTCCATCACGCCCACCCTTGCCTGGATGCATCAGCTAGAGGAAAGCTACACTACAAGCCTAGCCGTTGCCCACGCTGGCTTGTGGTAAGTATGAGGGATTCTTCCAGGGTTTCCCGCGAACCGGTCCTTAATTGCCATGGGTGCGACTAGCAAAACCATGCACCCGCAGCCCACCATATGATATATTTTAATTAACCAACACCAGGACGGTGGCTCTAATCCAACATCAACACTAGAACCTGAAGTCTATACATTAATGTGATTCCCCCCCATTGTGTGCTAGTTGAACTAAGCATGGCTAAGCAATCCCTAGTTCAATATCTAGTCATGTTATATCCCAAGCTAACAAAGGAGCATGGTACAAAAATAGCATGGCTATAAGAGAAGGTAAACATCCCATGGTATCATTGTAAAACAATGCAATATTTGAAGGAAAACAATAGAACATTTACAATATAGGATCAACATGTTCAAGTGACAAGCATGACTTGCCTTGCTCTGCTGCTGGAGGAACCTCGGCGACTAATTCAAAGTACACCGGAGCGTCGGGAGAGCCGGAATCTAAGCGTCATACAAAGCAAACAATACAAACAGACTATAAGACTACTGAAACAGAGAACAAAACCATTTTTACTGGATTCTATGCATTTTTCTTGATTTACTGAGACTTGAATGGGCTTAAACAGAGCTCGGATGAATTTTCTATGAATTTTAGCAGATTCCCGGGGAGAGAGACGCGGCGCCGACATGCGGGCCCCACATGGCAGTGACTCGGGGGGCGGTCCGCGGTGGACTGGGTCCACGGACCGGGTAAGGGACGGCGCACCATGTGGTGCACACGTGGCGCCGACGCGGCGCACACGTGGCGGCCACATGGCAGCCACGCGGGCGGCGGGATTGGATGGCCCCGATCTACCCTCGCGACGGGAGCGCGTGGCCGGCGCGCACGGGCGGCTCATGCCGGCTTGGTGGCCATGGCGCACGGCGGCTCGACTCGACATAGCGGCGGTGCAAGGCGGCGACCGGCTGGCGGCGGAGGGCGGCGGCGTCGCGGCGACGCGGATGGTGATAGCGGCGGCTAAGCGGCTAGGCGGCGGCGCGGCGGCTAAGCGGCGCGGGAGAGAGGGAGAAAGGGGAGGAGGTGCCTCACCGACGGCGATTGACGACGGCGAGCGACGGAGGACGATGACGACAGCGGGACGAGCTCCGGAACCACCTAGCGAACACGATGAAAGGGGTTAGAGAGAGAGAGGAAGATGGAAGAGAGCGAGAACGCCGGCCGAAGGCGGCGGCCATGGTGGTGCTCACCGGCGCACGGTGCGGAGTGGGTTCCGGCGGTGGATTCCGACGGAGGAGGGGTGGACGGGATGATCCACACGACGGCGAACGCGACGGCGTCGACGGCGCGACTCGGCATAGCGGCTAGCGGCGACCGGAGCAGCGGCGGCAGCGGCGGCGGGGAGGAGGGCGACGGCGCTAGGGTGGTGGAGTGCACGGGAGCGGGCGATTGCAAAACGAAAAAGAGAGAGGAGGGAACGGGGGTGCTTTATATAGACTCACGAGGGTTGATCGTGGCCGGGGAGACCGCGATTTCGCCAGCGTAGTGGGGAGAGGTGGGGAGGAGAGAGAGGCGGGATTCAAAAATTGAATCTCGGCCGTCTCGAGCACGAGAGCAGGCAGGAGAGAGAGGGAGTGGGCGCGGGGAAGGCGGGCGCGGGCGGCGACGTGGGCGATGTGGCCCGGGAGATGCAGGAGCGAGCGGGGCGGCGGTTGCGGGATGCGGCGGCGCCAGCTGGAGGTGGGAGACGGGCCCGACAGGTGGGCCCCACCTGTCGGCGACCCAAAGGGGGAGGGAGGCGACCGGCTGAGCTGAGCCTCGGCCTTTGGCCGGCCTAGTGGGGAGGGGGAGAGGAAGAGAATGGGCCGGCGGCCCATTCGAAAAGGAAAGAAAAAGAGGGAAAAAGAAAGAAAAGGAAGGAAATGAATTTCCAGGGAATTAAATATTGCTTGTGCTCATTTTTAATTGGTTAAAATTATTTCTAGAGCTCTGAAAATTCCACTAAAAATCTTCTTAACGTATTTCGACATGTAGAACTGAAGAAAAATCCCACATGCCAGTTCCGATTATTATTTGCATTAATTCCTTTAGGGTTTCTCTCTTGCTTTTACACCGATATTTTCTTGAGACCATTTATAAATTCAATTTAGGCTTGGGAAAAGAACTTCAGGGAGTGACAATTCAGAACCAAGTTGATAGAGCTGTTGAAGGAATTCAGAGATTGCTTATCTTGGGAGTATTATGAGATGCCCGGACTCAGCCGATCGATTGTTGAACATCGGCTACTTATGTCACGTCCCAAAACGACTCTAAAATATATCCTTTAAATTATGCCTAGAATAATTAAAATCCTTGTGGAAGCCTCCAAAAATTAAAATGTGCAAAGTTAAAAGTCAAATAAGGCTTGGAGGATTTTTGTATATTTCCTAAAAGCCTAAAATGTGTAAATAAATTTCAGTGGAATTTTCCGAGCGCAAATAACAATTATCAAGAAATAAACAAAGTTGAAAAGGCTTTATGAAAAGAAAAACCCTAAAACCCTCTCCCCTCTCTCTTGGGCCGAATTCAGCCCAACTCCATCCCCTTCTCTCTCCTCTCGCCGCAGCCCACTCGGCTTCCCCTCCCTTCCCGCGTGCGCGCCGCTGACGGGCGGGCCCGCCCGCCACCCTCGCTGACGGGAAGGGGCCCACCCGTCATCCCCCTCCTCCCGCCGCTCCGTCACTCCCTCTGCCCGCGCCTAGCGCCGCCGCCGCTGCAAATCCCGCCGCCCCCGACCGTTCCCGCGTGCCATTAAGTGGGGGGAAATATTCCCCGTGATTCCCTCTCCCTTTCCCCCCATTTTCCCCCCTCTCTCCCGCAAATCTCGCCGGCGCCATTGATGCCGACCGGGACCCCCGCGCCGGTTTCCTTCCCCGCCGTCCACCCTCTCTCACTCCCAAACCTATATAAACCCTCCCCGCACCTTCCTTGTCAGTTTCCGCCGTTTGCCGCCCCTCCTCCCCATTGGATTCGCGCCCGCGCCATCGTCCTCTCTCTCTGCCATTGCCGTCGACCTCCGGCTGGGCCCAGCCGCTCGCCAGGACCATCCCCCGCCTCGGCGTCGTCTCCTCCGGCTTCGCCGCACCACCGCCGACCCCATCCACCGCCTCGCCGAGCTCGCCGACCGCCGAAACGCTGCCGTCCCCGTCGACCCGAGCCGCACCACCGCCTCCCTCCACTCCGGTCGCCTCCTCCGTCGCCGTCGTCGCCCCGTGGACCGCCGCCTCTTTCCCCCTTCCCTTACTCTCTCTCGGCCGCCGCTGGGCCGCGCCTATGGCCACCGCCGGCGACCATAGGGGCGCAGGCGCCGCCTCCCGCCGGCCGCGCTGACGTGGCCGCCTCCGGGCGCGCCGTGTGGCCGCCGCGTGGGGCCCAGCCGTCTGCCGCCCGTGCCCTCGGGTACGGCTGACGCGTGGGGCCCACGGCGCCGGCTGGTGAGCAGCGAGTGCACCCGGTCCACCGTGGACCGAGGAGCTGCTGCGTGGGACCCACCACTCCCGTGGACCCGGTGCACGCACCCCCTCCCCTCGGTTGACGCAATAAACCCTATTTTTAATTAAAATTTAAATGAAGAAATTCGCAAATATTCACATTAAGAGCATATAAACTTCAAATGGCCATATCTTTGCCGTTTGAACTCGGAATTGGAACGTTCAAGTCTCTAACTTTTCCTTAAGAAGTCAGGAACCTATTTTTGTGCTTTGTTTCTGCTTGTTATATGGATTTTATTAGAGTAAAAGCCTTTTTCTTTCCATTGGTCATGTAGACGCTGCAGCTTCGGAAGATCCGCTCTACGTGGAGCTTGAAGCTGATGTTTGGGAAAGCGAGCAAGGCAAGTCACATCATCCTTGAACATATTGAATCCCAGGTTATAAAATTAGTTTGGTTTAAATTACTGCATTATCGCTTTATTTAAATTCCCGCGTTATCACTGTTTTATTTAGCCATGCCTATTTACCTTTGTTATGACCTTATTATTATTGCTATTGTTATTATTACCTTGTTCACCCTAGGATAAACAAAACCCTAACTAGTGGGTACCCTATTCATGGTTCCACTAGTATGAATTTAGCTAGCTGCTTCGCTGATTAATTAGGCAACATTAGGTGGTTTTATAACCTTAGTCTTTGGGAATGCTCATATCATTTGGACATTATGGAATGGTTGGATTATTGGAAATAGACACACACACCTGGGTTTAGCCTGGGCTCGAGGTGCATGGTTTTGATAGTAGCACCTCGGCCACTACAAGGACCAGTCTTCGGGCCTCTGTTACAAAGCACTACCGTACTTCCACATGTCTAGTGGGTAAGGCTTAGTTTGTGGCTCTGTCTGGTCATGGGCAAAAGTACACGGATAGAGATGGACATCTCTAGGGCAAATGAGGGCTACACGAGCTGCGGCTCGGTAGTCGAGATGTCATGCCACAGGGCCGGTGTCCTGCTGCTAGGGGCTCAACCTTGGTTACCTTTCTCGGGAATCCCGGCCGTAGCCAGGGTTGGGTCGGTACTCTTGTTTATGGCTAGGATGGGTTGGGAACTATGTCACGTCTTGCGTCCGTATGCCGTGGTGGTATGTGGCACATGGTTACACGTGAGGAAGATGTGTCTTGTGGGTAAAGATATACACCTCTGATCAGAGTATAATCTATTCGAATAGCCGCGCCCTCGGTTATGGGCAAGCCTAGCAATGTACCCAAGTTAGTGTTTTAATTCTTAAAACCTGCTTAACAACTAAAATGTTGAATGGTTGGCCTGGGTTGGCTTGGGACGAGCTGGGACCTGGGTCTGGTTGCCAGTTCGGTCTGAATCATCGTAGGCCTTGGGTTAAGGCAGGTTCGTGCGGGTTCACGGCCTTGATTAATAACATTGTGTAGCTCTAGAATCGTCTTTACAAAATAGCTTCGGGCATCTAAGTGACTTTTAAATGCTGTTTACTGCAAACCCTAACCCCTTTATTATAACTCCCTTGTACTCCTTTGCATTTATTCTGCATTCGTGGGTGTGTCTTGTTGAGTACGATGGTTGTACTCAATCTTGCTCAATTTTTCCCCAACCCAGAAGAGGAGTTCCTGGAGGATGAAGGCTTTGGTGTCTAGCTCGTGCCTGTCGTCAAGTGCCTATGGTCGTCACCCTAGTCTTCCGCTGTTTTCCGTTTATCTTCGTGTGTGCTGGGCCTTCATCGCCCATGTAATAAATTAACTATTTATGCTTCCGCTTGTTAAACTCTGAATTGTATCAACTTTTGATGTACCTTGCCTCCTGGGACAAGGAACAATACACGCACGTATGGAATGCCCGTTGGGTTAATTCCGGTCGTGACAACCTATCAAACCAGGGGTTAGGCCACACCAACAACCTCCTAGAAGATGCAAAGCCGATATGCTTGAACCTGTCAAGGCTGAGATTAAACGGTTATATGATGCTGGTTTTATTCGTCCTTGCCGATATGCCTAGTGGGTTTCTAGTATAGTTCCTGTTATCAAGAAGAACAGCAAGGTGAGGGTGTGCATTGACTTCAGAGATTTACATAAAGCTACCCCAAAGGACGAGTATCCAATGCCAGTAGCTGATCAGCTGGTTGATGCTGCCTCAGGACACAAGATTTTAAGTTTTATCGATGGTAATATAGGATACAATCAAATCTTTATGGCCGAAGAAGATATCCATAAGACAGTTTTTAGGTGTCCTAGTGCAATCGGCTTGTTTGAGTGGGTTGTAATGAGTTTTGGCTTGACAAGTGCTGGGGGGCTACATATCAAAGAGCCATGAATTATATATATCATGATCTGATCGGCTGGTTGGTCGAGGTCTACATTGATGATGTGGTTGTTAAATCTAAAGAGATAGAAGACCACATAGCTGATTTGAGGAAGGTTTTTGAGAGAACCAGGAAATATGGCCTGAAGATGAACCCGACAAAATGTGCTTTTGGCGTATCAGCTGGCCAGTTCTTGAGGTTTCTTGTTCATGAGAGGGGGATCGAGGTAACTCAAAGGAGTGTTAATGCAATCAAGAAGATTCAGCCTCCGGAGAACAAGACAGAGTTACAGGAGATGATCGGCAAGATAAATTTTGTTAGGAGGTTTATTTCTAATTTATCTGGACGGTTAGAGCCTTTTACACCATTATTAATATTGAAAGCCGATCAAAAGTTTACTTGGAGGGCAGAGCAATAGAAAGCTTTGGATAATATTAAGAAATATCTTAGCTCTCCTCCAATTTTGATTCCTCCACAGAAGGGGACACCTTTTAGGTTATATCTGTCGGCCGGTGAGAAGTCAATCGGCTCGGTCTGGATTCATGAGCTCGAAGGGAAAGAAAGAGTTGTATTCTACTTGAGTCATCGGCTCTTGGATGCAGAGACTAGATATTCTCCTGTGGAGAAGTTGTGCTTGTGCTTATATTTTTCATGTACAAGGTTAAGGCATTATCTATTGTCCAACGAATGCACTGTCATATGCAAAGCCGATGTCGTTAAATACATGTTATCGGCTCCAATTTTGAAAGGAAGGGTTGGAAAGTGGATATTTTCCTTAACTGAGTTTGACCTTCGGTATGAGTCATTGAAGGCGGTCAAAGGGCAAGCTATAGCCGATTTTATTGTAGAACATCGTGATGATTCAATCGGCTCGGTTGAGATTGTTCCATGAACTTTATTCTTTGATGGGTCAGTATGCACTCATGGTTGTGGCATCGGCTTGGTTATAATTTCCCCTCAGGAGGCACGTTTTGAGTTTGCTTATACTATCAAACCTTATGCAACCAACAATTAAGCTAAGTATGAGGTAGTTCTTAAAGGGTTGCAATTGCTCAAGGAAGTTGAAACCGATGCTATTGAAATTATGGGGGATTCTTTGCTAGTAATCAGTCAATTGGCAGGAAAATATGAATGCAAGAATGATACATTAATGGTTTATAATGAGAAGTGCCAAGAACTAATGAGGGAATTTCGGCTGGTTACTTTGAGGCATATATCTCTCGAGAGCAAAATATTGAAGCTAATGATTTGGCCCAAGGGGCATCAGGGTATAAGCCGATGATCAAAGATGTTAAGGTTGTAGTTGCTGTAATAACAGCCTATGATTGGAGATATGATGTGCATCAATATTTACAGAATCGATCTCAGTCGGCTTCTCGGAAATTGAGATATAAGGCGTTAAAGTATACTTTTTTGGTTGACGAACTCTATTATCGGACGATTGATGGGGTGTTGCTTAAGTGTTTGAGTGCCGATCAGGCTAAGGTTGCAATCGGCGAAGTTCATGAAGGGATTTGCGGCACTCATCAATCGGCTCATAAGATGAAGTGGTTGCTTCGACGTGCAGGGTATTTTTGGCCAACAATGCTAGAGGATTGTTTCAAATATTACAAAGGGTGTCAAGATTGTCAGAAATTTGGAGCAATTCAGAGGGCACCGGCGTCAGCTATGAATCCTATCATTAAGCCATGGCCATTTAGAGGTTGGGGAATTGATATGATCGGCATGATTAATCCACCATCGAGTAAAGGACATAAGTTTATATTGGTGGCAACCGATTATTTTACCAAGTGGGTGGAGGCGATTCCTTTGAAGAAGGTTGATTCTGGGGATGCTATACAATTTGTTTAAGAACATATAATCTATCGATTTGGTATTCCTCAAACGTAACAGCCCTAAAATTTGACAACTTTTTAAAACCGATTTAGTTTGCTTTAATCTTCTAAAAAAAATAACCGTCGAGTTAGTAGTTCATTTAAAATATTATTTTCCATGTTTGTATTCGACGTTTCTTTTCTCATTTGATTTTGTCGCAAAGTGCATATCATCCCTCAAATAATTCCTTTGATCTGATTTAATTCTATCCCGAATATCGGACCATCTAAATTCCACACCAATTCAAATCCTATCTATTTTAATCTTCCCCAAATTTTCCTTTTCTCTATTTCCACCTTAATTTTATTTTTCCATATTTTTTTTCCTTTTTCTATTTTTGTTCCCTCTCCTTCCCTTTCTTTGTTTTTCTTTTCTTTCTTCTTCCTCTACTCGGCTAGGCCGAGCCAGGCGAAGCCAGCCCGATGCAAGCCGCGCTCGAGCTGCCTCACGCCAACCCTGTGCCGCCTCGCGCCGCGCTCGCGCTGAGCTCATGCCGCCCCGCGCGCGCCACACGCCCGCACACGCTCGCACGAGGACGAACGACGAATGAATGCCGCCGCGACACCTCCATCTTCCCGCTTCTGTAACTCCTTCGTCTCTCAACTAGAAGGCTCAAGACTGGAGGCAAAAGAAGCGCATTTTCAACCTCTTTCACCTCATCAAGTCCGCCCCTACTTCCGCTGAATCAAATCGTCATCACCGGAGGAAAAATCCCCGAAACCCTAAATTTGCACCATTGATAGAGCTCCCAAATTCGTCACATACATTGCAAATCCTCTGAAATTGAAGGTAAAAACGGATTCTCCATGCCGAGTACTCCCTTTCCCCTCTCTTTCCCCATCCAATCCGTCGCCGGAATGCCACCGGTGCCGCCTCCCGGCGTCGCCCTCTGTTCGGCCGCCGCCAGCCGTACGGCGCGCCGCCGCTCCCGACCGCCCCAGGCCGAGTTGCCGCCACCACCGCGCTCCCCTTCCTTCCCTGATGCTTACCAGGCCCGTTGCCCTCACCGGAGTTCGCCGGAACCACCGCCACCATGGCCGCCGCCGCCTCCAGCTCCTGGCCGCCGTCGCCAGCCTCGCCGCCGCTGCCTGCGCCGCCACCAACCATGGGAACGGAGTCGCTGCACCCTGTAGATCGCAAAACTGGCGCCCCTTTGCCCAAAACCGGCCATCTCCACCACTGACGCCATGGAGTGGTCGGCCGTTCCTGTGCAGAACGAGAAGAAGAAGAAAAATCCGATTTTCCTATTGAAAAATAAATCAGAAAAATCCTTTTTCTTATTCTATCAAGTTGACCATCCGTTTGTCCTCGAAATCGAAATCCGACACCTATTCCAAACTCCTAGAATTATTCCGAATCCATCCGTGTCAGTTTCGTTGTAATCCGAGCACCCGTTGTCGCGACCCTAATTTTAGCCATAGGGTTCGCCGTTCACCGAAATTCCAAAAAAATCCCTAAAATTATTTCTTTAAATCCTTTTCACCCATTGTTGCACTTTGTGATACTATTTTCTTTTGTTTATCTTTTTTTTCTGTTATTTATTGTGGTGATGATTGTTGCGTCAATAGAAAACGCTGACGTTGGTCCGGTAGTCGAAGCGAGTGAAATCTCCACGGTAGGAGGAGACGGTTTGTACGACTACATCGAGCCCGAAGGTTGAAAGACATGCACCCTCCTTTGAACAATTTAATCCCAGTAGTTAGAGAGTTATTTTGGTAGCGTACTTGTCCTTTGGAGTACGATAGACTGCACGAATTCTTTTAAATTAATTATATTGCAATTATTGCATTATATTTTTCTGTTGTTTTTATAAATACCTTAATGAGCCTTAGAGTCTAACAAACTTAGGATAAATTTTGATAAACACTTAAACAAATGGTTAATTATTTAACATGCTATTGATTTAATATGGATATTATTATTGCATATGAAAACATACTTATGGAACTATTTATGGCTATATGCTAAGAGCTGTTGACACCGCATGTGAGCAGGTGGTACACATGATAGAGTTCATGTGTTTGGTTTTATGGACCTGTTTATGGTCGTGATGGATATATGTATATATTTATGGTTATTTCTTATTTAAAATTGATATAATAATCAACCACCTTGTGTCAATAAGAATGACATAGTTGGCCACACGATCGATTTGTCGAACCTGGCCGTATATTGCTCCAATTGATTGAACTTCTGTAGGCCTTTCGGTGTACTGGCCATTAGCTTTCAAGTGTATGAAGCAAAGTGACATGGTTCATGTTTATATGATTTATATATGTGGGCTTGATGGGCCCCGAGAATTCAGAACTACCCTATGGGTCCATGAAGTTCTGGGCTGCCCATCGAGTAACAAACAATGGTAAGTGGATGCGGAGGTAGGTTGGCACACACCTCGGACCGGATCACTCCGAGCAACATCCCGAGCATCCTTTAACTTACTAGGCAGAAGGGAGAGATATATGGAGCAATATTACACCTTGTTACTTTTCAGCCCGGCCAGCTGTGGGTATCGTGTGGGTAAAGCTAGGCAGACGCTGCAGAGTCGTTGAGTATTCGTATACGCCGTGCTCTCGGTTAATGGAGATGTGTCTATGGGTGATTCCAGATTATGGGCACAAGTTAAACTAAATGGCTACTAATTAATATGGTTAACTTATTTATTATTTGATGTTCTATTTAAGTTATCTATAAGTAAGATTTGTATTTTTTTTATGCTCGTTATTATTGTTTAAATTAAATGTTCAATAGTGTTGTTTATATTAAATGTTTATTAAGTTAGCCTCTAAGAAATAACTGTTAAGGTTAGGGTTTAAACCTTCCAGCTCTCAATACTGCATGTTTATCATAAGCATGTCTTGCTGAGTACCATTTGTACTCATAAATGGGTTCAGATCATGAAGAGGAAGATGCATGTGGAGAACCTGTTGATCTGTGTTGGCGGATGGCATGAGGCCCTGCGACCAAACCTGCCGAAACCCATGGCGAAGGCTATGGAGCGAGAGCGGCGCAAGGCGAAGAGTAGCGCCAGGCCAGAGGCGTCTCAGGCGAAGGGTGCAAGGCGAAGACTGTCTGCCGAAGGAGGATGACTTCGCCTTGACAAGTTCGCCCCCGCGAGGGCCGAGGAAACCTTTCCGGCCCATCAGGCCGGCGATCGCCAGACGGCCCATCAGGGGCCCATGAGCCCCTATAACATTATGTACCCCTGTAAATGCCCCTTCTGTAAGGGTAATCATGTAAATTCCCCTGTACAACCTAAACCCTGGTAGTAAGGACCTGTAATGGGGCTATAAATAGTCTCCTAGGGCCATGTAATGGGGGGATCCCAAGTAAAATTCAAAATTTAGTACACTTCATTTTTCCAACCACTGTTGAGTAACCACGTCTTTCGACGTATGCAGTTTTCGTTTCGACAACAGCTGGCGCCGACCGTGGGGACTCCGAGCGAAACCACTGAGAGCGAATGCCACCGAAGAGGGTCGTGAAGGAGAAGGTTGCCAGGCGGAAGGAGAGCGACGCCGGACCAGACATGGCCGCCGAGGAAGGAGCAGAGCCTTCGGCGCCCGTGGCCGAAGCTGGAGGAGCACAAGCGCCATCACAACCGCCTTCGGCCCCTGCAACCTCGGTGCACGTGCCGAACGAGGCCGACGTGGCAAAGGCGGCTGCGGCGGCAAGGGCACTCCAGACCAGGGCGGAGATCCTTTCGACAAGCCAACCGGTGGTGCCCCAGGCAGCTCCATCACAGCCGGCAGCTACCACAACCGCGCTCACCGTTGTACAGTCCCAAACCAGCCTTGACCCCGAAGCACAAGCCGAAGCCGACATGGAAGCCATGCGGCAGAACATGACACGGCTCCAAGACATGCTTCGCCAAATGCAAGAACAACAACAAGCATACGAGGCGGCAAGGCGGGTCAAGGCCACGTCGGCTCCAATCCTTCAGTATTCGGCAGGCTATGTCCCACATCAAGTCCATCCGCAAGTGACGACCCAGCCCTTTCCGCCACAAGCCGCACAGGCGCCGGTGTAGTTCGCCGGGCAGCATCAACCAACTGGCCAAGTGCCACAAACAGTGGCGGAAGGGACTTCGGCTCTGCAGGCGCAACTCCAAGCTTTCCTTCAGCAACTCAACCAACCCCACTACATTTCAAGTACAACCCCATCGGTTCACCCGGTGGGGAATACAAGTCAAGGTGCGCCTACTTGGTTGCCATCGATTCAGTCAGGCTCGGGAGCTTCGCCGTGGAATCAGGGACTGTAGTTCGACTGCGCCAACGTTGCTCAGGCGCCAACCGTTCGGCAGCAAGCTCCGACCCCAGGCTTCGGAACAAACCAAGCACCAATCCAAGCTGCTATGACGTGGTCGCAGCCAATTTTTGACCCATCCATGGCGGCTCAGCAAGTGCCTCCAGTTGGAGCCGGGCAGCCGAACGCCATGGCCCAACCTCACGCACAAGCTGCGATTTCGCCCTTCACCAGACCGTACCCGCAGCAAGGTGCGGTAAACAGGGCGGGAGGCGAAAAGGGGCTACCGCTGAGTGGGGGAATCAAGACTCATCCAATCCCACCCCAGTTCAAGTTCCCACCCGTCCCGCGCTATTCAGGCGAAACTGACCCGAAGGAGTTCCTCTCCATCTACGAGTCAGCGATCGAAGCGGCTCATGGTGACGAAAATACCAAGGCGAAGGTAATACATCTCGCTCTAGACGGCATCGCCCGTTCTTGGTATTTCAATTTACCAGCCAATAGCATTTACTCATGGGAGCAATTGCGCGATGTTTTTGTCCTTAACTTTCGAGGCACCTACGAGGAGCCGAAGGCGCAACAACACCTACTCGGCATTCGCCAAAGGCCGGGGAAGTCGATAAGGGAGTACATGAGTCGCTTCTCGCAAGCCCGGTGCCAAGTTCAAGACATAACCGAGGCGTCGGTCATAAACGCCGCATCGGCTGGTCTGCTTGAGGGCGAACTAACGAGAAAAATCGCCAACAAGGAGCCGCAGACGCTCGAACACCTACTTCGCATTATTGACGGGTTCGCAAGGGGTGAGGAGGATTCTAGGCGACGACAAGCTATACAAGCTGAGTATGATAAAGGCTCCGTCGCCGCTGCTCAAGCTCAAGCGCAAGTTCAAATTGCCGAACCACCTCCCCTCTCTGTTCGCCAGTCTCAGCCGGCGATCCAGGGACAGCCACCAAGGCAAGGCCAAGCCCCCATGACTTGGAGAAAGTTCAGAACAGATCGAGCGGGCAAGGCTGTGATGGCTGTCGAAGAAGTGCAAGCCCTCCGCAAGGAGTTCGACGCCCAGCAAACAAGCAACCATCAGCAGCTAGCCCGCAAGAAGGTCCGAAAAGACCTCTACTGCGCCTTTCACGGACGCTCTTCGCACACCACAGAGCAATGCCGAAACATTAGGCAACATGGCAACGCGTAAGACCCAAGGCCGCAGCAGGGAGCAACTGTCGAAGCACCCCGTGAAGCAGTCCAGGAGCAAACACCCCCAGCCGAACAACGCCAAGATACACAACGAAGGGTAATCCAAGTGATTAAAAGAGCCGACCCGCCAAGCCAGTTGTCGAAATGGTAGAGAAAGATGCAGATCCGCATGGTCCACAGCATCACTTCGGCGGGTGAGGGGGCGCCACAGTACGTGAACCAGCTGATCTCTTTCGGGCCAGAAGACGCCGAAGGAGTCCTGTTCCCGCATCAAGATCCACTGGTGATCTCAGCTGAGATAGCCGGTTTTGAAGTTCGATGAATCCTGGTCGATGGAGGGAGTTCGGTCGACGTGATCTTCCCCGAAGCATATGCTAAGATGGGCTTGCCAACCCAAGCTCTTACACCGGCACAAACGTCGCTCCGGGGGTTCAGCGGAGAGGCAGTGCAAGTTCTTGGCCAAGCACTTTTGCTGATAGCTTTCGGCTCGGGAGAAAACAGGCGCGAAGAGCAAATACTGTTCGACGTCGTCAACATCCCATACAACTACAATGCCATCTTCGGCCGTGCAACCCTGAACAAGTTCGAAGCCATTTCCCACCACAATTATCTCAAGCTCAAGATGCCTGGCCCAAAAGGGGTGATAGTAGTCAAGGGGCTTCAGCATTCGGCCGCTTCAAAACTCAATCTAGCCATAATCAACAGAGCAGTGCACAATGTTGAGACCGAACCGCATGAGCGGCCGAAGCACACGCCGAAGCCCACCCCTCACGGCAAGGTAACGAAAGTGCAGATTGATGATGCCGACCCCACAAAACTCGTATCACTGGGGGGCGACATGGGCGAAGAAGAAGTTGAGAGCATACTAGAGGTGCTCAAAAAGAACATCGATATCTTCGCCTGGAGCCCTGACGAGGTGGGGGGCGTCCCGGCGGATCTCATCATGCATCACCTAGCAGTCAAGCCGGATATTAAGCCAAGAAAATAAAAGTTGCGCAAGATGTCTGCCGATCGCCAAGAAGCGGTGAAGGCCGAAGTACAAAAATTACTCCGGGCGGGGGTTATCCAAGAGATTGATGATCCGGAGTGGTTGGCGAATCCAGTGCTGGTGCGGAAGTCAAACGGCAAATGGCGCATGTGTGTCGATTTCACAGATCTGAACAAGGCGTGTCCGAAAGACGATTTCCCCTTGCCGCGAATCGACCAGCTCGTGGATTCAACAGCTGGATGTGAGCTCATGAGTTTCCTGGATGCATATTCCGGTTACCACCAGATCCACATGAACTCGCTCGACATCCCCAAAATGTCCTTCATCACTCTATTCGGCACATTTTGAAGCCTTCGTCAAAATGAAGCCTCCGTCAAGCGTACATGAAGTACAAAAGCTTGCAGGAGCTAAAGCAATACTTGCAAAGCCCACCAGCTCTGAAAAGCCCACCCCTAGGAAGCGAACTGCTATTATACTTGGCAGCTTCGCCAGTGGCAGTCAGTGCTGCACTCGTCCAAGAAACAGAGTCTGGACAGAAACCGGTCTACTTCGTCTCCGAAGCACTGCAAGGAGCGAAGACAAGGTACATTGAAATGGAAAAGCTTGCTTACGCTCTAGTAATGGCTTCGCGCAAGCTCAAGAACTACTTCCAGGCCCACAAAGTCATAGTCCCATCACAGTACCCCTTGGGCGAAATACTCCGATGCAAGGAAGTCACTGGCCGGCTCAGCAAGTGGGCGGCAGAGCTATGCCCGTTCGACATGCATTTTGTTGCACGCTCTGCTATCAAGTCTCAAGTGCTAGCTGACTTTGTAGCTGAATGGACACCGGTACTTGCCCCCGACCCCGAGCCCGACGACCAGTTCTGGGTGATGTGCTCTGACAGTTCGTGGTCGCACAAGGGGGCAGGCGTTGCGGCAGTCCTCTTTTCGCCGAATGGTGTGCCGATTCGGTACGCAGCGAGATTGCAGTTCGACACAACCAACAATGCAGCGGAATACGAAGCCGTTCTCCTTGGCCTAAGAAAGGCGAAAGCACTGGGAGTCCGGCGCCTACTAATTCGAACTGACTCCAAGTTGGTAGCAGGCCATGTTGACAAATCCTTCGAGGCAAAAGAAGAGGGAATGAAGAGGTATCTGGAGGCTGTTCGGTCCATAAAAAATGCTTCACCGGCATAACGGTCGAACACTTGCCTAGAGACCAAAATGAGGAAGCAGACGCCTTGGCGAAATCCGCTGCTTGTGGTGGCCCGCATTCGCCTGGCATCTTTTTCGAAGTCCTACATGCTCCAAGTGTGCCCATGGACAGCTCGGAAGTCATGACAATCGACCAAGAGAAACTGGGCGAAGACCCATATGACTGGCGAACCCCATTTGTGAAACACCTTGAAACTGGCTGGCTTCCGGTAGACGAAGCAGAAGTGAAGTGTTTGCAACTCAGAGCCACGAAGTATAAGATGGTCTCGGGTCAGCTTTACCGCTCCGGGGTACTTCAACCCTTACATCGTTTCATCTCTTTTGTCGAAGGCGAAGAAATGGCAAAGGAAATACACCAGGGGCTATGTGGCGCGCACCAGGCTGCAAGAACAGTGGCCTCCAAAGTGTTTAGACAAGGAGTTTATTGGCCCACTGTGTTGAAAGTCTGTGTTGAGCAAATCAAGAAGTGCAAAAGTTGCCAGCGTCATGGCCAAAGCCAAGCCGTGCCCCAGTATGATCTGCAGCCCATTGCACCAATATGGCCCTTCGCCAGATGGGGACTGGACATTATTGGGCCATTCCCGGTGGCGCGAAACGGGTATAAATTTGCAATTGTAGCTATGGAATATTTCTCTCGATAGATCGAAGCCGAACCCCTTGGGTTAATCACTTCGGCAGCAGTACAGAAGTTTGTATGGAAAAACATTGTTTGCCATTTCGGGGTGCCGAAAGAGTTCATTACTGAGAACGGCAAGCAGTTTGACTCTGATAAGTTCAGAGAAATGTGCGAAGGGCTTAACCTAGAAATCAGGTTCGCGTCGGTCGCGCACCCACAGTCAAATGGGGCGGCCGAACATACAAATGGCAAGATCCTAGAAGCACTAAAGAAAAGACTTGAGGGAGCGGCGAAAGGCAAATGGCCAGAAGAATTGTTTCGGTTCTTTGGGCCCTTCGGACGACCCCCACAAGACCAACCAAGTTTAGCCCATTTATGCTTCTTTATGGCGATGAGGCAATGACCCCAGCGGAGCTAGGGGCTAACTCACCAAGGGTTATGTTCTCCGGGGGCGAAGAGGGGCGCGAGGTATCGCTCGAACTCTTGGAAGGTGTAAGGGTCGAAGCGCTCGAGCACATGCAGAAGTAAGCCACAAGCACTTCGGCAACTTACAACAAAAAAGTCCGACCCACGGAGCTGATGCCTGGTCATCTCGTCCTAAGGAAAAAGGCGAACCCAGTAGCGGTTGGCAAGCTTGAACCAAAGTGGGAAGGACCATACATCATCAAACACAAGTCCAGGACGGGATCTTTTCGCCTAGCGACACTCAAAGGCGAGGAGTTCGACCATTCCTGGAACGCCGCCTCCCTCAAGCGCTTCTATGTCTAGAATGGGTGGCACCCAAATCGCCAACTTGTAAAAATGTACATATTATCATGTAAGCCTTTTGGCACTATGTAAGCCTTTCGGCAAGAAAAAAAAGGAAAAAAGAGAAAAAAAACTGGATGTAGGGCTATTATCCACCATGGAGGCCCGAACCAGTATAAAATCTCTGTCTCCTCCGCCTTCTTTTTATTTCTTTTCGTGTGATTGATAATTTGTTGAAAAACCCCAAGGCAAACGCCTGATCAGCGAAAAAGGCCAGGGGGGCGAAACGAATCTGCCGAAGCATTGCTCGCCGAACGTTGAAACCGCAACAGCTTGTCTTGGAAAATAAATAGCCAAACGACGTTACGACCGATCAGCATAAAAGCAAAAGCGTTTCTCTCGACACAGAACGCTACAGATCAAAAACGAACAACGAAAAGCTGAAAAGTCACTACACCTATTTCGCTACTATATGCAAAGGGGCCAGCATGTTCCGACCTAACAAAAGCACAAAGTGTGACGATGCGAAAAATAGCGAAAAGGAAATAAAGCACGCTCTTTATTAGCTTCAAAAAAATAATCGAAGAGTACAAGGTTTACAACCCGATACAATTCATTTTACAAGTAAATTACATTTTCGCCCCAGTAATCATTATCCCTCCCTAAGGAATGGTCGGATGAACTAGGTTCGTCATCACTACTAATGTCATACACAACCTTAAGAGGAGAAGGGGGCGAAACACAGACTAAACTGTAACGACGCTGAAAGATCGATTCCTGGCGTTTAGTCTTCTGATGGTTTCGCCAAAAGCGAGCCATATCCTCCAAACGTCTTGAATGAACAAGATCGTAATCTTCTAAGGTTCGCCCGGGGTGCGCCCGCAGCCAGTTGGCAACCTTGAAAACTTTATAGCTACGACCGTTTATTTCCATTTCGCGATAAACAGGTCGAAATGGACATCGCACCTTCGGCAAACCCTTCAATGCCACAAATTTCTCGTTTTGAATTCGCCAGCTCCCAGAAGGGGCCCGAATGCATGATTTTCGGCAGACCCCCTGGTAGACAGTGCAGAAAAGGCAAAACACATCTTGCATGGTAAGAATAGGCGAAAGAAGGGGAAGGTATGGCATAATGCAAAATGAGTGAAATAATAATATGCCAAAGACTTTAATCGTTAAAAAGTGGTTAAAATTATCATACAGTCCAAGTATGCAAAAAAGCTTTTTTTTTTTTAAGGTTTAGCGGCAGTTTGCCGAATATACAATGGTTCGCCACATCTAGCGAACACCAAAAGAAAACTATGAAAATCTAAGAGAAGGGCGGAGGGCCTCACACCTCTGGGTGATCCTGGGCATCGCCTCCACCCCCTATGAAAATCTAAGAACTGCTGCAGGAGGCCCATGGTAAAGGCCGCTGACACGCGTGCACAGCAATCGCCGTATGCGGTGGCGCAGTCCGAAACCGAACCACCAGCCTGTTGGGTCCATTCGGAGAAGTCAAAGGCTAAGGCATCTTCGGAGGGGACATCCCGCACCTTCGCGCCCATATCAGTAAGGGCAAGGCGAAGCGTTTGGCACGCTGTCCGCGCGGACTCGGTGGTTTTCACCATCTCCCGCGAAAACCGCCGCGACTCCTCTGCGGCGCTTGCTTCGGCCTTCCGAACCTCCTGCCAAAGAGCCTCCATCTTCGGCTCGGTGAGGTTATAATAATCTATGAGCATGGCGGTGTGGGCCTTCTCTTTCTCCAGTTCGGCCTTTAAGCGATCGACTTCGGCCCTAGCTTCCTTCCCTTTCTCTAGTTCCGATTGAAGCCGCTTGCTTTCGGCCTTCGCCTCCCTAAGGGTGTTGCCAAGGGCCTCCATGTCCAAATTTTTGCGGCCTAGTTCGTCGTCCTTGGCCCGAAGACGGCTTTTGAACCCATCAAGTCGAGCTCGCACGGTTCGCTCTGTTGAGCACTGAGCCGCGAGGATCTGGGCGCAGAATACGAGCGGCGAAGAGAACAAGTGTCAATTGTAAAAACAAGATAGAGGAAGAGTAAAGATAAAAAGGGGGGGGGGAAACGTACCCGAACAGCCAGGCTTTTTATAGCAGAGCACCCCTCGTCGAACTCATTCAGTTCGGTGAACAAGCTCGGGGCGCTGGCAGGCAGTACAAGATTGCTTACCCCTTCCACAAAAGGAAGGAGGTCCGCTCGCGTCTCGAAGTCGCCAGGGGCGAAGCGGGGTACCGAGAGCGAATATTCCGAAGCGGACATCTCAGCAACCGCTCTCTTTCCCTTCGCCTCCATCAGCGGCGAGGCAACCGGCTGATGCGGAGGACTGCCGAATACTTTCGCCGCGGCCATCACAATCCTTTCCGCAGAAGCCGAAGCCCCAGCGGCGGTACTACCGTCCACTCTAGCGGCGCCAAGTGGAGGAATGGGGGCGGCCGAAAGATCCAGGCTGCGACCAGCGGGTGAAGTCGGAGTCCCGTCGGAGGACTCGTCGTTGCTAAAAACGCGAGCGACATTGACGAGCCCTTTCTTTTTAGCCACCTTCTTGACAGGACCTCCCTTCGCCGACGCGCCCGAAGAGAACGCAACTAGGGCCTTCGCCCCTTCCAAATCCTTCTGACGAAGGGGGGAGCTGTTCGACTCCACCCCGGTTTCGTTGTGACTAGGACTTGGGGTAGGAGTGTACCCGGGGGTGTCGGCGCGGTCTTCGACCGCCTCACCCGCGGCCTTATCAGCCACAGCCTCCACCTCCTCCTCTTCCTCTCCTTCCTCCTCGCCGTCACGTTCTTCGGCATCATCCTCGTTGTCGGTGTCGGAGTCAGACGAAGCAGGAACCCTTCGCTTCTTGGGGGCAAGCTTCACTTGTCCACGCATCCGCTTTCACGAAGGCCCTGCCTCGTCGTCGGCCTTTTGGGGATTCGCCCGGGGAGGCAGTTCGCCATTGTAAACCCGGTTCGCCCGCCCAGCCGCTTGACGCGTTAACAGCTGACTATACTCGATGACCGAAACATCGCCGATCATCCTGCGGGCTTCGACTTCGGCCTGGTCGAGGGTCAACACTGTAAAAGTAGAGCGTGAAGCTACGTCAAAAGTCAAATAAGGCGAAATAACAAAGCACAGCAGTATATAGCAATAGAACAGTCTTACTGTTCGCCCCTCAGGGAGTATCAGGTTCGGCAAACCGTTGACTTCTTCGCCTTGTTCAACCGCGACTTGCCATGACTGGGAGAGGGGAAAAATGCGAAGCATACAAAATTCCTCCACCAAGTCACGGCAGCTAAGGCGGGAGCAAACCTTCCGCAGTAGAACGAACCGCGCCTCCATGGCGCCGTCCACAGCGATCTTGGGTCTCCGGTTCGGCGCAATCACCCTACGCCGGCACCGGAGGGCTTTCGCTGATTCAGAACCAGCCTCGAAAGGGATGGTGTGGTAGAACCACCTCGCCATCCAATGGCGGTCCCACTTCGACATAGCAGCGTTCACCGGCCAGAGATCGGACCGCTCGGGGCGAACGTTGAAGTTCACGCTCCCGAACACGGTTTTTTTCGTTCCAGCCAGGGTGATTACCTTCTTCGAGTTCACGGTGGCGAAAAATATGGCGCCAAAGAGCTCGGCGTTGGGCTCAAACTCGGAAGTCCGGCACGCCCAGTCGAAGATAGCGATCTGAACAAGCGCTAACGGGCTCAGCTGTGGAAGTTCCACCTCAAAGAGGCGAAGGATCTCCGGCAACAACACGTTGCAGGGAAACCGTAGCCCTGCCTCAAAAAATACGGCGAACACCACCGTCCGGTTGTCGACAGGTTTCGGCACCACGGTTTTCCCTAGGGCGAAAGCCTGCCCCTCAACCAACCCTCCGGAGCTGACCAGCTTCGCTAGCTCGACGTCGTCCACAAGAGAGACCCCCAGAAAGGCGGTGCTGTCGTCATCGACTCGGCCGGGATCCGGCCCTTTCACCGAAGTAGGGTTTGGCTTACGTGGAGCCATGGCGAACGGTGCGTTTGCGGTGGCGAAAAAAGAGATTCGGCGAAACGCCTGAGGGGTCGAAAGACGCTGTGAAAGGAAGAGATGGAGAAAGAGAGCGCGCACGGTAAAATGGCAAGTGTGGCGGTGAAAAGGATAGAGCAACAGGAATATATAGCCCGCTCAAGCGACCGTTCGCCTACCCACCAGTAATAAAGCGCCACGTGTCGCAAGGGTAGGCGAAACGGTAAATTCCTGTCGACCGAGCAGCACAGTAAAAAGCCCAAGAAAGGAAGGCCCAATACTGTTTCGTTCGGCCCAGGAAAAAAGAATATATATAACCATCAATCGCACGAGGCGAAGCGCGGCAAAATAATACCAGCCGCACAAATAATAATCTTCATTCGCAGGTATAATGTTGGTTTCGGTAGGAGCATCGGTCGAAAGGGGGCGCCGCATACCATACCACATGGTTTGCACGGTCTTGGCCGAAGCTCCAGTCTCACCCTTGCCCGTGAGGGGCTTGTTGGCGGATGGCATCAGGCCCTTCGACGAAACCTGCCGAAACCCATGGCGAAGGCTATGGAGCGAGAGCAGCGCAAGGCGAAGAGTAGCGCTAGGCCAGAGGCGTCTCAGACGAAGGGTGCAAGGCGAAGACTGTCTGCCGAAGGAGGATGACTTCGCCTTGACAAGTTCGCCCCCGCGAGGGCCGAGGAAGCCTTTCCGGCCCATCAGGCCGGCGATCGCCAAACGGCCCATCAGGGGCCCATGAGCCCCTATAACATTATGTACCCCTGTAAATGCCCCTTCTTTAAGGGTAATCATGTAAATTCCCCTGTACAACCTAAACCCTGGTAGTAAGGACCTGTAATGGGGCTATAAATAGTCCCCTAGGGCCATGTAATGGGGGGATCCCATGTAAAATTCAAAATTTAGTACACTTCATTTTTCCAACCACTGTTGAGTAACCACGTCTTTCGACGTATGCAGTTGTCGTTTCGACAACAATCTATTAGAGTGGGACAACTATGGTTTCTACGTCATCCTACGCTCAGGCAGTTCCTGTGATGGAGTCTAGTAGTTTATCTGTTTATAGAAATAAGGCTTTATAGGCCATATATGTAATGATTTGTATTTATGTTGTGTTGTGAACTAAGTGACTTAAGTATTGTATAATCGAACTTTATGCTTTTATATCATTTCATGCGTAACTGAACATCCTGGGCGGTTACGTATTCGTGGGTGCACCATGACTTTATCGGGTGTCCCCACATCAAACCATTACAACCGGTCAAGGTTCAATTTTCGTGTCCGATGAGTTTGTTCAGTTTGCCTATAGCATGGGTATCAAATTGTTGAATTCTTCACCATATTATACACAAGCTAATGGGCAAGCCGAGGCATCTAATAAGAGTTTGATCAAATTGATTAAGAGAAAGATTTCTGATTATCCTTGGCTATGGCATACTCGATTAGCCGAAGCATTGTGGTCTTATCGGATGGCTTGTCATGGATCGATCCAAGTCCCTCCTTATAAGCTTGTTTATGGACATGAGGCTATTTTGCCATGGGAAGTTAGAATTGGCTCAAGGAGAACGGAGTTGCAAAATGATTTAACAGCCGATGAGTATTATAACCTCATGGCCAATGAAAGGGAAGACTTGGTTCAGTCTAGATTAAGGGCCCTTGCAAAGGTTACCAAGGATAAGGAACTATTTCGGAAGGTGAACTTGTATGGAAGTTGATTTTGCCGATTGGGAGTCGGGATAGCAAATTCGGCAAGTGGTCACCGAATTGGGAAGGACCGTTCCAAATCTATAGAGTTATGTCTAAGGGAGCTTACATGTTGCAAGGACTCGATGGAGAAGTTTATGGACGAGCACTAAATGGCAAGTACTTGAAGAAATATTACCCAAGTGTTTGGGTTAACGCATGATCGGCTAATGTTGCCGATACATGATAGCCGATGTGTTTACATCGCCTTCAGATGACCGATATTGTTATATCGCCCTTAGTTGTTTTTCATATTGTACTCGGTTGTGGTTTGCCGATGTACAATGGCCGATATTGTTATATCGCCCTTAGTTGTTTTTTCTTATCGTAACCGGTTGTGGTTTGCCGATGGGACAATGGCCGATTTTTTCATATCGCCCTTAGTTCAAGTTATAATTTTATCAATGCTTTTGAGATTGTAAAATTAGGGGGGCACATATATGAAAATTGCAAATTTTTGAGCAAAATATGGAGTTCTATTGAATCGGCATAAAATTATGAGGATAAGTTCGATAAAGAGCCAAAGTTTCTTAGCCGATTACAAAAATTTCTAAGACCTATTACACAAGATATCATTGAGACAAATATTGCTGGATAGCCGAAATAGCCCTTTGCCTGATTTGTTCTACTTCTTCAATTACTTGGGCATCTTGAGTGTCAGTTCCAGGGATGACTTTTAAAGACTTGGTGAGATCAGCAACATTCTTGATGGCCAATTTTAGTCTTGCCTTCTGTTCTTCGATAGATTTTGGGAGATCGGCTAGCTTTTTATGTTCCATATCCAGCTCGGCGTTGCATTCTTCAAGTTGTGCCAAGAGCTCAATCTTACGGGCTTCGAGCCGATCAATATTGGACTTGATCGGGCCCTCAGATAGCTGATCAAGCTTGGACTTCTCTTCGTGCACAAGCAGCCGATTGACTTGAATGTCCTTGCGCTCCCGACGTTCGGCTAGTCTTAATTTGGCTTTTTCCAGCTTGAATTGATGCTGCTCAAGATAGACAGCTGAAGTGAAGACATCGGCTAGCTCATCTGGGATTAGAGGTTGGATCTTGTGTAACCGAGTCCTAATCGGCCCACAGTTTACCACCAAGTTGTCTAGTGATGATGCCTCTAGCCGATGAGAGATGTCTTCAAGGGTTTTCTTCACATCATCGGACAAGGGAACTAAAGACTTGCTGGTGGTGTCTTCTTCTGTTTCTTCATCAAGATAGTCTTTAATATCGAAAGAGAACAGATCGGCTAAGGCCTGCAAGAAGGAATTTGAAAACAGTTGAGTATCAACATGAGCTATTTGGCCGATTCAAGATTTTTATAGACAAGACTTACTGGGATAGCAGGAACAGCTGGTTGTTCTTCTTCTTCAATATGGTGGCTTTCTACAGCCGATGGAGTTTGATCACTCTATGATTGTTGTACAGGAGAAGGAGGAGGAGGAGGCTACGAAAGAGACAAGTGTTAGATAAAATCAGGCTGAGATCAACTAGTG
Organism: Oryza sativa Japonica Group; assembly: GCF_034140825.1. Lineage (NCBI taxonomy): Eukaryota > Viridiplantae > Streptophyta > Magnoliopsida > Poales > Poaceae > Oryza > Oryza sativa. The sequence goes on along the minus strand of NC_089045.1, from coordinate 12,856,406 downwards.
GAAGAGTTAAGAATATCTTACTGGTGGAGCTGATTTGAGAATTGCTATTGCCGATTTCTTCTTCACAACAGTTTTCTTCTTCTGCAACTATAAAATCTGTGAGTAATCGGCCATAAAATGAAGTGATTACAAAAGGAATCAAGGGAAGTTGCTTACCCTTGAAAAATGGGCTAGGGCAGAAGGAGTTCGAGGAGTTTACTTAGGTGAAGCCGATGGAGTTCTTTCAGTATCGCTTACTTCATCTGCGGCTTGGTCAACATCCTCGCCGATTTCTTCTTCATCCAGAGCTTGTTCAATGGATGGATCTAGGGCAGGCAGATCATCAGTTGGCTTCGTTTTCTTTGACTTGACTTTCATCTTTGGAGCTTGAGCCGATGGATCTGCAGCCGATGACCTGGTTTTTCTCTTTTTACCGGTATCGGCTGGTTCTCTGCTGAGCCCTTGAAGAAGAGTTGAAGTCCTAGGGCCACGATAGCCAATGACAGTGATGTGCACTAGGGTTCCCGATCTTCCGAAAGGTTCTGATAAACAACGATTTGGGCGGAGCCGCGACACAAATCGATCCGGCTTCTTGAATGCGCACACACTTGAGCCCCGCAATCGCAGCACCACGTCTCCTCTGGTTATCACCCGTGTCGAAACGTGGGTGACCTCGCTGAGAAGGCTAATCCCTGTTTGTGTAACATACTGAAAATTAGCTATTTTCTAATTATGCATCATGCCGCTTCTTATGTTTTTAATAACTTCCTAAACCTAGGAAAATATAATTAGTAGGACCTCCTAAAACTAATTTGCATAAAATCCCTCTCTGGTATTTAACTTCTTTTGTGTTTTTCATTTAAAGATATATTTGGTTAAATTAAGGTGTTTCTTGATTTGGTTTTAAATTAAAACCTTCTTTCGACAAAATTCCTCTTATTCAAATTTAGTTGAAAACCCTTTTCATTTGTATGAATTATGGTCCAAGAAAACCCTCCAAACCAACTCTTTGAAATTCCAATTTTAATTGGAATTAATTGTCGACCCATCCTTTGATTCCAAACCTATCCTTAGTTCCCTTTACAAATCTCAAGTATCCAAATTCCTCCTTTCAATCTAGCCGCCAATTTAATTCCCGTGGCTTGATTTCCTCCTCGGCACAAGAATAATATTATTACAAATATTGCAAATATTGCTCTTGTGCTAAGAAGATATATTTCATCCTTCCATCCCAAATCCAAAACCTCTTTTAGCCCATAATTAATTCTAGATTTCCTACCACATATTTTGGGCTAAAATTTTATTTATTCCATTCCCTCCATTTTCCTCCCACATTCTCAAATATATATCTCTCTCCCCCATTTGAGTGCATCTATATAAATTCCACTATATTCCACTTCCAAAAATATTGCACTCAAATTAGAAAATATCTCTTTTGGAAATTATATCCATATATAATTTCCTTCCAAACTTTCCTATTCAAATTCTTTTCAAATATAAATCCTATTCAATTCCATTACCCAAACCCCCTTCAAAATTCAGAAACAGTTTCTATTCACTTTGGGCCGAAATCCTTTTTCATCTCCCATCAGCCCAAGCCGGCCCAAATCGGCCCATAGCCGAGCCGCCTCCAGGTGCGCCTGTTGCACACGCGCACGACGCCGCCAACGCCTTCCTTCGCCGCTAAGAAACCGGCCGCCCGCCGTTCTCTCCACGCCGCCGCCGCAGTCAACTTGCCGACCACGCCAAGGCGTCGCTGTGCCGTGCCTCTCTAATGCCGCCGCCCAGCCATACGGCAGCCACCACGTGCACGCGCCGCCGTCGCCATCCAATCAGAGAAGGAAGCTGGCACTGTCTTTTCTTCCTTCACGACAGCGTCGCCGTGGCCGAGTCGACGACCGCCTCTACAACCGCCTTCGGCAACCGACCTCCGCGGCCTATAAATAGATGATGAGGTCGCCCCTTTTCCCCTCCACACCATCCGAGCTCTTCGAGCTCTGTCTTTCTCTCTCTCTTCCTCAAGACCGGCTGCCGCCACCGTCAGCCGATCTCTCTCACCGGAGCACCACTAACCAAATCCTCTCACCACCAACCTTGCCTTACTCCGGCAAACCCATTTTTCCACTTTTCCCCTTCTCTTTCGTCCCATATCAAGCCCCACCGAAGCTCTCTCTCTCCTGTCGGTTCACGGTCTTGTGCTCGCCGTTCCAGCCATTCCCTTAACCCCCTTTGCCGACCACTTCCTTCCCTAGGTGTTCTGTACCCGGGAACACCACTGGCCGCCGGCGTCGCTGCCTCTCCACTACCGGAGCCTCGACGCCCCTCTCCTCCTCCTCTCTGTTCGACTGAAGAGAAGAAGAAGGAAGAAGCGGGAAGAAGAAGAAGAGAAAGAAAAAGAAAAAGAAAAGACTGACAGGTGGGTCCCCTGCATAGTGTCTCTTCTTATTTTCTCTATTTAATTCAAAACCTATTATTTAGAAGCCCATATCTCCTAAACCGTAGATCCGATTACAGTCAAATTTGGACTTAAATTCATCTAAATTCAAAATCTACATTTTGATACCAAATTTGCTATTTTAATATTTTATTTGGATTTCCTTAAGTTATTTAAATGTCATTTGCTTTTCAAATATCTCCTTTTATTTCAAAATACCCTTTAGCCACTAAAAAGCCATCAGTTGGAACTTTACGCCTTCCATGGGGACGTTCGCACGGTCTATGGACCCCAACGTCGAACCGTTGGTTGTAAAGCTCGGCATAAACCAAACCCAAGGTCGAAGTGCTGCTCCTGGCACCGTACGCCTCGCTGCGTACAACGGTCGGAGCTTCACTATTCCCTCGACCTCCACAGCACGCTACACAGTTCGCTCTCAAGCTCTGTGCGATTCTAGTCGCTCCGTCGCCACTCACGGTTGTCGGAGTAACACTTCCGCCCCACTAAACCTGTATAAACCTCCAATCCCTCTTGCCGATATGCTATCTGTCGATACCGGCTAGAGAAAATACCAAACCTAGTCATTATGCTCTAGCATCGACTAGCACGCAACCAAACCCTAGCTAACACCTTGCTAGTTAGAACCCAACCGTCATCCAAATATCCCACCTACCAATATTGCCTATCCACTATACTCAGCCACCTACTCTCCTAGAATCTATACAGAGCCTAGCTGATATGCTTCTCTACTCCGCAGTCGGCTTAAATATAATCAAACCCTAGGTATTATACTACCTGAACCTACCACCAGCCAATACTAGCCATACATCAACTGAACCAGTTCAATTATCCAATATACATCCTATGCTTTCAACAACCAAGCATTCACATAAAATATAAGCAACCTTAGTTGCCGGATCCCCTCTCCACCTTAGCCTCCAACCCTTTAGAATCCTATACGCCTTTAACAGAGATATTTATACCCCAAGCCTAGCCCTTCTTGCTGTTTATCACTTTCTTGCTATTTCATGATTTTTATTGAATTTGGTTCTTCGTCTTTCTTAGTAGAGTCTATTATCTTTTGGATGGCAACCTGTGGTGTTTCGAGGATCGGATAATCAGGTTGCCTATCTCAGATTTGTTTGCGTTGGAGCAAGGCAAGTTATTATTCCTCCCATTTGAGCATAATAATCCTATATTCTATATCTCCAGTATCTTGTGCATTGGCCATACATGATTTTGAATGCATAACCTGAATATATAGCAAACCAGATATATGCTAGCTTTTGCTTAGCCCTGCCTAGTTAGAATGCATAAAATATAATGAACTTAGATTGGGACAGTACGGTAGAAATGGTTGATTTCCGGGTGGCTAGTACTGTTCCAACCGATATAAGACTGCCAAGTACATGTGAAGAACATATGAGTACGACCGCAATTCTCGTATGGGCATAGACCTAGCTGATTAAGTTATCTAGCAAAAGTGGTACCTCTGTATAGTGGTTCTTCTTAAGTCCTCGTGCAGGAGGCAAATTTATGCCGCGAAGGGCAATTGTGATATTTACCGAGGCGCAGGTAAATATATGAAATGAATTGTGCACAAATTGTTTGTGAACCCTGATTGCGATGACATGGTGTCATACAATCAGTTCTCTCTAAAGCCCTCGGGAACGCCAGAACTCCTCTCGCTGCTGATAACGTTACGTTCAGAGTGCATGGGGACTAGAGTTCATGGAACAGGTACCACTGATGTTAGTAACTGAAAAGCTTTGCCATGACAAGGCTAATGTGTTTGGCACGTCATGGATTGCGGGTAAAGCGTACATCTACTGTAGTATGAATATCCTCAAAACTATTCAAATAGCCGTGCTCGCGGTTATCGAGCATTGGGACTCACTATGGCATCTTGGATAGAAACCTAATTTGAAATTTTATTAAATACTGCTGCATTTAAAACATTACAGGTTTTCTACTTCTACATTCTCTGCTTTTTGCAAGTAAACCTAGCTTTACACAGATATTATTATTTCATACATTCATTGTTGATTAAATATAATAGCTTGCTGAGTACGTTGTACTCACCCTTGCTTCAACCCCCTTTTTCAGAGTTCATTTGGAGTTTGTGCCGAAGCTGGGAGTTCAATCATATAAGTTAGTTTCATTTCAACCTAATTCTCAAGTCTAGATTAGATAGATGGTTTAAGTCTATAGCAAAACAACAGAGTTAGGCCATTCTAAAGCTTCTGCTGTAATAGTTAACCACAATCTTGTAAATACCCTATTACTTTATGTAATAATATCTCCTTCAAAGCTATGTCTAAACGTAAGCAAAGACGATCCAAAATATTGAACTTGTATCAATCTACTGATCCAGGGCTTGATACAGTTTTAACATGTCGGTTACCAAATCATTAGTTTTGGGACCCGGCAGTTTGCCAATCGAAGAACAAAAACAAGAGAGAAATAGAAAACAACCAAAATTGCAGATGAATGATTAAGCTCACGAGTTGGGGTCTTACAAACCGATCTAGCGATGAAACTGTCCTCGACAGATTAATCTAAGCAAACCCCAAAAACCTAAAGATGGTGGTGGTACTGATATATAGAGTTTAGGGTCGTGCAACCCACTCTCGACGCAACCCTACTGGGTTCCAGCACGATACACGGCCCAAAGGCCCAAATACGGTGACGCAGCACCGGAACAAATTCTGAATGTCAACTTGTTTGGTCGATTCCCATTGACTCGGAAATAATTTGGATGTGGGACCAAAACCATTGGAAAGGTTATCTTCTTAGCTTTCCATCCATATAAAGAATGCCCCAATCCGAGCACGTATGCGACCTAGGCTCCCGTTTTAGTGCAGACTGGTCCTGGTATCCGAATTGCACCCGAGGTCGAATTGGTTTGGGCCACTACCTTGACTTGGACGTCCTCGATGATCCTCCATGGCTCTAAGTCCTTCTCCAAGTGTCTCCTTGTGTCACGTCCTGATAAATTCATCCCGAATTAAAAATCATTCTCTAAAAGGAATAATAGAATTAATTAAAATTCGAAATGAAATTGGCAAACACTAAAATATGTACAAGAAAAATTCGAATGTGGCCCGGAGAAATTTTGTCAAATTCTTCTTGGTCTAAAAAGAGCCCTCAAATTTTACTTGAATTTTCAGAGCACCGAAAATATTTATTAAGCAACAATAACAATTATCAAAGTTTACTAAAAAGAAAAACTAAAAATAAACCCTCCTTCCTCCTTTGGGCCGAGCCCAGCCCAAAGTCCTCCCTCTCTCTCCCTCGGCCTGTAATGAACCCTGAGTTCCTCTCGACACTCAAGGCTGTTGTTGGCCCGATCTTTCGGTGAGTTGTGATAACTACGATTTGGGAGAAACGTTGACGATCCGACTACAACCGTACGAGACGTTGTGTTGCGCCTTAGCGATCGATACACCTCTCCGTGGGTTGCTGATCTTGCCAGTGCAGATCAACCCTATTCCTGCAAGCAAATCGAAGAAACAAGCAAGAACAAGATAAAAGCAATCTAATATTGCAAATAGGAATTTAATACAAATGATAAGTTGGGGTTCTGAAGAACAAGCAGACGGACGGTCTAGCCGACACGCGTGCTGCAAGCAAGTAGCAATGGCTAAACTTTAATCTAACAAAACCCCAGAAACCCTGAAGGGGTACCTAACTATTTATAGAGGTGGGAGGACGACCAAGAGGGTCCAAGGGTCGTGCTCCACCAGATTGGGGCGCACCCCACATGGGCCCCACATGGGCCAGGGTCCCAAACAAAGTTACAAGCCCATTGGCCCAATACAGGAGACGCAGTACCTTGCTTTTGTGATTGCGGCCAAACGAGATAGATTTCCGAGATGAGGCTGGATCCGTTGGAAGGAGGACTTCGAGAGCTTTCCATCAAGTACTCACGGGCCCAAAACGGAGACGTATGTAGATTTGGCGGCCGTTTGAAGTCAGCAATGTAACACGTGGCCGAATCAGATTGCAGCACATGGAGGACTTGATCTTGATGTCTTCTTGTTGATTCATGATATGAGCAATGGTCGTATCCATAGTAGCCATGGTCACATCATCCTCCCCTTCTTCACAGAAAAACGTCCTCGGTTTTTCCATATGGTGCTCTTCGCGCAGTCCACTGAAAACAACCTGTTTCTTGCAATCAAAACAAGACAAACTCGAGACAATATGATTAGCAGTAACATGTCTCTCTAGCTTGCATATTTTATCCGGAACTACAAGATGTTCTAAATCTGAACAAATGTAAACTCTATGCACCAAAAATATTCCTCTATCATTATATTCGCCAAAGATATGAAAAATAGCATTAGTTGGACATGGCATATCAGATTTAGCAAATAATTTCTCCTTCAAATTATCAAGCTCACAAAAATCATCAAACTGAACATAGCCCAAAGTATTTAAAGAAGATAGCAATTCGCGTTCCTCTACTTCATTAGCAATGTGAACAACATGCTTAGAATCAGCACACAAAGAAATAGTAGAACTAACATGTTCATTCACTAGTTGTGGCATGGATATAAGTGAAACATTATCACACAACTCTTCTTTATCACAAGGAACAGCAAGTAAATCAACTTGTGACAAAGGCAACTCAGTAATTGATTCCACTAATGGTTGCTCTACTATAGCATGAAAAGTGGACAAGTGTAGCTCACCTTGAGAATACTCACCTTCATTTCTCTCAGCACCATTTAATTTACCTTGCGAACTTTCTTCAGATAATGTAGCTGCATCAGCCTTCTCCTCATTCGCGAGTGATGGAAGTGACATCTCAAACATATCGTTCTTCTCATTTTGGAGACTTTTCTGAACTTCCTGCAAAACATCAGTGATAGGAGGCACAAGCATATCTTGTTGCTCCATTGGATTCTCCAAAATTTTGCGCTCAACAATGCAAGCGAGCATGAACAATTGGCCTATATGATTATATGTCACATTAACAAGCCCAGCCTGAATATTGAAATTAAGCCCTCTGAAAAATCTAGTCATTGTGTTCTCATTAGATTCTTGTAAACCACTATAAGTGATACAAATTTTAAAATCATGAAAGTACTCCCTAACAGTTTTGTCACCTTGTTTTAGATGTTCCCATTTCTCAAGGAGAGCACGTCTATAGTATGAAAACATAAATCTTTTTCTCATCAGTATTTTGCATTCATCCCAAGTTTCAAGCTTATTCCCCACAGTATGCCACCAAAAAGATGCAGAACCGGCACACTTATTACTAGCAGCCTTAATCATTTGAGCATTAGAAAAATCATACTCATCAAATTGTTTTTCTACTGCTAGCTCCCAATTAATGTATGCAGCGGAATCATACTTTCCATCATAGACTGGTAACTTACATGCAACTTGTGCAAAATTATAGTCATGTACCTCATATGCATCACGTGAAGAAGTCGTCATATCTCGTCGAAGGTGTAGATGTTGACGTTGAGCATGACCATCTTGTTTCCCCTTGCGCAATCCTGCCATGGGTAGCAGCAAACAAGAAACATACACAAGAATATACACGCTCCTATCAACTACTAGGTACTGGCAGCTCAAATCTCACACACACTCAAGCTTTTAACCAAGCTCTTACAAGATCTTACCAATGCAAGTGGAATGGTGATGTACACCGACTCAACCAAGCACCCCAATAGAGGTTGGATATATCGATGCCTCGGCAAACACTTGCTGTACGGCTGCAATCAAATCTGTGGAGCTCTGGGTAGGCTTAAATATGTAGCAAAGGAATAGCAAATGCTCAAATCAGAGAACGCAAAGTTGAATAATTGTTCAAAGTCAAGTACCGTGCTGGTCCTAGGCTAGAACGTACTAGAGACGCGAGCCTAGACACAAACGGTACCACAAAATAGCACCAGAAACAACTCAAGCACACTCTGATGTATGAAGTTCAGCTCAAACAAAACAATATTTTCTCTTTTCTTTCTTTCTTCTTTCTTCTTTTCTTTTTTTTCCTTTTCTTTTCTGATTTTTTTTTGGTGCGGCTTTTTTTTTCTTTTTTTTTTGCACCTTTCTGCCTTTTTTTTTCTCACTTTTTTTCTTATTTTTTTTAACAAAAACTGACTCAAGGACCTTAATGTAAGATTACAGGGACTCAAACATAAATATAAAATTTATAGGGACTCAAATGTAAAAGTCTAAACCCAAAATTATAATTATACAAAAAATGGAATGCTGAATTTATGCCGGTTCCGTTTTTCCAAACAGATCTCGAAACCGACACCAAACAAAAATTCGCCAAGGTGTTTGACACAACTCGGAACGGTGGAAGAGAGGGAGGGAGTCGGACTCGGCCAAAGGGGCGACTGGGACTCGGCCAGGAGGTGGAGTGGATGGCAGCCGAATTTGGTGTATGGGATAAAAAGGAAACTGATTTTTAACCAATCCAATCTACTATATCTTTCCAAAACAAACTTGACTACTTCCAAAATCAGATATGGTAATTCACCTTCCTCCTCTCGTGCACGACACAGGCACGGCCAAAACAAACACACACAAGGATCGGCAAACACTAGATGCAACTCAAGAACTCCAAAACTAACCGACAGAAACTTCTGAAAACTACAAAAATAGAACCGTGGCAGCGAGCCGATTCCGTTTTCGTAGGTCCCGACAACAACAGAGACACGGTGGCAGCTACGACTGTGGTACAAAACGTGACCAGAACTCGAAACTCTAAACGAACTAGACGCTAAGACCAGCAACACGACGTGACAATGCAACACAAAATTCAACAAAGCAAAAACTGAAAAGAACAATGCAATGGCACAGTATGGCTAGGTAAATGATACGAATTTTTTTTGTATGGCTATTTTCTGGTTATAGGAAGATAAAAACTCACCGAGCAACAAAAGCTCTGATACCACCTGATGAACCCTGAGTTCCTCTCGACACTCAAGGCTGTTGTTGGCCCGATCTTTCGGTGAGTTGTGATAACTACGATTTGGGAGAAACGTTGACGATCCGACTACAACCGTACGAGACGTTGTGTTGCGCCTTAGCGATCGATACACCTCTCCGTGGGTTGCTGATCTTGCCGGTGCAGATCAACCCTATTCCTGCAAGCAAATCGAAGAAAGAAGCAAGAACAAGATAAAAGCAATCTGATATTGCAAATAGGAATTTAATACAAATGATAAGTTGGGGTTCCGAAGAACAAGCAGACGGACGGTCTAGCCGACACGCGCGCTGCAAGCAAGTAGCAATGGCTAAACTTTAATCTAACAAAACCCAAGAAACCCTGAAGGGGTACCTACTATTTATAGAGGTGGGAGGACGACCAAGAGGGTCCAAGGGTCGTGCTCCACCAGATTGGGGCGCACCCCACATGGGCCCCACATGGGCCAGGGTCCCAAACAAAGTTACAAGCCCATTGGCCCAATACAGGAGACGCAGCACCTTGCTTTTGTGATTGCGGCCAAACGAGATAGATTTCCGAGATGATGCTGGATCCGTTGGAAGGAGGACTTCGAGAGCTTTCCATCAAGTACTCACGGGCCCAAAACGAAGCACGTATGTAGATTTGGCGGCCGTTTGAAGTCAGCAATGTAACACGTGGCCGAATCAGATTGCAGCACATGGAGGACTTGATCTTGATGTCTTCTTGTTGATTCATGATGTGAGCAATGGTCGTATCCATAGTAGCCATGGTCACATCAGCCTGCGGCCCAAGTCTCCATCTTCTCCCTCTCTTTTTCCTTCCCTCTCTCTCTCTTGGGCTGCCCCTCCCTCCTTCCCATCGGCCCAGCTCCCTCCTCCTCCCTCTCTCCCCCGGGCCACCTCTCCCTCCTCTCCTCCTGGGCCGATCGCCCGGCCCAAGCCGCGCCCCCCCTACCCGAGCCGCTCCCCTCCCGCGTACGCACGCGCGTTGCACGCGCGCTGACCGCGCGCCCGCGTGGGGCACACGCGGCGGTCGTCGTCTTCTTCCTCCAGCCGCCCGGCCTCCTCTCTCTCTCCCAAAAAACCCTAGCGCCATTTCCCGAAAAATCCAACCATTCTTTCCAAATTAATTGGAGGGAATTAATCCCCATTCCTTCCTCTTCAATTCCCCCTAATTTTCCGCTTGAATGGCGCCGTCCATCGCCCGGAACGGCCGCGGACTTTCCAACCTCTTTCCATGGCCACCGGCCGTGTTTCCCATCGCCGTTCCGCCCTCTCCCATGCCCGGCTCCCTCCCCGCGCCTATAAAATGGAGCATCCTCCCTCCGTTCTATCGTTTTAGCCTCCTCCCGCGTCTTCCCGTGGCCGCACCACCCCTCCCCGCCTCCTCCCTCTCTCTCTCCGAGCGCCGGCCACCTCCAACCGCCCCTGCCGCAGTGTCAGCACGCCGGTCGGCCGTGCAGTCGCCTTCCCCGGTGTAGCAGCCGCCTCCTCTTCCCCGGCGTCGCCTCCGTTTCGCAGGGAAAACATCGGAGCCACCTCCTCGCCGACGACCAGTGATGTCGCCACCACTCCACCGCCTCCAGCCGCCTGTGCCACCTCGCCGGTGCGGCGGCTGTCGTCGTCGCCATCCTCCCTCGACGTCGCCACATCGCCCTCTACCCCGGCCTGCCCTCGATTTCGCCGGAACACTGCCGTGCCGCGCCGGCCTCTCCATCCGCCTCGCCGGAATTTCCCCGGTCGGCCCTTCCTCCACCCGTGCGCCGTCGGCCGCGCCACCACCACCTCCGGCATCGCAGCGGCAAGGTCGCCCTCGGCCTCGCCTCCCCTCCACCCGAGCCTTGTCGGTGTTCGTTGTCGTCATCTCCGTTCGTACTCGTCGACGACTCCTCTGGTCGGTCGTTCCTCCTCGCTGGCTCGTCATCTCGTTGTGCCACCTCCGTCGTGTCCCACGCCGTCCTCGTCTCCGTGCAGCTGCTGCCGGCTGCCCTCGTCGCCTCCTCGCCGGTCCCGGTCGTCGTCCTCATCATCGTGGTGTTCGTCCCTCCGTCAAGCCGTTCTCGTCTTCGTCCTCGGCTCCGCGTCGTCAAGCCTTGTGCCGGCCGCGTCTCGCCTTCGTCCAAGGATCGCCGCCGAAGTCGTCCCCTCGCCGTTCGTCTCCGTCGTTCTCGTCCGTCTCCGCCGCGCCCGTTCGTCGTTGTCGTTCCCACGCCTCGTCGCATGGTGGTAAGGATCCCTCTCCCTCGCTGCCCCGTCCTCGTCCTTTCGGTGTCGCCCGTGCCCGTTGTGCGGTTGTCGGCCCCGGTACCCGTGTACCGGTGTCGGTAGTCGTTCGTGTGTGCGTGTGGTGACCGTGTTAGTGTGCCCGCTCGGTAGCCGCGTTGTTTCCACGTGTGCAGCCCGCGTGGTGTCTAGTGGAGTCCGTTTGTCGGCCACTCGCCTCGGTTGACACACAGCGTCTGCTTCCGTCGACCCGTAGACCGTCTCCGTGTACTCGGTCTACCGTGGTCCTTTAGGTTGACATGTGGGGTCCGCATGTCAACAGCACAGCCTTCCTGTCTTTTCCAGGCTAGCGCTTTCACATGTTTTATAGTTGTAAAACCTAATTATAATAATCCGTAAATCTCCATGTAACAGCATTAAACTTCGGATGATCATATCTTGGTCATACGAACTCCGAATCGACCCGTTCAAGTCTCCTAATGTTTGTTATAACCTAAAGAACCATGTGCTTTCTTTTTATGTATTGTTATTGCTTCTTTATAGGCTTGTAGCTTTGCTTGTGTGCTTCGCGTAGCTTTCGTCGTTCTGGAGGTTCCCGAAGCGTGGTTCGTGGTCATCGCCGAAGGTTCGGAAGGCCATTCTCTTTGAGCAAGGCAAGTCACATCATCCTTGAGCATATTGAATCCCAGTTTATAAAATTATTTTGATTTAAATTAATGCATTATCGCTTTATGTAAATTCCCGCGTTATCACTGTTTTATTTAGCCATGCCTATTTACCTTTCTTATGGCCTTATTATTATTGCTATTGTTATTATTACCTTGTTCACCCTAGGAAAATAAAACCCCAACTAGTGGGTACTCTATTTATGGTTCCACTAGTATGAACTTAGGTAGATGCTGCGCTGGTTAATTAGGCAACATTAGGTGGTTTTATAACTTTAGACTTTGGGAATTCTCATATCACTTGGACACTTTGGAATGGTTGGATTATGGTGGAATAGGACATACACCTCTCTTCCTCTTTCAAAACCCCTAAAACCTGTTTTCCGGTGGGGTTTGGGTGCATGCCAGTTGTGGGAAGTAGCACCCCGGCCACTATAAGGATTAAGCTCGGGCCTCTGTTGCAAAGCACTACCGTACTTCCACATATCTAGTGGGTAAGGCTCAGTTTGTGGCTCAGTCTGGTTATAAACAAAGGTACACGGATGGAGATTGACGAATTCGGGGGTCGATGGACATCTCTAGGATAGATGAAGGCTACACGAGCTGCGTCCCGGTAGTCGAGATGTCATGGCACAGGGCTGGTGTCCTGCTGCTAGGGGCTCAATCCTACCTACCTATCCCGGGGGTTCTGGCCGTAGGCGGGGTTGGGTCGATACTCTTGTTTATGGCTAGGATGGGTTGGGAACTATGTCACGTCTTTCGTCCGTATGCCGTGGTGGTATGTGGCACGTGGTTACACGTGAGGAAGATGTGTCTTGTGGGTAAAGATGTACACCTCTGATCAGAGTAAATCTATTCGAATAGCCGCGCCCTCGGATATGGGCAAGCCTAGCAATGTACCCAAGTTAGTGTTTTAATTCTTAAAACCTGCTTAACAACTAAAATGTGGAATGGTTGGCCTGGGTTGGCTTGGGACGAGCTGGGACCCAGGGTCGGGTTGCCAGTTCGGTCTGAATCATTGTAGGCCTTGGGTTAAGGCGGGTTCGTGTGGGTTCACGGCCTTGTTTAATAAATATTGTGTAGCTCTAGGATCGTGTGTACAAAGTAGCTTTGAGCAACTACGTGTCTTTTAAATGCTGTTTACTGCAAAATTTAACCCCTATATTATTACCCCTTGTACCCCCTTGCATTAATCATGCATCTACCGGTGTGGCTTGCTGAGTACTGTGGTTGTACTCATTCTTGCTCTATCTTTCCCCCCCCCCTTCAGTAAGAGAAGCTTTGGAGAAGAAGTCCTAGGTGGAGTTCTGGCTTATACCCCAGTTGAGCGCCTGTGAAGATGGAGCCGTAGGCCCGCTAGTCCGCTGCTATTTATTTTTATATGTCAGGCCTGAAGTGCCTTTGTAATAATGTAAATATTATCGATATAATAAAGATGTGCCTTTTGTATCATGTTTGTGTGGTGTACCCCGGCTTTTCCTGGGACGGGGATTAATACACTAGCGTTCGGGAAAAGGTAATTTTCTCAGTTGCGACACCTTGTCCCCTCCATTGTTCCTAATCACAATATAATCATTAGGTAGCAATCTATTCTCGAATTCATACAAAGAAGAACATAGGAACGAGCTCACCTCTAAATTTAATTGTCGCACACGAGCACTTGTTATCGGTCCTTGAATGACCGTTGGAGGATTGATGTGTGTATCCGAGGTAGTGATGTTCGCATCATCCTCCCCCTCTTGAATTGAAGTCATCCTCGACTCAAGCTCATCCTCTTCTCCCAAGTATGGCTTCAAATCTGAAATGTTAAACGTGGGACTAACCCCAAACTCGGGAGGCAACTCAAGTTTATATGCATTATCATTCATCTTCTCAACAATTTTAAAAGGACCATCAGCACGAGGCATCAACTTAGACTTTCTCAATTCCGGAAATCTATCCTTTCTCAAGTGCAACCAAACTAAACCACCCGGTTCAAGCTTAACCTCTTGCCTACCTTTACTATCAGCAATTCTATACTTTTCAGTCATCTTTTCAATGTTGAGCTTGGTTGACTCATGCATTTTCAAAATAAATTCAGCGCGTGCCTTAGCATCATTATGAACCCTCTCACTAGTAGGTAAAGGCAAAATATCAATAGGAGCATTAGGGTTGAAACCATACACTACCTGAAAAGGACTTAACTTGGTAGTAGAATGTGTTGCCCGACTCTATGCAAGCTCCACATGAGGCAAACATTCTTCCCACATCATCAATTTTTTCTTCAAAATAGCCCTCAACATGGTACCCAAAGTGCGGTTGATTACCTCCGTTTGTCCATCTGTTTGTCGGTGACATGTTGTAGAAAACAATAGCTTTGTACCCAACTTGTTCCATAGCGTGCACCAAAAATGACTTAAGAATTTTGCATCACGATCTGAAACAATAGTAGAAGGCATACCATGCAAGCGAACAATCTCATGGAAAAACAGATCAGCAATATGAACATCATCATCACTTTTATGACATGGTATAAAATGTGCCATCTTAGAAAAACGATTCACCACAACAAAAATGCTATCCCTCCCCCTCTTAGTTCTAGGCAATCCCAAAATAAAGTCCATAGAAATATATGCCCAAGGAATAGAAGGTACAGGAAGAGGCATATACAAACCATGTGGATTCAAACGAGACTGAGCTTTCTGACAAGTGGTGCAACGTGCCACGAACCTCTCAACATCTTTTCTCATCCTTGGTCAAAAGAAATGCAAGGCCAAAACATCTTCCATCTTCTTAGCTCCAAAATGTCCCATCAACCCTCCTCCATGCGCTTCCTGTATCAACAAAAGACGAACGGAACCAACTGGAATGCATAGACGGTTAGCTCTATAAACAAATGCACCATTGATCACAAATTTGTTCCAAGTACGTCCCTCTTTGCAATTTAACATCACTTCATTAAAATCAGGATGAAGCGCATATTGTTCTTTAATTGATTCAAGTCCAAAAATCCGACAATCAAGTTGGGACAATAAAGTATAGTGCCTAGACAAAGTGATGAACCCTGAGTTCCTCTCGACACTCAAGGCTATTGTTGGCCCGATCTTTCGGTGAGTTGTGATAACTACGATTTGGGAGAAACGTTGACGATCCGACTACAACCGTACGAGACGTTGTGTTGCGCCTTAGCGATCGATACACCTCTCCGTGGGTTGCTGATCTTGCCGGTGCAGATCAACCCTATTCCTGCAAGCAAATCAAAGAAACAAGCAAGAACAAGATAAAAGCAATCTGATATTGCAAATAGGAATTTAATACAAATGATAAGTTGGGGTTCCGAAGAACAAGCAGACGGACGGTCTAGCCGACACGCGCGCTGCAAGTAAGTAGGAATGGCTAAACTTTAATCTAACAAAAACCCGAGAAACCCTGAAGGGGTAACTAGCTATATATAGGGGTGGGTGCCTAGGGTCGTGCTCCACCAGCTTGGGGCGCACCCCACATGGGCCCCACCTGGGCCGGGGTCCCAAATGAAGTTACAAGCCCATAGGCCCATTATAGGTGATGCAACACCTTGTTCCTGTGATTCTGGCCACACGAGATAGAATTCAGAGAAGAGGCTGGATCCGTTAGAAAGAGGGCTCCGAGAGCTTTCCATCAAGTACTCACGGGCCGAAAACGGAGGTCGTATGCAGATTCGGTGGCCGTTTGAAGTCAGCAGTGTAGTAGGTGGCCGAATCGGATTCCAGCACTTGGAGTACTTGATCTCGATATCTTCTTGTTCATCCATGATGTGAGCAATGGTTGCATCCGTGGTAGCCATGGTCAGATCATCCTCTCCTTCTTCACGGAAAACCGTCCTCGGTTTTTCCATATGGTGCTCTTTGCGTAGTCCATTTACAACAACCTGTTTCTTCCAATCAAAACAAGGCAAACTCGAGACAATTTGGTTAGCAATAACATTTTTCTCTAGCTTGCATATTTTATCCACATGTACAGGAGGTTCTAAATCCGAGCAGATGTAAACTCTATGCACAAAATATATTCCAAGATCATTATATTCACCAAAGATGTGAAATATAACATTGGTTGGATATGGCAAATCAGACTTAGCAAATAATTTCTCCTTGAAATTATCGAGCTCACAAAAATCATCAAACTGAACATAGCCCAAAGTATTTAAAGAAGATCTCAATTCACGCTCCTCTACTTCATTAGCAATGTGAACAACATGCTTAAAATCAGTGCAGTATGAATTAACAGTAGGAATAGCATGTTCATTCACAAGTTGTGGCATGGATATAAGTGAAGCATTATCGCATAACTCTTCTTTATCACAAGGAACAGCAAACAAATCAATTTGTGACAAAGGAATCTCAGCAGTTGGTTCCACTAATGGTTGCTCTGCTATAGCATGAAAAGTGGACAAATTCAATTCATTAACAACACACTCACCTTTATTAATTTCAGCACCATTAAGTTTACCTTTGATGCCCTCTTTAGATAATGGAGGTGCCTCGACTTTGAGTGTGATCAATGGGACTGGCGGCTCTTTCATGTCTCTCTCCTCCTTTTCATGATTATGCACTTCCTGCAAATGGTTAGTAATAGAAGACAAAAACATAGCATGTTGCTTCTTCATGTCCTCCTCTATTTTACTTTCAGCATTGCAAGCAAGTTGTAACAAATGAGAAAGAGATGTATATCTTTGACAATCAAGCATGTCCTGAATTTCTTTGTTAAGCCCACATAAAAACCTCAATTCTTTAGCTTCTTCGCATTCATCTAAACCACAACGTAATAAACAAGCTTGCATATCATGATAGTATGAAGTAACAGTTCTGGTATCTTGTTTTAAACATTGCAGTTTGTTGAACAAAATGTCAGCATAATACATGGGAACATAAACATCTCTGAAATATCGTTTCAGGTCTTTCCAAGATTGTGGTATTTTGTTATGCCTACAAAGATGTTTCCAATCATTAGAAGCATGTTTAATTAAAACACTAGAGGCACACATAACCTTTTGTTTCTCCGACAAGACATGCTTTTGAAATTCACTATCAACCGCTAGCTCCCAATTAATGTAAGCACGAGGATCATAGTCTCCCTCGAAATAAGGCAGTGCAGATTTGATCTTACCTAGAACATCATCACTTACCTCATAATGGTCATGTTGATCCCTCCTCATGTCTCGACGAAGATGTCGATGTTGAGCGCAGCTATCCCCAATTATCTTGCGTATCCCTGCCATTGTTAGTAGAAAACAAGAAACATACACAAAAATATGCGCGTTCCTATTAACTACTAGGTAGTGGCAGCTCAAAAATCGCACACACTCAAGCTTTTAACCAAGCTCTTACAAGATCTTACCAATGCAAGTGGAATGGTGACATACACCGACTCAACCAAGCACCCCAATGAAGGTTGGATGTATCGATGCCTTGGCAAACACTTGCTGTACAGCTGTAATCAAATATGTGGAGCTCTGGGTAGGCTTAAATATGTAGCAAAGGAATAGCAAATGCTCAAATCAGATAATGCAAAGTTGAATAATTGTTCAAAGTCAAGTACCGTGCTGGTCCTAGGCTAGAACGTACTAGAGACGCGAGCCTAGACACAAACGATACCACAAGATAGCACTAGGAACAACTCATGCACAACTCTGATATATGAAGTTCAGCTCAAACATAACAGTGTTTTCTCTTTTCTTTCTTTCTTCTTTCTTCTTTTCTTTTTTTTTCTTTCCTTTTCTTTTCTGTTTTTTTTTGGTGCGGCTTTTTTTTTCTTTTTTTTTTTGCACCTTTCTGCCTTTTTTTTCACTTTTTTCTTGATTTTTTTTAACAAAAACTGACTCAAGGACCTTAATGTAAGATTACAGGGACTCAAACATAAATATAAAATTTACAGGGACTCAAATGTAAAAGTCTAAACCCAAAATTAAAATTATACAAAAAATGGAATGCTGAATTTATGCCAGTTCCGTTTTTCCAAACAAATCTCGAAACCGACACCAAACAAAAATTCGCCAAGGTGTTTGACACAACTCGGAACCGTGGAAGAGAGGGAGGGAGTCGGACTCGGCCAAAGGGGCGAGTGGGACTCGGCTAGGAGGTGGAGTGGCTGGCAGCCGAATTTGGTGTATGGGATAAAAAGGAAACTGATTTTTAACCAATCCAATCTACTATATCTTTCCAAAACAATCTTGACTACTTCCAAAATCAGATATGGTAATTCACCTTCCTCCTCTTGTGCACAACACAGGCACGGCCAAAACAAGCACACACAAGGATCGGCAAAGTCTAGATGCAACTCAAGAACTCCAAAACTAACTGACAGAAACTTCTGAAAACTACAAAAATAGAACCGTGGCAGCGAGCCGATTCCGTTTTCGTAGGTCCCGACAACAACAGAGACACGGTGGCAGCGACGACTGTGGTACAAAACGTGACCAGAACTCGAAACTCTAAACGAACTAGACGCTAAGACCAGCAACACGACGTGACGATGCAACACAAAATTCAACAAAGCAAAAACTGAAAAGAACAATGCAATGGCACAATATGGCTAGGTAAATGATACAAATTTTTTTGTATGGCTATTTTCTGGTTATAGGAAGATAAAAACTCACCGAGCAACGAAAGCTCTGATACCACCTGATGAACCCTGAGTTCCTCTCGACACTCAAGGCTGTTGTTGGCCCGATCTTTTGGTGAGTTGTGATAACTACGATTTGGGAGAAACGTTGACGATCCGACTACAACCGTACGAGACGTTGTGTTGCGCCTTAGCGATTGATACACCTCTCCGTGGGTTGCTGATCTTGCCGGTGCAGATCAACCCTATTCCTGCAAGCAAATCGAAGAAACAAGCAAGAACAAGATAAAAGCAATCTGATATTGCAAATAGGAATTTAATACAAATGATAAGTTGGGGTTCCGAAGAACAAGCAGACGGACGGTCTAGCCGACACGCGCGCTGCAAGCAAGTAGCAATGGCTAAACTTTAATCTAACAAAAACCCGAGAAACCCTGAAGGGGTAACTAGCTATATATAGGGGTGGGAGGACGACCTAGGGGTGCCTAGGGTCGTGCTCCACCAACTTGGGGCGCACCCCACATGGGCCCCACCTGGGCCGGGGTCCCAAATGAAGTTACAAGCCCATAGGCCCATTATAGGTGATGCAATACCTTGTTCCTGTGATTCTGGCCACACGAGATAGAATTCAGAGAAGAGGCTGGATCCATTAGAAAGAGGGCTCCGAGAGCTTTCCATCAAGTACTCACGGGCCGAAAACGGAGGTCGTATGCAGATTCGGTGGCCGTTTGAAGTCAGCAGTGTAGTAGGTGGCCGAATCGGATTCCAGCACTTGGAGTACTTGATCTCGATATCTTCTTGTTCATCCATGATGTGAGCAATGGTTGCATCCGTGGTAGCCATGGTCACATCACAAAGCATCTGCAATCACATTATCTTACCCTTTCTCTTGTTTGATAACATAAGGAAAAGATTCAATAAATTCAACCCATTTAGCATGTCTACGATTCAAATTATTTTGAGAACGAAGATATTTAAGCGATTCATGATCGGAGTGAATAACAAATTCTTTAGGCCACAAATAATGACGCCACGTCTCTAAAGAACGTACAAGAGCATACAATTCCTTATCGTACGTGGAATAATTCAAAACAGGACCATGCAACTTCTCGCTAAAATATGCAACAGGCTTACCATTTTGCATCAACACACCTCCAATGCCAACTCCAGTAGCATCACATTCTAACTCAAAAGTCTTACCAAAGTTTGGAAGTTGTAGCAATGGTGCGTGTGTAAGCTTGTCCTTCAAAGTGTCAAACGACTTCTCCTGTGTCTTTCCCCAATGGAAGACCACCCCTTTCTTCGTCAACTCATTCAATGGTGCAGCAAAGGTACTGAAATCTGTGACGAAACGGCGATAGAATCCTGCAAGACCAAGAAAACTCCTGACCTGTGTGATAGTTTGGGGAACCGGCCAACTCTTTACGGCTTCAATTTTCATCTCATCCACCTCAATTCCCTATGGAGTAACAACATATCCAAGAAATGAAACTCGTTCCATGCAAAAGATGCACTTTTCAAGGTTAGCAAACAAACGTGCATCGCGTAGAGCATTAAAAACAGCACGTAAATGATCCATGTGTTCATCCAAAGACTTGCTGTAAATCAATATGTCATCAAAGTAAACTACCACAAATCGTCCAATGAAAGGCATCTATGAAGAAGGGGAGGATGATGTGACCATGGCTACTATGGATACGATCATTGCTCACATCATGAATCAACAAGAAGACATCAAGATCAAGTCCTCCATGTGCTGCAATCTGATTCGGCCACGTGTTACATTGCTGACTTCAAATGGCCGCCAAATCTACATACGTGCTCCGTTTTGGGCCCGTGAGTACTTGATGGAAAGCTCTCGAAGTCCTCCTTCCAACGGATCCAGCCTCATCTCGGAAATCTATCTCGTTTGGCCGCAATCACAAAAGCAAGGTGCTGCGTCTCCTGTATTGGGCCAATGGACTTGTAACTTTGTTTGGGACCCTGGCCCATGTGGGGCCCATGTGGGGTGCGCCCCAATCTGGTGGAGCACGACCCTTGGACCCTCTTGGTCGTCCTCCCACCTTTATAAATAGTTAGGTACCCCTTCAGGGTTTCTTGGGTTTTGTTAGATTAAAGTTTAGCCATTGCTACTTGCTTGCAGCGCGCGTGTCGGCTAGACCGTCCGTCTGCTTGTTCTTCGGAACCCCACTTATCATTTGTATTAAATTCCTATTTGCAATATCAGATTGCTTTATTCTTGTTCTTGCTTGTTTCTTCGATTTGCTTGCAGGAATAGGGTTGATCTGCACCGGCAAGATCACCAACCCACGGAGAGGTGTATCGATCGCTAAGGCGCAACATAACGTCTCGTACGGTTGTAGTCGGATCGTCAACGTTTCTCCCAAATCATAGTGATCACAACTCACCGAAAGATCGGGCCAACAACAGCCTTTAGTGTTGAGAGGAACTCAGGGTTCATCAGGTGGTATCAGAGCTTTCGTTTCTCCGTGAGTTTTTATCTTCCTATAACCAGAAAATAGCCATACAAAAAAATTGTATCATTTACCTAGCCATATTGTGCCGTTGCATTGTTCTTTTCTGTTTTTGCTTTGTTGAATGTTGTGTTGCATTGTCACGTCGTGTTGCTGGTCTTAGCGTCTAGTTCGTTTAGAGTTTCGAGTTCTGGTCACGTTTTGTACCACAGTCGTCGCTGCCACCGTGTCTCTGTTGTTGTCGGGACCTACGAAAACGGAATCGGCTCGCTGCCACGGTTCTATTTTTGTAGTTTTCCGAAGTTTCTGTCGGTTAGTTTTGGAGTTCTTGAGTTGCATCTAGAGTTTGCCGATCCTTGTGTGTGTTTGTTTTGGCCGTGCCTGTGTCGTGCACGAGAGGAGGAAGGTGAATTACCATATCTGATTTTGGAAGTAGTCAAGTTTGTTTTGGAAAGATATAGTAGATTGGATTGGTTAAAAATCAGTTTCCTTTTTATCCCATACACCAAATTCGGTTGCCATCCACTCCACCTCCTGGCCGAGTCCCACTCGCCCCTTTGGCCGAGTCCGACTCCCTCCCTCTCTTCCACCGTTCCGAGTTGTGTCAAACACCTTGGCGAATTTTTGTTTGGTGTCGGTTTCGAGATCTGTTTGGAAAAACGGAACCGGCATAAATTCAGCATTCCATTTTTTGTATAATTTTAATTTTGGGTTTAGACTTTTACATTTGAGTCCCTATAAATTTTATATTTATGTTTGAGTCCCTGTAATCTTACATTAAGGTCCTTGAGTCAGTTTTTGTTAAAAAAATAAGAAAAAAAGTGAGAAAAAAAAAGGCAGAAAGGTGCAAAAAAAAAAAGAAAAAAAAAGCCGCACCAAAAAAAATCAGAAAAGAAAAGGAAAAAAAAGAAAAGAAGAAAGAAGAAAGAAAGAAAAGAGAAAATATTGTTTTGTTTGAGCTGAACTTCATACATCAGAGTGTGCTTGAGTTGTTTCTGGTGCTATTTTGTGGTACCGTTTGTGTCTAGGCTCGCGTCTCTAGTACGTTCTAGCCTAGGACCAGCACGGTACTTGACTTTGAACAATTATTCAATTTTGCGTTCTCTGATTTGAGCATTTGCTATTCCTTTGCTACATATTTAAGCCTACCCAGAGCTCCACAGATTTGATTGCAGCCGTACAGCAAGTGTTTGCCGAGGCATCGATATATCCAACCTCTATTGGGGTGCTTGGTTGAGTCGGTGTACATCACCATTCCACTTGCATTGGTAAGATCTTGTAAGAGCTTGGTTAAAAGCTTGAGTGTGTGTGAGATTTGAGCTGCCAGTACCTAGTAGTTGATAGGAGCGTGTATATTCTTGTGTATGTTTCTTGTTTGCTGCTAACCATGGCAGGATTGCGCAAGGGGAAACAAGATGGTCATGCTCAACGTCAACATCTACACCTTCGACGAGATATGACGACTTCTTCACGTGATGCATATGAGGTACATGACTATAATTTTGCACAAGTTGCATGTAAGTTACCAGTCTATGATGGAAAGTATGATTCCGCTGCATACATTAATTGGGAGCTAGCAGTAGAAAAACAATTTGATGAGTATGATTTTTCTAATGCTCAAATGATTAAGGCTGCTAGTAATAAGTGTGCCGGTTCTGCATCTTTTTGGTGGCATACTGTGGGGAATAAGCTTGAAACTTGGGATGAATGCAAAATACTGATGAGAAAAAGATTTGTGTTTTCATACTATAGACGTGCTCTCCTTGAGAAATGGGAACATCTAACACAAGGTGACAAAACTGTTAGGGAGTACTTTCATGATTTTAAAATTTGTATCACTTATAGTGGTTTACAAGAATCTAATGAGAACACAATGACTAGATTTTTCAGAGGGCTTAATTTCAATATTCAGGCTGGGCTTGTTAATGTGACATATAATCATATAGGCCAATTGTTCATGCTTGCTTGCATTGTTGAGCGCAAAATTTTGGAGAATCCAATGGAGCAACAAGATATGCTTGTGCCTCCTATCACTGATGTTTTGCAGGAAGTTCAGAAAAGTCTCCAAAATGAGAAGAACGATATGTTTGAGATGTCACTTCCATCACTCGCGAATGAGGAGAAGGCTGATGCAGCTACATTATCTGAAGAAAGTTCGCAAGGTAAATTAAATGGTGCTGAGAGAAATGAAGGTGAGTATTCTCAAGGTGAGCTACACTTGTCCACTTTTCATGCTATAGTAGAGCAACCATTAGTGGAATCAATTACTGAGTTGCCTTTGTCACAAGTTGATTTACTTGCTGTTCCTTGTGATAAAGAAGAGTTGTGTGATAATGTTTCACTTATATCCATGCCACAACTAGTGAATGAACATGTTAGTTCTACTATTTCTTTGTGTGCTGATTCTAAGCACCTTGTTTGTTCATCCACGGATGACTTGGATAGAATTTGGTGATGAGGTTGGATCCATTGGAAAGAGGACTCCGTGGGCTTTCCATCAAGTACTCACAGGCCGAAAACGGAGATCGTATGCAGATTCGGTGGCCGTTTGAAGTCAGTTGTGTAGCAAGTGGCCGAATCGGATTCTAGCACGTGGAGCACTTGATCTTGTTATCATCTTATTCATCCATGATGTGAGCAATGGTCGTATCTGTAGTAGCCGTGGTCACATCATCCTCCCCTTCTTCACAGAAAACTGTCCTCGGTTTTTCCATATGGTGCTCTTCGCGTAGTCCATTTAAAACAACCTGTTTTTTCCAATCAAAACAAGACAAACTCGAGATAATTTTGTTAGGAATAACATTTCTCTCTAGCTTGCATGTTTTATCCACATGTATAGGAGGTTCTAAATCTGAACATATGTAATCCCTATGCACCAAATATATTCCTCTATCATCAGATTCGCCAAATATATGAAAAATAGCAGTAGTTGGACAAGGCAAATCAGACTTAGTAAATAATTTCTTCTTCAAATTATCAAGCTCACAAAAATCATCAAACTGAACATAGCCCAAAGTATTTAAAGAAGATAGCAATTCACGTTCCTCTACTTCATTAGCAATGTGAACAACATGCTTAAAATCAGCACACAAAGAAACAGCTTGTGGTTGGTGCGCCATGGCTCTATTCAACCCCTCCTGGGTTCGACTCCCACCAAACACCCCTTTTTCCTATATTTTCTCCTCCTTCTCATGCGTGCACATGGTCTGGCAGGGTAGCGCCCACGATTGAGCGGTCCAATGCCGGTTTTCTGACCGGCTTTTAAGCGGTTTTCGAAAAAACCGGCCGGCCAAACCGGTTTATACCGGGTCATTTGCACATGCGGTCTTTTAACTGGACCGAACCGGCGGAGGCCCTGGTTCCGGTTTTTTCCGGTCCAACCGCAGGTCCGGTTCGATCGTAATAACTATGGTGCCAACATTAGCATTAATTGACAAAAGTTCGCCGCGCGAATCACGAAGTGAGTTTTGGCCACGAACGCATCCAATACACACCTATATGTCCAAAAAATCATGTTTTGGTGCTTTTTGTACTTTTTCATTCCGGTCAAAAACATCGCACCCGTGCGGGCCAATATATGCCAATATTGGCATTGATTGACAAAAGTTCGCCGCGCGAATCACGAAGTGAGATTTTGCACACAAACGCACCCATTACACTCCTATATGTCCAAAAATCATGTTTTGATGCTTTTTGAACTTTTTCATTCCGGTCAAAAACATCGCACCCGTGTGGGCCAATATATGCCAATGTTAGCATTAGTTGACAAAAGTTCGCCGCGCGAATCACGAAGTGAGTTTTTGCCACGAATGCACCCAATACACTCCAATATGTCCAAAAATCATGTTTTGGTGCTTTTTGAACTTTTTCATTCCGGTCAAAAACATCGCACCCGTGTGGGCCAATATTGGCATTAATGGACAAAAGTTCGCCGCGCGAATCACGAAGTGAGCTTTTTGCCACGAACACACCCAATACACTCCTATATGTCCAAAAAACATGTTTTGTTGCTTTTTGAACTTTTTCATTCCGGTCAAAAACATCCAACCCGTGCGGGCCAATATATGCCAATATTGGCATTGATTGACAAAAGTTAGCCGCGCGAATCATGAAGAGAGTTTTGGTCACGAATGCACCCAATACACTCCAATATGTCCAAAAATCATGTTTTGGTGCTTTTTGAACTTTTTCATTCCGGTCAAAAACATCGCACCCGTGCGGTCCAATATATGCCAATGTTGGAATTAGTTGACAAAAGTTCGCCGCGCGAATCACGAAGTGAGTTTTGGCCACGAATACACCCAATACACACCTATATGTCCCAAAATCATGTTTTGTTGCTTTTTGAACTATTTCATTCCGGTCAAAAACATCGCACCCGCGTGGGCCAATATATGCCAATATTGGCACTGATTGACAAAAGTTCGCCGGACGAATCACGAAGTGAGTTTTTGCCACGAATGCACCCAATACACTCCAATATGTCCGAAAATCGTGTTTTTGCGTTTTTTGAACTTTTTTATTCCGGTCAAAAACATCGCACCCGTGTGGGCCAATATTGGCATTAATGGACAAAAGTTCGCCGTGCGAATTACGAAGTGAGTTTTTGGCACGAACGCACCTAATACACCCCAATATGTCCAAAAAATCATGTTTTGGCGTTTTTTGAACTTTTTCATTCCGGTCAAAAACATCGCACCCGTGTGGGCCAAGATTGGCATTAATGGACAAAAGTTCGCCGCGCGAATCAAGAAGTGAGTTTTTGCCACGGACGCACCCAATTCAATCCAATATGTCCAAAAATCATGTTTTGGTGCTTTTTGAACTTTTTTATTCCGGTCAAAAACATCGCACCCGTGTGGGCCAATATTGGCATTAATGGACAAAAGTTCGCCGCGCGAATCACGAAGTGAGTTTTTGCCACGAACGCACCTAATACACTCCAATATGTCCAAAAATCATGTTTTGTTATTTTATGAACTTCTTCATGTGATAAATTGGTGCATTTTTATGCATGGTTTACTGATGGAATGAATACAGTAAACAGACTGGTTACTCTGAATGATATTTCTGAGCACTTGGCTGAAGCCATTTGCTCGGGGTTTCCTTTTATGGACAAACTAAGCACATTGAAGTGGATTCATGATGTAGTAATTCACTGGAACAGAATGATTCAGATAAATAAGGTCCTTCAATAATCAGTCCTTTCTGATGAGGAAGTCATATTACTACTAGGTGGAGGCTCATTTCTGAAAATATATTCAAGTTCTCTAGGTTTGCCATACTACTAAGGGCGAATCACGAAGTGAGTTTTTGCCACGGACGCACCCAATACAATCCAATATGTCCAAAAATCATGTTTTCGTGCTTTTTGAACTTTTTCATTCCGGTCAAAAACATCGCACCCGTGTGGGCCAATATTGGCATTAATGGACAAAAGTTCGCCGCGCGAATCACGAACTGAGTTTTTGCCACGAACGCACCCAATACACTCCAATATGACCAAAAATCATTTTTGGTGCTTTTTGAACTTTTTCATTCCGGTCAAAAACATCGCACCCGTGTGGGCCAAGATTGGCATTAATGGACAAAAGTTCGCCGCGCGAATCACGAAGTGAGTTTTTGCCACGGACGCACCCAATACAATCCAATATGTCCAAAAATCATGTTTTGGTGCTTTTTGAACTTTTTCATTCCGGTCAAAAACATCACACCCGTGTGGGCCAATATTGGCATTAATGGACAAAAGTTTGCCGCGCGAATCACGAACTGAGTTTTTGCCACGAACGCACCCAATACAATCCAATATGTCCAAAAATCATGTTTTAGTGCTTTTTGAACTTTTTCATTCCGGTCAAAAACATCGCACCCGTGTGGGCCAAGATTGGCATTAATGGACAAAAGTTCGCCGCGCGAATCACGAAGTGAGTTTTTGCCACGAACGCACCCAATACACTCCAATATGTCTAAAAATCATGTTTTCGTGCTTTTTGAACTTTTTCATTCCGGTGAAAAACATCGCACCCGTGTGTGCCAATATTGGCATTAATGGACAAAAGTTCGCCGCGCGTATCATGAAGTGAGTTTTTGCCACGAACGCATCCAATACATTCCAATATGTCCAAAAATCATGGTTTGGCGTTTTTTGAACTTTTTCATTCCGGTCAAAAACATTGCACCCGTGTGGGCCAATATTGCCATTAATGGACAAAAGTTCGCCGCGCGAATCACGAAGTGAGTTTTTGCCACGGACGCACCCAATTCAATCCAATATGTCCAAAAATCATGTTTTGGTGCTTTTTGAACTTTTTCATTCCGGTCAAAAACATCGCACCCGTGTGGGCCAATATTGGCATTAATGGACAAAAGTTCGCCGCGCGAATCACGAAGTGAGTTTTTGCCACGAACGCACCCAATACAATCCAATATGTCCAAAAATCATGTTTTGGTGCTTTTTGAACTTTTTCATTCCGGTCAAAAACATCGCACCCGTGTGGGCCAATATTGGCATTAATGGACAAAAGTTCGCCGCGCGAATCACGAAGTGAGTTTTTGCCACGAACGCACCCAATACACTCCAATATGTCTAAAAATCATGTTTTCGTGCTTTTTTAACTTTTTCATTCCGGTGAAAAACATCGCACCCGTGTGTGCCAATATTGGCATTAATGGACAAAAGTTCGCCGCGCGTATCACGAAGTGAGTTTTTGCCACGAACGCATCCAATACACTCCAATATGTCCAAAAATCATGTTTTGGTGCTTTTTGAACTTTTTCATTCCGGTCAAAAACATCACACCCGTGTGGGCCAGTATTGGCATTAATGGACAAAAGTTTGCCGCGCGAATCACGAACTGAGTTTTTGCCACGAACGCACCCAATACAATCCAATATGTCCAAAAATCATGTTTTGGTGCTTTTTGAACTTTTTCATTCCGGTCAAAAACATCGCACCCGTGTGGGCCAAGATTGGCATTAATGGACAAAAGTTCGCCGCGCGAATCACGAAGTGAGTTTTTGCCACGAACGCACCCAATACACTCCAATATGTCTAAAAATCATGTTTTCGTGCTTTTTGAACTTTTTCATTCCGGTGAAAAACATCGCACCCGTGTGTGCCAATATTGGCATTAATGGACAAAAGTTCGCCGCGCGTATCACGAAGTGAGTTTTTGCCACGAACGCATCCAATACATTCCAATATGTCCAAAAATCATGGTTTGGCGTTTTTTGAACTTTTTCATTCCGGTGAAAAACATTGCACCCGTGTGGGCCAATATTGCCATTAATGGACAAAAGTTCGCCGCGCGAATCACGAAGTGAGTTTTTGCCACGGACGCACCCAATTCAATCCAATATGTCCAAAAATCATGTTTTGGTGCTTTTTGAACTTTTTCATTCCGGTCAAAAACATCGCACCCGTGTGGGCCAATATTGGCATTAATGGACAAAAGTTCGCCGCGCGAATCACGAAGTGAGTTTTTGCCACGAACGCACCCAATACAATCCAATATGTCCAAAAATCATGTTTTGGTGCTTTTTGAACTTTTTCATTCCGGTCAAAAACATCGCACCCGTGTGGGCCAATATTGGCATTAATGGACAAAAGTTCGCCGCGCGAATCACGAAGTGAGTTTTTGCCACGAACGCACCCAATACACTCCAATATGTCTAAAAATCATGTTTTCGTGCTTTTTGAACTTTTTCATTCCGGTGAAAAACATCGCACCCGTGTGTGCCAATATTGGCATTAATGGACAAAAGTTCGCCGCGCGTATCACGAAGTGAGTTTTTGCCACGAACGCATCCAATACACTCCAATATGTCCAAAAATCATGTTTTGGTGCTTTTTGAACTTTTTCATTCCGGTCAAAAACATCACACCCGTGTGGGCCAGTATTGGCATTAATGGACAAAAGTTTGCCGCGCGAATCACGAACTGAGTTTTTGCCACGAACGCACCCAATACAATCCAATATGTCCAAAAATCATGTTTTGGTGCTTTTTGAACTTTTTCATTCCGGTCAAAAACATCGCACCCGTGTGGGCCAAGATTGGCATTAATGGACAAAAGTTCGCCGCGCGAATCACGAAGTGAGTTTTTGCCACGAACGCACCCAATACACTGCAATATGTCTAAAAATCATGTTTTCGTGCTTTTTGAACTTTTTCATTCCGGTGAAAAACATCGCACCCGTGTGTGCCAATATTGGCATTAATGGACAAAAGTTCGCCGCGCGTATCACGAAGTGAGTTTTTGCCACGAACGCATCCAATACATTCCAATATGTCCAAAAATCATGGTTTGGCGTTTTTTGAACTTTTTCATTCCGGTCAAAAACATTGCACCCGTGTGGGCCAATATTGCCATTAATGGACAAAAGTTCGCCACGCGAATCACGAAGTGAGTTTTTGCCACGGACGCACCCAATTCAATCCAATATGTCCAAAAATCATGTTTTGGTGCTTTTTGAACTTTTTCATTCCGGTCAAAAACATCGCACCCGTGTGGGCCAATATTGGCATTAATGGACAAAAGTTCGCCGCGCGAATCACGAAGTGAGTTTTTGCCACGAACGCACCCAATACAATCCAATATGTCCAAAAATCATGTTTTGGTGCTTTTTGAACTTTTTCATTCCGGTCAAAAACATCGCACCCGTGTGGGCCAATATTGGCATTAATGGACAAAAGTTTGCTGCGCGAATCACGAAGTGAGTTTTTGCCACGAACGCACCCAATACACTCCAATATGTCGAAAAATCATTTTTGGTTCTTTTTGAACTTTTTCATTCCGGTCAAAAACATCGCACCCGTGCGGGCATTATATGCCAATATTGGCATTCGAATAACCGTGTCCGCGGTTATGGGCAGGTCTAACAATGTCTATCGTGATTAGTCTCACACTTCTCACCATAATAAATGATGCTATAACTGGTAATAATTTGATTAGCTCCTGGTTTAGAATGGTACATTCCTAGTTTGGAGATAGATCTGTACAGCCGGGTTTGGTTGTTCAGGATGGTTGGGCCTGTGCAGCATGGGTGTGTTGTTCAGTGTTGATTAGTATTGATGATTAATTACTCTACTGTTTTACAATTCTCAAATGTTTCCTAAATGCTGCTTTTGCAAATGAGCCCTATATTATGCCTTCCTTTGGTATCCTTGTGCACTTGCATATTTGTTGCGTGGCTTGCGGAGTATTCCATGTACTCACCTTGCAATAATCAATCAAACCTCAGTTGAAGACAAGTCGCAAAGGAGAAGACTTTTGGCTTATACCCCAGTTGAGCTGCCTGTGGGAGTGGAGCCGGAGCTTCGCTAGACCGTAATTCCGCTGCTGTTCTCTTCTCTTTTGTAAGTATTTAACATTATTATTATGATGAATCTGTATATTAAATTGTCAGTTTGTGTACCTCGGCTGATTACTGGACGACGATTTTATGCACAAATTAGTTCGGAAATTACTAATGAATTTCTGGGCGTGACAAGTTGGTATCAGAGTCATCTCGACTGTAGGATAAGCCAAATGGCCAAACCTTCAGGACTGATTTTCCGAAAACATGATTTGTGAAAATTTTTCCTTTCTTCCTTCTCTAGAATTCTTTGCGAATTGTTTTATCGTCCTTTCCCCTTCCTTTTTCAACTTGAGTAGTTCTGAAACTAGTTGTTGAAACATGAAGACGCCAATGTGGTCTACTTATCAAGTGGATCGAGGAATATGAAGGTGATGATCGATCTGAAGTGTCCAGGTGTATAGATGGAATGAAGTTTGGATCCTACCTTAGAACCTAAACCACCAAAGTGACTTTGAAGAATAGTTAGTAGGGTAGAGCGTCTGTTGCTTGCTTGTGTGTAGGTATGGTTGCATTTCCATCATTGGTGTAGATCGGTGATGAGCGTGTAACTATAATAGGTTGCTTGCTTAATCAACTTGAACAATATAATGGTCTACACACACCAGATCAGTGGTAACCTGGTTAAGGTCTTGTCTTTAGTGTAACCCCTATCCTTCTATCTTCTCTAATCTGCAACAGATGGTGAACACTCGCGCTAGTGGAAGCGGAAACAATAACAATGAGGAGAATCCAAGTCTTGCTTAAGTTCTGGCTCAACAGACTCAGTTAATGAATATGATGATGCAGCAGATGCAGAACCAGCTCAACCAAAGGAACAACAATCCTCCACCACCGCAGAACAAGCTAGCTGATTTTCTTCGTGTGAGGCCGCCTACCTTTTCTAGCACTACCAACCTAGTGGAAGCAGGTGATTGGCTGCACACTATTGAGAAGAAGTTGGAATTGCTCCAGTGCACAGATCAGGAGAAAGTTGTTTTCGCTTCACATCACTTGCATGGATCTGCTTCAGAATGGTGGGATCACTTCCGGATGAACAGAGCAGAAGGACAACCAATCACTTGGGTAGAGTTTACCGAAGGATTCAAGAAGACACACATACCTGCAGGAGTTGTTGCTTTGAAGAAGCGTGAGTTCAGGGCATTGAAGCAAAAGGATCGTACTGTGGCAGAGTATCTTCATGAGTTCAACCGTCTAGCACGTTATGCTCCAGAAGATGTACGTACTGACGAGGAAAGGCAGGAGAAGTTCTTGGATGGCCTGAAGGATGATCTCATGACTACGCTGATTTTCAGGAACTAGTTGACAAAGCAATTCGACTTGAAGACAAGAAGAACAGGATGGACAACCGGAAGAGAAGAATGATTGTTTTCCAGGAGGCACAGGGTAATAGTCAGAAGCCGCGTATCAAGCCAGCTCAAGTTGATGGATCAAGTTTGACATCTCAAAAACCATCGCAACAGTTGAACATCGGTGGTGAGATCAATTCAGAGATTAATGCAAGCAATGAAGTTAACATCAAGCAAGCTACTCAATCAGAGCCAGTTCAGCAGGATCAGTCTCAAGAAGGTAATAGTAGTGGAAGGGAGTAGCGGGTATGTTTCAATTGTTATGAGCCAGATCACTTCGCAAGAGAGTGTCCGAAGCCGGAGCGTCTGCAGACACAAGGTCAAGTCAACAACATCGTTGTCACAGGAAGTGCCAGTTGCGTCTTCAAGAGTTGCGTCTTCAAGTGTTACAGCTCAGCCACCAGTTTCAAAGCAGCAGTAGTTTTCTTTAAAGCCTTAGAAATAATTATCAGAGTTATGGAATAAGATAGACTGCAGTTTACTTATGCCCTTTTCTTTCTAGCAGTTCCGAATCTCGGGATGAGATTCTTTGTAAGGGGAGGGGTAGATTTGTCACAGCCTGATTTTCGTTTTTAGGATTTATAAATTATTTAATAAATTATATTATTAATAGAATTTATATTAAATGTTCGTTAATTTACAAGTGAAGTTAAATGTGGGAAATAAAATTTCCTAGATATAAAGAATGGTTGGATTTAATTTTTATTAAATTCTCCATGATTAATTATACTCTCTGGAATTTTCTCTGATTTTTCAGAGCTCAATTCCTAATTTTAATAATACAAAGAATATTTCAGTAATAATTCACATATTAAATTAATCATTAAATGATCTGGTTTCAATTTTGTTAAATACTTTGAGTGTCCAAGTATGTTCAAGATTTTTCTTGGAATTATTTGAGCATTGGAAGTATTTTTAACAATTGAAAGATCATTTCAGTGATTAATTTAATTGGGAAAAGTAATTAAAATTCCCTTTTCCTTTTCGAGCCGAAACAGGAAAAGTTGACCTTTACTCCTCGGCCCATTCTTCCTTCTATTCGTCCGGCCTTATCCCTTCCCAAAGTCTAGTTTGCATCCCTCCTTCTATCGGGCTGTGCAATAGAAGCCCAGACAAAAGTCTGTTTGGCCACCCTTAGACACTGTTCATTTTCCAGCTCAGACAGAGTCCGAGCCAGCCATGCCCGTGCACAGTTCCCGCTGATCCCCTTCCAAAATCCGGCCTCCTCGTTGCTCCTTTTTCCAAATTAGTTGCGGGAATGAAATCCTCTCAATCTCCTCTATAAATTCCCCAAGAAATTCCCAAAAGTTTCTATGGAAATCCTTTCCAGTTTTGCGGATCAATCTTTCCTTTTTCCGAAGAAGATCCTTAACTTTCCCAGAGTTTTTCCCGACGATTTGGGCCCGGACCCGAGTTCCCGTGCCTATATAAAGGACCCGCTAGTCATCCTCTGCCTATCCCCTCAAGTCCCGTCTTCCGCCGTCGTCGGAATCACTCTCCCCGCGAGCTCCTTCTCTTTCCACCTCCGGCCGCCGCTCCAGCCGCATCTCACCGTCGCCTCGGTCGCCTCCGCTCTGTGCCGTCGCTACCACCGGGATCGCAGCACCAAGACAAAGCCCGGCCACCCCCCCGTTGTCGCCGCACATCGCCGGAAAGTCGTCGCCGCCGTGGACAGTACCTCGCCGCCCTTCGAAGCTCGTCGCCGGCCATCTTCCGTCGCTGTCCGTCATTGCGTAAGTGTTGGTAAGGACCGTCACCTCACTCTCTTTCTCCCGGTGTTCTCCCTTTTCGCCGTCGCTCAATAGTTCACCGATGATCGTCGCTCCCGTGTCCGCCATCCGGTGATATCGTGTGGTTGTCTTATCTACTGCCACCTAACCGCCTATTTGTCTCTGCCGTGCCATGTCTATCTAAACCCTAGATCAGATTCAATCTAATCCGTTGGCTCTTGGCCAACTCTATGTCAAAATTAATCTCAGCCGTCCAAAATCAATATAAATATGTTCTCTCTTTTCAATGGCATATTAGTCCTTATTATCATATGTCAACTACCAAATATTATTTAATCTTTTCCGGAGGATGTTTTAATCTTTTATCTCAGTTATAAATCATTTGTAAATTGTTTGATTAATTTGGAATAGTCTTTTCTTTAATAGGTTTAATTGGAATTAAATCTTGTAAAATTAATAACTAATTCATATGAAATCGGAATGAGGCCGTTCAAATCTCATAATTCATCTAAAATCATGATCTACTCGTTTGTTTACTAAACATGATTTTAGATGATGAATTAGTTATTAATTTTAATCTAAACGTGTAGTTCATGATTTTAGATGAATTATGAGATTTGAACGGCCTCATTCCGATTTGATATGAATTAGTTATTAATTTTACAAGATTTAATCCCAATTAAACCTATTAAAGAAAAGACTACTCCAAATTAATTAAACAATTTACAAATGATTTATAACTGAGATAAAAGATTAAAACAACCTCCGGAAAAGATTAAATCATATTTGGTAGATGACATATGATAATAAGGACTAATATGTACTGTTTATTTGGTTTTTATTAGGATAGATCGGTCGCCATGCCGAGACGGTATAAACCACTTAGATTGAAATATATATTAGCAACAAGATTATATATGTTCATAGCATAACCGATCAGATAGATCTAGCATGTATCGGCTAATACTCCGATACCAGTTTATACTAAGATATTAAAGCAAGTAAAATATATCAAACAGTAGTGTAATATACCTAGATGCAACAAGATTTTAATATAAAGGGCAAATCTAGCATGTCGATTAAGCACATGAAATATAAGGCAAAATTAGGTAAGGTCGGCTGAAACCCCGAGACTACTCTCATCAACAACCAAGAAGCAGGCTAGAGACTGAGATTCTAATCATGACTTATAAGGTCAAACTCAATTGATGCAGCTATAAGTATGAAAAGAAGAACAATATCTAGACAATCAAGCCGTTGGATGTTTCATAGAGTGGTGGATATCCTGTACAATCTAAGTCAACATAGATATTTGACTTAATCGGCTGCCTTCCAATAATAGACATTTAGCCGATTGAAGACTAGATAACGATATTGTCGAAGATTATACAGAATATATGATAACTCGACGAATTACATAAACAAGATTAGAGTATCATAAAGATGGAAGCACTAATCCCGAGAACGCAAGCCGCCATAATTAGTTTTACCTCTAGTTGAAGATCAAAACCGATGCAGCTCAACCCGAAAGCAAGAACTCGTCGAAACAAAACGAAAGTAAAGGGTGGCGATGCGCCGAGATTATATTGAACGTGTGTTAGATTCATTACATGGGGCTCGGGGTCTATTTATACCCGAGATTACAAAATATGCCCATGTCGGACACGACTCTTACGTCTAACAAACTCTAAGATACCATAAGTCTTTGCGGCAGACTTTTGCCCAAACATATCTCTAAGGAAATTACATGAAATATCATAATTAATAGATACAATTGCCTTCTCAGGACTCAATTCGTGGATGGCAATCCATATGAAGCACATTAACTCAACCCGACAATGTGTACTGCGTCACATTGTCGGACTCGGCTCAATCGGCTAACCCTGTCCAACTCGGACTCTGCCGATCCCGGTCGCAGCTGATTCGGACTTTACCCGATCCTTGCTCTGGTTCCGGAACGACTTCTATCTTGGATTCCGTTTCAGTTTTATTTCCATCTCCGATGCTGAAATTACCAAATTTGGTCACTAACACATGCCCCCCAAGTCCAGAATATTTGGTAATGTTTCGGATTTGCCATATCCGTTCCTCCAAGAATATCGCTCAATGCCGTTTTTCCGACTGTTACCGCCTCGCTTTAAATACTAACCATCGTCCCCGAGAAATTTCACACCATTAGCTCCGTTTTCACTGCTTAAGCCAACCTCGTCTTTTCTCTCTCCGGCGATCCCCTCAGTGCAAAAGGCGATCTCAAGGCGACTTCCCCTCCGGCTAAATCTTCCGCCCGCAGAGATGTCGTCCTCCGCTAGCCCGTCCGTCGCACCATCGGCCAAATATGTGGAGGCAAGTACGCATCGGCTAGATCCTCTCCTTTCGCAATAGATTGGTTTTTCCTTGCCTCATCTTGTTTTCTTCTTCTCTGTTCTTGTTTATATCTGTAGCACTTGTCCAATCTGGTTACGATCCCAAGTCTGTCACATGAGCACCACTATTTTCTTGGCCCAATCGGCAATCTCGATCCCACTGAATTTATTATCGCTAAAACCAATAGGATCCCTTTTAGATTGGCCAACCCGAATCTAAGTCACTGGAAGAATACCTTCAAATCTTGGCCTTCTCTTGAGAAAACTTCCCCTGAGAAAAGTTGGGCTGTGTGGTATAAGCGTGTGTCGGCTAGCAAGCAAGTTCATTGGGATGAACTAGGAATCAGCCAAGTACTTGCTCTTACTTTAGCAAATTCGGCTAAAGATGAACCCCTGATGGCCTATGCTACTTACTTCTGGTCCAATACCCTCAATGCTTTTCTATTCAATCAAGGGCCAATGACTCCCACCCTGCTCGATATCACCATGCTTACTGGATTGGATGTAACTTGCATCGGCTAACCCCATGAGCTTGAACATCAAAAACCAGTTTGATTTTAGGACCAAGAGCATAGGTGGCTAGTCTGGCTATGTTGCCGCATACATGGGCAAAGGATCTGTCACTCCCAGGGAGCACACATCTTTTCTTCTGATGTGGCTTGAGAAATTCCTCTTTTGCGGATCAAGCTGTGGCCCTACCACCAATTGGCAATTCTTAGCTGAAGCCCTTGAGACTAAGAGGTAGTTTCCCCTGGGCAAAATCCTTCTCGGCTATCTATACCAAATGTTGAGCAATGCATCGGCCAAGATAGCCACAGGTTCAGTAGTGGGCGCGGGTGGACCGTGGTGGTTGTTGCAAACATGGCTCAACCTTGTTGTTATGAAGGTTGTGAATCGGCCACCTCTGACAGATGTAGAATTCCCACGGCTGGAGCCCACTACCAATGATGATGGAGAAGAGGTCACCCATCGCCGATGCATGTCGTATGGAGAAGCTGCATCGACACCAGCCGATTCTGGAGCAAAGCTATCAGCCAAACTACTCAAAGACTGGTTCTGCAGTTTCTATGAGGGATTCCAGAGAGATGCTCGGGTTTGGTTCCCATATGAGGATTCAGTGAACTTTGACCTCCCAGCAAACTTCAGATTTGAGGATATCGACTCCGAGAAATTTGACAAATCCAGAGAAGTCTTCTCGGCTGCTATTAGTCCTTGCATCCTTCCTGTTGGCATCCACCAAGGGAGAAATATACAAGTGTCCTATGAGTTCTACCATCCGATGAGCTCAGCTAGGCAATTTGAAATGGGGCAGCTACCAATCGGCTTGTTCTTTGCCGATAAGATCTAGTGCAGAGGAGAAATCTCATCAACATTGATAATGGATCGGTTGCTTAACATCCCAGGACCTCCTTTGGGCAGTATCGAGAACATAGAACTGGCAAGGTTCAAGAGTAGGAACTTTGACAGATGGTGGGTTGA
This sequence comes from Oryza sativa Japonica Group, assembly GCF_034140825.1. Taxonomy (NCBI): domain Eukaryota; kingdom Viridiplantae; phylum Streptophyta; class Magnoliopsida; order Poales; family Poaceae; genus Oryza; species Oryza sativa. The sequence continues at coordinate 12,818,848 of NC_089045.1, read as the reverse complement.
ATGGAAGCAACATATATTCCATCAGTCGGCTTCTATGTACATGACAGACCTATTTCCTGATGTTGTCCCTCAGGTACATCTTTAGTTTATCAATTTTGTTTGAATAATTGTTAGCTAACTTGAATCTTGACTAACTTCTCTCTTTACCTTGTAGACAACAGAATCTTCTCCTCCTCGCAAGAGCAATAGCGGTAGGGACATAATATATGCTCCAGGCCTTCTACCAAATGGAGGTGGATTAGCTCTTCCAGTCATCGGCTACCATGCCCCAGGACCTCAAGTCTACTTCAAGGGCAGATGAGAGAACCTGCCGATGTTGGTAGGAAGAGAAAGACCAAGTCATCGGCTATTGATCCATCGGCTCTGGTTCCCAAAAAGAAAACCAAGAAGAATAAACCCAAGCCAGCCGATGACTTGCCTGCCTTAGATCCATCTACCTTGGATGAAGAGGAAATCGAAGAAGATGTCGATCAGCAGCAGCCGAATTGAGTGATGAAGGAGATAAAACCCCATCGGCTTCACCCAAGCAAACTCCTCCAACTCCTGCTACCCCGTCTCACTTCTCAAGGGTAAACCACTCACCATGACTCCTTCTTGTAATCATTTTATTCATAGCCGATCACTTATAAATCTTGTTTTTGCAGAAAAAGAAGACTACTGTGAGGAAGAAATCGGCAGCAACAACACTTAAGCTAGCTCGACCAGTAAGATTTTCTATACAAATCCTTTAACACATTTGACCATAGCTGATATTTACTTAACACTTGTCTCTTTGCAGCCTCCTCCTCCTCCTCCTTCACCTCATGTGCAGCAAATGTCAAGTGACCGGACTCCATCGGCTACAGGAAGTCACCAAGTTGAGGAAGAATAACAAACCAGCCGCTCCTGCCATCCCAGTAAGTTTTTCACTATCGTAAAATTTTAGATCGGCTGAATTTGTTTTTAATTATCTTCAAATTTCTCTTTTGCAGGTCTTAACTGATCTATTTTCTTTTGACATCAAGGATTATCTTGATGAAATAGAAGAAGACACCACCAGTAAAGCCATAGCTCCTCTGTCCGATGATGTGAAAAGAACACTTGAAGACATCTCTCATCGGCTAGAAGCATCATCATTAGATAGCTTAGTAGTCGACTGTGGATCAATCAGGACTAGACTTCATGAAATTCAGTCTTTGATCCCAGATGACCTAGCTAATATTCTTACTCTAGCAGTTTATCTCGAACAACATCAATTCAGGCTGGAGAAAGCCAAACAAAGATTAGCTGACCGGCGGGAACGCGAGGACATTGAAGCTACCAAGTCAATCGGCAACTTGTGCATGAAGAAAAGGCCAAGCTTGATCAACTCTCTGTCGGGCCGATTCAATCCAATATAGATCGGCTTGAAGCTCGCCAGATTGATCTTATAGCGCAACTTGAAGAATGTAATGTCGAGTTAGACCTAAAAAAACAGAAATTGGTCAATCTCCCTAATGCTGTTGAAGAACAAAAGTCAAGATTAAAATCGGCTATTAGGAATGTTACCGATTTGACTAAGTCCCTCAAGATGATCTCTGGAACCGACGCTCAAAACGCTCAAATAATTGCTGAGGTGGAAGAGATCAGGCAAAATGCAATATCGGCTATCCAGTGCTATCTATCTGCATGATTGGTCTTGTAATAGGATTTAGAACAATTTTTTGTAATCGGCTCGGAAACCTTGGTGTTCCTTTTGTTACTGAACTGTTGTGCCGATTAATATAACTTCTCAATGTGCTCGCTCAAAAATTTACAAATTTGCAACTTGTGTATATATATGCCCCCCTAATTTTGCAATGACGAAGGCATTGATAAAATTATAATTTGGACTAAGGGCGATATAACAATATCGGCCATTGTATATCGGCAAAACACAACCGATTACAATATGAAAACAACTAAGGGCGATATAATAATATCGGCCATTGTATATCGACAAAACACAACCGATTACAATATGAAAACAACTAAGGGCGATATAACAATATCAGCCATCTCAAGGCGATGTAAATACATCGGCTATCATGTATCGGCAACACCCATACCCAGCCGATCATGCATTAACCCAAACACTTGGTAATATTTTTTCAAGTACTTGCCATTTAGTGCTCGTCCATAAACTTCTCCATCAAATCCTTGCAACATATAAGCCCCCTTGGACACAACCTTGTGGATTTGGAACGGTCCTTCCCAATTCGGTGACCACTTGCCGAATTTGTTATCTCGAGTCTCTATCGGCAAAATCAATTTCCAAACAAGTTCACCTTCAGAAAAAGACTTGGGCACCACTTTTTTGTTGTAATGTCGAGCAATGCATTCCTTATCCTTGGTAACTTTTGCAAGGGCTTGTTGGTATTTGATACGGTTACAGATAAAATCTGCAAGCGCACGGATATACCGTGTAGCACTTCCCCTACTGAGTATTCCAAGGGTATCAAATCCAAGGAAACATGTGTGATCAGATCTTCCTCTGGTTCATCCAAGGACACCAAGCAAATGATAGGCCAGGATAGAGAGGATTTAATAGTGAGAAACAGTGTCTAGGGAAAGCTTAACTTTAATCCTAACGCAATACTTCAAGCACTGGCAACCCGCTGTTCCCAGATGTCGCTCTACTACGTACCCGGATAGGGAGAACTTAAGTGATCTCGAGGGCTTTCACCACCTCTACACCCACCTCAAACGTACTGTGGGATATGCATCAATTACTGAATAACAATTACCTAAACACCACGTCTAAGCAATTAATATATACTTTAGTGTTTATAACTCACCAAAGCAATCACTATATTTTAGTTGATTATAGTGAACAATAATCCCGTATGCTATTTAAGAACTAACCAAGCGATAATTCTCACAAGATAAATCTAAATTACTCAAGAAGAATATTATAGTGAATTCAGAGTAATAAACAGAATAAAAGAAATAGGAGAAGATTACCGACAACTCTGGAATTCTTCCGACTTCTTCTACTCTACTTTCTTCCTATTCTAGTATACAATATAGTACAATAGAGCCTCTTATAATTCAGCTCAAGCTTGGAAGTGTGTGTGAGAGTGAATGAAGTGAGGTCCTTTTATAGGGCAGTTATGACGGTTGTGAGAAGGGGAATTGTCCGAATTGCCCCGCAACCGTCATTGGGAGAACAACTGGAACGTCCACGCCAAACCCCAGGATCAACGGTGATCAGGGGGGGTTCGGCCGAACCAGGGGGTTCGGCCGAACCTGGGCCGAGCCCTCCTGGCCTGGCCTTCAGTTGGTGGACTCCTTGGACCTTCCTCTGTCCATTTCTCGGAGTTTTGGGTTGATTCACTGATGTCTTGATGAAGTTCACAACCCATCCTTGTATTGATACATATTTCTCCTCACTTTAGTCTGATTTACCTCCCAACATCGGAGTTTATCATCTGCATACAAATATATACCAACACTTGTGGAATATGTGAGATTAAGCACCTATCACTATATTGGTTGTTTTATTATCCGAGCTTTATACAGATGTTGGCGGTATGAAATCGACTTTTAACAGCCGCCAACAAAACCCCCCATACTTAGCCCTTTGCTCGTCCCTAAGTAAAGATTAGTGTAGAATGAATTTCTTCAGGATATAAATCAAGCATATAAATCATTCACAACCATACCTGCACCTGTGAACTTTATGAGTGGCTATCTTACCATCTTGAGTAATTGATAAATGGAAAGATCTTGATTCCAGTCCTTCTTGCTTCTCTGTCAAACTCATGGGATTTTATGAATTTTCGCAAACTAGCTCTTTTCCTCATATTGACTTTCTCTCTTGTCCCTCAAAGATGTATATTTTCTTTGGATCCTCACCAAGGCAAAATGTACCAGAACTTATCCCTATTCTAAGGCTAATATGTGGATCTTGGTAGGGATAAACTGTGACGTACCTGCATCATATATATTGCAAAGCCAAAAATATGGACTCAAGAAGATCATCAATCATACTCCTAGATCAAGGGTCTTTATTCATGGTGGAAAAGTAAAATATGTTGTGGAATGGTGGAATAAATAAATGATTCTCCCTTTTTCCTATACTTTCTCTCCAAGTTGGTTCTCTTGGCATGATTGTGGAAGGGGCATGGCTATATTTTCTTTGCTCAATGTTTTCAGAGCAAACTTTTTTTCTTCTTCTCTTTTTTTTTCATAGCCATGCCTTTCCCTCCTTTTCTCATTTTCTTTTTGCCAAGAACTTTTCCAGGAGAAGAAAGCATAGTTCACTGTAGGAGTTTATTTGAATGGATATTTTTGTGGAAAGCCAACATCCAGTGTAGAAGCCGAGCTTAATTTTATATGTGGAAATGGAAAGTGGAAATGATAATGACCCCTTGATCATGAGAGTATGAAAGATATCTAACACAAGTCACACAAATTTGACAAAGCTCAATATAATGTCAAGCAGTCATATGCATAACAAGGTTTATCAATGATATACTTGCATATGGCCTTGGTAGGTATAAGGTAAAATCAATTGGAGGATTGAGCCTTTAAAAACAATTTTACTTTAAAAACAAATGCCCAAGAGTCATAACAAGAGTTGCAAGAATTTCTTTCATCTTAATCATCTCTCATAAAGCAATCACTTGGATGTATAAAGTTCCCTAAACATGGATGGGTGTTCACAAGCTCGAGTTCAGCTGAGAATAATGAATATATAAGATCAAGGGTTAATTAGATCCATGCCACTAGAAATGTGGAAAATCAAAAATATGCCACTACTATTCAAGTTATCTGCTGAGTGCCACAGTAAATTTCTAAAATTAGAAACGTGCCACTCTAGTCACTCTTTCCGTCCTCCTCATCCTTTCTCCGTCCTCCCCATCCTTAATCATGCCACAGCCGCAGCCGCAGGGCGGACTCCCGCGCGAGCTACCTCCCGACGTAGAACGTGAAACTGGCGGAGCTCGGCAACGAGGCACAGGTCGCGGCCGGTGAGATGTTGGTGATGGTCTCCGGCACGGCCCGGCGCATGATACGGCCGATGTTGGCCATCGACAGGAATCGGTCCTGCTCCTTCCCTACTCCTCCTCCACCGCCGCCGCTCTCCGTCCCGTCGAACCCCTCCGACATCGCTGGGCCCTGGCCGCCGGATTTGGACTTGTCTTGTCTTGTCTAGTGCTCAATGGATTCAGAATGGCTGCAGCGATGCAGAAACGAGAGGGAAAATTAGAGTTAAATCAGCTGCTCCTGTCTCTCAGTTAATTTTGTACTACCAGGAGGTGAGACAGTGCATGCACAGTAAGTAGTGTTGATTGATTTATACAACGGTTTTAAATTTTGTTTATTTTCCTGATTTGAAATTGAACAAAGGTCTTTAGAACAAACCTATTTGTGTGATTCTATCCCAGATCGGCAAGGAACTCCCTGCATCCAGTGGAAAAACCTAGCAAAAGACTGCCAACTCTGCATCAAGCATCATCAGTTGCAAGCAGATTAACGAGGGCGGGAGGAGGACCGCCGCTTCTTGCAACCACCGGCTGCGGCGCAGGGCGCGGAGAAGGCGACCACGGAGTCTGCACGCTCGATGCGGAGCTCGGCGACGAGGCGCAGGTCGCGGCCGTTCCCACGGTCGGCGAGATAGGCGAGCACAGCAGTGTCGGTGGCTTCATCCGAGGCGGTGGAGGAGGAGGAGAACGGGGAGAGGATGGGGATGACGGACAGGTTGACGGGGAGGATGGAAAGAGTGACGGCGGTGGCATGGTTCCAATTTGAAAAATTTACAATGGCATCTAGCAGATAACGTGAATAGTAGTGGTATATTTTTAATTTGCCACATTTGAAGGGGCATGGATCCAATTAACCCTAAGATCAATCACATGAGGAATTTCATTAGTTGGAAATTTTATCTGATACTTATGCTTGAACCAATTGTTTTCTGAATTTTCAGCTCTAGTACTATGCCATGGTGGAGATATACAGATACAAGACGTGCTCACCTACTTACCTGTGAAAATTGAGAGGTATTGGGGCCAACACTGGCTCGGCCGAACCACTCTGGTGCCCAATACCTCTGCAACTTTCTGCAGAGTTCAATGCTTCCAGGTGTTCAAACATTTAATCAATTTTCCGAGTATATGCATGTCAAAGGCTGGGATATATCCCCCACACTTATTCAAAACCTGAACTTTATTAAGCATGAAACAAAACAAACTTTGGCAAACATTGGGGTTAACACCAATGAGCCACATTATTCATAGCAAGTGCTTACATGAAAGGAAAGATAAAGACCAAGCACCTACTACTATTTTATTTATGGGAAAGGAAATGATGAGGACATCAACACCATCGATACATCCACGTCCCCCCATATACAGCATGATGGTCCTATTACCCGCGCTCGTGCACGTCAACTAAATTATCAGGTGAGTTCTTTCTTGAGTTCATATTCCTCGTCTTTATACCTCGGAGACGCGTGCACTCGTGTTTTACTCAGGAACGATGGAGAGGATCCAAAGGGAAGAGGATTCGCGCGGGGTGGATTCGGACTGCAGGGCAGCGCCAACTTCTAACGGCCGCCACGACTTCATGCGAACTCCGATTTGGGCGTGCAAGTACTTCATGGAAAGCTTATCAAGTCTACTTTCAAATGGATCCAGCCACATGTCCATATCTATTCTGGAGCGGCCGCAATTGTCATTTTACTCCCAACTATTTTTTGTCCATGGTGCTGCGTCACCTCTTTTGGCCCAATGGGCTGTGTATACATGTTGGGCCCATTAGGGGCGCGTCCTAGGGTTGGAGCACGACCCTATGGTCGTTCTTCCCCTCTTTTTATACCTCTAGTCGCCGCCAAGAACAGGCGGGTTTTGATGATAGAGATAGCTTCTTGCTACCGGCTCGCAGCGCGCGTGTTGGCTAAATCGCCCGTCTGCCTGTAATCGGAACCCCACCATATTGTGTTTGATAGTGAAACTTTCATCTTTATCTAGCAATCTCAGTGCTTGTCCTACTTGTTCTTGCTTGTTCTTCGATTGCTTGCAGGACGAGTGCCCTCGTGGCCGGGTTGACGCGCACGACAAGTTCGCGGCGACCATTGGAGACGGTGTATCGGTTGCTAAGGCGCAGCGTCTTTGGACAGTTATAGTCGGGCCGTGAACGTCGACTTCATCTAATCGAGTTATCCCTTACCTCTCATCGAAAGATCGGGCCACAAACCCTAGCGGGTTCGCATCAGGTGGTATCAGAGCGTGGTTCATCGGTGAGAGAATTTACCCTTCCCTTCGTCATTAATTTTTTTTTCCTATAGTCCAGAAAAGACCAACAAAAAAAAATAGTAGATTAGTTTTTCCATGATCCTATAGACCATTGTGCCTTTTCACTAGTACTGCTTAGCTAAGGCTTGTTGAGTTTTCGATTGCATCGGTTGTGTTAATTTGCTGGTCTTAGTGTTAGGCGATTAGAGTTTCGAGTTCTTGCCACCACCGCACATCGCCACCTTCATCAATTTTGCCGTCATCACCACCGTCACCACCGTCGCAGTCACCCACCAAATCACTTTCTATTTGTGTTTGATCTGTTGCCGATAGCTTTTGTTAGTTGCCTTGTATCCTGCCACCACTAGAAAGGAAATAGAACCCTGATTCGAGTGACCTTCCTTAAAACAGTCATATCTTTTTCATACGGACTCGAAATTAGGCTTATAATATATCCACGGACATTTACAAAAAAAGTTACATCCGATTCTCCCCGCTTTGTCGGGTTCGGCAAATTTAAAATCGCCAAATTCCTCTTGCAAAATTCTGTTTTTGTGGCGAGAAGCTTCGGGACCTATTCGCATAGAACTTTAAAAAAATTCTACAAGCTTCATACTTTGTCCGTTTGAGATAAGATTTTCTGTGGTTGGTTCTAGTGTGCTCCTGGTTGTGAAAAAAATATCAAAAAAAAAGTTGTGCCTCTCTCCTCAGCACTAGAGAGAGCAAGCAAAGAAAAAAAAGAGGATCCAGCGAGCACACCACATGTACAGGAGGTTCTAAATCCGAGCAGATGTAAACTCTATGCACAAAATATATTCCAAGATCATTATATTCACCAAAGATGTGAAATATAACATTGGTTGGATATGGCAAATCAGACTTAGCAAATAATTTCTCCTTGAAATTATCGAGCTCACAAAAATCATCAAACTGAACATAGCCCAAAGTATTTAAAGAAGATCTCAATTCACGCTCCTCTACTTCATTAGCAATGTGAACAACATGCTTAAAATCAGTGCAGTATGAATTAACAGTAGGAATAGCATGTTCATTCACAAGTTGTGGCATGGATATAAGTGAAGCATTATCGCATAACTCTTCTTTATCACAAGGAACAGCAAACAAATCAATTTGTGACAAAGGAATCTCAGCAGTTGGTTCCACTAATGGTTGCTCTGCTATAGCATGAAGAGTGGACAAATTCAATTCATTAACAACACACTCACCTTTATTAATTTCAGCACCATTAAGTTTACCTTTGATGCCCTCTTCAGATAATGGAGGTGCCTCGACTTTGAGTGTGATCAATGGGACTGGCGGCTCTTTCATGTCTCTCTCCTCCTTTTCATGATTATGCACTTCCTGCAAATGGTTAGTAATAGAAGACAAAAACATAGCATGTTGCTTCTTCATGTCCTCCTCTATTTTACTTTCAGCATTGCAAGCAAGTTGTAACAAATGAGAAAGAGATGTATATCTTTGACAACCAAGCATGTCCTGAATTTCTTTGTTAAGCCCACATAAAAACCTCAATTCTTTAGCTTCTTCGCATTCATCTAAACCACAACGTAATAAACAAGCTTGCATATCATGATAGTATGAAGTAACAGTTCTGGTATCTTGTTTTAAACATTGCAGTTTGTTGAACAAAATGTCAGCATAATACATGGGAACATAAACATCTCTGAAATATCGTTTCAGGTCTTTCCAAGATTGTGGTATTTTGTTATGCCTACAAAGATGTTTCCAATCATTAGAAGCATGTTTAATTAAAACACTAGAGGCACACATAACCTTTTGTTTCTCCGACAAGACATGCTTTTGAAATTCACTATCAACCGCTAGCTCCCAATTAATGTAAGCACGAGGATCATAGTCTCCCTCGAAATAAGGCAGTGCAGATTTGATCTTACCTAGAACATCATCACTTACCTTATAATGGTCATGTTGATCCCTCCTCATGTCTCAACGAAGATGTCGATGTTGAGCGCAGCTATCCCCAATTATCTTGCGTATCCCTGCCATTGTTAGTAGAAAACAAGAAACATACACAAAAATATGCGCGTTCCTATTAACTACTAGGTAGTGGCAGCTCAAAAATCACAGACACTCAAGCTTTTAACCAAGCTCTTACAAGATCTTACCAATGCAAGTGGAATGGTGACATACACCGACTCAACCAAGCACCCCAATGAAGGTTGGATGTATCGATGCCTTGGCAAACACTTGCGGTACAGCTGTAATCAAATATGTGGAGCTCTGGGTAGGCTTAAATATGTAGCAAAGGAATAGCAAATGCTCAAATCAGATAATGCAAAGTTGAATAATTGTTCAAAGTCAAGTACCGTGCTGGTCCTAGGCTAGAACGTACTAGAGACGCGAGCCTAGACACAAACGATATCACAAGATAGCACTAGGAACAACTCATGCACAACTCTGATATATGAAGTTCAGCTCAAACATAACAGTATTTTCTCTTTTCTTTCTTTCTTCTTTCTTCTTTTCTTTTTTTTTTCTTTCCTTTTCTTTTCTGTTTTTTTTTGGTGCGGCTTTTTTTTTCTTTTTGTTGCACCTTTCTGCCTTTTTTTCACTTTTTTCTTGATTTTTTTTAACAAAAACTGACTCAAGGACCTTAATGTAAGATTACAGGGACTCAAACATAAATATAAAATTTACAGGGACTCAAATGTAAAAGTCTAAACCCAAAATTAAAATTATACAAAAAATGGAATGCTGAATTTATGCCGGTTCCGTTTTTCCAAACAGATCTCGAAACCGACACCAAACAAAAATTCGCCAAGGTGTTTGACACAACTCGGAACCGTGGAAGAGAGGGAGGGAGTCGGACTCGGCCAAAGGGGCGAGTGGGACTCGGCCAGGAGGTGGAGTGGATGGCAGCCGAATTTGGTGTATGGGATAAAAAGGAAACTGATTTTTAACCAATCCAATCTACTATATCTTTCCAAAACAATCTTGACTACTTCCAAAATCAGATGTGGTAATTCACCTTCCTCCTCTCGTGCACGACACAGGCACGGCTAAAACAAACACACACAAGGATCGGCAAACTCTAGATGCAACTCAAGAACTCCAAAACTAACCGACAGAAACTTCTGAAAACTACAAAAATAGAACCGTGGCAGCGAGCCGATTCCGTTTTCGTAGGTCCCGACAACAACAGAGACACGGTGGCAGCGACGACTGTGGTACAAAACGTGACCAGAACTCGAAACTCTAAACGAACTAGACGCTAAGACCAGCAACACGACGTGACGATGCAACACAAAATTCAACAAAGCAAAAACTGAAAAGAACAATGCAATGGCACAATATGGCTAGGTAAATGATACGAATTTTTTTGTATGGCTATTTTCTGGTTATAGGAAGATAAAAACTCACCGAGCAACGAAAGCTCTGATACCACCTGATGAACCCTGAGTTCCTCTCGACACTCAAGGCTGTTGTTGGCCCGATCTTTCGGTGAGTTGTGATAACTACGATTTGGGAGAAACGTTGACGATCCGACTACAACCGTACGAGACGTTGTGTTGCGCCTTAGCGATCGATACACCTCTCCGTGGGTTGCTGATCTTGCCGGTGCAGATCAACCCTATTCCTGCAAGCAAATCGAAGAAACAAGCAAGAACAAGATAAAAGCAATCTGATATTGCAAATAGGAATTTAATACAAATGATAAGTTGGGGTTCCGAAGAACAAGCAGACGGACGGTCTAGCCGACACGCGCGCTGCAAGCAAGTAGCAATGGCTAAACTTTAATCTAACAAAACCCGAGAAACCCTGAAGGGGTAACTAGCTATATATAGGGGTGGGAGGACGACCTAGGGGTGCCTAGGGTCGTGCTCCACCAGCTTGGGGCGCACCCCACATGGGCCCCACCTGGGCCGGGGTCCCAAATGAAGTTACAAGCCCATAGGCCCATTATAGGTGATGCAACACCTTGTTCCTGTGATTCTGGCCACACGAGATAGAATTCAGAGAAGAGGCTGGATCTGTTAGAAAGAGGGCTCCGAGAGCTTTCCATCAAGTATTCACGGGCCGAAAACGGAGGTCGTATGCAGATTCGGTGGCCGTTTGAAGTCAGCAGTGTAGTAGGTGGCCGAATCGGATTCCAGCACTTGGAGTACTTGATCTCGATATCTTCTTGTTCATCCATAATGTGAGCAATGGTTGCATCCGTGGTAGCCATGGTCACATCAACAAACTTGGGATGCTTTGAAACGGGTCATGCGGGCTAGATTTGTTCCTTCTTACTATGCACGTGACTTGCTGAATAGATTGCAACAATTGAGACAGGGTGCGAAAAGTGTAGAGGAATATTATCAGGAGTTACAAATGGGCTTGCTTCGTTGTAATTTAGAGGAAACTGAGGACGCTGCCATGGCTAGATTTTTGGGTGGGTTAAACCGCGAGATTTATGACATCGTAGACTATAAAGATTACACTAATATGACCCGATTGTTTCATCTTGCTTGTAAGGCTGAAAGGGAAGTGCAAGGACGACGTGCTAGTGCCAAGGCTAATTTTTCTGCAGGTAAAACTTCATCATGGCAGACACGCACCACTCCTCCGGCCGGCCGTACTGCTTCTCCATCTTCCACACCCACAACCAGTCGAGCAGCACCTCCTCCATCTAGTGACAAGTCAGCGGCAAAGGCCGCTCAGCCAGCACCGAGTGCTTCTTCAATGGCATCCACAGGCCGAATGAGAGATGTTCAGTGCCACCGTTGCAAGGGCTTTGGGCATGTGCAGCGTGACTGCCCTAGCAAGCGAGTTTTGGTAGTCAAAAACGATGGTGAGTACTCCTCTGCTAGTGATTTCGATGATGATACACTTGCTTTGCTTGCGGCTGACCATGCAGATAATGAGCCACCGGAAGAGCACATTGGGGCTGCTGCATTTGCAGATCACTATGAGAGCCTCATTGTGCAGCGTGTCCTTAGCGCACAAATGGAGAAGGCGGAGCAAAATCAGCGACACACGTTGTTCCAAACAAAGTGTGTCGTCAAAGAGCGTTGTTGCCGCATGATCATTGATGGAGGTAGCTGCAACAACTTGGCTAGCAGCGAGATGGTGGAGAAGCTTGCACTTAGCACCAAACCGCACCCACATCCATACTACATCCAATGGCTGAACAACAGTGGTAAGGCGAAGGTAACAAAACTGGTGCACATTAATTTTGCAATTGGAAATTACCATGATGTTGTTGAATGTGATGTTGTGCCCATGCAAGCATGTAATATTCTGCTAGGTAGACCATGGCAATTTGATAGGGATTCTATGCATCATGGTAGGTCCAACCAGTACTCTTTTCTGTACCATGATAAGAAAATTGTGTTGCATCCCATGTCTCCTGAAGATATTTTGCGTGATGATGTTGCTAAGGCTGCCAAATCCAAATGTGAGAGTGATAAAAAAGAGCAATCTGATGGCAAGAAACCTGAGACAATCAATTTGAAACCCAAATGCTTACTTGCTACTAAATCTGATATTACTGAGTTGATTGCATCACCTTCAGTTGCCTATGCTTTGGTATGCAAAGATGCTTTGATTTCACTTCACGATATGCAGCATTCTTTGCCCCCTGCTGTTGCTAACATTTTGCAGGAGTACTCTGATGTGTTTCCCAAGGAAGTGCCACCGGGGCTGCCACCGGTGCGCGGCATTGAGCATCAAATCGACTTGATCCCAGGTGCTTCCCTACCGAACCGTGCGCCATACCGAACCAACCCTGAGGAAACCAAGGAGATTCAGCGTCAAGTTCATGAGTTGCTTGATAAAGGGTATGTACGCGAGTCTCTTAGTCCATGTGCGGTTACGGTAATTTTGGTACCAAAGAAAGATGGTTCATGGCGTATGTGTGTTGATTGTAGAGCTATTAATAACATTACCATTCGATATCGTCATCCTATTCCTAGGTTAGATGATATGCTTGATGAATTGAGTGGCTCTATTGTGTTCTCCAAAGTTGATTTGCGTAGTGGTTACCACCAGATTCGTATGAAGTTGGGTGATGAATGGAAAACAGCATTTAAAACGAAGTTTGGGTTGTATGAGTGGTTAGTGATGCCTTTTGGTTTAACTAATGCACCCAGCACTTTCATGAGGTTGATGAATGAGGTTTTGCGTCCTTTCATTGGAAAATTTGTGGTGGTCTACTTTGATGATATCTTGATTTACAGCAAGTCTATGGGTGAACATTTTAATCATTTACGTGCTGTTTTTAATGCTCTTCGTGATGCACGTTTATTTGGTAACCTTGAGAAGTGCACCTTTTGCACAGATCGAGTTTCTTTTCTTGGCTATGTTGTAACTCCGCATGGGATTGAGGTTGATCAAGCCAAGGTTGAGGCAATTCAGAGTTGGCCGACTCCTAAAACGGTCTCACAAGTGCGGAGCTTTCTAGGACTCGCGGGGTTCTATCGCCGCTTTGTGCAGGATTTCAGCACCATTGCTGCACCATTGAATGCGCTTACAAAGAAGGGAGTGCCTTTCACTTGGGGCACATCACAAGAGAACGCCTTCCACATGTTGAAAGATAAGTTGACCCATGCACCTCTCCTCCAACTTCCCGATTTTAATAAGACTTTTGAACTTGAATGTGATGCTAGTGGGATTGGATTGGGTGGTGTTTTGCTACAAGAAGGAAATCCTGTTGCATATTTTAGTGAAAAGTTGAGTGGGCCTGTTCTGAATTATTCTACTTATGATAAGGAATTGTATGCTCTTGTGCGAACTTTAGAAACATGGCAGCATTATTTGTGGCCCAAGGAATTTGTCATACATTCTGATCATGAGTCTTTGAAGCATATTCGTAGTCAAGGGAAGCTGAACCGTAGACATGCTAAATGGGTTGAATTTATTGAATCTTTTCCTTATGTTATCAAACACAAGAAAGGGAAGGAGAACATCATTGCTGATGCTTTGTCTAGGAGATACACTTTGTTGACACAACTTGACTACAAGATTTTTGGCCTGGAAACAATCAAAGACCAATATGCGCATGATGCTGATTTTAATGATGTGTTGCTGCATTGTAAGGATGGAAGAACATGAAACAAATTCGTCATCAATGATGGGTTTGTTTTCAGAGCTAACAAGCTATGCATTCCAGCTAGCTCCGTTCGCTTGTTGTTGTTCCAGGAAGCGCATGGAGGCGGTTTGATGGGACATTTTGGTGCCAAGAAGACACATGACATCCTTGCTAGTCATTTATTTTGGCCACAGATGCGAAGAGATGTTGGCAGGTTCGTTGCTCGCTGCGCTACATGTCAAAAGGCTAAGTCACGCTTACATCCACATGGTTTGTATATGCCTCTTCCTGTTCCTACTGTTCCTTGGGAAGATATTTCAATGGATTTTGTGTTAGGATTGCCTATGACCAAGAGGGGGCGTGATAGCATTTTTGTGGTTGTGGATCGATTTTCTAAAATGGCACATTTCATACCATGTCATAAAACTGATGATGCTTCTCATATTGCTGATTTGTTCTTTCGAGAAATTGTTCGCTTGCATGGTGTGCCAAACACAATTGTTTCTGATCGTGACACAAAATTTCTTAGCCATTTTTGGAGAACTTTGTGGGCTAAATTGGGTACTAAACTTTTGTTTTCTACTACTTGTCATCCCCAAACTGATGGACAAACTGAAGTGGTGAATAGAACCTTGTCTACTATGCTTAGGGCTGTTTTGAAGAAAAATATCAAGATGTGGGAAGAATGCTTGCCTCATATTGAATTTGCTTATAATCGTTCCTTGCATTCTACTACAAAAATGTGCCCATTTCAGATTGTGTATGGTTTGTTGCCTCGTGCTCCAATTGATTTGATGCCTTTACCATCTTCTGAAAAACTGAATTTTGATGCTAAGCAACGTGCTGAGTTGATGTTAAAACTGCATGAGACAACTAAAGAAAACATAGAGCGCATGAATGCTAAGTATAAGTTTGCTGGTGACAAAGGTAGAAGGGAATTGAATTTTGAACCTGGAGATTTGGTTTGGTTGCATTTGCGAAAAGAACGATTTCCTGATTTGAGAAAGTCTAAATTGATGCCTAGAGCTGATGGACCATTTAAAGTGTTAGCAAAGATTAATGAGAATGCATATAAGATTGATTTGCCTGCAGACTTCGGGGTTAGTCCCACATTTAACGTTGCAGATTTGAAGCCGTATTTGGGAGAAGAAGATGAGCTTGAGTCGAGGACGACTCAAATGCAAGAAGGGGACGATGATGAGGACATCAACACCATCGATACATCCACGTCCCCCCATATACAGCATGATGGTCCTATTACCCGCGCTCGTGCACGTCAACTAAATTATCAGGTGAGTTCTTTCTTGAGTTCATATTCCTCGTCTTTATACCTCGGAGACGCGTGCACTCGTGTTTTACTCAGGAACGATGGAGAGGATCCAAAGGGAAGAGGATTCGCGCGGGGTGGATTCGGACTGCAGGGCAGCGCCAACTTCTGACGGCCGCCACGAGTTCATGCGAACTCCGATTTGGGCGTGCAAGTACTTCATGGAAAGCTTATCAAGTCTACTTTCAAATGGATCCAGCCACATGTCCATATCTGTTCTGGAGCGGCCGCAATTGTCATTTTACTCCCGACTATTTTTTGTCCATGGTGCTGCGTCACCTCTTTTGGCCCAATGGGCTGTGTATCCATGTTGGGCCCATTAGGGGCGCGTCCTAGGGTTGGAGCACGACCCTATGGTCGTTCTTCCCCTCTTTTTATACCTCTAGTCGCCGCCAAGAACAGGCGGGTTTTGATGATAGAGATAGCTTCTTGCTACCGGCTCGCAGCGCGCGTGTTGGCTAAACCGCCCGTCTGCCTGTAATCGGAACCCCACCATATTGTGTTTGATAGTGAAACTTTCATCTTTATCTAGCAATCTCAGTGCTTGTCCTACTTGTTCTTGCTTGTTCTTTGATTGCTTGCAGGACGAGTGCCCTCGTGGCCGGGTTGATGCGCACCACAAGTTCGCGGCGACCATTGGAGACGGTGTATCGGTTGCTAAGGCGCAGCGTCTTTGGACAGTTGTAGTCGGGCCGTGAACGTCGACTTCATCTAATCGAGTTATCCCTTACCTCTCATCGAAAGATCGGGCCACAAACCCTAGCGGGTTCGCATCAGGAAACATCTAATTAGCATAATACTTATTTTCCTTCCCTATTTCTATGAATGCACGCTTGATTTTAGCGCACAAACCGCGACTAAGGGTATCGAAATTATTCCTAATTTCAGCAAGCTCTACCCCTAGCTCCGCATTGCGATCCCTAAGCTCTATGTTCTCCTTGCAGAGTTTCTTCACTTGTGCAGCGAGCTTATGGATCGAGGGCTCCGGTGATTTCACCTCGTCTTCTTGGAATTGGCTGGGAGCCCTCACAATTGGAGGGGGCGTCACGTGACGCTTCACCTTCATAGGTGGAGGGCTTCGGGATTCCGCTGCCCCCTCCTTCTCCGATGCCGTCAAAGGCCGGAGTCGACCCTTACCATACCCACCGCCGGGAGTTCGCACTCCCTGAATGCGGAATTGCTCCTCCTTCGGAGTGGATGGAGTAGCGGTGGGTGTGGTGTACATCTGGAGCACCTCATCCCCTGTCTTAGTGAACAGGGTGCCCACATAGCGCTCGGTGGGAGGCGGCGCGGCCTTCCCGTCATCTTGGAAAAGGCGACGTGCCTTCAAAAGACTGAGCTCTCCTGTAGTCGGCCGTCGTGCAGGCGAATCCCCTCGAATTTTTGTCGTTGTGACATAGCGAGGGTAGAGGGATCGCGCTGCCGAACGGGGGGGCCGAACGGGGCCGACAGGGGTTCAGCCGAACTAGGGAGCTCGCCGACGGGCTCCAGATTCGCAGGGGAGCGCGGCACTATTGCGAGGAGCTACGCCGACAGTGCGTTCACCCCTTCCATCGTGTATTCTTTGACCGGAATGATGAACCCTGAGTTCCTCTCAACACTCAAGGCTGTTGTTGGCCCGATCTTTCGGTGAGTTGTGATAACTACGATTTAGGAGAAACGTTGACGATCCGACTACAACCGTACGAGACGTTGTGTTGCGCCTTAGCGATCGATACACCTCTCCGTGGGTTGTTGATCTTGCCGGTGCAGATCAACCCTATTCCTGCAAGCAAATCGAAGAAACAAGCAAGAACAAGAATAAAGCAATCTGATATTGCAAATAGGAATTTAATACAAATGATAAGTGGGGTTCCAAAGAACAAGCAGACGGACGGTCTAGCCGACACGTGCGCTGCAAGCAAGTAGCAATGGCTAAACTTTAATCTAACAAAACCCAAGAAACCCTGAAGGGGTACCTAACTATTTATAGAGGTGGGAGGACGACCAAGAGGGTCCAAGGGTCGTGCTCCACCAGATTGGGGCGCACCCCACATGGGCCCCACATGGGCCAGGGTCCCAAACAAAGTTACAAGCCCATTGGCCCAATACAGGAGACGCAGCACCTTTCTTTTTATGATTGCGGCCAAACGAGATAGATTTCCGAGATGAGGCTGGATCCGTTGGAAGGAGGACTTCGAGAGCTTTCCGTCAAGTACTCACGGGCCCAAAACGGAGCACGTATGTAGATTTGGCGGCCGTTTGAATTGCTCTATAGTAGAGCAATATATTTGGTGCATAGAGTTTTCATTTGTTTGGATTTAGAGAAACATGTTATTGCTAATCACACTATTTCGAGTTTCTCTAGTTTTGATTGGATGAAACAGGTTATTTTGAATGGACTATATGAAGAACACCATATGGAAAAACCGAGGACGGTTTTCCGTGAAGAAGGGGAGGATGATGTGACCATGGCTACTACGGATACATCCGTTGCTCACATCATGGATGAACAACAAGATATCAAGTTCGAGTCCTCCAAGTGCCAAAATCCAATTCGGCCACCTGCTACACTGCTGACTTCAAACGGCCGCCGAAGCTCCATACGACCTCCGTTTTCAGCCCGTGAGTACTTGATGGAAAGCTCTCGGAGTCCTCTTTCCAATGCATCAAGCCTCATTGCCAAATTCCATCTCAGTCGGCAGCAACTGAAGAAACAAGGTGCTGTGACACCTGTAATGGGCCTATGGGCTTGTAACCTCATTTGGGACCCCGGCCCAGGTGGGGCCCATGTGGGGTGCGCCCCAAGCTGGTGGAGCACGACCCTAGGCACCCCTAGGTCGTCCTCCCACCCCTATATATAGCTAGCTACCCCTTCAGGGTTTCTTGGGTTTTGTTAGATTAAAGTTTAGCCATTGCTACTTGCTTGCAGCGCGCGTGTCGGCTAGACCGTCCGTCTACTTGTTCTTAGGAACCCCAACTTATCATTTGTATTAAATTCCTATTTGCAATATCAGATTGCTTTTATCTTGTTCTTGCTTGTTTCTTCGATTTGCTTGCAGGAATAGGGTTGATCTGCACCGGCAAGATCAGCAACCCACGGAGAGGTGTATCGATCGCTAAGGCGCAACACAACGTCTCGTACGGTTGTAGTCGGATCGTCAACGTTTCTCCCAAATCGTAGTTATCACAACTCACCGAAAGATCGGGCCAACAACAGCCTTGAGTGTCGAGAGGAACTCAGGGTTCATCAGGTTTGCCGGTGTTGGCTCTCCGGTGAGATTTTATGTGGAATTGGATGAAGAGCCGATGAATGGAATCAAGGATTTGCCAGCCATTGGTGAGTTAGAGATGATGGAGCAAGGGAATTGGGTTGAGATAGTGAGAAGGGTTGCAAAATGTTGGAGAGAGGAGAAAGAATAGGGGCTCTAGTTCTGGTACGACTGATCTACCTCCGAACTCGCATCTAAAACAGATTCAGGACAAGCAGGGGAGACTACCGTTCAAAAATGGGGCTGAACGGGCGCCGCCCTGGTTCGGCCGAACCCTAGTGGGTCCGGTAGGCCAACAAAATTTTCCTGGGCCCACTAAAACCTATTCTAAGTACAAAAACGACAACTATACAGGGTTTTAAGCATGCATTAGATGAGATCACCATGGTTCATAATCGATTAATTCAATGACATCCACTTCTTCATCTAGAATTTCATTTGGCTCAAGGAAAATCTTTAGGCGTTGATCGTTTACCTTAAATATGTTACCTGATTCGTCGCTGAGTGTGATTGCCCCGTGCGAAGAGGTGTCGATGACGTCAAACGGTCCTTCCCATTTGCTGCGCAGTTTTCCGTGGCCGAAAACTTAACCCTAGAGTTGAACATCAGTACTTTGTCTCTTGGCTTGCATTTCTTGATTTTTATCCTTTTGTCATGCCAACGCTTCATCCTTTCTTTATATGAGTATGCTCTATGCTCAAGTTCTACGGGTAGTCGACATGACTTCTCGTAGACTATCTGATATGGGGACATTCCAATGGGTGTCTTGTATGCTGTCCGGTATGCCCACAGTGCGTCCGGCAATCTATCCTTCCATCCTGTTCCCATTTTGTTGACCATCTTTTGCAGAATATTCTTGATTTGTTTGTTCGATGTTTCTGCTTGACCACTGGTCTATGGATGGTAAGGAGTGGCCACATTGTGTTTGGCTCCCATCTCTTGTAGGAGGTCTCAGAAGGTTTTGTCAATGAAGTGAGAGCCTCCGTCACTTACGACCATCCTGGGGGTACCAAATCTTGGGAAGATGATTTATGTGAACATCTTCTTAGCATGCCTCGCATCTGCGGCGCTGCACGGCATAGCCTCAACCCACTTGGAGACATAGTCGACTGCCACCAGAATGTACTCGCAGTTGCGAGACTTAGGGAAAGGTCCCATGAAGTCTATACCCCAAACATCGATTATCTCGACTTGCAAATTGTATGTAAGGGGCATTGCATCGTGAGCAGTGATTCCTCCTTCCCTCTGGCAGCTTGTGCATCTTCTGACGAATTCTTTTCAATCTTCGTACATTGTTGGCAAGAAGAAACCACTTTGCCAAATCTTGGCCTGGGTGCGGAATGCACCGTAATGGCCACCATAGGGTGAGGCATGGCATCGTTCTATGATCTTAAGTCCTTCTTCAGTTGGCACACATCTTCGTAGTAAGCCATCGGAGTAGACCCGATATAGGTATGGCTCATCCCATATATGATGGTGACTTTCATACTTCAGTTTTCGTTGATTTTCCCCTAGTGGTATGTACTTGGATACCATGTAGTTTACTATGTTAGCATACCACGGGTTGGAGTCGCGAACCGTCATCAGCATGTCGTCTCTCAAGAAATCATTTATCGGCTGTTAGTGCATGTTAGTGATCTGCAGTCTGGACAAATGATCTGCTATGGAATTTTCTACTCCCTTTTTATCTTTAATTTCTAAGTCAAATTCTTGGAGCAGCAAAATCCATCTTAAGAGACGTGGTTTAGCATCTTTCTTAGTGAGCAGGTATTTCAAAGCAGCATGATCAGTATAAATTATCACCTTGGCTCCTACTAAGTAAGATCTAAACTTATAGATAGCAAAAACAACCGTGAGCGGCTCTTTTTCAGTAGTTGTATAATTCAACTGAGCTCCCGTTAGAGTTTTGCTAGCATAACAGATTGCATGATGATTATTATCCTTGGTTTGGCCCAAGACCGCACCAACAGCAAAGTCACTTGCATCACACATGATCTCGAAGGGCAGAGTCCAATCAGGAGGTTGGATGATTGGAGCAGAGACGAGTGCCTTTTTGAGAATTTCAAAAGATTTTAGGCATGCGTCATCGAACTCAATGGGCGCATCCTTGGCTAGCAAATTGGTCAGAGGCCTGGCTATTGTAGAAAAGTCCTTGATGAACCTTCTATAAAAGCCAGCATGTCCCAAGAAACTGCGGATTCCTTTGATGTTCACAGGAGGAGGAAGCTGATCTATAACATCAATTTTAGCACGATCAACTTCAATTCCTTGCTCGGACACTCGATGCCCAAGAACTATCCCTTCACGGACCATGAAATGGCACTTTTCCCAATTAAGCACCAGGTCCTTTTCTTGGCATCGTTGTAAGACTTTGTCTAGATTCTGCAGACAATGGCCAAAAGTCTTTCCATAAACTGAGAAGTCATCCATGAAGACTTCCATGATGTCTTCGATCATGTCTGAGAAAACAGACATCATACATCTTTGGAAAGATGCAGGAGCGTTGCACAGTCTGAAGGACATCCTACGGTATGCATAGGTGCTGTAGGGACATGTGAACGTAGTCTTACTCTGGTCCTCCGGATGGATAGGAATATGATGATATCCGGAATACCCATCAAGGAAATAGAAAAAGGAATGATTTGTCAGCCGTTCCAACATTTCATCAATGAAGGGAAGCGGGTAATGATCCTTTTTTGTAGCCTTGTTAAGTTTCTTGTAGTCGATGCACATCCTCCATCCGGTTACGGTTCGTTGCGGAATTAGTTCATTTTGAGCATTTGCAACGACCGTCATTCCTCCCTTGTTCAGCACAACCTGGACTGGGCTAACCCACTCACTGTATGGTACGGGATAAATAATCCTGGCATGCAGGAGTTTCAAGACCTCTTTCTTTACAACCTCTCGCATTGCATTATTGAGCCATTGTTGAGGTTCCCTGGAGGGAGTACTCTCGGGGGGTCAATAGGAATACGATGGGTGCAAAGCACAGGATTAATCCCCCTAAGGTCTTGGAGCGAGTAGCCAAGAACAGAACGATGCTTCTCTAATACGGTGAGCAGACGTTGAGTCTCGTCTTCGGAGAGTTTATCACTGAATATAACAAGGGGCCTCTCTGTCATTGTGTAACAAGTCGAAAATCTTATCAGCCTTGGTGATATCAAAGTCAAATCTTTCCTCTTTCCCAAAACTCCTCACCCATGGGCATAGCACAACCTTTTTGCTTCTAACCCACTCGGCTGCTGCTACTTCAGTATTATCCTCTTCATCCGAACCATACATGTAAGGATACACATGATTAATTTTCTTGAAATTCTTCTTGGCCTCTGCAAACCTATGCTCGTGCAGAGTTACCTTCTGTGCAAGGTGAGATATGCTTTCAAACTCCTGGAATGAAAATTTCTCTTTAATCGGAGCTATCAAACCCTGAAAAGCCAAATCGGCTAGCTGAGAATCTGTTAGCAGATTGATGTTTTGTCCACCATGCTGTGGTTGTTCTCTTGTCAACAACCGAGGATTGGTCATTTGCCTATGTGCCGATGATGGTGCAGCTTGTGCAGCCGGAGCAGAAGTTGTAACCGGTGCCATCGGTTGAGTTGATGGTGTGTTAGAAGAACCCTGTTGATTGCCTGTAATCAAAGGCCTATAATTTGGAAAAGCACCACCTGGCAAATACACTGGTCCTGTAACTTGATGCTCAGCTATTGTGCCATCAACCACTATTTTCACCATGTTGAAAGTATTGACTAAGACTCCTGACTGATTGATCAAAGCATGTTGCACAGCGTAGTCAATCCAATCTTGGAAGTTGTTAAACTGTGGTTGTAATCCACTAACATTTGGACCAAGATCTTCAACCATGCCCTCCTGAAAACCACCACCTTTGTCGCCTGGTTCACCAGCAGTACCTTTATAGCCTTGAGATGAGCTTGAACCAACTTCATCGGCAGCAACCACTTTCAGCTTGTATTTTTGGACAATTGTCCCTTGGCGGGTTTCTTTGAATGAATTAATGAACTTGTCCTTCACGCTGCTCATCATCTGTTCAAGCTCCTTCCTGTGTTCAGCCGACAATTTGTCTAGTGTGACTGGAATAATATTTCTTTCATGAACTTCAGACCCGACTGGATTTGGAGGCTTGTTTTGAGGATCTGTTGACTTCGTAGCTTGCTTGTCCCCTGACATGTTTATCGGGTCCCACTGGGCATGCCAAAAGCGTGTTGATGTAAAAAACACGAGGCCTGGAAGATCTGCTTAACTTCAGTGCAGGTCCAAAAATCTTGCTTTTATGTTCGTGAGCGTACCAGCTGATTTGATCCTGGAATCAACAAGAGATAAAGACAAAGAAACCGTGGTTAAATCCATAAATGATAGCCAATCGGCTAGTTGCCGATGACATATCATTTATCTCTGAGCCGATGTCATATTTGAATCGATCGACAGATATAAACAAGCAAGAAAGAACTAAATCTACTCAATCGGCTGTAGATATTAACAATATATAATCCTTATGTCGATATATACTTAAATGAAGTGATTGGGATAGATCGATCGCCATGCCGAGACAGTATAAACCACTTAGATTGAAATATATATTAACAATATTATATATGTTCATAGCATAGCCGATCAGATAGATCTAGCATGTATCGGCTAATACTCCGATACCACTTGATACTAAGATATTAAAGCAAGTAAAATATATCAAACAGAAGTGTAATATACCTAGATGCAACAAGATCTTAACATAAAGGGCAAATCTAGCATGTCGATTAAGCACATGAAATATAAGGCTAAATTAGGTAAGATCGGCTGAAACCCCGATAATACTCTAATCAGCAACCAAGAAGCAGGCTAGAGACTGAGATTCTAATCACGACTTATAAGGTCAAACTCAATTGATGCAGCTATAAGTATGAAAAGAAGAACAATATCTAGACAATCAAGCCGTTGGATGTTTCATAGAGTGGTGGATGTCCTGTACAATCTAAGTCAACATAGATATTTGACTTAATCGGCTGCCTTCAATAATAGACATTTAGCCGATTGAAGGTTAGATAACGATATTGTCGAAGATTATACAGAATATATGACAACTCGATGAATTACATAAACAAGATTAGAGTATCATAAAGATGGAAGCACTAATCCCGAGAACGCAAGCCACTATAATAAGTTTTACCTCTTGTTGAAGATAGAAACCGATGTAGCTCAACCCGAAAGTAAGAACTCGTCGAAACAAAACGAAAGTAAAGGGTGGCGATGCGCCGAGATTATATTGAACGTGTATTAGATTCATTACATGGGGCTCGGGGTCTATTTATACCCGAGATTACAAAATATATCCATGTCGGACACGACTCTTACCTCTAACAAACTCTAAGATACCATAAGTCTTTGCGGCAGACTTTTGCCCAAACATATCTCTAAGGAAATTACATGAAATATCCTAATTAATAGATACAATTGCCTTCTCAAGACTCAATCCGTGCATGGCAATCCTCATGAAGCACATTAACTCAACCCGACAACGTGTACTGCGTCACATTGTCGGACTCGGCTCAATCGGCTAACCTTGTCCAACTCGGACTCTGCCGATCCCAGTTGCAGCCGATTCGGACTTTAGCCGTGCCTTTTCTTATCCTACCATCTAATAAGGCTTATGTGGAGCTCAGGGTATGGAAAAGAGTAGAGCATTACTTGCTTCACATATATTGCGAAGTCAAATAATGCATCCACGGAAATACAAGACATACTTTCTAGTCAAGAATGTGCATGTGTATGTGTATGGTGAATTTGTGGGTGGAAAATGGAAAATAAAAATAACTTCTTTTGTATACCTCCTCCATTTATTCTCTTTTGAATTTTGGGAGAGTGCATGGCTATCTCCTTATTTTCTTTTCCTCTTTTTTTTTCTCATCATCATGCTCCATACTTGTATGAGCACCTTTTTTTTCTTTCTTTTTCATAGCCATGCTTCTCTCTCTTTTTTCTTTTTTTTGAAAGAACATTGGAGGAAGAGGCATAAATGACATGGAGTATTTATTTTTGTGGAAGATGGACAAAATGAATGACAAATGAGGAATGCTAACTTCCGGTGTAGAAGTTAAGCATTGGTGGGTGTATGTGGAGTGTATGTGATATTGACCATGAAAGTATGAAAAGCATTTCACTAGGGTCACAAAACTTGACAACGCTCAATATAATGACAGGCAGCGTATGTAGCAAGCTAATCATGAATGATCAACCTATGGCTCTAGTGGGAATAAAAATATTAATGAGGAGTTTAGCATCGTTATATATTTTTTTCTTTTTTATAAAATTCCCAAGTGCACAACATGAAGAGCAGGATTTCCATCATCAGACTATATCTCATTCATCAATTACCTAGATAGCATGGGGTCCCTATTGGATAAGTCACCACAAGCAACAAGTAATGAGCAAAGAATAATAGGCATGCATGCTATTTTCAGGGAACCAAGAACTCTAATTGTACCATCCATAGCTTGGGTTCAATTATCTTAGATATTTTAGAATTGATGATCAAATTGAACTCAAGATAGAATGGATGTCCAAAGGAAAAATTGTGCAAACCTGCGCTCTGTATAAAACAGAGGACGATTCATGGTAGAGGTGGTTCAGCCGAACTGGAGATTTGGCTGACCCCTCATTGGTTCTGATCGCAACAATTTCCCTTGTGTGGTTCGTCATGACTCATCACTCCTGGGGTGATCTTGCTTTGGTTACGGTGTTGATGTGCAAGATAACCCCACACTTGTCTTTTTACCTGGGACTCTTTATTGAACACAAAAAGAAAAACAAAGACACGAGTGAAGCAAAAATGACTCACTTGGTTCGAAGACCAAGGAGCCAACTTTATTTTATTTTATTATCATTTTTTTATTTTTTTATTTTATGGCAACAATGGATATGGTGGGTATCTTGGCAGGATGGAGACATGAGATGAGGATGCACATGGTGTATGAGATTCCTACCAGATAGGTCTTACCATGATTTGAACCGAATGCAAGAATGCAACAAGTTTTGCATTTGTTCTACTTGGCTCCCTGTGCATATCTTTTCTCATGGACAAGGAGTGTGATATAAGTGTTTGAAGTTTTTGTACATTGCTCTTTGATTGCCTTTTTATTTCCTGCAAAAGGTTAGTGGACAACAAATACTAGAGGGACTACAAAGATTTGAAAATATTTTATCATAGCCTCAAGATTAATTGTTCACATCCACGCTAAAATGAAATTGGATTCAAAACTTAAGAAGCGTGGATCCGACAAGTTTGCCAACATTTTATTTTATTTTTCGAGAGACAGTCCTTTTTTTTATCCTAAAAACATTTTTTTCCAATTTTTACTATTCACCAAATTTTCGTTTAAGCACAACTCATACAAGGCTTTAGTTAAAATTGCACGAACATAACAAAGGAACATTCAACAGTATACTTACCGTGCACTTTGAATGGTGATGTGTTCATCCTTTGCATGTCTGCAATTTACTGATTTGTTTCTCGAGCCCTGACTTACCTCCAGTGTGAATTGAACTTGAGGACTCACCCGTCAGTTTGAAAACTTTCCTGCAGGGGTTATGATGAGCACCCGGCAACGAGCGCCCCGATTTCCCCTCTCTTTCACGGTACAAATTAGCTGTTGTAAATAAATAACCAATATAGCCTTGCTCAGATAAAACGATGCAGCAATCCAATCACGTGAAACTCTACCAAAATCAACAGGTAAGCTCCTCGACCCGTGCAACAACAATACAGGAACAGAGAGAAGATGGAACTCACAGGAACCGAAGGAACTCAGCCAGAAAAACAGATCTCTAGCCATGTTCTTCCTTCTAGATCCACCAGCGGCGGCAAAGAAAATCAATAGCAGGGAGATGATGTGAGCGCCATCACCACAGTACGATAGGGAAAAACAAACCCTGAACGACTCAACCAAAATAAAATCCTCCCCTGTTACAGGGCAGATCAGCCCTTAATAAAAGGAGCACGCAGGCCCAGATGAAGTCTGTTCGGACTCAATATCGCGACCGAGAAAATTTGCATTTTCCCGAACGCTAGTGTATTAATCCCCGTCCCAGGAAAAGCCGGGGTACACCATACAAACATGATAAAAAAGGCACGTCTTTATTATATTGATAATATTTACATTATTACAAAGGCACTTCAGGCCTGACAATCGAAAATAAACAGCAGCGGACTAGCGGGCCTACGGCTCCATCTTCACGGGCGCTCAACTAGGATATAAGCGAGGACTCCACCTAGGACTTCTTCTCCAAAGCTTCTCTTACTGAAGGGGGGAGAGATAGAGCAAGAATGAGTACAACCACAGTACTCAGCAAGTCAATCCGGGAGATGCATGATTAATGCAAGGGGGTACAAGGAGTAATAATAATAGGGTTGGGTTTTGCAGTAAAGAGCATTTAAAAGACACTTAGTTGCTCAAAGCTATTTTGTAAAGACGATCCTAGAGCTACACAGTATTATTAATCAAGGCCGTGGACCCACACGAACCTGCCTTAACCCAAGGCCTATGATGATTCAGACCGAACTGGCAACCCGACCTGGGTCCCAGCTCGTCCCAAGCCAACCCAGGCCAACCATTCCATATTTTAGTTTTGAAGAAAATTTTAAGAATTAAACCACTAACTTGGGTACATTGCTAGGCTTGCCCATATCCGAGGGCACGGCTATTCGAATAGATTTACTCTGATCAGAGGTGTACATCTTTACCCACAAGACACATCTTTACTCCGCATTCCATGGCCTTGGAACCCGTCGTAAACATGTGACATAACCCTTCACCCATCCTAGCCGTGAACAAAAGTACCGACCCAACCCTGCCTACGGCCAGTATCCCGGGACAGGCAGGCCAGGATTGAGCCCCTAGCAACAGGATCTAGACCGGGTGCGCCACACGCATAGGGGTGAGACCACCCGTGTACTAGTCCAGTGCCATGGCATCTCGACTAACGGGCACCGACCCGTGTAGTCTTCATTTGCCTAGACATCTCGATTACCGAGCCGCAGCTCGTGTAGCCTTCATTTGCCTCAGAGATATCCATCGTTGCAATGACTTCATCCATCTCTATCCATGTCCTTTTGTTCAGGACTAGACTGAGCACCGAGTTAAGCCTTACCCATTAGACATGTGGTTAGTACGGTAGTGCTTTGCAACAGAGGCCCGAAGACCGGTCCTTATAGTGGCCGAGGTGCTACTAGCAAAACCCTGCACCTCGAGCCCAGCCTAAAACCATTTTGGGAGTTTTGAATAGAGGGGGGAGGGGTGTGTTCAATTCCATCACAAGCCAACCATTCCACAGTGTCCAAATGATATGAGAATTCCCAAAGTCTAAAGTTATAAAACCACCTATTGTTGCCTAATTAATCAGCGAAGCATCTACCTAAATTCATACTAGTGGAACCATAAATAGAGTACCCACTAGTTGGGGTTTTGTTTATCCTAGGGTGAACAAGGTAATAATAACAATAGCAATAATAATAAGGTCATAACAAAGGTAAATAGGCATGGCTAAGTAAAACAGTGATAACGCGGGAATTTAAGTAAAGCGGTAATGCAATAATTTAAATCAAAATAATTTTATAAACTGGGATTCAATGTGCTCAAGGGTGATGCGACTTGCCTTGCTCAGAGAGAACGGCCTTCCGAACCTTCGGCGACGACCGCGAACCACGCTTCGAGAACCTTCGGAACAACAGAAGCTACGTGAAGCACACAAGCAAAGCTACAAGCCTATAAAGAAGCAATAACAATACATAAAAAGAAAGCACACAGTTCTTTAGGTTATAACAAACATTAGGAGACTTGAACGGGTCGATTCAGGGTTCGTATGACCAAGATATGATCATCCGAAGTTTAATGCTGTTACATGGAGATTTACGGATTAATATGATTAGGTTTGCAATTATAAAACATGTGTAAGCGCTAGCCTGGAAAAGATAGGAAGGCTGCGCCGTTGACATGCGGACCCCACATGTCAACCTAAAGGACCGCGGTAGACCGAGTACACAGAGACGGTCCACGGGTCGACGGAAGCGAACCCCGTGTATCAACCGAGGCGAGTGGCCGACAAACGGACTCCACTAGACACCACGCGGGCTGCACACGTGGAAACAACGCGGCTATCGAGCGGGCACACTAACACGGTCACCACACGCACACACGAACGACTACCGACACCGGTACAAGGGTACCGGGGTCGACACCCGCACAACGGGCACGGGGCGACACCGAAAGGACGAGGACGGGGCAGCGAGAGGAGGCACCCTTACCACCACGCGACGAGGCGTGGGAACGACAACGACGAACGGGCGCGGCGGAGACAGCTCGGGGACGACGGAGGCGAACGGCGAGGGAACGACTTCGGCGGCTATCCTTGGACGAAGGCGAGACACGGCCGGCACGAGGTTTGACGACGCGGAGCCGAGGATGAAGACGACGACGGGGCTGCAGTGGCTCACTGGACGGACGCGGACGACGGACGAGAACGGCTTGACGGAGGGACGAACGCCACGACGATCGGGAACGACAAGAGGACGACGACAAAGACGACCGAGGTCGGCGAGGAGGCGACAAGGGCAGCCAGCAGCACTGCACGGATGTGAGGACGGCGCGGAACATGCCGTTGCGAATCCGACGACGGAGGCGGCGCAGCGAGACAACGAGCCGGCGAGGAGGAACGATGACGATGACGACGAACACCGGCGGGGTTCAGCCGAAGGGGAGGCGATGCCAAGGACGACGTCGTGGCTGCGATGCCGAAGGTGGTGGAGGTGCCGCCGATCGGTGCACGGGCGAGGAGGGACGGGCGGCCGAACAACTCCGGCGAGGTGGATGGAGAGGTTCGCGGCGATGTGCGGCAGCTTCCGGGCGAAACCGAGGGGTGGACGAGGTGGAGGGCTACGTCACCGTGCCAAGGGAGGGGACGGCAGCGCCGGCTGACGCATGGGCACGGCGGAAGGGGCTGCCGGAGGAGACGTCGACGAGGAGGAAGGAGAGGCCGGCGCGGGCGACGGCGTTTCGGCGAAATTCGGGCGACGCCGTGGCCTGGCCGGGAAAGAGGACGGTGCTCTGGTGCCGGGAGAGGTGGTGGCGACGTCAGCCGGCGCACAGGGGGCGTGGCAGAGGCGGCCGGAGGCGGAACAGTGGCGGCAACACCACTGTTGCCGGCGGGGATGCACTTCCGGAGGTCTCCGCGGGAAACAGAGGGCAGGCCGGCGAAGAGGAGGCGGCTGCGATGCTGGAGGAGGCGATGGCACGGCCGGCCGGCGTGCTGACGCGGCGGCAGGGGCGGCTGAAGATGGCCGGCGGCACGGGAGAGAGAGGAGGACGGCGGAGAGGGGTGGTGAGGCCACGGGAGAACGCGGGAGGGGGCTAAAACTGGAGAACGAATCAAGGGGGTTTCATTTTATAGGGGAGGAGAGGAGCCGGCCACGGGAGAGGCGGGGAACGGCGGCTGAATTCGTGGCCGGCGGCCATGGAAGGTGGCCGGGGTTGGTGCGGGCGTTCCCGACGATTGGGGGCACGAATCAAGGGGGAAATTGGGGGGAATTGAAGAGGAAGGAAAGGGGATTAATTCCCCCTAATCAATTTTGGAATTCCCGGTTTGAATCGCGTGGATTTTGGGGAGGAATGGCGCTAGGTTTCCGGGAGACAGAGAGAGGAGGCCGGGCGGGAGGAGGAAGACGACCAGCGCGTGGGCCCCACGCGGGCGCGCGGTCAGCGCGCGTGCGGCGCGCGTCGGGGGGGGGCGGCTCAGGAGGCTGGGGCGGCTGGGTGGGGCGGGGAGGGAAAAGGGAGCTAGGCCGAGGGGGAAGGGGAGGCCCAAGAGAAGGAGGGAGAGAAGGAGAGGGAGAGAAAGAGAGGACTTTGGCCGCGGGCCGAGAGAGAGAGAGAGAGAGGACTTTGGGCCAGACTTAGCCCAAAGGAGGAAGGAGGATTATTTTTAGGTTTTTCTTTTTAATAAACTTTGGTAATTGTTGTTGTTGCTTAATAAATAATTCCGTTGCTCTGAAAATTCAAGTTAAATTTGAGGGCTCATTTTAGACCAAGGAGAATTTAACAAAAATTCTCCGGGCCACATTCGAATTTTTCTTGTACGTATTTTAGTGTTAACCAATTTCTTTTCGAATTTTAATTAATTCTATTATTCCTTTTAGAGAATGATTTTTATTTCGGGATGAATTTATCAGGACGTGACACTCAACTAATAAAAATAGTAAAATGTACTAATTACTTTGGTAATCCAGCCGCTAATGACCATATTAATGATAGTTGGTTAATTAGCCTATCGGTACAGGAACCGAACCTATATATATATATATTCTTTGAATTGCTACTGCACGGCCACTTGTATTTCTCCAACCAAAAATGCCCGGGTCGTGGACACATCATCCTTTCCCTCTTGAAACAAAGCCATCCATGGCTTTGGATTAATTGGAGACAATTCTTTCTTTTTCTTTACAACCGGAAATACCACTGACTTGATAGCACTATCTTGTATTGGTTTCAGCACATGTTTAACACCAAGATGCATAAAAGAATAGTGATTACTCCGGCCCTCATGCGTTGCATTAAGATCAAACTACCACGGTCTTCCCAAAAGCAAGTTACAAGTATTCATCGGCACTACATCACAATCTACTTTATCAACATAGTTTCCAATAGAAAATGCAACCCTCACCTTGTGAGTAATTTTCAGTGTACCTGCTTGATTCATCCACTGAATATAACATGGTGCACGAAGCCTTCATGTAGATAAAGATAAAGCATGCACCAAATCTGAACTGATAGCATTAGTGAAACTACCACCATCAATTATTAATTTGCATACCTTTTCTTGTATTTTGCACTCTGACTGAAAAATATTATAACGCTGCCCCTTTACATCAACACTAGAGCCATCTCGTTGTACTGCACGTGCAAGCATAGATAAACCATTCTTCTTTTCAGCACCATCATCCATAGATGAATCATCAATATCTCGATAGCCTGCAGTAAGAGTATGATCAAGTTGTACACCTTCTGAATTTTCTGATAAACTCTCAGAAACATAGCCTTCTTTAGTCATCAACACCTTCTTCTGATTAGGACAATCTCTCATATAATGTCCTCTCCCTCCACAAGTATAACACTCTACACTGCGTGATTTATAACCAGATGCAGGAGTAGATTCAACTTTAGATTGGGATTTACTCACCGAACTAGCAGCAGGTTTAGACTCTAGAAGGAGTAGTCGGCTTGAAAGACACCGATTTACTAGCGGCACTTCCATCACCATCTCGCTGAAAGAACGTGAACGGCTAGTGTGGCGACTTGTTAGTTGCTGTTCCACCCTTTGAGCAATGTGCACCATACTTTGTATATCATAATAATATGATATCTCAACACGTTCTTTCACATCATCATTGAGACCATTAAGAAATCTAACCATAGTAGCTTCATCATTCTCTGATACCCCTATACGGCTCATTAACAATTCCATCTCCTTATAGTAAGCATCCACACTAAGATCACCTTGTTTGAGTTGCTGCAAGCGTGTATACAAGGATCTATTATAATGTTCAGGAACAAAACGGCGAGCCATAACCTCTTTCATATATTGCCAAGTATGTGGACGACCAAAACGTACCAATTGATTCCACCAAGATAAAGCATAACAGGTGAATTCAATAGATGCAAGACGTACCTTCTTATCCTCTGAATAGTTGTGACTATTAAAGATCTGATCACAACGCATCTCCCACGCCAGATAATCCTCCGAATCTCCAGAACCCGAAAAAGCAGGCATGGAAGTTTTTATCTTGCCAAGCCCTTCATCCAACGGAACACGAGCAGATCGACGATTCCGATTGTCACGGTGAATATCATCAACAACCCTATCCATAAAAGCAGGACCTCGGCAGTGAGGTTGTCGAGGACGGCGATGATGATCACCTCCATCAGAACGCAAGCCTAGACTCTCATCCCCCGCATCATACTCATGATGTTCAGGTGGTGGACATCGACCCTGTCTAGCATGTTCCTAACGTGGCGGTGGCAAACGATCGACTAACATAGCAATACTCCTCTCAAGCTTCGTGAATTTCTGATTTATACATTTATCAAAATAATCACAAGCACTTTCCAATCCATCCTTAACTCCGGCAGGCAAGTTAGCATCAAAAACAGGCATAGTAACCTCTTCCTCATCAGAACCATGGTGAGAACCACCACTACTTTTAGAACCTCCAAATTTAACCATGATGCAAAATCTGAAATTTAGCAAAATAACTCAATTGTACCGTGATGAACCATGCTCTGATACCACTTGATGAGCACCCGGCAGCGAGCGCCCTGATTTCCCCTCTCTTTTACGGTACAAATTAGCTGTTGTAAATATATAACCAATATAGCCTTGCTCAGATAAAACGATGCAGCAATCCAATCACGTGAAACTCTACCAAAATCAACAGGTAAGCTCCTCCACCCGTGCAACAACAATACACGAACAGAGAGAAGTTGGAACTCACAAGAACCGAAGGAACTCAGCCAAAAAAACAGATCTCCAGCCACGTTCTTCCTTCTAGATCCACCAGCGGTGGCAAAGAAAATCAATAGTAGGGAGATGAAGGGAGCGCCATCACCACAGTACGATAGGGAAAAACAAACCCTAAACGACTCAACCAAAATAAAATCCTCCCCTGTTACAGGGCAGATCAGCCCTTAATAAAAGGAGCACGCAGGCCCACATGAAGTCTGTTCGGACTCAACTAATAAAAATAGTAAAATGTACTAATTACTTTGGTAATCCAGCCGCTAATGACCATATTAATGATAGTTGGTTAATTAGCCTATCGGTACAGGAACTGAACCTATATTTATATATTCTTTGAATTGCTCCTGCACGGCCACTTGTATTTCTCCAACCAAAAATGCCCGGGTCTTGGACACATCAGGTTAGTCCACAGCAAATATATGTCCAATGTCCATGAACATATTTACTCTGAGAGTTCATTAATCAAACTCGACTCCATGTCTAATTTGATTAAAGTAGTCTAGTTTAACCTAAGCACCATGCTTAATTTAAAAAGCCTATGGATGTCTCGCGAAAACACCCAAGCCAGAGCATATGCAAATAGACATAAGAAACAAAACCATGTATACTCAAGTCTCATTCAAATAGAGATAAGTATGAGTAAAAGATGCGGTGAATCTTTTTCTGCCTTTCGTATACCTGAGTGTACTTACCGCCAGCATGATGTGTATGTTGAAACCTCTGGAGCGGTGGTATGGTCACATATGATTGTCGATTTCTCCTCCATCGCAATGTAGATTGTAGCGGAGGAAGGCACTTTTACCATACTAAGGCGAGCTGTTTGGTTATGCACACATCTCAGGTGCAATATCCTTGTGCCTTGAAGGCGTGATCCGTTGGCACAATGCTGTAGAGACGTAGGATACCTCTCTTTTTGGCAAAATGTGCAACTGCCAACTGGAGTAGAGCAGCAAACGCCTAGAAAAGAAGAGGGCAACTCCTCTTGCTTGTATGCGCGTAGGTGCTGCGGGAGCGAGAAGTTGTGCATAGCTAGGAGCAGACGAAGGCTGAGCCAAGGCGGCACATGAGCTCGAGAGAGGGACTAGTTGTAGCCAGGTAGCATGATTCCTACTAGCGAGGTGTATAGTTACATTTCAAAGACACGCACGTAATGCGCCTTTTGATCCAAATGTAGCTCTTCAGCTCTCTTGCTCTTTTCTTCTTCTCCTATTTTTTTCTTTTCTTTTATCTCTCTTTTCTCCTCTTTTTTTTATCTTCTTTTTTTTTCTTTTTTTAGCAAGCTAGGACTAACACCAACTTCAAACCAAGATGGCCTTGGTTGATGGAACTCATCATGAAAAGCTCGTCGACCTTCCCCCCCACACTTGGTCTTTTGTGTTGCAAGACATCAAAAACCAAGTGTGTGATGTCGGATTCTCCTATGGAGCGTGTTCCAATACCTAGGATCACCAAAGTATACAGTTGATGTAGCTACCGAGTTCTTAGGCATCGCATGACCCTCGTTCTTAATCTCAACCTGAAATGGTTAGCGACCAAGAATACCTGAAGCTGCATATAATCCTAGAAACTGGTTCTTGCTTTTATTAGAAAGAAAGCTTACCATGATAATCCGGGGTATCTCCCGGCAGTGCTTTGTTTATGGTCACAAGCTCGACCTTTGGGACATTGCTCTGCAGGATTAGTGCCACAAACAAATACGAGATTTGCAGTATTTATGATAAACATAAGCATCCACAACCACACTTCTAAACATGTTAGAAATGAGGACCGAGAGGTGGTTGTGGTCCTCACACAGGAAAGTGGTAATAATCGAACAGGACTCTGGGGATTCCTTCTGTGAGCATGAATCCTACGGGATTTTGAAAGAGAAACTTTCAAGCTCATATGTGGAATGTTTTCTCTCGTCCTCCAGAGTCGATGTCGTAAGCTTGTCCGTGGCCTGAAGGTTCTCCTTCTCAAGAGATGCATCGTGCAAGAACTGGGTTGTTTCTTGATGATAAATAAGAACAACGTTCTGAAGGCCAGAGGGACAAGGCATAGGTTTCATCGAGGGTGATGAGGATCGTTCAGTTTCATGAAGATGGGCAATAGGTTCTGAAGAAACGAACGAAGATAAAAACATCACCTCCTCGAACGGCTCATGCTTGGGATGAGCCTTGATTTTGCTGGAATAATTCAGGGTGTTCTCACAATCTTCATAAAGATCATCGCTGAATTGGAATGGAATTTCCGGAGGATGAATTTTTTCTTCTTCCGGCTCCAGCAACTGGAATGAGGATTCGGCAGTTGAGTCGGGTTCCGACTCCACGTGAAGAGGATCCTCATAGGTAATCTCGACCTCCGGGATGGCTTCGCTTTGGCTGAAAGAATCGTTCTCTAAGATCAAATCTAAGAGTTATCTTCCTTCGGCGGTTGTCTTGTGTGCGAACAATCCTCCAGCGGAAATATCGAGATTTGCGGCAGACTCCTTGTCTAACCCATATCGAAAATGTTGAAACAACACATGGTCGGGTAAGGACAAGTCTGGGCCAGATTGAGTTAACAGTGAGAACCTGGCCCAAGCTGCACCGAGAGATTCCTTCTCATTCTGTCGGAAAGAGAGGATGTCTAATCAAAAATTAATTAGACGGGTTAATGGAAGGAAAGCAAGGCAGAATTTGTAGTTAAGCTCCCCCCATTCACCGTGGAATTTCTTGACAGACAGAGTGTACCATTGCTTCGCTTCATCTCTAAGAGAAAAAGGAAACAATTTCCACTTTAGAGTTTCATGTGTCATGCCTACGATGGATAAACATGAACACACTAGCTCAAAGTCCCGAAGATGGAGGTATGGATTTTCACCAATACCACCAGAGAAGGTTTGCTCTCGAATCATGGCTATAAAGCCAGGACCGATTTCGTAGCCATTGGAAAGGATTGGTTTTGAAGAACAGGACGGCTCACAAAGATCAGCCCGAGGAGCAGAAAGGTTTTGAATTGTAGGTTGCTCCATCAAGGGACAGAATAAAAGAAGAAGAAATAAAAATAAAGATACGAGGATGACCTAGACTCGGATAAATTAGCAACCGTTCCCCGGCAACAGCGCCAGAAATGCTTGCTGGTATTTCTTACGACCACAGATAAATCTGCAAACGCACGGAATACCGCTGTAGCACTTCACCTTCGGGTGACCCCAAAAGGATATCGAACTCAGGGAACGTGTGTAATCTATCTAAGGCTAAGACAATCCAAGGATAACAACGATAGGTAGGCTAGGCAGGCTAGAGAGGACTTTCTATGTGTTTTAATTATCTAAGCTAAGCAAAGGTAATTTCCTATCTGTTGCTTCGGGCACTGACCCCTCTTGGTCTGCCCGCGTGGTTCCGACTATAGCTCTATGATGTATCCGAACGTGGAGGATTACTGGGTCGGGATTCAGGGCAGGCACCACCTGCCGCCTACCTCTGACAAATCCGTGGGATACACAGCAAACTAAAGTAATCTCTAACCTAGACACCACGTCTAAGTTATTAATTACTACTCTAATACTTGTACAGGAACTTCCTTCTTTATCCAGAGTCCTAGTACTAGAGCACTTAGTATGAATACTAAACAATGAACCCGCAAAGATGGAAATATATCTTACTTAGACTAAGCAACTAAATAACATAAGAAAGGAACACGAATGCTTACTTTATAGAAGAAGTTCTCCGAACCCGGAGCAGAGTCTACCGACAGCTTCGGTACTCCTCCCGAATTCCTTCTACGAAGCTACACTTGTCAAGGTAGAAGTCGGATGAGCACCAAACTTCCGGGCACTCCTCCAGAGCTTCCCCTCACTCGCTACCTTATTCTAATATGCAAAAGATACAATAGAGCCTCTTGTAATTCAGCTCAAAGTTTTGTGTTGTGAATGAATGAGAGGAGCTCTCTTTATAGCCTCCATATGACGGTTACAAGTATGGGAAATGACCAAACTACCCTCCAACCGTCATCAGGAAGTAATCAGGGCTGTCCACGTCGAATCTGGCGATCAACGGCCACGAAACGGGTTCGGCCGAACTGGTGGTTCGGCCAAACCAGAAAACCCTCCTCTCGGCCGCCTCTTCAGCCAGGAGGTAGCTTAATGGGCCCCTAACATCATATACTATGTTTTGGCCCAATTCTAAGTTGTTTACATTAACATATGGGCCCTCTAATCCATGTAAACGCGTCCTGAATGTGCGGAGGTGCATTTTATCGCATGATGGATGTGTTTTCTCCTCAAATTACCTGCGTAAACATATTTCACCACCACTAGTGGAAATGATTGGTAATAATCCCTACCACTAAGTTGGATACCATGTTTTATTTCATTATATGCAGGTATTGATGGTCAGATATTATGATTTAAGGACCGTCAACATGGAGCCGCCGCTGTTGCTGCCATTGCCGCCTTTGCCGTG
Organism: Oryza sativa Japonica Group; assembly: GCF_034140825.1. Taxonomy (NCBI): domain Eukaryota; kingdom Viridiplantae; phylum Streptophyta; class Magnoliopsida; order Poales; family Poaceae; genus Oryza; species Oryza sativa. Next base: position 12,780,983 of record NC_089045.1, on the reverse strand, counting down.
CTTGCGACAATTTTTGTTGTTGCCGCTGTTGCCGTTGTTGCCGCCGGAGTTGCCAGAGGTGTTGCCGCTGTTGCCGTTCCCGCGAGCACCACAGGCGGCCACTACGACGAAGGCAGTGGCGGTGCCGGCGGAGTGGCCTTGTCCCTTGTTGATCTCGGCGAGAAGAAGTTGCGAGCGTGCCTCCAGGAACATCGGGAACAGGTGCTGCATGGGGAGAATAGTCTGCAAGTTGTGGTACTTTTCATTCAAACCTCAAAGGAAGTTGAGGATGAGGGTCTTGTCGGTTATCGGTTCGCCGAGGTCCGCCAAAGAATCCACCATGGCATGAAGACGATGATGAACCCTGAGTTCCTCTCAACACTCAAGGCTGTTGTTGGCCCGATCTTTTGGTGAGTTGTGATAACTACGATTTGGGAGAAACGTTGACGATCCGACTACAACCGTACGAGACGTTGTGTTGCGCCTTAGCGATCGATACACCTCTCCGTGGGTTGTTGATCTTGCCGGTGCAGATCAACCCTATTCCTGCAAGCAAATTGAAGAAACAAGCAAGAACAAGAATAAAGCAATCTGATATTGCAAATAGTAATTTAATACAAATGATAAGTGGGGTTCCGAAGAACAAGCAGACGGACGGTCTAGCCGACACGTGCGCTGCAAGCAAGTAGCAATGGCTAAACTTTAATCTAACAAAACCCAAAAAACCCTGAAGGGGTACCTAACTATTTATAGAGGTGGGAGGACGACCAAGAGGGTCCAAGGGTCGTGCTCCACCAGATTGGGGCGCACCCCACATGGGCCCCACATGGGCCAGGGTCCCAAAGAAACTTACAAGCCCATTGGCCCAATACAGGAGACGCAGCACCTTGCTTTTGTGATTGCGGCCAAACGAGATAGATTTCCGAGATGAGGCTGGATCCGTTGGAAGGAGGACTTCGAGAACTTTCCGTCAAGTACTCACGGGCCCAAAACGGAGCACGTATGTAGATTTGGCGGCCGTTTGAAGTCAGCAATGTAACACGTGGCTGAATCAGATTGCAGCACATGGAGGACTTGATCTTGATGTCTTCTTGTTGATTCATGATGTGAGTAATGGTCGTATCCATAGTAGCCATGGTCACATCATCCTCCCCTTCTTCACAGAAAACCGTCCTCGGTTTTTCCATATGGTGCTCTTCGCGCAGTCCACTGAAAACAACCTATTTCTTGCAATCAAAACAAGACAAACTCGAGACAATATGATTAGCAGTAACATGTCTCTCTAGCTTGCATATTTTATCCGGAACTACAAGATGTTCTAAATCTGAACAAATGTAAACTCTATGCACCAAAAATATTCCTCTATCATTATATTCGCCAAAGATATGAAAAATAGCATTAGTTGGACATGGCAAATCAGATTTAGCAAATAATTTCTCCTTCAAATTATCGAGCTCACAAAAATCATCAAACTGAACATAGCCCAAAGTATTTAAAGAAGATAGCAATTCGTGTTCCTCTACTTCATTAGCAATGTGAACAACATGCTTAGAATCAGCACACAAAGAAATAGTAGAACTAACATGTTCATTCACTAGTTGTGGCATGGATATAAGTGAAACATTATCACACAACTCTTCTTTATCACAAGGAACAGCAAGTAAATCAACTTGTGACAAAGGCAACTCAGTAATTGATTCCACTAATGGTTGATCTACTATAGCATGAAAAGTGGACAAGTGTAGCTCACCTTGAGAATACTCACCTTCATTTCTCTCAGCACCATTTAATTTACCTTGCGAACTTTCTTCAGATAATGTAGCTGCATCAGCCTTCTCCTCATTCGCGAGTGATGGAAGTGACATCTCAAACATATCGTTCTTCTCATTTTGGAGACTTTTCTGAACTTCCTGCAAAACATCAGTGATAGGAGGCACAAGCATATCTTGTTGCTCCATTGGATTCTCCAAAATTTTGCGCTCAACAATGCAAGCAAGCATGAACAATTGGCCTATATGATTATATGTCACATTAACAAGCCCAGCCTGAATATTGAAATTAAGCCCTCTGAAAAATCTAGTCATTGTGTTCTCATTTGATTCTTGTAAACCACTATAAGTGATACAAATTTTAAAATCATGAAAGTACTCCCTAACAGTTTTGTCACATTGTTTTAGATGTTCCCATTTCTCAAGGAGAGCACGTCTATAGTATGAAAACACAAATCTTTTTCTCATCAGTATTTTGCATTCATCCCAAGTTTCAAGCTTATTCCCCACAGTATGCCACCAAAAAGATGCAGAACCGGTACACTTATTACTAGCAGCCTTAATCATTTGAGCATTAGAAAAATCATACTCATCAAATTGTTTTTCTACTGCTAGCTCCCAATTAATGTATGCAGCGGAATCATACTTTTCATCATAGACTGGTAACTTACATGCAACTTGTGCAAAATTATAGTCATGTACCTCATATGCATCACGTGAAGAAGTCGTCATATCTCGTCGAAGGTGTAGATGTTGACGTTGAGCATGACCATCCTGTTTCCCCTTGCGCAATCCTGCCATGGTTAGCAGCAAACAAGAAACATACACAAGAATATACACGCTCCTATCAACTACTAGGTACTGGCAGCTCAAATCTCACACACACTCAAGCTTTTAACCAAGCTCTTACAAGATCTTACCAATGCAAGTGGAATGGTGATGTACACCGACTCAACCAAGCACCCCAATAGAGGTTGGATATATCGATGCCTCGGTAAACACTTGCTGTACGGCTGCAATCAAATCTGTGGAGCTCTGGGTAGGCTTAAATATGTAGCAAAGGAATAGCAAATGCTCAAATCAGAGAACGCAAAGTTGAATAATTGTTCAAAGTCAAGTACCGTGCTAGTCCTAGGCTAGAACGTACTAAAGACGCGAGCCTAGACACAAACGGTACCACAAAATAGCACCAGAAACAACTCAAGCACACTCTGATGTATGAAGTTCAGCTCAAACAAAACAATATTTTCTCTTTTCTTTCTTTCTTCTTTCTTCTTTTCTTTTTTTTTCCTTTTCTTTTCTGATTTTTTTTTGTGCGGCTTTTTTTTTTCTTTTTTTTAGGGACTCAAATTGATGAACCCTAAGTTCCTCTCGACACTCAAGGCTGTTGTTGGCCCGATCTTTTGGTGAGTTGTGATAACTACGATTTGGGAGAAACGTTGACGATCCGACTACAACCGTACGAGACGTTGTGTTGCGCCTTAGCGATCGATACACCTCTCCGTGGGTTGTTGATCTTGCCGGTGCAGATCAACCCTATTCCTGTAAGCAAATCGAAGAAGCAAGCAAGAACAAGATAAAAGCAATCTGATATTGCAAATAGGAATTTAATACAAATGATAAGTTGGGGTTCCGAAGAACAAGCAGACGGACGGTCTAGCCGACACGCGCGCTGCAAGCAAGTAGCAATGGCTAAACTTTAATCTAACAAAAACCCAAGAAACCCTGAAGGGGTAACTAGCTATATATAGGGGTGGGAGGACGACCTAGGGGTGCCTAGGGTCGTGCTCCACCAGCTTGGGGCGCACCCCACATGGGCCCCACCTGGGCCGGGGTCCCAAATGATGTTACAAGCCCATAGGCCCATTACAGGTGTCACAGCACCTTGTTTCTTCAGTTGCTGCCGACTGAGATGGAATTTGGCAATGAGGCTTGATGCATTGGAAAGAGGACTCCGAGAGCTTTCCATCAAGTACTCACGGGCTGAAAACGGAGGTCGTATGGAGCTTCGGCGGCCGTTTGAAGTCAGCAGTGTAGCAGGTGGCCGAATTGGATTTTGGCACTTGGAGGACTCGAACTTGATATCTTGTTGTTCATCCATGATGTGAGCAACGGATGTATCCGTAGTAGCCATGGTCACATCATCCTCCCCTTCTTCACGGAAAACCGTCCTCGGTTTTTCCATATGGTGTTCTTCATATAGTCCATTCAAAATAACCTGTTTCATCCAATCAAAACTAGAGAAACTCGAAATAGTGTGATTAGCAATAACATGTTTCTCTAAATCCAAACAAATGAAAACTCTATGCACCAAATATATTCCTCTATCATTATATTTGCCAAAGATATGAAAAATAGCATTAGTTAGACATGGCAAATCAGACTTAGCAAATAATTTCTCCTTCAAATTATCGAGCTCACAAAAATCATCAAACTGAACATAGCCCAAAGTATTTAAAGAAGATAGCAATTTACGTTCCTCAACTTCATTAACAATATGAACAGCATGCTTAAAATCAGCACACAAAGAAACACTAGGAATAGCATGTTCATTCACTAGTTGTGGCATGGATATAAGTGAAGCATTATCACACAACTCTTCTTTATCACAAGGAACAGCGAGTAAATCAACTTGTGACAAAGGAATTCCAGCATTTGGTTCCACTAACGGTTGCTCTACTTTTGCATGAAAAGTGGACAAATTTACTTCGTTAACAATGCACTCACCTTGATTAATTTAAGTACCATTTACTTTACCTTGGATGTCCTCTTTAGATGATGGAGGTGTCTCGAACTTGAGTGTGAACAATGGAATTGGTGGCTCTTTCATGTCTCTCTCCTCCTTTTCGTGATTACGCACTTCCTGCAAATAGTTAGTAATTGGAGGTAAAGACATAGCGTGTTTCTTTTTCATATCCTCCTCTATTTTACTTTCAGCATTGCAAGCAAGTTGTAACAAATGAGAAAGAGATGTATATCTTTGACAATCAAGCATGTCCTGAATTTCTTTGTTAAGCCCACATAAAAACCTCAATTCTTTAGCTTCTTCGCATTCATCTAAACCACAACGTAATAAACAAGCTTGCATATCATGATAGTATGAAGTAACAGTTCTGGTATCTTGTTTTAAACATTGTAGTTTGTTGAACAAAATGTCAGCATAATACATGGGAACATAAACATCTCTGAAATATCGTTTCAGGTCTTTCCAAGATTGTGGTATTTTGTTATGCCTACAAAGATGTTTCCAATCATTAGAAGCATGTTTAATTAAAACACTAGAGGCACACATAACCTTTTGTTTCTCCGACAAGACATGCTTTTGAAATTCACTATCAACCGCTAGCTCCCAATTAATGTAAGCACGAGGATCATAGTTTCCCTCGAAATAAGGCAGTGCAGATTTGATCTTACCTAGAACATCATCACTTACCTCATAATGGTCATGTTGATCCCTCCTCATGTCTCGACGAAGATGTCGATGTTGAGCACAGCTATCCCCAATTATCTTGCATATCCCTGCCATTGTTAGTAGAAAACAAGAAACATACACAAAAATATGCGCGTTCCTATTAACTACTAGGTAGTGGCAGCTCAAAAATCGCACACACTCAAGCTTTTAACCAAGCTCTTACAAGATCTTACCAATGCAAGTGGAATGGTGACATACACCAACTCAACCAAGCACCCCAATGAAGGTTGGATGTATCGATGCCTTGGCAAACACTTGCGGTACGGCTGTAATCAAATATGTGGAGCTCTGGGTAGGCTTAAATATGTAGCAAAGGAATAGCAAATGCTCAAATCAGATAATGCCAAGTTGAATAATTGTTCAAAGTCAAGTACCGTGCTGGTCCTAGGCTAGAACGTACTAGAGACGCGAGCCTAGACACAAACGATACCACAAGATAGCACTAGGAACAACTCATGCACAACTCTGATATATGAAGTTTAGCTCAAACATAACAGTATTTTCTCTTTTCTTTCTTTCTTCTTTCTTCTTTCTTTTTTTTTCTGTTTTTTTTTGTGCGGCTTTTTTTTTCTCTTTTTTTTGCACCTTTCTGCCTTTTTTTTTCTCACTTTTTTCTTGATTTTTTTTTAACAAAAACTGACTCAAGGACCTTAATGTAAGATTACAGGGACTCAAACATAAATATAAAATTTACAGGGACTCAAATATAAAAGTCTAAACCCAAAATTAAAATTATACAAAAAATGGAATGCTGAATTTATGCCGGTTCCGTTTTTCCAAACAGATCTCGAAACCGACACAAAACAAAAATTCGCCAAGGTGTTTGACACAACTCGGAACCGTGGAATTGAGGGAGGGGTCGGACTCGGCCAAAGGGGCGAGAGGGACTCGGCAAGGAGGTGGAGTGGATGGCAGCCGAATTTGGTGTATGGGATAAAAAGGAAACTGATTTTTAACCAATCCAATCTACTATATCTTTCCAAAACAAACTTGACTACTTCCAAAATCAGATATGGTAATTCACCTTCCTCCTCTCGTGCACGACACAGGCACGGCCAAAACAAACACACACAAGGATCGGCAAACTCTAGATGCAACTCAAGAACTCCAAAACTAACCGACAGAAACTTCTGAAAACTACAAAAATAGAACCGTGGCAGCGAGCCGATTCCGTTTTCGTAGGTCCCGACAACAACAGAGACACGGTGGCAGCGACGACTGTGGTACAAAACGTGACCAGAACTCGAAACTCTAAACGAACTAGACGCTAAGACCAGCAACACGACGTGACGATGCAACACAAAATTCAACAAAGCAAAAACTGAAAAGAACAATGCAATGGCACAATATGGCTAGGTAAATGATACGAATTTTTTTGTATGGCTATTTTCTGGTTATAGGAAGATAAAAACTCACCGAGCAACGAAAGCTCTGATACCACCTGATGAACCCTGAGTTCCTCTCGACACTCAAGGCTGTTGTTGGCCCGATCTTTTGGTGAGTTGTGATAACTACGATTTGGGAGAAACGTTGACGATCCGACTACAACCGTACGAGACGTTGTGTTGCGCCTTAGCGATCGATACACCTCTCCATGGGTTGCTGATCTTGCCGGTGCAGATCAACCCTATTCCTGCAAGCAAATCGAAGAAACAAGCAAGAACAAGATAAAAGCAATCTGATATTGCAAATAGGAATTTAATACAAATGATAAGTTGTGGTTCCGAAGCACAAGCAGACGGACGGTCTAGCCGACACGCGCGCTGCAAGCAAGTAGCAATGGCTAAACTTTAATCTAACAAAAACCCAAGAAACCCTGAAGGGGTAACTAGCTATATATAGGGGTGGGAGGACGACCTAGGGGTGCCTAGGGTCGTGCTCCACCAGCTTGGGGCACACCCCACATGGGCCCCACCTGGGCCGGGGTCCCAAATGATGTTACAAGCCCATAGGCCCATTACAGGTGTCACAGCACCTTGTTTCTTCAGTTGCTGCCGACTGAGATGGAATTTGGCAATGAGGCTTGATGCATTGGAAAGAGGACTCCGAGAGCTTTCCATCAAGTACTCACGGGCTGAAAACGGAGGTCGTATGGAGCTTCGGCGGCCGTTTGAAGTCAGCAGTGTAGCAGGTGGCCGAATTGGATTTTGGCACTTGGAGGACTCGAACTTGATATCTTGTTGTTCATCCATGATGTGAGCAACGGATGTATCCGTAGTAGCCATGGTCACATCACAAATGTAAAAGTCTAAACCCAAAATTAAAATTATACAAAAAAATGGAATGCTGAATTTATGCCGGTTCCGTTTTTCCAAACAGATCTCGAAACCGACACCAAACAAAAATTCGCCAAGGTGTTTAACACAACTCGGAACCGTGGAAGAGAGGGAGGGAGTCGGACTCGGCCAGGAGGTGGAGTGGATGGCAGCCGAATTTGGTGTATGGGATAAAAAGGAAACTGATTTTTAACCAATCCAATCTACTATATCTTTCCAAAACAAACTTGACTACTTCCAAAATCAGATATGGTAATTCACCTTCCTCCTCTCGTGCACGACACAGGCACGGCCAAAACAAACACACACAAGGATCGGCAAACTCTAGATGCAACTCAAGAACTCCAAAACTAACCGACAGAAACTTCTGAATACTACAAAAATAGAACCGTGGTAGCGAGCCGATTCCGTTTTCGTAGGTCCCGACAACAACAGAGACACGGTGGCAGCGACGACTGTGGTACAAAACGTGACCAGAACTCGAAACTCTAAACGAACTAGACGCTAAGACCAGCAACACGACGTGACGATGCAACACAAAATTCAACAAAGCAAAAACTGAAAAGAACAATGCAATGGCACAATATGGCTAGGTAAATGATACGAATTTTTTTGTATGGCTATTTTCTGGTTATAGGAAGATAAAAACTCACCGAGCAACGAAAGCTCTGATACCACCTGATGAACCCTGAGTTCCTCTCAACACTCAAGGCTGTTGTTGGCCCGATCTTTCGGTGAGTTGTGATAACTACGATTTGGGAGAAACGTTGACGATCCGACTACAACCGTACGAGACGTTGTGTTGCGCCTTAGCGATCGATACACCTCTCCGTGGGTTGTTGATCTTGCCGGTGCAGATCAACCCTATTCCTGCAAGCAAATCGAAGAAACAAGCAAGAACAAGAATAAAGCAATCTGATATTGCAAATAGGAATTTAATACAAATGATAAGTGGGGTTCCGAAGAACAAGCAGACGGACGGTCTAGCCGACACGTGCGCTGCAAGCAAGTAGCAATGGCTAAACTTTAATCTAACAAAACCCAAGAAACCCTGAAGGGGTACCTAACTATTTATAGAGGTGGGAGGACGACCAAGAGGGTCCAAGGGTCGTGCTCCACCAGATTGGGGCGCACCCCACATGGGCCCCACATGGGCCAGGGTCCCAAACAAAGTTACAAGCCCATTGGCCCAATACAGGAGACGCAGCACCTTGCTTTTGTGATTGCGGCCAAACGAGATAGATTTCCGAGATGAGGCTGGATCCGTTGGAAGGAGGACTTCGAGAGCTTTCCGTCAAGTACTCACGGGCCCAAAACGGAGCACGTATGTAGATTTGGCGGCCGTTTGAAGTCAGCAATGTAACACGTGGCCGAATCAGATTGCAGCACATGGAGGACTTGATCTTGATGTCTTCTTGTTGATTCATGATGTGAGCAATGGTCGTATCCATAGTAGCCATGGTCACATCAGACGACGACAGTAGTCGGTGCCGGATATGTCGCCTTGGAGGAAGGTGTAGAACTCGGCGGCGAGGTGGATGGCGCGAAGCTCGGAGTTGCCGAGGAACTGGTGCTCGAGGTTGCGCTAGACGACGCACGCGTACGACGTTGGGGACAGGACTTCCTGGAAGAGGTCGGCGGAGATGGTCCCAGAGAGCCAAGTGAGCACGACACAGTCCATCTTCGCCTAGTCCGGATGAGCGGGAGGATCGTCAGAGAGCATGTGGTCCGTGAGAGCATACTTGCCGTGGACCACGAGAAACATGCCGTGCCAGCGAGTTTTGTTCCTGGTGGCGAGGTCACGTGTGACGGGGATCAACGCCTTGATGTTGAGGATGGAAATAGCCTGCTGGTGGAGAGCGGCCAGGGTGTCGGCATCGATGACCGGTGGCGGCGCAGGAAAGACCTGCGACGGCGGTGGAGGCAGTCGTCCGGGTGCCGTCGAGAGGGTGCCGAGTTGCGGCAACCATGGCTGCCAGGTCTGCTGCAGAGAGGTTGAGAGACGACGGTGGGACGTCCGTCGCAGGAGCTGGAAGCGCCGTCATGGGGTCGACGAGGGTGGACGAGGTGTCGACGAGCTCGCCAGAGGCCGGTGCTGGAAGGAGCGGCCGGAGGAAGTTGGAGAAGGCATCACGAGTGGCTGCTTCAGCCGTGGCGGCCGCGGCGTCCGCGACGGCGCGGACGGTGGTAGGGTTGACGAGGTGTCCCTAGGGCGGCCTGTAGGTGTCGCTGATGGAGTCGGTGATGGCTTGAACCGCCTGGGCGAAAGTGGCATCGTGTGCAGTCGGAGGCAGCAGTGGCGACGACATGGCGTCGAGCACACGACGGCAGCGCTGGAGGTGTTAGGGTTTAGCGGAAGCGAGAGAAATCTGATACCATGTTGGATTCATAGACTCAACGTGTATTCCATAGAACCTTCCATATCCAGCTCTACCGGTTTATACAAACACACCCGGGAGGGATTAGGAAGGAATGGCCAAAGGAAATATACAGTAGCATGCCATATACAGAAGATACAATGCTATATGCTTAACAGAGTTAGGTGGCGGAGGAAGAGAGACACAGCACGGCGACGGCAGTGGTGGAAGCCATTGGCGGCGACGGTGGCAGCACGTGCATGGTGCCACGCACGCCCACGGTTGTCACGCCCAGAAATTTATCCCAAATTTCTAGACTATTTTGTGTATTAAATCCTGTCCAGGACCAGTCAGGGTACACAAAACGATAAGTAATAAACAGTTCCAAACGTAAATAAAGCGTAAAATACTTACACCAGAGGCACTTAGTCCTCACACTAAAACAAAAGCAGCATCAGCGGAACAAGGCGATCCTAGTGGGGCTTCAGCTCCACTCCACAGGCAAAACTCAACTGGGGTATGAGCCTTGGTCTTCTAATTTCATCTTTAACTCAGAAGCACTACACTTCTGAAAAAGGGGAACAATAGCAAGGCTGAGTACAACCACCGTACTCAGCAAGCCACACCAATGATACAGACGTGAAAGGGGAATACAAGGACGGTTTGTGGCTATTTGAATAAAGGCGGTTGTAAAACATTTACTTGAGCAAAACAGTAAAATTGTTGATTATTTAAGGTAACATTAAATATCCACTAATCAACGCTACACCATGTTGAACAGGCCTAACTAACCCACCTGAACTACAGTGCATTGGGTCGATTTATTAAGTGTGAGACTAATCACGGTGAATCTGGTTGATCGCCCATAACCGCGGGCACGGTTATTCGAATAGTTTTATTCTGGCCAGAGGTGCACAACGTACTGTACCCACAAGACACAATCCACCGGCATGTCACCGCGTCATCATGCGCCCATGATGAATACGTCACCATGTCAAGTGATTGTGACAAGACCCTTCATATAACCCCGTCTGACTAATCGCACCACACCTCAGGTTTCACCCCCACTCCCCACAGGCAGCGGGCAGTCCCCTCTCGTGCCTAGGTGAATCCGGAAGCGACAAAGGCCGTCGCAGGGTCCATCCCGCTCCATCACACCCACCCTTGCCTGGGAACGTCAGCCAGAGGAAAGCTGTACTTCAAGTAGGGCAGTTACCCATTCCCGCTTGTGACAAGCATTGTATGTCTTCTAGGGTTTCCCGCGAACCGGTCCTTAATTGCCATGGGTGCGACCAGCAAAACCATGCACCCACAGCCCACCATTCAGTCGTATTTTAGTTGGATAATTACGACCATGAAACATGGCCAGATGTCTTGAGCACACAGCTCATCATGGTATTAACAGGTCTAATACTGCAATTATCCCATCAATTGAGCTAGTTGTAATTAAGCATAGCTAAGCATATAGTTCTAGCTAGGTCATCAAAGTAACACAAGCTAGTCGATTTATCACCCAACGTTGACAAAGGACAGATATCAAATAATATGGCACGAGCAAGAAGATAGGTAAACCTCATTCCCATGTAATTAGCAAAACATGCATATTTATTTGCAAACAGTAAAACATTTGTAAAGTAGGCTCAATATGCTCAAGGGGAATGTGTGACTTGCCTTGCTTCTTCAAAACAATCTTCCGAACTCTTTTCCTCGCGACCACGGACTTCTGAAACGACGGATTCTACACACTAGCAAGCAAAACGAGGAAAAACCCTAATAAAAACCAAGTAAAGAGTACATGAAAAGTAAACAAACATGTAGACTAAAATTTAGATGAATTTTGTAAGTTGAACGGCCCAATTTGGAGTTCGTATGAATTAGATATGAATTTTAGAAGGTTTTGAGCCATTAAATGAATTTCTATAATTATTACTGATTTATTGCGCAATTAATATTATTTATGGCGTCACCGAGGGGAAGAGGTGGCGCCGAAAGCGGGCCCCACCTGTCGGTGGCTCAAGGGACGTGGGTGCACGGTGGACCAAGTCCACGCGTGCACCGGCCCGTGGGCGCACCACGTGGCAGCCACACGGTGGCCACGGCGGATAGGGAGGACGATGTGGCGCCGACGTGGCGCCACGGGGCACCGACGCGGGCGACACGGGAGGCACCACATGGATGGCCTAGATCGGCTAGGGTGGCCGATCGAGCGGCCATGGGCAAGCGCGGGCGGCAAAGGGGCCGGGCGTCCTGAGCGAGCGGGACGGCGGCAGCCGGCCGGCTGAGCAGACGACGGCTTGGTGGTGACGCGCGGGCCCGAAGGTCACCGGCGGCGAGCGGCGGCGGGTAGCGTGGGGAGCACGGGGAGCGGCGAAGAAGGGCATGGAGGGTATGGGGAGCTCAACGAGCGGCACGGCACCGGAGGGAGGCAAGATAGCGGCGTTCCATGGGTGAGAACGACGACGGCGATTTGGCGGCTTACGGTGAAGGGGAAGGGGAAGCTGAGGGCCGGCGATACCTGGGGAAACGATTGGGGGGTATTAGGGACAAGAATGGGCGACCGGAGCGGCAAGGAAAACAACACCGACGATGAAACTCGGGGCGGAACTCACCGGGACACGAGGTGGTTGGGGCTCCGGTGGGTTTCCGGCGAAGAGGAGTGGACGTCGAGGAGCGGTGGGGCGCTGCGGTGCTGAGGGTGGCAGCAGCACGGCCGGGCGAGGCCTGTCTCGCCGGCGAGGAGCGGCTGGAGGCAGTGGAACAGGTGACGGCTCGGTCTTCACGGTGAGGGAGGTGTTTCGGGGTGGAAGGGGAAAAAGGAGTGGCGGCCGGGGTTCTACGCGGTGCGGTGAACGCGGTGGAGGCGGAGACGCGGTGTGAGTTGGCCAGCAATGGCAGAAAAGGGCGGCTGGAGGCAGCGGGTACGGTGGTGGCCTCGGGTTGGTGGTGGACACGGTGTTCCGGTGGTGGTTTGGGGAAACAGGGTGGTGGACGGGGTGCGGCAACGTGCGGCGAGGTCGGCGGCGCAAGCGGCGCGGCGCGGGGACGGCGGGAACGGTTGGCTGGAGGGTGCTGGCGAGCGGCGGAGCTGGGGCGCATGTGGGGAGAGCAGGGGGAAGGCGCGGGGAGCTCGGGGAGGAGGGGGAAATGGGAGAGTGTTGGTATTTCTTACTACCACAGATAAATCCACAAGCGCACGGAATACCGCTGTAGCACTTCACCTTCGGGTGACCCCAAAAGGATACCGAACTCAGGGAACGTGTGTAATTCTACCTAAGGCCAAGACAATCCGAGGAAAACAACTATAGGTAGGCAGGCTAGAGAGGACTCTCTATGTGTTTTAAACAAAGGTAGTTCCCTATCTGTTGCTTCGGGCACCGACCCCTGCAGGTCTGCCAGCATGGTTCCGGCTATAGCACTATGATGTATCCGAACGTGGATGATTACTAGGACGGGATTTAGGGCTGTCACCACCTGCCGCCTACCTCTGACAAATCCGTGGGATACACCACAAACAAAGGTAATCTCTAACCTAGAAACCACATCTGAGTTATTAATTACTACTCTAATACTTGCGCAGGTGTCGACGGGTGATACCCGTAGACCGGATATAGAGAGTATTGGGGTACGTTGGTACAAGGATCTACGTAATACGACATCAAGCAAACAAAAGACAAAGATTATACTGGTTCAGCCCCCTTGATAGGTAATAGCCCTAACCCAGTTGATGTGGGATTATATGATGGAAAACACAGGTTACAAAGGGAACAGTGGAACTTGACAGATCCGGCGAGATCGTAGTCGAGTTGGTTCGACTAGATCCTCGGCGATTTGGCTCCTTGCAGGCTCCGACTTCGTAGGCTGTGAGGATTGTGTTGGCTCTGAGATTCGATGCCTTAGGTCCTCCCCGGGGGGTCCCTTTTATATCACAGGTCAGGCGGTTTCCAAGTAAAACTCGGAGACATCAAACCTTGCACGATACATTGATGACCCAATCTTGTCCAAGTAGGACTCTTTCCATCTGTAAACTTCGTGAAGGGTTTCCTTAATGTATGCGGAGAGTATCCGTATGCGCGTGGGTATACCATACCGATATGCGACGTATATCGAAGAGTAAAGGGTATACCTAACCCGTAACCCTGACAGTAGCCCCCGACTTCTGCTTAAATGAACTCGTGTAACCATTCGCGACTTCTTGTGTCGAGACTGTTGTCATTCCCGGTGCGAGGACCGTAGAGACATGACGTAGTCGAGAACACCGTGTGAAGCCCAACGGTCATGAGCGAATTTAAACTGAAGTCCAAAAAACTGCCGCGCGTAACGGACCCAGAAATTTCAGGCAGCCATCTCTCTCCTTTCCCTGGAATTCGCACCATCGGTAGTGCGTCTATTTAATGGAATTTTGAGGATCCATTTTGAAGTCCGCCCATTGTGAAGAAAACATCCCGGCTGCAAGCGCTCTTCGTCTTCTCCGCTCCCACAAGAAACCCTAGTTCGTCGACTTTAGCCCTTTCTCCGGCGATCTCCGATCGACGATGGATCTTGGCAAATCATCCTCCACCAGCGCGTCGCTGAAGAAGCTTCAGGAAGACAGCGCCCTTCCCGGTCGGGGGACCATGGAAAGGGAAGCAAGAGGTTCTGATCCCCAGCCCGTCTTAGGTCGCATGGTTGCGATCGAAGACTACATCCTCCGCCTTCCAAATTTTTTCTCTTGGTTCTGAACTTCTACAGTCTTTCTCTGCTCCACCTGAACCCCAATTCTATCGCCTTTCTTAGCATCTTTTCTAATCTTTGTGAGGCCTACATTGGGTGTAACGCCCCGATTTTCGTTCGGGATTAAAAATCATTTAATAATGCATTTTCTAGAAATTAAATAAAAGCTAAACCAATTTAATCAAGTGGAATTATGGAGGAAATTAAAATTTCCTTTAAAAATCATTGGCCGGGAATATTCTGTAATATTCTTTGTGTCCTAATGTACTCTCTAGAATTTTCCGTGAATTTTCGGAGCTCAAGAAATAATTTTAAAAGCACCAAGTTCATTTTAACCAACTAAATAAAAAGAAAAACAATTAAAATCCCCCTTCCTCTCTTTGGGCCATTTTCGGCCCAAGTCTTCCTTCTCTCCCACGGCCCGCGCGCCCCTTTTCTCTCCCTCTCGGGCCGGCCTCCTCCCTTGGCCCGCTCGGCTCTCTCTCTCCCTCAAGTCTGCTTTACCTCCCTCGCCCGTTTTCCCCTCTCTCTCTCCCCGACAGGTGGGACCCGAGGCCCCACTTGTCATCTTCTTCCCCAACCTCCCGTCGCCCCAACTGCCACCATGGCCGCCGGTTTCGCCCCACGACGCCGCGGCTGCCGCGCTCCACCCCGCCCCACGAGCGCGTGAAATCGATCCCCTCCACCTCCTCCACCTTTCCCCCCACTCTCCCCGCGAAAATCGGCGCCGGTTAACCCCTCCACCACCCCACTTCGCCGGTCGATTCCACCACGTCCGGCCTCGATCCCGCCTTCCCGAGCCCATAAAAAGCACCCCCGTGCTCCCCTCGTCCATTTCCCCTTGTTTCCCGAGCCCGGCACTCTCTCCCTCGCTCTCCCCACGCCGCTCCCGCGCGCTGCCACACTCCGGCGAACTCCGACCGCCGTTTCCCGTCGCTAGGGTCGACGCTGCACTGCTCTGCCACCACCGCTGGCTTTGCTGCCTCAAGGGCACGCTCGGCCACCGTTTCTTCCTCCCCTTCCACCACGCGAACCACCTCTCCACCGTGCTCCCTCTCTCCATCGGTCCCCGGCAAGCTCCGGCCACCTCTAGCCGCTGCCCTAGCCACTGCCGCGCCGCGCCGTTTGCACCGCCGGCTTCTCCGTGCCTCGCCGCACCCCGGCCTCCGCTCCATTTCCCCATTTAATCGCCGCAACCACCCTTCCACCGTGCATCCCAAGCCACCTCCACCCTACGCCGCCGGGCCGCCGTTCCGCCTTCGTCCCGAGGAGCGCCGACGCCGAGCTCCCCTGCCTTTCCCCGCCCCTCGTCGTCGCGTCCTTGGTGAGCTCCTCCTCTCCCTCCTTGCCTCCCTCCTCTGTCTCCCGTGCGTGCTGCCGCGCCGGTGGCCGCCGCCGGCGACCACCGGGCAGTGCGCCGCCGTCGTTAGGTCGGCCGGCCAGCTTGTCGCCGCCCCGCTCGCCTAGGCTGCCCGGATCCCCTTGCCGCGTCGTGCCGCCGCTTTCTCTCGTGCGTCGGCCGTCGTCGCAGGAGGCCGCGCCGCCGTGAGCCGTCGCTTGGCCAGGCCGGCCTGAGCCGTGCCCGTGCTCTGCCGCGCCACCCCGTGGCCGCCCGATCAACTCGGGCTGATCTGGGCCATCGGTTCCCGTGGACCAGTAGTGGACCACCCCGTGGTCCCGGTCCACGGTGGACCACTCCCTTGCCCGCTGTCGTGTGGGGCCCGCCTGTCGGCGCCGCTGCCCTTTGATGACGCCAGCAGGAGCCTTTTCCTTTGATAAAATAATTAACAATTGCACAATAATTCATTAATAATTCTAGAAATTCATTTAAATGGCTCAAAACTTCTAAAATTCATATCTAATTCATTCGAACTCCGAATTGAGCCATTCAACTTGCAAAATTCATCTAAAATTGAGCTCTACATGTTTATTTACTTTTTATGTAATGTTTCCTTGGTTTTTATTAGAGTTTTTCCTCGTTTTGCGTGCCTGCGTGTAGAATCCGTCGTTTCGGAAGATCGCGGTCGCAAGGATAAGAGTTCGGAAGATTGTTTGAAGAAGCAAGGCAAGTCACACATTCCCCTTGAGCATGTTGATCCCAATTTATAAATGTTTTACCGTTTGCAAATAAATATGCATGTTTTGCTAATTACATGGGATCCGGGTATCACCTATCTGCTCGCTTGTGCCATGTTTACTTGATATCTGTCATTTGTCAACCGGGGGTAATAAATTGACTAGCTCATGTTACTTATGTGACCTAGCTAGAACTGTATGCTTAGCCATGCTTAATTACCACTAGCTCAGTTGATGGGATAATTACAGTATTAGACCTTTTTAGTATCAGAATGAGCTGCGTGCTCGAGACATCTGGCCATGCTTCATGGTTGTAATTATCCAACTAAAATGCGACTGAATGGTGGGCTGTGGGTGTATGGTTTTGCTAGTCGCACCCATGGCAATTAAGGACCGGTTCGCGGGAAACCCTGGAAGAATTTATCGTGCTTACCACAAGCCAGCTTGGGCAACGGCTGGGCTTGTAGTGTAGCTTTCCTCTAGCTGACGCATCCAGGCAAGGGTGGGCGTGATGGAGTTTGGATGGGCCCTGCGACGGCCTATGCGGCTTCCGGATTCACCTAGGCACGAGAGGGGACTGCCCGCTGCCTTGCGAGGAGTGGGGGTGAAACCTGAGGTGTGGTGTGCTTGGCTAGAGGCGGTTATGCTAAGGGTCCTGTCACGGCCTCTTTCCGGTATGTCGTGGTGGCATGTCGGCGCACGGAAACGTGTCGTGGGGTCTTGTGGGTACAGTTGTACACCTCTGATCAGAGTAAAACTATTCGAATAGCCGTGCCCGCGGTTATGGGCGGTCGACCAGATTCACCGTGATTAGTCTCACACTTAATAAATCGACCCAATGCACTGTAGTTCAGGTGGGTTGGTTGGGCCTGTTCAACGTGGTGTAGCATTGATCAGTGGAGATTTAATGTTACTTTAATTACTCAACTGTTTTACGGTTTTGTTCAATAAAATGTTTTACAGCCGCCCTTATGCAAATAGCCACAAACCGTCCTTATGTTCCCCTTGCACGTCTGCTTCGTTGGTGTGGCTTGCTGAGTACGGTGGTTGTACTCAGCCTTGCTATTATTCCCCCTTTTCAGATGTGTAGTGCTTTTGAACTGAAGACGAAGTTAGAAGACCAAGGCTCAGACCCCAGTTGAGTTTTGCCTGTGGAGTGGAGCTGAAGCCCGCTAGGATCGCCTTTTTCCGCTGCTGTCGTTCTCTTTCGGTGTGAGGACTAAGTGCCTCTTCTATAAGTACTTACGCTTTATTTACGTTTGGAACTGTTTATTGCTTGTCATTTTGTGTACCCTGGCTGGTCCTGGACAGGGATTTAATACACAAAATAGTCTAGAAATTTGGGCTAAATTTCTGGGCGTGACATTGGGGTAGAACCTTTTCTCGATCTCTTTCGCTTCTACTACGAGCTGCGTTGGATGGAACCCAATAGGGTGTCTGGATGCGTCGGGTTCCGACTTCGGGATGGCCTGAAGTCGCGATATATCCCCTTCCAGTGCCCCTCTTCTCGCAGCAAATGGCGGACGAGGTGGTTCTATCTTCAGATCGAAGATTCGGACCCTGTCTTCGCCGTTCCTGAGGAACAACCAGACACGATCCCGTCTTGGACTGCAAAGTCCCCTTTGACCCCTTCTCTGCAATCGTTCATCGACATTGTCGATGATCTCTGAGTACGAGGCTTGTCGGGGTATGAAGTCACTGCAGACTTTGTTAGTAGACGGATCCAGCCGCTCCAAGCTCGAGTCCATCCAGCCTTTGACTATTCCGGACTGGAGGACGCGACCTGGGTTTCTCCTCGGGGTATATTTCTCGCATTTATCCTGACATGCTCGTGTTCATGTTCCTCCTGATTTATCAAAATTTGGTTCTCGATTCACAGGTCTGAACAGTGAAACCGTGGGACATCGTGTCAGCCAGGTGATGATCAGCGGCCCGACAATGGCGAGTAACATCCCCGTTCCCCTTTGTTAAAAGGGGGCAGCCGAACGTGATGCTGCCATCAACGTAAGTGCTCTCGATAGGCATTCTGTGTTTTCCTTCCGAGATTACTTTGTGACTTGATTAAGCGTAGGCTCTTCCTCTGACTGACATCATTGGGCCACTCGCGGACCATCAGGTGGCAGTGTCACTGAAAGAGAAGGTCGCCAAGGAGGCGTTTGATGCTGCTGCTGCTACCACAAGCTGTGGCAATGTTCCGACAAAGGGGAGGAAGTTCTCCTCTGTAAGCGGACATCGTCGCAAGGCATCTACCCCTCGGTAAGCTATCCTATAATCAGATCATACAACCAGAAGAATTTCGCCTTACTTCGCATCGACCGTTTTTGAGGTCTCGGACGCGTCTCCCCCGCCTCCACGACGACAACGTCTTGTGACGGTTGAGAAGTAAATAGATGAACTTAAGTTTCCGTGATTTTGTTCGAGTGTTGTCTGAACCATAGCTGTCTCACAGGGCGGCACGGGCAAAGGTGGTGCAAGACGAGTCCGGAGGGACTTCCGTCGCGTCTCCCGCTGCAGCCTCGACGGATGTCGTGCTTGCGCTCGGGAGCCGCGAGGCGACACCAAGCGGCCCAGTCAGCGATCCCGAGGCTGGTCGTGGTCCACCGGCTGCCGTCCTCACCTGGGAGGAGCTCCAGGTCGAGATGGGGCGCCTCCTCGAGGCTGGTGCTCGCGGCATTGGTCGCGAGATCGCGGAGGCAAGGTCGGCGGCGGTGGCGGCGAACGAGTTTGCTGACCGGCTGGTACACGAGTTGGCGGAGGCTCGTGAAGACCTCAAGAAGATGAGGGAGTTGGTGGCCGGCAACGAGCGACAACGGCAGGGGCTCGAGCACCGCATGTCGGAGCTCGGGATCAACCTGTCGGAAATCCGTGGCTCGATGCGGGTCACCTATACTGGTCTACACCAGCTCGCCGGGGAGTGCGGCATCAAGTCTACTATCCCGGCGAATCCCAACGAGTTCTCGCTGACATCTTCTCTTGCGGAGCTGGTGGCAGCGATGGGGGAGATCCCCTCCAAGCATGTGGCCAGGATCGGGGAGGAGACGTCGAATGGGATCTACACCGGGGCGTGCCACGTCCTTGCGTGTGTAAAGCTGGCCCATCCTGAACTCGATCTGCGCGAGATCTTGGATCAGGGGGCGGCTAGCAACACGCGTAAGGAGGTGATGGAAGAAGTCGGTGATCTGGGGGAATTTGTTCTCCCCCTTTTTGAAGAGTAGGACCTCTTGTACTCCCAAGACATGCTGTGTAAAACTGGATCTCAACCGCCTTTGTGCGTGCAGTTATTATTCTAACTTACTCTTGCATGTTGATCTTGAAAACTTTTGTCCCTTGTAGAGATGTTGATGACGAGGATGTCCAACAGCGTGGGCAGCCTGAGTCACCGGCGATTATTCCGGCTCTCGCGTTTGAACCACATGCGTCGCCCGACAATGTAGACTAGACCCTTGCTACGGGGACGGAGATGGCGACGACTTCCTTAGGTTAGTAGTCCACTCATCCCTTTCTGCTCCTCTGACTAGATCAGCTATGTTCTCGAAAGAGGCAGATCTCGAGAGTGCTCTTGCTGGCCAAGATCGTCGTATCCAATATTGGAAGACAAAATTCGAAGTAGCTGAACTCGAGAGAACCATGCTTGCAGTGAAGAAAGAGCAGGCTGTGGAAACGCTCCGAGGTCGTGAGGTGTGGTTCAACTCGTACTTGAAGAGTTGCTGCACATCCATGACCAGGGTTTGTAGAGAACTTCGAGTACCCCGTGGGGATCCTGAGGAGTCGGCGGCCGGATACATCTCATGGCTGAACGAAGCCTGTGCTCAACTCAATGGCGTCGGCAAGCGTATTGACGAGGCCTTGAAGCAGGAGTGTCGTCGATCGAGCCGATATGCCGGAGGGCACGTGTTGGCTTGCCTACGAGATCATCGCCTGCGCCTGGACCTCGATTTTCTCCGTGAGGGTTTTGCTCGTTCTCGGAGGACTCCGGCAGAGATAGACCACCTGGCGAGGTCGATGGCGCCGTTGGCTGAGAAGATCTTCCAGTCTATGGACTGGCGTTGGCCTTCTTGGTAGTCTTCATACCCTGTGACAGATATCTCAGGAAAAAGGTGTAATATAGCTTTGGATTTGTGTAAAAACTATAAGGAGTATTTTATGAAATAGAAAAGAAATCTATCTTTAACAAATCTTTCTTACTCCGGATGTCATGTGTAAGGGTGTGTTCTCAGTTCATGACTTTAGTCAATCGTTTGAGTCGTACACTCTCCCTAGCCCCCAGCCTTGTCGTCGGAGGAATTTTCTCGGAGGATAAGGCTCTTGGACCTTTGACCTGCCTTGGATGAATAAGCTCTGATCCTAGCCCCCAGCCGTGAAGTTGGAAAGTTAATTTCCGATTTCGCGGCTTGGTTAATACGCACGGCGAGAACTCTTACACGACCAGATCTTACATGGTCTTTCGTCTCTATCGGATCTGACAAGGCCTTATCGTCTCTAGGCGTCCCCAGCCGAAGATCCCTTAGGTTCCTCGGAGGCCTTGTCAAGACGGCGTAAAGGGACATGAGGATAGGTTTCAACGCTAGGTGTCATCAGGGTAAGGGATCATCGGGCGGTAACACTTTGATTGTAATATGGGCCTAAGAATAGGCTTTATTGATACTGTAAGGTATCTTACAGGTACGGATGGTATTGACTCATACATAGAATTTACGTAGTTGGTCAATGTTCCAAGAATTTGCTAACTCGCGACCATCGCCGTCTGCAATTTTAAATGCGTCTGGCCGCAAGACTTGTGTGATCGTGTAAGGTCCTTCCCATTTGGGTGAGAGTTTGTTTCGGCCTGCTTGGCTTTGAACCCGTCGGAGGACGTTGTCGCCAATCGAAAGTATGCGTGCTTGGATGCACTTCTCGTGGTAACGGCGGAGGGCCTGTTGATAGCTGGCTGCTCGAATGGCAACTCGTTCGCGATGTTCCTCGAGTAGATTTACATCAACGTTTCGCTGCTCCTCCTGGTCCTCGTCGGAGTGCTTCTGTACTCGTGTACTCTGATGTCGTAGCTCGCTGGGGAGCATGGCCTCGGAGCCGTACACGAGGAAGAAGGGTGTTTCCTTGTTAGACGTTATCGGTGTGGTGCGTACGGCCCATAGTACTGATGGGAGTTCTTCGACCCATTTTTTGTCATGTGACATGAGCCTTTCGTAAATGCGGGTTTTGATTCCTTGTAGTACTATGCCGTTTGCCCTCTCGACTTGTCCGTGGGTGAGAAACCGAGGTGAAGCATATCTTGACTCCCAGCCCGATGCAGTAATACTGGAAATTAGCGCTGATGAACTAGGAGCCGTTGTCGGTTATGATGCGGTGCGGTAGTCCGTATCTGCAAAATATCCCCTTGATGAATTTGATGGCGTTGTCGGCCTTGATTTCCCCCGTGGGTACTGCTTCGATCCATTTAGTGAATTTGTCGATCGCCACGAATAAGAACCTGTAGCCGCCCTGTCCTCGTGGGAATGGCCCGAGTATATCTAGCCCCCAGCACGAGAATGGCCAAGTAAGAGTGATAGTCTGGAGCGCTTGCGCGGGTAGCTTTGTGTGTTTACTGTGGAATTGACAGGCTTCACATCGCTGGACCATGTCGCATGCATCTTTAAGGGCGGTTGGCCAGAAAAACCCTTGTCGAAAAGCTTTCCCGACCAATGTCCGACCGGCGGCATGTGACCCACAAATGCCTTCATGTATATCAAGGAGGAGGTGTCTGCCGTCATCGGACGAGACACCGTTTGGCGCTTTCTTGTATAGATCATTGCCGACCATACAGTAGATCTTTGCTTTACGGGTTATTTTCTCGGCCTCTGTATCGTCCTCGGGCAACTCCTCGCTGTTGATGAATTTGATTAGTGGGATGCGCCAGTCGTCTGTGGTCTCGATATCGGCAACGGCGCGTTCTGCCTTTGTGGCCTCCGAGCTAATGATGGGGGCGACCGGGCTAACTTCGCTGCTAACCTCTTTTACTGATGGCTTCTTCAGGATGTCCAGAAAAGTGCCGGGCTCGAGCGGTTCTCGTCTGGACGCACGTCGTGCTAGGTCATCTGGCTCGATGTTGTCCTTGCAGTAGACGTGTCGGACCTCGATCCCATCGAACCTTTTCTCTAGCTTCCTGACTTCTGCGAGATACTTGGATAACTCGGGGTTAGAGCATTTATAATCTTTGTGCACCTGGTTCGCGACTAGCTCGGAGTCCCCTTTCACGATTAGTCGCTTGACCCCAAGTGCGACTGTAGCTCTTATCCCGGCGAGTAGTCCCTCATATTCGGCTGTGTTATTGTTTGCCCTGAAGTTGAGGTGGACTGCATGCTTGAATTGATCTCCAGAAGGAGACGTCAAGATAAATCCTGCCCCAGCTCCTTGGCTATTTAGTGCACCATCGAACGCCATTGTCCACGTTTTGTTGTCGACTTGGTTGTCTGCTTTGTTATCAGGCATAGTCCAATCGGCTACGAAGTCGGCGAGTACCTGGGATTTGATGGTTGTTCGTGGCGCAAAGTGAACATCAAACTGGCTCAACTCGACTACCCATTTCGCAATGCTGCCGACAACGTCTTTGTTTCTCATGACTTCACCGAGAGGGAAGGAGGAGACAACTGTGACTCTGTGGGCCTGAAAGTAGTGGCATAGCTTCCTTGATGTCATGATGACCGCGTAAAGCAGCTTTTGGATCTGTGGATATCTTGTCTTTGCGTCGTGGAGAGCTTCGCTGACGTAATGGACTGGTCGTTGTACTTTCTCTCTCTCGACAACAATGACGGTGCTAACGGAATATGGCGTGGCGGCAATATAGAGGAATAATTCTTTATTAGGTTGGGGAGCAACAAGTACAGGGGGGTTTGATAGGTAGCGCTTGAGTGCAACGAATGCCTCTTCGGCTTCCTGTGTCCATACAAATTTGTCTTGCTTCTTCAGCAGAGCGAAGAAAGGTTGCCCTCGTTCTCCCATCCTAGCGACGAACCTGCTCAATACTGCCATGCATCCGGTTAGCTTCTGTACTTCTTTGAGTCTTGTGGGTGACTTCATGTTCTCGATTGCCCTGATCTTCTCAGGATTTGCTTCTATTCCTCTGCCAGAGACAAGGAAACCGAGCAGCTTGCCCGACGGTACTCCGAACGTGCACTTCCCTAGATTGAGCATAAGGCGATATCGTCAGAGGTTGTCGAACGTTTCCTGCAGATCGTCAATCAATGAGTCGCCTGTCTTGGTCTTGACAACGATGTCGTCGACATATGCCTCGACATTGTTGTCGAGCTGGTCGCTAAGTGCGCCCTGGACCGTGCGCTGGAAAGTATTCCCTACGGTTATCAGTCCGAACGGCATCTTAACATAGCAAAATACCCCGAACGGCGTGATGAATGCTGTCTTCTCTTCATCCTCTTTTGCCATGCTGATTTGTTGGTAGCTAGAGTAAGCGTCGAGGAAGCTCAACAGCTCACAGCCGGCTGTTGAGTCCACCAGTTGATCTATTCGAGGAAGAGGGAAGTGATCCTTGGGGCACGCCTTGTTGAGGTCGGTGAAGTCGACGCACATTCTCCATTTTCCGTTGGCCTTCCGCACCATGACTGGATTGAATAGCCACTATGGATTAAGTACTTCTCTGATGAAGCCAGCTTTGAAAAGTTTGTCGAGCTCTTCTCGTATGGCTTGTTTTCGGTCTCGTGCAAATCTCCGCAATCTTTGCTTTACTGGCTTGGCATCGGGTCGCACCATGAGTTTGTGCTCAATCACCTCCCTGGGGACCCCCGGCATGTCGGACGGCTACCAAGAGAACATGTCAGCATTGTTGCGGAGGAAGGTGATGAGCGCGAGTTCCTATTTCTCGCTTAGTGTCGCCTCGATCTTGACGGTCTTGCCGGGGTTAGCACTGGAGAGTGGAACGATCTTGATTGCGCCGTCCGATTTCGGCGTCTTGTTTGTCTTGCTCACTTTCTTGGGTGGCTCAATCGTGGCGGGTGGGTTGGGCGTTTGCTCGACCATGTCGAGGCTCCGTTTGTCGCATTGCACCGCCAGCTTTGCGTCCCTTGAATAGTGATTGTTCCCTTCGGTCCCGGCATCTTGAGCACTTGATACGCGTAGTGAGATGCGGCCATAAACTTCGCAAGTGCAGTTCTCCCGATGATGGCGTTGTAAGCTGTATCAAATTCAGCGACATCAAAGGTGATCTGCTCTGTTCGGAAGTTGTTGGCTTGGCCGAAAGTCACAGGCAACGTAATCTGGCCCAATGGTCTGGACAAGGATTGGGGAGTAATTCCATGAAAGGGTTGATCGGTTGGTGTCAACTTGCTTTGCGGAATTCCCATCGCGTCCAAAGTGCCGGCGAAAAGAAGATTGATTGAGCTGCCACCGTCAATGAGGACCCGCGCGACCTTGATGTTCCGAATAGTGGGTTCGACCACTATCGGATATCGTCCTGGGATGACGGCGGTCTTGGGGTGGTCTTCTTCCGAGAACTCTATCTTCTGTTCAGACAACTTCATCTTGGGTGCAGCCCCCTGCCATGTCGAACAGACTTCGCGTTCCACTTTCTTGTATTCTCGCTTTGAGGAGTACATTGTGGAACCTCCGAAGATGTGTGAAACGTGGAGGTCAGAGTCTGGATATGCTGAATCCGATTCCTGGGGAGCCGCCTCGGCATCCTTTTCGACCACGTGTACTCATTTGCCTTTTTCAAATGCAATGTGCTTCTCGAGAGATTTTTTGAAAACAAGGCAATCTTCCAAAGAATGTATGTCCGTCTTGTGTATGGGGCACCATGCTTTCTTTGTGTCGCTACTCTCTGGGTCTAGGCGCTTGGGAGGGTTCGCGTATTCTGCTGCGAGGACTTCCGCTTAAGCTTTCCTTTTCCCATTTTTGCGATTTTTCTTCCTGCTTGACTCAGGTGCGTCCGTGGCTGGTTTCTTCTCTCCCCCGATCTTCGGCTTATCATTCTTGTGTCTTAGCGCATCATCTACGTGGGCGCATCGCTCAACAATCTCGAACAATCTCCGAGTAGTTGTGATGCATCTTGTCGCCAACTCCTGGGTAGTATAGCGATCTCTGACACCGGATTTGAAGGCGCGAATTACAGAAGCGTCGGTGATTTCGGGGATTGTATTTCTGCACTCGTTGAAGCACCGAGTTCTGTGTCAACGCGTGTAGGTCGTCTTCGATCGCGTGGCGCTTGTAGGTTCCTTGGAAGTTGGCGACAAACTGCTGCCACAGGTCTGCCCACGAAGAGATTGAGTAGGGCGGAAGATGCATCAGCCATGAACGTGCAGAGCCTTTTAACGCAGTTGGCAAATAATTCGCCAATGCGTTGTCGTCTGCTCCGGCGGCGTAGAGTACTGTGGAGTAGACTTGAAGGAACTCTTCTGGGTCAGTCCTCCCATCGTACTTTTCTATTGCTCCGGGTTGGAATCTATCAGGCCACCGGACATCACGCAAGGAACGACTGAAAGCTCTACACCCAGCGCTGGGGGCGGTGGGTTGTCGGCGATCGTGTGGCCTTCGTGGATGTCTGTCTGATGATGAGGAAGACGAGGATGATGACAATGACGATGGGTCACTTGGTTCCGGCGTACGATTACGAGGATGTCGGCCTGGATCTCGAGAATCCTGTCATCGTCTCCCGCTGTTGTCTCGGCGCCGGTCTCCATCATCGTCGTCGTTATGGCGACGTCCTCGACCAGAATCGTCTGGCACCCGCCGTTCGCGATCATTGTGATCGTGGCGGTTGTGGCGGTTATCACGGTCTCGGTCTTCGTTTGAGCGGTCTCCTCGATCTTCGTTATTATGGCACCGTGAAGAGACATGACGCCGGGAACGATTCTCATTGTCTCGTGTGCGTCGTGCCTCTCGGCGGCCGTTGAGGTGATCTCAAAGATCGCCAGTGCCGCGAGGTGGAGGGGTGGCTCGATAAGGCGATTCCCTCTGCTCAGGGTCTTCACCATTAGCATCGCCAGTTGGTGGCTGCTCCGGGTGCGCTGCGGCGGCGGCCTCTTCGAACGCGTTGCTGAGGTTGGTCACTGATTCCCGTAGTCGTTCTGTCCAACGCGCGAGATCGTCGTTCAGAACAGGATCGTAGGGGGTTTCCCTCAATATAGCGTTGACGGCTCTGATGTGCTGGGCCGGGGTGGCCAATTGATTCTCCGCTTCTGCATTGGTGTGCGCTGACGTGCCGACATCATCGATAGCCAATAACTCCCGCGGCGCGCTCGTTGTCGATGATCCATAGTCTTCGAGAAGGTGCAAGACTGATGGTTCGTGAGGATCGATATCGATTACCCTAATAAATCGATCTGAAGTTGGCGTCGCTCCTTGTTCCATGTCTTTGTCCCTGATGGGGACGTGTGACTGCTGGACCTTAGGAGATGGCGATTTCATGGCGCTGAGAAAGACCTTGCAGCTTGAGAGGTCGTGATTCTTTGTCTTGTGAATAGGACAATAGACATCACGAGTTGGAGAAATACGCTGAATTCCACGCTCTTTGCAGGCGCGAATTTCAGTGCAGATGTTGAGGAAAACCCAGCAGGCTTCCAAAGTATGTTTCCTGGTTTTGTGGATGGGACACCAGGACCTTGTCGCTTCGGAAGTCATCTTCGTCGGCTCACGGTTCATGTCGGAACGACAAGGTTTGGCCGCTTTAGAATCCTTCTCGAGCTCGGATGTCGTCGATGTTCCGTCCTCCGCCTCGGCGGGAGGATCTTTCGACATGGAGTCATCTTGGTTTGTAGCCACTGCGTTCTCGTTTCCGGTTGTTGGCGGACCGGTTGAGATCGGCATTGTGGTGTAAACCGAGAAGACGATGTCACCGACTTGAGTCCACACCAGCATTGTTGAAGCAGGGAATACTTGGCTGAGGTTGGTGTTGACGCTGTTGTCGACGAAGCTGGATGACATAGTAGTTGAACCTTGAGTACCAAGTCCCCCTACCTGGTGCGCCACTGTCGACGGGTGATACACGTAGACCGGATATAGATGGTATTGGGGTACATTGGTACAAGGATCTACGTAATACGACATCAAGCAGACAAAAGACAAAGATTATACTGGTTCAGGCCCCTTGATAGGTAATAGCCCTAATCCAGTTGATGTGGGATTATATGATGGAAAACACAGGTGACAAAGGGAACAGTGGAACTTGACGGATCCGGCGAGATCGTAGTCGAGTTGGTTCGACTAGATCCCCGGCGATTTGGCTCCTTGCAGGCTACGACTTCGTAGGCTGTGAGGATTGTGTTGGCTCTGAGATTCGATGCCTTAGGTCCTCCCCGGGGGGTCCCTTTTATATCACAGGTCAAGCGGTTTCCAAGTAAAACTTGGAGACATCAAACCTTACACGATACATTGACGACCCAATCTTGTCCGAGCAGGACTCTTTCCATCTGTAAACTCCGCGAAGGGTTTCCTTAATGTATGCGGAGAGTATCCGTATGCACGTGGGTATACCATACCGATATGCGACGTATATCAAAGGGTAAAGGGTATACCTAACCCGTAACCCTGACAGCAGGAACTTCCTTCTCTATCCAGAGTCCTAGTAGTAGAGCACTTAGTATAAATACTAAACAATGAACCCGCAAAGATGGAAATCTATATTACTCAGACTAAATAATTAAATAACATAAGAAAGGAACACGAATGCTTACTTTATAGAAGAAGTTCTCCGAACCCGGAGTAGAGTGTACCGACAGCTCCGGTACTCTTCCAGAATTCCTCCTAGGAAGCTACACTCGTCGAGGTAGAAGTCGAATGAGCGCCAAACTTCCGGGCACTCCTCCAGGGCTTTCCCTCACTCTCTACCTTATTCTAATGTACAAAAGATACAATAGAGACTCTTATAATTCAGCTCAAAGTTCTGTGTTGGAAATGATAATGAACTACTCCTTATATAGGCTCCAAATGATGGTTAGGGGCATGGGAAATGACCAAAACACCCTGAAACCGCCTTACGGGAGAAATCCGAGCCGTCTAGGTGAAAGCAGATGGCCGGAAGAGCCAGGATTGGTTCGGTTGAACTGGCGGTTTGGCCAAACCAGAAAACCGTCCTCCCGGCCTCTCCTTTGGCCGGTAAGTAGCTTATTGGGCCCCCAACATGATGTACTTTGATTTGGCTCAATTCTAAATGGTTTTGGTTGACATATGGACCCTCCAATCCGTGTAAACGCGTCCTGAATGCGTGGAGGTGCATTTTGTCGCATGGCGGGTGTGTTTTCTCCTCAAAATACCTGCATACACATATTTCACCAACACTAGTGGAAATGATTAGTAATAAACCCAACCACTAAGTTGGATAACATATTTTATTTCATTATATGCCAGTACTGACGGTTAGATATTATTATTTAAGGACCGTCAACAGAGAGGGAGGCCAGAGGATGCTTTTTATGGCACGGGATGGCGACGGGGAGGCCGGAGCGAGGCCGCAAACGACGGCTGAGTGGAGGCGGCATCGTGAGGCGGAGTGGAGGTGGCTCGTTGCCGATTTTCGCTGGGTCGTGCCCGCACCGACGGTTGTGAGCGTGGGAGGCGGGAGTGGCGGATTTGGCGACGACGTGGAGAGGAGGCCGGCGGCCATGGCGGTTGCGACCAGCCGGAAGAAAGGGATGACAGGTGGGGCCCATGTCTCCCACTTGTCGGGGAGAGAGGGAGAGGGAAACGGGCAAGGGAGGCAAAACAGACTTAGGGGGAGAAGGAGAGAAATGGGCCGAGCGGCGAGCTGGGCCGAGAAAAAGGAGGGAGGAGGAGGCTGCGGTGAGGAGGAAGGGGGATTGGGCTGGGCCCAAGGGAGGAAGGGGAGATTTAGTTTGTTTTTAAATTAAATTTAATTGATTTAATGAACTCTGTATTATTTAAATTATTTCTTGAGCTCCGAAAATTCACGGGAAATTTCAGAGGATATTTTAGGGCGCAAAGAATATTACAAAATATTCCCATCCATGATTTTTAAGGGAAAATTTTAATTCTCCCAAATAGTTCACTTGATTAACATGCTTTAATTTTTATTTAATTTCTAAAAATGCATTATTTAATGATTTTTAATTCCGAACGAAAATCGGGGCGTTACAATGGTGCACGGCGGCGGCTGTCTGGGCGCTCCCACAGGAGAGGAAGGGGAAGGGTGGCGACTTCGGTTGGGGGCTGGGCTGACTTGGGCCGGAAAGAAGAGAGAAAGGGAGGGGCCGGAAGAAGAGAATTTCGGCCCAAATTGACTAAGCTATTTTTGAATTTTGGAAGAGACTAGAAAAAATGCCCGTGCGTTGCAACGGGTGAAGTCTATTTTAACCTTATTATTGTTATATGATTTAGTTCAGATGAAATTCACTGTGGTAGTTTGCTTGGATATATATATTTTTAGAAAATCATGAGCTGCAGTTAGGAGTCCGGTCGTCTCAAGTTAGCATGTGAGTTTTTTAAATATATTTCTTATATGATTTCTTCTGTATTACCAAAAGTGAACGATCTTAAAAACTGACTCAAATACGAATATGTATTTCCAAAAGCAAACAAACTTAAAAACTGACTCATACACGCATGACGTACCAAAATACTGGCAAAAACATCTTCAATTTTTATAATAGTAGAGATAGAGATTTGAAGAAGGGAGTTAGAATCCAAATTAACATTTGGAAGGAATTTAGGTGGCTAACTTTTGAAATGAACTTATTTTTCGAAATAGTTTTCAAAGGAGAGATTTCCTAGTTATTTGAGTGCAATAATTTTGGAAGACAAAACATAGTGGACTAAATATCAAAGCACTCAAATATAATACCTCAATATAGTTTTGGGAATATAGAAGGAAAATAGTTGGAGGCAAAAATAAATAGGATTTGAATCCTAAAACTGGTATTATGAATATTTGGAGAAATATTCGTGGCTAAAAGGGAATTTGAATTTTGGATGAGGAGAATAAATTGGAATTTTCTTACCACAAGAGCAATCATTAAAATATTGCTAATCTTGTACTGAATAGGAAATCAAGCCACAGGGATTAAATTGGTGGTTAGATTAAAAGGAGGAACTTGAATATTTGCCGATAAATAAGGATATGTTTGGAATCAAAGGATAGGTCGACAATTAATTCCAATAAAATTGGAATTGTTTTGGTTTAAGTTCAAGGGTAGTGTTGGAGGATTTCTTGGACCATAATTCATAAAAGAGTTTCTAAATAAATTTGAATAAAGGAATTTTGCAAAAGAAGGGTTAAGATGCAAAATCAAATCTCTATCTCTACTATTATAAAAATTAAAGATGTTTTTTCCCGAGATTTTGGTACGTCATCCGTGTTTGAATCAGTTTTATGTTGTCCGTTAAAAAAAGTCCGATTAAAAATAAAAAGCGAGAAAAAAAAACTACTGTCGCAAATAAAAAAAGAAAAAAAAATATCGTCCGTTCAAAAAAAAACATCCGACTCCTTTAAAAAAGGAAAAAAAAGTCATGCCGTTAAAAGAAAAAGGTCGGACTGCTGAAAAAGAGGGGAAAAAAACTTCTTACGTCGACTCCCGTAAAAAAGGAAAAAAAATTCTTCCTAAAAAAAATCTCTATCTCTATTTCTACTATTATAAAAATTGAATATGTTTTTGCCGAGATTTTGGTACATCATCCGTGTTTGAATCGATTTTCAGTTTTAGTTGAGGAATCGGTTTTAATTGAATATGTTTTCTTGAATATGTTTTCTTTGTTCGTCTATTTTCTCACCGTTTTGTATGTCCGATTAGGCTTCCTATTTTTTATTCATCACCATATTTGTCTACTCAGTCCTATCCGATCTCCCTTTTTTACTGGTCTTAGGGCCTGGGCCAAACCCTAGCACTCCCGCGATTTGCCTCCCCGTATGTTTCCTCCTATTATTGATTGCAAAAATCGATTCCCCACTCCTAACTCATTATTTTCTTGGCCCCGCACGTTTCCTCCTATTATTGATTGCAAAAATCGATTCCCCACTTCTAACTCATTATTTTCTTGGCCGACTAGCGAGCTTCGCCTTTTTATCCCGATTTTTGCGAATTCTCTCCGATTTTGGGGAAACGAAAAGAAGAGATCGAGTGGATAAAATCCCTCAACCAATTTTAGGAGATGAGGATCGGCTCCAGCATTATGCATGCATAGGATATCTTCCGAATGTTGAAGATCGCAGTAGGCTATGTGAGTTGGGCCTACGACTCCACTTGTGCGAGTGGCTTGGGCTTGCTTATGTGCTGGGCCAAAGAGATATAGGCCAAACGTGGGGAGGTATTGAACTGGGCTAGGGTAAATGAAGGAATAACGTTTCGGCCCAAAACCAAAAAATGACTTTCATTAACTTTTTTAATTATAATGTACAGTGATCCCAATATTTTAATTTATTGTTCGGCTTCTAATAGTTGTTATATAGAAATAAAGGCGTCTTTACCCGTTGTAATGCACGGGTATTTTTTCTAGTCAAAGTAAAAAACCTTAATTTAATAAGATTAATTTTAGAATAAAAACCACAAAATATTTTAAATAACAGTGAAGGAGTCTACGCAAGTTAATTTTAGAAGGTTACCTTTAATTATAATGTCTTAGAAGATTATTAAGAACATGAGATTCAGCATGATGCAGGATTAGAAAATAGTTAATTTTCAGGATGTTATAGCGACTCCATATCACCACAAGATGTTTAGGGGGGAGCTTGTCCCAGCTGCAGCTTTTCCCAAAAGCTGCTTTTGCTAGAAGCTGCCTCAAAAAGTCCACAACTTCTGGGAATCTGTAGTTACAAATTCTGAAAAATGAACTAAGAAGCCAGAAGCTGGAGAAGCTAGGTTTCAGAGCTTTTCCAGATTCTCAGAAGCTGGCTACCAAACAGCTGCTTCTCAGAATCTAAAGCTCCCCCAAACAGACCCTAAGTGTCTCGATAGTGATTGTCTACTTGCCAACAAAGTTACCAACACGATTTTTGGCGACTCCGCTGAGAACAATCTATTGGGCCATATTGCGGCCGAAATTCGAATAAACTATTCAGATATAGTTTCGTCGAATCAAAATTCTCAATTTTCGGCCATAGGCCTGAATCAATTTATACTTCGGCCACTGCTATCGTATCTGCTTCAATCTATGCCGAGTGCCGTCATTGCCTTCGCCAAAAAGTTTCGGCGTTTGGCTGTTAACAGTCCGAAGCCGATTCAAAGATGAACAACAGTGATGAGTTTGCCTGTGGTGTCTCATCTGCGGCCTACGTACTCTCGCGCGTGTTCAGGATCATCAAGTCGCAGCAACGTCGTGTACAGGTGCATGCGCGTGTACACTGGCCGAGGAAAAGCAGTAGACAGAAACTGAATCGGTTTCTATTAGTGCATGCATTAGGCAACTGTCACCGAGCAAGAAGAAAAAAAAAATCAGGCCGAGCAGCAGGGTTCGGCCACGACCGCTTCGGGCAGAGGCTAATACTGTAGTAGTAGGACTTGTGCACGATTGCCAAAAGGAAGAAAAATCAGGCTTTGAATCAAAGCCGATTTACACTACTGTGCACGTATTAAAAGAAATTCAAACCAAAGCTTTAATTTGCATTGCGTCGGCTAATTAATTTTTAGTGAAACACATACTTGATATACCAATGAAATGACCGTATATTAATCTATTTGGTCAAGTATTTCGGCTATGAGCTATATGGCCAAAATTAGTCAACAAATATCTCCATCAACTATGATGAGTAGGAACGAGACTAAGAAGCTCACCAAGGAGGATTTAACCGAGGAGAAGCATAACAATTGGAGGATTTTAGGAAGGAATTTCTTGCGAGGGCCGACCAGGGCGTCGTGAAAAGAGACGGCTCACTATTCTAAGTCGCAGTTTCACATAAGGTAACCTCCAATTCAACCGATCCATCCCTTGTTATTCAAAAAAACTATTGATTATTGTGTAGATGCATCTATTATTGCTTATATCGATAAATACGTTTGAAGATGCTTTTAATATATACTAGCTTTGATAAGGCTATTAAGAAAATTGGCTAATAGCCCGTTATCAGCAATCTAATGCCACTCCTAATTTTACTTCTATACAACAAATCTATAATGCTATGGATGGATCAACGGGCATTTACACAGCCGATTGCATGGGAATCGGCTACACACAGAACCTAGCCAACAATCAGACTGCACATGATGCTGGTCAGACTTCTCCCTTTGCCGGTCCGACCGTGCCCTATCTCGGCCAGACCGTGCCTCCTGTGGCCTGTCTGACCGCACCACTGACTACTTGTCAGACCGGGCCTTGCACCGGTTAGACCGGGTACCTGGCCAGTCCGACCGGGCTGTCTGTAGCTTTTCCAGATCTCAAGGTTAGACCGATGCCCTGAAACCTTTTCCGGATCTTTGTCCCATGACTAATGGCATTGTTTTTAATTATTGTTTACCTCATGTTAATGCCGTTAGTCATGCTATTCCACATAGACATGCTATTTGCACCGATAATCATTATGAGTCAATCCAAAATCATCAAGTAGATGGAAAGGCACAAAACACACGTTATGGCCAGCAGGAGGTTTACTCTCAAAACCATGTTGTGCCCACACACTTTAGGCCACTAGATCAAAAGGATAATCAATTGAGGCCTGAAGTTTCTGAAACTGATATTACGTTTTATGATTTAACATCAGTTAAGCAAAAGCATGATGAGTCTGTCACTGATTATATCAAAAGGTTTAGAGATGCTAAAAGCCAATGTTTCTTATTTAAATATAACTGAAAGAGATTTGGCCGACCTTGGATACAATGGATTGAATGGCAGTGTTTCTTGATGTTAATCATTTGTTGCATGAAGCTCTGGCTCAGGAAAGCCGAGTGGATGACGATAGTTTAAGTGCTTGTTTAGATGATAATGCAATAGCATGTATAGCCGAACCAAGCGATGGTTCTGATTGTGTTACTAGTTTGGACAACGATGCAGGTATAGCCGAACCAAGTGATGGTTCGGATTGTGTTACTAGCTTAGATAATAGTACAATTGAAAATAGAGCCGAACTAAATGACGGTTCAGATTGTATTACAATCGAAAGTGAAATATTGTTGTCACCTAAGATCGAATCACAGATCGGTCATGTGGATATTGGAAAAGATAGTGACAATGTCTTGCGAGGTAGTAATAAAATAGAGTCCAAAGTAGCTTTCCATACATATCAAAGGCCGTATCCTGAGCATATAGATTCAGTACCGTGCCCGCAAGGATTTGAGGTGCCCAACTTCACGAAATTCACAGGTGAGAACACTATGACTACAATGGAGCATATCAGCAGCTTTATTTATCAGCCGCTTTATTGATCATTGTGGTGAGGCCGGTAGTGATGAATTGCTTACGTTAAAATTGTCTCCTCTTTCTTTCTCAAACTTTGCATTTACATGGTTTAGTTTACTTGCTCCTAATTCAATTTCTACATTGTCACAAATGGAGCATGAGTTTCATGATTATTTTAAAGATGCAAACTTGATGGAGCAAAGACTGATTGATAGTTCATCGGTCATTTGTGATACTATTTCGGTTACACCTATTGCTAAGACCCAAATTGTTCATGATTCTCTTCCTATTGCTCCTATTGACTTTCACAACAAGAAAATGTTGATTCGGCCAAGTCAAGCCGAATCTACAAGAGGGAAGAGTGTTATTATTGGGGATCCTCGGCCCGAGACAATTCGGATCAATAATGCGAAGGCCGAAGATGGTGACGTTGCAAAAGATGAGTCATCTAGCTCCAACAAGATTAAAAAGCCGAAGCTCACTTTTGAGATGTTTATGGCTAAATGCAAGAAGGGATTGGCCGGTCAACGATTTCATAATCGGTCTAGTGATTCAAAGAGACCAAAATCGTCTCCTAAGAAGAGATTTGGTCAAACGCCAAAGCAAATAGGAGCCACCAACGATACCAACTCCATACAAACCTCTGGTTGTGACGCCATGGTATCCATATCCAATACCACTATACGGTTATTCTTTCATGTATTATATGCCGTGGATGCCTCAACCACCTATGTCATTTGTCACATCCTAAAAATCGCTAAATTATAAATCGTTGTGAAAATGGAATTTTTAGAAATTATTTAATGATTAAAGCAAGTGTGTGAATAAAATCTATGAAAAATTTGAACATAAACTTGAGCTAGATAAAATTTTATTAA
Source organism: Oryza sativa Japonica Group (assembly GCF_034140825.1). NCBI lineage: Eukaryota > Viridiplantae > Streptophyta > Magnoliopsida > Poales > Poaceae > Oryza > Oryza sativa. The sequence goes on along the minus strand of NC_089045.1, from coordinate 12,745,205 downwards.
ATACTTTGTATGCCCAAGTATTTTCAGGATTTTTCTTGGATTTATTTGAGCATTGGAAGTATTTTTAATAAATGAAGCCAAATTCAGCCCATTCCTTTCCTGTCTCCTTTTCTTAGCCCGCAGCAGGCCACTCTTCCTCTTTCTCTTACTTAGCTGAAGTCCAGTTTTGATGCCTCTTGCAATCAGGCCTAGTAAAGGAAAGGAAGCCCGAAAAGAAGTCTATTTTACCTCCCCTCGCTACAGTACCATCTTCTACCTCCGGACAGAGCCAGTTCATCCCGATACCGCGCCAATCTCCACCGAATCCGTCGCATCCCGTGCTCCGTTTCCAAAATTGGTTGCAAAAACGGATTCCCCTCAATCTCCTCTACCTTATCCCTAAGAAACCCGAATTCTGTTGTATATCGCGTGAATTCGACGTGGTTTCGAGCTCCGTTTTTCCGGCGAACCCTAACTAATCCGTCGCCGATTCTTCCCGTATCCGAGCCGATCTCCTCCTCCTTTGGCTATAAATAGCAGCCCCTCGGCATCCTCTTCCGTTTCCCTCTTTTTCCCAAATTTTTGGCCAACCCTAGCCGCCTCCCCACGTCCGGCTTTTCTCTCCTTTGCCGGCCGCCGCTCCAGCCGCCCCGTGCTGCCACCCTGGTCGACGCCGCCCTATTCCGTCGCTCCCCTCGGCTTCGCAGTGAAGAGCTCCACCCTGTCCACCGGTTTCCCTCCGCCAAATCAAACCGGAAGCCGCTGTCACCGTGAAGGCCGAGTTCGCTGCCTCGGTTTGATCTTTGGTCGAGCCTCGCAATCGACTCCGTGGTCGCCGAACCCCGCCATCTCTTCCTTCGGCGTCGCAGCACCAAGACGAAGCCCGGCAGCCACCTCCGTGAAGACGCAAGCCATTGGAGCACCGTCATCACCGCCGTGAAGCCGATCTGTTCCATCTTCAGTCGTGCCGCTCGTCGCCGTCCATCGCCGCCTTCGCTCACCGTCGCCACCCTCGGGATCGCAGGAGCGAGGTGAAGACCGTCTGCCCCTCGGTTGCTGCATCCCCTCGCCGAAACTCCGCCGTCACCGTGGATAGAGCCATGCCGCCGCCTCAATCTCATCGCTGGCCATCTCCCGTCGTTGTCCATGGTCGTGCCGCCCTTTGGTGAGTTCGTCGTCGCCTCCTCTCTCTCCCGGAGCTGTCCCTTATCACCGGAGCATCGCCGTTCAGTTCTCGTTGCTATCCTGAGCCATCTACTAATGACGATGTTATCGCTGACATCAGCGCCATCTCAAGCCATTGCAAAATCAATAAAAATTTGTCATCTCTTTTCAATGACATATTATTTCTTTTTAGTATTTGTCATCTACCAAGTATGATCTAATCTATTTCCGGAGGATGAAGCTATAAATCATTTGTAAATTGTTTAATCAATTTGGAATAGTCTTTTCTTTAATAGGTTTAATTGGAACTAAATCTTGTAAAATTCATAACTAATTCATACGAACTCGGAATGAGGTCGTTCAAGTCCCATAATTCATCTAAATTTAAGTCCTATCCATTTATGAACTTTAATTGTACTATTCATTTGGTTTTTATTAGTGTTTTTTCTCGTTTTGCGTTCTAGATTTAGTTTTCCGTTGTTTCGGAGGATCGTTCGTTCGTTGGAGAAGTTCCTAAAGATGAATTGAAGATGCTTGTTTGCAAGGCAAGTCACACAGATCCCACACAACCCTTTGAGCATATTGAACCTATTTAAAGCTATTGTTTTATTTCAACTTATGCATTTTTTTAATGTCATCGGGTGGTGAGCCTTTCCCAATTAATTATGGCCGAAGATGACTTTATTTTCCTATGGGTAATAAATTGATTAGCTTGAACCTTATATATTGGTTTGGTTCAGCTAAATGCTATATACATGATTGCTTAGCCATGCTTAGAAACATTAGCTCATTAATGGGATTAATCATACTACATTATTTTTAATGGTTATATTTAATGGTATCTCACGATGGTTAATCGTGTTATGATAATTAATGGATAACTAAAATTTGATTAATGGTGGGTTGTGAGCACATGGTTTTGAAGGTCGTGCTCATGACAATTAAGGACCGGTTCGCGAGCTACTGTTGTGAAACATTAACTGTGCCAACCACATGCCAGCGTGGGCAACGGCTTTACCTTTTGTATAGCATGGTTCATTACGGGGTGCCAGACTGAGAAGCGGCGAGAAGTCCATGGGGGTCGCTGGGGAGTCCATGCCTCTGGTTTTTGAGGGAGTGATTATGATCCAGGAATGGTGCACTGTGGTGAGTTGTGTTGTGCGAAGGGTACTGTCATGATTTCCCCCTTTGTAGTGCCGTGGTGGTACTTCGGGGCATGGCAACATGTGTGGAATCGTGTCTTGTGGGTACAGTGGTACATCTCTGGCCAGAGTAAAACTATTTGAATAGCCGTGCCCGCGATTATGGGCGGGTCGAACAATGTTTTTCGTGATTAGTCCCACACTACTCATTAATGTTAATAATGTGATAATTAATTCGACTCTTGGTTTGGAATGGTAAATTCCTGGTTTGGAGGTTTGATCTGTACGACCGGGGTTGGTTGTTCAGGTTTGGTTGGGCCTGAGCAGCATGGGTGTGCTGTTCAGTGTTGATTAATATTGATGATTAATTACTCTACTGTTTTACTACTCTTAAATCTTTGCTAAATGCTACTTTCGCAAATGAACCCTATATTATGTCATCCTTTTGTATCCTTGTGCACTTGCATACTTGCTGTGTGGCTTGCGGAGTATTCCATGTACTCACCTTGCAATAATCATCAAACCTCAGTTGAAGAAAAAAGATCCAGAAGGAGAAGACCTTTGGCTTAGATTCCAGTTGAGCTGCCTGTGGGAGTGGAGTGAAGCTTCGCTAGATTTTTTTTTCCGCTGCAGTTTTCTTCATGGTGAGGACTAAGTTCATCTTATGTAAGTACTTATCGTTTTAGTTTTTTTGTTGCATCTGTATATTAAATTGTCAGCTTGTGTACCTCGGCTGATTCCTAGACGAGGGTTTTAATGCACAAATTAGTTCGGAAATTACTTGTGAATTTCTAGGCTTGACACCATTTCATCAAGAATAGAAGGTATCACCTAGGTCAATACCAAGTCATTCACCTAACTCAAGACAAGACCGTTGCTCACAAAAGAATTTGTCCGGTGGATCAAAGGTGAAAAGGGTGAAGAAAGTGTGGGTGAGAAAAGAAGACAAAGCTCCGGAGGTCATTACTATCAAAGAGTCTCAAGATGTTCGAATATCTACTAAAGATGCGACAAAGGGGCTACAAGCAGAGAATACTAAAGCCGACACTGTGACTACCAACAGTGGCGCTCTGACCGGGACATCTAGCCGGTCTAACCATCAGCCTACGACCGGTTGTTGACGGTCGTTATCGATCAGTTTCGACCGTCATTATTACCAAAATAGAGGAGAACTAGTGATGCTTGCAATGCATAAATATGTTAGAACAATAATATTCCACTAGTATTAGGTTTACTAACCTTTTTCAGAGAATGACAATAAAGTGGACGAGAATCGACATCAACTCAAACGATAAATCAATCGGACGATGTCGAGAGATAGACTTATGTATGAATAGGCCAAGAACTCAGAATTGACATGACACAATGGGCCAAAATCCACAAGTTTACGGAGGAGAACAACAGAGGAGGCCACCTACCGAATATGGGCCAGGTTGCTGTTGGATCCAGGTTTTGGCTGGACAGCGTGGATCACTCCCCAATGACGGTTGGAGAGCAATTCCGACCATTCCAACTGCCACAACCGTCATTGGCAGCCTATTTAAGGAGCTCCTCTCCTCACTTCACACACACACCTCAAGCAAGAGCTCTCTGATTCCTCTCAAGTTTAGTTTAGTAGTATCTAGTTGGTGGAATAGAATTAGAATAGGAATCAGGAGTCCGGAAGTCTTCGGAAGAGTTCGGGTATGGCTCTAGTAGCTTTCCTTTCCTCTTTTGTAAACTTTTTACTTTTATTAGAATACTCTTCTAAATACATTTATGGTATTAAAATACTTTCTGAGTATATGAGTACCTACTTTACATTATGTTCATGTTATACTGAATATACAGCTAGCTTATCTAGGAGATGCTTTGGTGCGGTTATAGTGTTTGCTTATGCAATTACTCTATGTCATGACGATGATATTAGAGTAGTATCTGGTAGTTTAGATATGGTGTCTAGATTACGGGATATCATTATTTGGGGTTATATATTGCGGATGAGAGGTGGGCCGCTGATGGTGATAGCTCAGTACGGGTATTCCTCCGCGCCTATATATCATCCTAAGTTAATTTCCTAGGGAGGGTATTCCTCCGTATTTAGCTCCGGTTGGATGGTCATGACGGGCTATCGTAAGGAACTCGGCAGTCAGGGGTGGCTTCTCGAAGTACCAGGAGGGCATCGGATAGAGGGTATTAGCTAGTATATCAGTTAACCAGAATGTATGTATACTATGTATAGAGGGCATCGGATAGGAATAGATTTCTTTTCTTTTCTTTCCACCTAGTTTAGATTATTTATTATGAGGATGAATAGAAATGCTTGTGTGTCACTCTACCCTTGAATTATCATAACCCCTCCTTAGAATATGATTATCACAAGTAATATATAAATTATTAGTTGAGTTCTCTCTACATGATCTTCCCACGGGATAAAATAAATACGATACCCTTGGAATACTCTCGGGTGAAATGCTACAATGGTATATCCGTGCGCTTGCGGATGAACTTTGTAACCATAATATACCAGAAGTATTTCTGCGCCATTGCTGGGAATTATATTTCTAGTAAGGTCGTTAAGAAATACCAACACCGGTCTGACTGAGCCTTTAGGCCGTCTGACCGACGGCTCACAGCCGGTCCGACCGGGGCCCGAGGCCGGCCAGATCAGTTGCATCTAGAACAGCATGAGCCAACACAACATGGCACTGGTTTGACCAGGCTTCAAGATCGGTCTAACCGAAGGGCACTAGAGACGAGTAGCCGATCTAAGAATAGTACATGAGCTTCCACTTCAACTAAAAATATCAAGAATCATCATTTAGCTCTTGGAACACAACCAAAGCCAAAGTGGCTACCTTCTGGCTTATCTTGCTCTCAAAAGAGGAGGCTACAACGTATTCGAGCCATAGGTCAAAAAGAAAAGGAGGCCGAAGATGTGAAGGACAAAACACGTCATGATTTAAAGCCTCGAACAACACGTAAGCAAGTGTAGAGACCCAAAGAGGTAAAAGTTAAGAGATCGGTGATGTCCCAGAGTAGTCATAAATTCATTTTGTTGAGAGAAGTCATTAGAGAAAAATCTCCTCCACATGATGCTATGGATGTTAGATACGGTGTTCATCTTGCCTTCGTAATCATGTAATCAAGAAAGCCGGTTTTGCTCGGGGGGGGGGGGGGGCCGGATATTACTATGTTAGCGGTGGAATCAAGAGGGGTGAACGGCGATGGGTGCAATATTATATCTTTGAGCCGTAGTTTCCTCGATGCTAAGGCAAGGTATGGGTTTATTGTGTCATCATTATAGTATGCCTATGCCATGTTAGAACATTGCTTGCTATTTAGCACATGTCTTTTTCGCTTATCAAATTAATGTTATACATACATGTTGCAAATGCCAGTTCTGATTGGTGGAATTGGCAACTTGGCATTTAATTTATTTGAAGTATGATTTGGCTTATGAGTCTTTGATATTGATTAAAAGATAAATCATGTGCGTTTTTATGGATCACCATATAAGACATAGATTTCATAATAATTGCACCATAGAAGTTTTGCTTTTTAGTAATTCGGCTTATATCAATGGCCAATGTGATGATTTATTCTAATATTACCTAGAGTTTTTATCTTTTGGAACATTGGCCTTGTTTTAAAATTTTGGACACATGTATGTGAGACATATGACTTTGGTGATTCATTATTGATCACACCTCAAGTGGCTAAGTGTCTTTTTTTGTTTTGATGATTATTGTTTCAATAGCCACTTGAACTAATATTCATCTAGACATATTAGTTGGATGTTACAATTTTTCATATGTCTAGAAAGAAATAATTTTAGTCCAATGATTTGGTAAACCAAGCATCTGGTTATAAAAATAGGAGAGACAAATTTTACGTAGTATATACTAAAAGCTAGTGCTTGATTAGAAAGTGTACAACGCAATTCTACACCAGGCCAATTTAATGACAATTGCATGGCTGGTTTAACCAAGACACATGGCCAGTCCGACCGATGCATTAATGCCGGTTTGACTGATAATTGCTACACATAGAACCTAGCCAACTATCATGCCATTCTGACCGGTAATTGCAGCCCACATTACGTAGTTGGGGGCATGAGCTTAAACATCATTATATAGCCGAATTGATCCTATGAAATTCGATTGATATGTTATGAATTCAAGATTATCAATAGGAGATTTCCACAAGTTGAATATTTCAAATATCTAAGCAATAAGGTTGATCAGAGAAGGTGTCACGCCCAGAAATTCACGAACCAGAATTTCTAAGCTGAATGTGCATTAAATCCCTGTCCAGGACCAGCTAGGGTACACAAACGACAATTGTTGACATACAGATCCACGTCTTACAAAAATAGAAAAGATTACAAATGCAGCGGAAAAGATAAAACGAGCTAGACTTGGAAACTTGACTTCTACAGCGGGGCGACTCCACTCCACAGGCAATCCTTGACGGCAGCGACGAAACCAACTTCGACAAGACAGCTCCCACTAGGAAGATCTTCAGCTCTGGTATGGGGGAAAAGAGAGCAAGACTGAGTACTACCCACTATACTCAGCAAGTCATACCGGAAGAGGAGGTATGATGCAGGATATAACCGAAGGAGGCTAAAGATTCTTTTGCACAAAGCAGGCATTTGAAAACAGTAGTTGAAAGCAGTAAAACAGTTGTAGTAATTAATCAATATTAACCAAACACTGTCCAACGCTACACCACGTTGCAACAGGCCCAACCAACCACCTAAACTACACCAGTTCATTAAGCTAAACTAGGGGTGAGACTAATCACGGTGAATCTGGTTGATCGCCCATAACCACGGGCACGGCTATTCGAATAGTTTTACTCTGATCAGAGGTGTACAAACCCACAACACACGATTCCACACATGTCGCCATGCCCTGAAGTATCACCATGATACTGCAAAGGGGGAAATCGTGACAAGACCCTCCACATAACCCTCCCCTAACCATCCACACCACGCTAAGGTTTCACCCCAACCCCTCAAAAGGCAGTGGGCGGTCCCCTCTTGCGCCGCAGTGAATCCGGTAGCTGGACAACCGAACACCCCGGCCGACCCAACTCCATCACGCCCACCCTCGCCACCGGTGCCTAGGAAAGGGTCGAGCTATACTTCAGATCAAGCAGTTACCCACTCCCGCTTGTGGTAAGCACGGTAAGTCTCCCAGGGTTTCCCGTGAACCGGTCCTTAACTGCCATGGGTGCGACCAGCAAAACCATGCACCCACAGCCCACCGTCCAGTGTATTTTAATTAGCTAACACCATTGCGGTGGCACCAATCCAAAGCTATGCTCATAGTCAAAGTCTATGTAATAATGTGATCCCCATTTGTGTGCTAGTTGAGCTAAGCATGGCTAAGCATTTCCTAAACCAACATCTAATCATTTTGATACCCAGGTTATCAATGGCATATGGTAAACAATAAATGGTTCAGTAATAGGACCCATCCCACATGACATTGTAAAAGAATGCGACATTTAATAGAAATGCGGGAAATTTGTAAATTGGGTACAATATGATCAATTGTAATGCATGACTTGCCTTGCTCTTGCACTAATCAGACCACAGCAACGTCTTCGAGAAACCACGGATCGACGAAACGGCCGAAATCTACGCGACAAACAAAGCACACAAGCAAAACATGCTATAAGACTACTAAAACAGGAACCAAAACCATTTTTAATGGATTCTAGGGATTTTTATGAATTTACTGAGACTTGAATGGACTTAAACGGAGCTCGGATGAATTACTTATGAATTTTAGAAGATAAACTGTGTTTTTACTAATAAAGAAAAAGTCCTTAATTATTTATTGCGCAATAAATCCCCAGGGCTGACGTCACCCAAGGGGGGGGCGGCGCCGGCAAGCGGGGCCCGCATGTCAGTGGCACAAGGGGAGAGGGAGGGGGTGTCGGCTGGTGGCTCAAGGGGAGGGGTGGTCCACCAGCTGGTGGGGCCCACCGGGCAGCGGCACAAGGCGGGAGGGGGAGTGGATGGTGGTTCGGCACGGCTCAAGCCGGCCGACCATGGTAGGGGCACGCGGCCTCCGACGACGACCAGCGGACGGCGAGGCGGCGGCGGACGGCGCGAAGGCGACGGCGCACGGCCGGAACGACGGGGTGGCTCGGCGCTCGCGGGAAGGGGAAGGAAAGGAGGGGCAGGGAAGGGGTCCTCACCGGCGATGCGAGGGAATTGGGTTCCGGCGGCGGCGGATGGCAACCGAGTGGCGACCGAGGTACGGGGGACACTGGCGAGCGCGACGGCGACGGTTTCACGGCGCGGCAGCGACTTTAGCAGTGGTGGCGCGCGGCCGGAGGCGGTAGTAGGCGGCGGCGCGTGGGAAGAACGGTACGGCGGTGGCGAACAGAAAGTGAGAGGCGGCCGAGGTAGCTCTCACGGCGGCGAAGCTAGCGGCGGTGATTGCGCGGCGAGGCGACGGCTCTTGCGACGGCGGCGTGCGGCTGGAGGCGGCGGCAAGCGTCGGCGCTAGCGGTGAGCGGCGCGGGCTCGGTAGGAGGCACGGGAGGGGGCGATGAGAGCGGAAAGGGGAAGAGGTGGCTCGGGGGAGCAATTTATAGTTGGAGGGGGAAGCGGACGTGGCCGGGAAAGCCTCCGATTTCGCCGGCGACGTGGGGTGGAGAGAGAGAGAATGGGGGAGATTCAAATTCGAATCCCGCCCCTTGCGAGCATGTGCGCGGGCCGGGAGACGCGGGAGAGAGGGCGGAGACGTGGGGAGGATGCGGGAGCGGCGCGGCGTGGGCGCGGGAGGAGCAGAGGAGGTGGGCGCGGCGATTTCGGCGACGGTTGCCGACGTGGGGTGGGCGGGTAGAGGAAGGGGACGACCCCGACAGGTGGGGCCCACCTGTCGGCGTCCCGGAGAGAGAGGGAGTGAGGGAGGACTTCGGAGAGGGGAAGGGAGGAGTGGGCCAGCCCAGCAAGGGGCGTGCGGGAGAGAGATGGGCCAACGGCCCATCAAGAGAAAAAGGAAGAAAAAGAAAAGAAAAAGAGAAAAAGGATTTTCCTGGGATTTAAAATTGCACTTTGGTGATTTTTAATTGGTTAAAATTATTTATAGGGCTCTGAAAATTCCACTAAAAATCCTGTTAATCGATTGCGACATGTGGAACCCAAGAAAAATCCCACAATGCCATTTCCAATTATTAATTGCATTTATTAATTAGGGATTCAACTCTAGGTTAATTAGAACAATTTCTCTAGACGATTTACTTAACAAATTTTTAAAGTAAGGAAAAGGGGGAAACTTCAGGGCGTGACAAACCTACCCCCCTTAAACGGAATCTCGACCCCGAGATTCGGAAGAGCTGGCGAAGAGATACGGATGGGCGGCCTTCAACTCATCTTCTCTTTCCCAAGTGGCCTCTTCTTCTGAGTGGTGGCTCCACTGAACCCTGCAGAATCTGATTACTTTGTTTCTGGTCCTTCTCTCGTTGGTTTCAAGGATACGAGTCGGCTTCTCCGCATATGTCAAGTCTTCTTGGATTTCGATTTGATCTGGACTTGCCTGTTCCTCAGGAACTCTCAAACATTTCTTCAACTGAGAGACGTGGAACACATTATGGATGCCAAACATGCTGGAGGGAAGCTCAAGCTCGTAAGCAACTTCACCCCTACGTTCCAAAATCCGATATGGTCCCACAAAGCGTGGTGCTAACTTTCCTTTGGTTTGGAAGCGATGTACTCCCCTGAGCGGAGTGACACGAAGATACACATAGTCCCCTGCTTCGAAAGCGAGCTCCCTTCGACGATTGTCTGCATAGCTTTTCTGTCGAGATTGTGCGATTCTCAATCTTTCCCTGACAGATCTGACTTTCTCTTCTGCCTCATTTAAAACTTCTGTACCAAACAACTGGCGTTCCCCTGTCTGATCCTAGAAGAGCGGAGTACGACACCTCCGCCCATACAGTGCTTCAAACGGTGCCATTTGCAGACTAGCCTGGTAACTGTTGTTGTAGGAGAACTCAGCATACGGCAAGCTTTTGTCCCATGCTCCACCAAAGTCAAGCGCACAAGCTCTTAACATATCCTCTAATATTTGATTAACCCTCTCGGTCTAGCCATCAGTTTGTGGATGGTAGGCTGTGCTGAAGTTCAGACGTGTTCCCAATTCTTCTTGCAATTTCTGCCAGAACTTTGAGGTGAATTGGCTTCCTCGATCAGACACGATCTTCTTAGGTACCCCATGCAAACACATAATTCTTGCCAGATAAAGTTCCGCTAACTTCTTCCCTGAGTAGGTAGTATGCACCGGAATAAAGTGAGCCACTTTAGTGAGTCGATCAACGACTACCCAAATAGAATCATGCCCTGATGACGTCCTGGGCAAACCGGTGATAAAGTCCATTCCGATTTCTTCCCACTTCCATTCTAGAATCTGAAGTGGCTGTAGCAATCCTGCTGGCCTTTGGTGCTCTGCCTTTACTCTCTAGCAAACATCACAAAGTGTGACAAATTCAGCTATTTCCCTTCTCATGCTTACCCACCAGAATTTTTCTTTGAGGTCTTGGTACATTTTGGTACTGCCAGGATGAATGGAATACTGAGTTTGATGAGCTTCTATCAGTATCAAGTCCTTTAACTCCTTGTTTTCAGGTACACACAATCTTTCTCCCATCCAGATTGTTCCTTGTTCATCCTCAACAAAACCTCGGGCTTTTCCAACTCTCATGTTCTTTTTTAGCTCTGCTATTTCAGGATCACTTGCTTGAGCTATGCGAACCTGCTCCACCAGTATGGGTTGTGCCTCTAGGGCAGCCACGAATCCATGCTCAACTATACCAAGGTTCAGATGTTCCAAATCACGTTGAACCTCACAGCATAGTTCCTCTACCCATGCGACGTTGCAGTAACTCTTCCTGCTCAAGGCATCTGCTACCACATTAGCCTTGCCGGGATGATAGTGTATTCCCATATCATAATCTTTAATTAGCTCAAACCATCTTCGCTGTCAGAGATTCAGATCAGGTTGGGTGAAGATGTACTTTAGACTTTTGTGATCTGTATATACCTCACAACGGTTACCGATGAGATAGTGCCGCCAGATCTTTAAAGCATGAACAACTGCGGCCAATTCCAGATCGTGGGTCGGGTAGTTGCCTTCATGAGGACGCAACTGCCATGAAGCATAAGAAACCACTTTGCCATCTTGCATCAACACACATCCTAGCCCCTGGCGAGATGCATCACAATAAACCTGGAAATCTTTCGTCTGATCCGGCAGAATTAAAACTGGTGCAGATACCAACCGTCGTTTGAGTTCTTCGAAACTCTTGTTTCATTCAGCAGACTAGATAAACTTTTCTTCCTTCTTCAATAGCTGTGTCATTGGCTTTGCAATTTTAGAGGAGTTCTCAATGAACCGGTGGTAATAGCTCGCAAGTCCTAAGAAACTCCGAACCTGAGTGACTGTCCTTGGTGGGGTCCATTTGGTAACTGACTCCACATTTGTTGGATCCACAGCCACTCCTTGAGCATTCACGATGTGATCGAGAAACTGAACTTCCTTAAGCCAGAAGTCACACTTGCTAAACTTGGCATATAGCTGGTGCTCCTTTAACTTTTCAAGTACCAGCCGAAGATGCTGCTCATGCTCTTCCTCGGACTTGGAGTAAATCAGTATATCATCGATGAAAACCACGACAAACTTGTCTAGAAATTCCATAAACACCTTGTTCATCAAATTCATGAAGAAGGCAGGTGCATTAGTAAGTCCGAAAGACATAACTCTGCACTCGAACAACCCGTACCAAGTGATGAATGCTGTCTTTGGAATATCCTCCTCACGGATCCTCAATTGGTGATAGCCTGATCGCAGGTCTATCTTAGAGAACACCGTAGCTCCTTTCAACTGATCGAACAGATCATCAATTCTTGGCAAAGGATACTTGTTCTTAATAGTGACCTCATTGAGTGCGCGGTAGTCGACACACATCCTCTTGGTTTTGTCTTTCTTTTCCACAAAGATAACCGGAGCACCCCAAGGCGACGTGCTCGGGCGGATGTATCCCTTCTGTAACTGTTCATCAGCTTCCTTCTTGACTTCCGCCAGCTCGTTGGCTCCCATTCTGTAAGGCCTCTTGTGGATCGGTGCAGTTCCAGGTACCAAGTCAATCCGGAACTCGATATCCCTTTTTGGTGGCATTGTTGTGGGATCATCCGGAAAAACCTTTGGATACTCTCTGACTATGGGAATATCCTCCAACTTCTTAGTGGTTTTCTCCACTGCTACCTCTTGTTCTTCACCAGCAGTCTGGTTTAAACTGATCCCTGGCTTCTGCGACACTAGAGATTGGAAGGTTACAACTTCTCCTTTCGCATTGGTCAACTTGATAGTGCGGCTAGCGCAATCAATCACTCCTCTGTGCCTTGTCAGCCAATCCATTCCCAGAATAACATCTAGATCCTTGGATTCGAGAAGAATGAGGTTGGCTGGAAAAATCAACCCTTGAATTTCAACTATCACAGATGGGCAGTGGTGAGTTGTGGTCATGCCACCTCCAGGAGTATGAACTCGCATTGGTATCTTAAGCTTCACTAAAGATAACCCATGTGCACCAGCAAAACGCTTGGAAATGAAGGAATGAGTTGCACCAGAATCAAACAATATTACTGCCGGTGTCGAGTTGACGGGGAATGTGCCCAATATAACCTCTGGTGTTGACTGCGCCTCCTCTACAGATGCATGATTGACACGGGCCTGAACGAACTTGGGTCCAGCACGTCTTGGCTTCGGGCACTTACCAACCGTGTGTCCGGATTTGTTACAATTGAAGCAGAGTTCGGGCTTTTCTCCAAACTTCTTGGGCTGTTCTGGCTGAGCTGGCAGAGCTGGCTGAGTTGACAGAGCTGCATTCATTTGTGGACTTGGAGTAGGGTTGAGGCTGTGCTGCTCACTATTTCTGTGACTGCCACTGCTGTTGTTCTTGTTGAAATTACCCGGGTGGTAGGGACGATGTTGCCGGATAATCATGGTGGAAGGTCCACCCTGATGTCCCTCCGTGAGGCGAGGCTTCTGATTTTTCCCTAGGGGAGCCCTAAACTGAGCTGCCTTCCTTTTGCGGTTCAATTTGTTACACTGCTCCTCCTGATGGATAGCCTTGTCCACCAGCTTCTCAAAGTCCTCATAATCTCTGGAGATCAACTGGTTGGTCAATTCATCATCAAGACCAGACAAAAACTTCTCCTGCCTCTCGGCATCGGTGCGCACGTCCTCAGGAGCGTAGCGCGCGAGGCGGTTGAATTCGTGTAGATACTCTATAACTGTCCTAGTTCCTTGCTGCAAACACCTGAACTCTCTCTTCTTTTGTGCCACAATTCCCTCGGGAACCTGTGCCTTATTGAAACTCTGACAAAACTCTGACCAAGTAACCTCTGTCCCAGCTGGACGGGTCACCATGTAGTTGTCCCACCAAACAGAAGCGGGACCTTGCAGCTGGTGTGTAGCAAAAGCAACCTTCTCTTGGTCATTGCATTGCAAAAGGTTCAGCTTCTTCTCAATAGCATGAAGCCAATCGTTGGCCTCGATTCGGTTGGTAGTGCTTGAGAAAGTGGGCGGCTTGACGCGGAGAAATTCTAACAGTTTGGACTGAGGAGGTGGAGGACCAAACTGCAGGTTCTACTGCTGCTGCTGTGCTTGTTGCTGCACCTGCTGCAACACCTGATGATACTGTTGTTGCATCTGTTGCATCATCATTGTCATCATCTGAGTCTGATTGTCCAACACCTAAGTAATTGTTGGGTTCTCGGGCGGTGGAGATAGACTGTTGTCAGATGCATCACTGGCACGTGCTCCACTAATTTGCTCTTTGCTGCCACTGGCGTTGTTGGAGTCACGGGAACCATTCCTTGTCTTCACCATCTGAAGGGGGATAAGTAGAAATATGAGAAAAGAGAGAAAAATAGAGGGCTTAGAAACTAATCTTTCTTATAAATTTAAGTACAATTATCTTAATCTTGATTAAAACACTGAAAAAGAGGCACGCAACTCCTAATAAAGGCAACCATACCACTGACACATGATATCGACCGCCGACTAACCCACAAGCAGCAGACCTAAACATGGAAACTAGCAAACAACAAACTAAGAAGACGATAAAGCTAAGGGCGGCGACTCTGAAGCTCGGAGCGGCGCTTGCAATCGAGGGATAGGACTGACATTTAAAGTAGACAAGGGATAAGAACCAATTCATGCTAAATTCCAAATTGAACAAAGCAACAAAAGACTCAAATAAATAACTAAGCATGGCTGATTTTTATGCATAGAACATTTTTGATGAACCTAGACAAAAATACTAATGCAACAGGCTAACCAATAAATTAATGCATAAAATAGATGCATAGAAAATAATGCGCATAAAATTGCCCCATCGAACATAGACACGACCTAATGCATATCACCTGATAGATTCCCGACTGACTGTCGAATAAACTCCAAATAAAATTTTACTAAAACCCTAGACTGAGCTAATTTTAAAGATCCGATCCGAATGAACGACCAAGATTTTTCCCACAAACCAACGAGGCAAAACCCCAAATTTTCCCGAAACAAATCCGGGTGCAAAAATGCATATGCAGATGAAAAAGGGGTTCAGAGGGCTCTTAGGTTTTCCAGTTGGCTTGTCCTACGGTCAAGGTCGGCTCTGATACCAACTTGTCACACCCAGAAATTCACGAACCAGAATTTCTAAGCTGAATGTGCATTAAATCCCTGTCCAGGACCAGCCAGGGTACACAAACGACAATTGTTGACATACAGATCCACGTCTTACAAAAATAGAAAAGATTACAAATGCAGCGGAAAAGATAAAACGAGCTAGACTTGGAAACTTGACTTCTGCAGCGGGGCGACTCCACTCCACAGGCAATCCTTGACGGCAGCGACGAAACCAACTTCGACAAGACAGCTCCCACTAGGAAGTTCTTCAACTCTGGTATGGGGGAAAAGACAGCAAGACTGAGTACTACCCACTGTACTCAGCAAGTCATACCGGAAGAGGAGGTATGATGCAGGATATAACCGAAGGAGGCTAAAGGTTCTTTTCCTAAACCAACATCTAATCATTTTGATACCCAGGTTATCAATGGCATATGGTAAACAATAAATGGCTGAGTAATAGGACCCATCCCATATGACATTGTAAAAGAATACGACATTTAATAGAAATGCGGGACATTTGTAAATTGGGTACAATATGATCAATTGTAATGCATGACTTGCCTTGCTCTCGCACTGATGAGACCACAGCAACGTCTTCGAGAAACCGCGGATCGACGAAACGGCCGAAATCTACACGACAAACAAAGCACACAAGCAAAACATGCTATAAGACTACTGAAACAGGAAACAAAACCATTTTTAATGGATTCTAGGGATTTTTATGAATTTACTGAGACTTGAATGGACTTAAACGGAGCTCGGATGAATTACTTATGAATTTTAGAAGATAAACTATGCTTTTACTAATAAAGAAAAAGTCCTTAATTATTTATTGCGCAATAAATCGCCAGGGCTGACGTCACCCAAGGGGGGGGGGGCGGCGCCGGCAAGCAGGGCCCGCATGTCAGTGGCACAAGGGGAGAGGGAGGGGGCGCCGGCTGGTGGCTCAAGGGGAGGGGTGGTCCACCAGCTGGTAGGGCCCACTGGGCAGCGGCACAAGGCGGGAGGGGGAGTGGATGGTGGTTCGGCATGGCTCAAGCCGGCTGACCATGGCAGGGCGGCGGCGGCGGCACGCGGCCTCCGACGACGACCGGCGGACGGCGAGGCGGCGGCGGCCGGCGCGAAGGTGACGACGCACGGCCGGAACGGCGGCGTGGCTCGGCACTCGCGGGAAGGGGAAGGAAAGGATGGGGAGGGAAGGGGTCCTCACCGGCGATGCGAGGGAATCGGGTTCTGGCGGCGGCAGATGGCAACCGAGTGGCGACCGAGGTACGGGCGACACTGGCGAGCGCGACGGCGACGGTTTCACGGCGCGGCGGCGGCTTTAGTGGTGGTGGCGCGCGGCCGGAGGCGGCGGCGCGTGGGAAGAGCGGTACGGCGGTGGCGAACGGAAACCGAGCGGTGGCCGAGGTAGCTCTCACAGCGGCGAAGCTAGCGGCGAGGCGACGGCTCTTGCGACGGCGGCGTAGACAGCGAGTAGTCATGAAATGACCTTGGACGAAGACAGCGAGTAGAGTTTGACAAGACCTACAACTTAATTGTGATGGCTCTTTTTCATTTAATATCGTTCATAGTGCCAAAAGTGTTACAAGTTTTAGAGAGAGGTGAAGTTTAGTCATGAAATGCTTCACAAGTCATATGGTAAGAAACCTACGTGCGTAGTAAGAGGTTCGGGGATCAAAATGTATGTACCATGTGCCTGTAAAATTAGGTGACTTGTGACTTGCGATATGTGCTCTTTACAAGAAGTTAGCCACACGTGAAAATTGATTTTTATGGGCTATTGTTAAGTCAACTTGTAGAAATCTCTACTATTATAAAAATTGAAGATGTTTTTACTAGTATTTTGGTACGTCATCTGTGTATGAATCAATTTTTAAGTTTGTTTGCTTTTGGAAATACATATCCGTATTTGAGTTAGTTTTCATAATCGTTCAATTTTGGTAATATACAAGGAATCATATAGGAATCCTATTTAAAAAAACTCGCATGCTAACTTGAGACAATTGTCGCATGCTAACTTGGGACAATCAGACTCCTAACTGCAGCTCATGATTTTCTAAAAATATATATATCCAAGCGAACTCCCATAGTGAATTTCATCTTAACTAAACCATATAACAATAATAAGATTAAAATAGACTTCATCCGTTACAACGCACGGGCACTTTTTCTAGTCAATAAAAAACTAAAAATTCATATTTTTTTTTCACGAGCAGTTCCTTAATAGCCACATGTGAATTGATTTTCACGGACTACTGTAAAATCCATATGTACAAAACCATTTCTACATAACCTAAATCACAGGCAGTTCGCCCACCCGTATGTGAAAAATCCTTTTTGACGCTTGGAAAAATGATTTTCATAGTAGTTGCAGGACTTGACAAATCTTTCTTCCTTCAATAAAATCTCTTTGCTATCTTAAGAAAAGATCTAAATGCATAAATCATTATCTCAGTTTCAAAATATTTATATGTTAACACAATGGACTGCTGCCACTCTCTTTATAAACTTGATTATATAATAAAGCATGAAGATAACACAAGTGTATTCAAATCAAGCATTACGGCCAAAAGTTATCCTTATTGCACCTGTGAAGGAAAACTCACATAAAAAGCTTTAAGTTTACAAGTCATATTATTGAAAAGGATACAAGAGAGAGACCAAATGCATGCATTAACCCTAATTAAGAAAGGCTGGTTCACTAAAGTTGTCTAAAAGAGGAAGTAATTCCGAGATAGTGGTACTGTGGGTGTTGGTTGACATCTCAAAACCTCTCCATCAGCAGTAACCGTGTAGGTTTCAGGATCGACATCAATTTTCGGAAGTGCATCGTTTAGCTTCATATTCAGCTTTGTCAAACCACGAACGCGACCTACAGCTTCCACCCTCTTTCCCAGCTTGTACTGCACTGCAACGCCAGCTTCTTTAGCAGCCTGCCATTAATTGTTGAACTGAGAAATCAGTAGATGTCGTTGGTCAATGACAGATATCAATATCGGAAAGATAAATCCAGGTTGTATTCGGTGAGACGGTGAGTCCATTGATATCTATAACACATGTCCAACACTGTGGAGCTAAGCCCTAGGCCCACATGTTAGTGACACACCATGCCATATTTAAAAAGTTTTTAATTTTCCGCTATTGTTTTTATGTACAACGAATTTCTGGGTTGTGCTGGGCAGCTATACAAATGTATACTGATATGTTAGTGAAGCATTATGCCTACTTACAAATTATACATCCATTCTTTTCTAGATGATGTTTAAAACATCAGTAAAATCTGACACAAATTGTGAAATGTTTGATCAATTCTTTTCTAATCATAAATTCATAAAAACTATTAAAATATAACTAAATCAAAGATTTTCTATGACAAATCTACTAATGTCATTTTCACATATCAAAATTTTGATATTTTTGAATTTGTTAGTTGTTTTAGATCATTTCTGTCCTTGAAAAGGTGGGGAGCAATAGTTAGCCCAGGAGGTCAGGATTATCCAAAATTATTGTTAAACCATGTGCACCGAACTGTTATTATGGTATTAATAAACATTTTGAATTTGCCTCATTTTTTATACAAAATTTATACCAACAAAACGTTTAGCGCAACACTGTATTTTTGCATCTTATACTTCTTTTCTTGTTAGTACTTTACTTCCTGTGCATCTATTTTCCAGTAGAACAGACAAAAAAAAAGTCAACTAACCTTGCTCACAAATGCTATAGAGTTGGCACTTCCAGCCCCTCCAAATGCACCAAACATAGGTCGCATCATAACCTGCATCATGAACAGATGAAAAGTAATAATTATGAACTATAAGATTTTCACCTACAGGAGTTTATGCAAAAAGCAAGGGACAAATAGAGAAGCTACGCGGGACTCAATCTACAAGTTACGGTTTCTATGTATATCCATGGGTAGTTTACATTTTATAGGCCCACATAGTTTTGCAAAACAAGTTGAAACTATCACTTGAGATTTAGTGTGAGCATGTAAGGTAGTACATCATACAAGCTCTCATGGAAAATTAATATGTGAATGAATTTTCAAAATATATAAAAGTAGGCTCTGGACAATTAAGTGAGAAAAAAGAGTGCCAATCCAGTAAAAACGAGGAATACAAAAGGCAAGTATATCATGCAAAGTCAGATGCTATTTCAACTTGATTTATGGGTGGGCACACAACTCTTTTGAACTCAAAGAATGGCTAAAATATTGAAAAGCTGCCTCTTGGATACTAAAAGATATGCTGTTTAAGGTTTGAGTGTTATTCAATTTTATCACACTAAATCTATTTGCATGTAGGCCAAATAGATTCTAACAGAACTACATAAGTACAATAAGGGCCTATTTGGCACAGCTCCACCTCCACCTCCACCTTTCTTGGAGCTGGAGCTCAGCCAAACAGTTTCAGCTCCACCTAAAATGGGAGCAGAGCTGAGTAGAGTGCTCTCATAAAATGAACTAGTGAGGTAGAGCTAGGTTTCCACAACTCCACTTCAGACCCAACTCCTGTAGCTAAATTTTGGTGTTGGAGCTCTACCAAACAGGCTCTTAACTATTTCAACTCAACTCATCTCAAGAAGAAGTTCCGTACCGGTTCAGGTGTTGGAATGCTAGCATTTGGATCACCCATATTAGCGCATGCAATAGCACCACCCTTTATAACCATTTCTGGTTTTGCTCCAAAGAAAGAAGGTTTCCAAATAACAAGGTCAGCTAATTTTCCCACCTGAAAAAAAAAAACAAAAAAATTATGAATAGAAAAACTAAAGAGAAGTATGATCAGTTAGCAAGTTTTTCCCTTTCAGTTAAGAAAATCCAGTAGGAAATGTATAGTCAACCAATACTGTTGATGCATCTGTAAGGAATATATATAACTACAAAAGGCATATTTATTGAACTGGAAAAGAACACATCACAATAGATTGTAACCATGTCAACCGTAACCTGTCAAGCAGAAATTACAGGTGGTACTGTGATGTGTGACTAGTTCCCGCTTTCCAGCATATTTGTATATCTTTATTTAGTTACATTAATTGGTTGGATGCAGGAAAAATAAACAAGTTTCCAGACACTCCACACTGCCCTATAAGACCATCTTCTTGTGGCTTTTACCCTATAATGAAGCACATAGTAAATGGCCCCAACATAGAACATCTCAATAAGTGATGTTTTGACGGTTGACATTAATACATATTTCTGAAAAAGTGTTTAGGTAAAACTGAATTACCTGCACTGCAGAAATTTAGCATCAAGCATATTAAAGAAATAACAGAATCTCACTTTGTTAACTTCAACTTACATCAAAATTATTAAACAAAACATGCATTTTACTGTTCTTTGCTACATGAAACAAAATAATCTAATGTTTCCTGTAACATTCAAAATATGGCATAGGTCCCCAACAGTGGTAGGAAGCAAATATTTGGGATTGCAAGAAGCATACCTCAACAGAGCCAACAAAATCAGAAAAGCCATTCACTATAGCAGGATTTATGGTGTATTTAGCTATGTATCTTCTTATCCGGAAATTGTCATTGTCCTCTGCAGCATCGGGGGAACTGGATATAGGTAATCTACCTCTCTGTCTCTTCATCTTATTTGCAGTTTGCCATGTCCGAGTAATCACCTAAAAATTATGTCCCGAAATAAATGTAGGATTGAAACACATTACTGGTTAGTGAAGCTGATGCCTCAAGGTCTCAAATCAAGAGGAATAAAATAAAAAATCTCCATTAGCCATGTTTATTTTTTTGTTGAGATTGAACAAACTAAAATGAGCTAATCCTGTTTTCGAGTGAGTAAGTTACAAGCTATGACGATGCAGAACTGCATATTTTCAAATTTCCTGGTTGAAGTACAAACGAATCATCATCAATAGTTCAATACTATGCTAAGAAGGTGCTATGAACTGGTTATATGGACATGTCTATCAATGGTGCAAGAGGACTCCTACAGCCAGCTGGAGATAAGCCCCACGTTTTCAGTATTAATTTTGCTGTGCTCGTGATTCCTATTATTATACTTATTTCCTAGTTTACCTCGCACTTACAAGGTACCCTGACATTATTAGGGCAATTGATGAATAATCTCTAAAAATGGATTTTATCAAATCCAAATCAGTCAAGTAGATCTGGGCATAAGGCCTTATGTGTTTTGATCTCTCTTCTTCCTCCTCTGATGCCATATTAGAATGATAAGATGTACTAAAGGGAAGGCACTTCATGAGAAAGATGACACCATATATTCAGGAGATTTCCTTATTTCTTTCTCTTATTGCTTCATCTGAATTATGCAGTGTCAAAACTAGAATTTGGCAATATGAAAAGGGGGTAGCGCACAAGAAGTAAAGTGGATGGGTTATGAGACAAGGGTTTAGACAGGTTCAGGTCTTCTCGATGAGAAGTAATACCCTACTCCTGCTTGGGGATTGTATCCGCTGATTTTAGTATTGATCTGACGATCTGAGTTGTGGTTGTGCCCTCAAAGGGGCACCTGCCCTCCTTATATAGTCGGAGGTGGCAGGTTTACAAGATAGAGGTTTAATTCCTTACTGTTTAAATCTCCATATCTACTTTACAATCTTACCAAACCAAGACTACGGGCCGTTTCCTTGATACACAAGTAAACGTAACACCCGAGTCCTAATTCTTTACATATTCTACTTATATGATCTATCCACTATAACCAGTCAGATAGTCCAGCCGTGTGGGTATACGGTACCCATAATCTCCACATGCATCAACCTTATTTTATATAAATTTATTTTCTTGTTGCTTGATCTGAATTATGCATCAACCCTATTTATAGAAAGAATAGTCCCTCGCAATATGATTTAAAGTAAAAACAGAAACCAAGAGAAAACTTATCTCTAGACCAATTTATTTATTTAGCCACTTTTGATATTATTCGTAATGGGCAAGGGCACTAGACCAAGTTATTTATTTATCCAGTTTGGATCTTATATGTAATGGGTAAGGGCTTTAAAAAACTATACATCTATGTTGCTACCCTGCAGACATATTTTCAGTCCATTAATAGCCAATGGAACACCATGGGAAACAGCAGTTACAGCTGTTAATATGCGATGGCAGGGACCAGCATTAGTAGCAACAATATTTACCTATCAACTTATATATCAGACTGAATGCTAGTTCACCTCTATTCATGAATACATAAGTGTGGAATTTAGAATTTAGCAAATGCCTATCAAGTTTCTTTCTGTCCCAAGCAAAGTTTTCCCTGTTGTACACCTTCTCCCCTATGCTGGTGGTGTCTCCTTTCAATGGTGTTCATAATACAAATGACTCTCTCCATCCAAAAATATAGCAACTTCTAGCTGATAACAACAGTGGTAGTGTTGTTATACTTTGGGTCAGAGGTAGTGTTGTTGTAGTACCATGTATCTGAGGCCTGACATGTACCATCTAGTTTGCACGATACTACATCATTAGCCAATATGGTGGCTATAGTGAACGTAAAATGGACAATTATTATGTGAACTATCTTAATCAAAGTCAAAACAGAGGAAAATATTATGCTACCAAAGAAATTTTTAGATCTGCAATAAATAGCTAGATGTATCAGAAATTCGATACAAGTAGATGATATTACAAGTATCCACAAAACACATAGTGAAAGTCTCTACTATGTCAATCAACTGTGAGTTTTTCATGATGCATGGCATGAGATAACATTGAGCTGTTGACTACTTAGAATGATGGTAACCATAATCTGTCAACAAAGGTGCAAGCTATAGAAACATACATGTCAAAATTTTCACCATGAAATACAAAATTAGGATAAGAATGTAACAGACCTCTCCAATGCGCCCCATAGCCTGCGAATCGGATGATATGATACTGATTGCTCCCATGTCATGCAAGATATCCTCAGCAGCTATTGTTTCAGCTCGAATTCTAGACTCGGCAAATGCTACATCTTCTGGGATATTTCTATCGAGGTGATGGCAGACCATCTGGAGTGGAGCAAGCACAAATTATTGTTATATTTTAAGAAAATAAGCATCGGCAAGATGAGAAGTTTACCAGCATATCAAGGTGCTCATCTACAGTGTTCAAAGTAAATGGCCGAGTTGGATTTGTTGAAGAGGGTAACACATTTTTCACTCCACATACTTTGATAATGTCTGGAGCATGACCACCACCTGCTCCTTCACTGTTTACAAGGCAGTAAATTATAACTTAGTCAGTCCCATTTACAGTATCATAAACGAATATCCACAATATAACAATAGAAGGGTCTGTATAACACAAAAAAGAGATTATCTATATAAAACTGCATTTATGACCAGAAAATATTCAGCTATTTTTTGACAATGTTTAACATTTTGAATTTTTTTCCTGTAGTTTAGAGAGTTGTAACTGTAGGCTGGTGTACACAATCGCATTCCTATGAAAGTTTATCTAGGATATCTAAGTGATTGCATCCACCCTAAACATCTTAAACTTCACCATGCTCATAACCTCGTTGCTTTGACAACAAGGAGTGTGCACAAACGTTAAGGATGGTTATGAAGCCAAGAGAAAGAGAGGAGAAAATAAAATGCCATCTCCACTAAAAAACATATGCGAAACAGGAAAGAGAACAGTTAGTTAGGCACTCGTAAATGCAAGTGACAGGAGTTCTAATAAACGGGGGCAAAGAAGGTAAACAAGCAATCAATTGACATGCATGGCTTGTATTTTAGAAGGTGAACAGCTCTCCCTTAAGTGGAAAATGAAAATTTACTTTAATAAAAAATTACAGTACATAGAAGTTTGCAAGTAAAAATTCTGTGGATTGCATACCTATGATATGTATGTATTGTCCTATCTTTAAATGCGGCAATTGTATGCTCCACACAGCCTGACTCATTTAAGGTGTCTGTGTGGATATTTACCTGTCCAAATTAGATGATAATCACTATTAAGGACACAAGGTAATGCATGACAATATAATACTATAAAATAGTTTACCTGGATATCAAAAGCTTCTGCGACAGATAAACAGTTATCTATCGCAGCTGGGGTGCTTCCCCAATCTTCATGCAACTTCAAGCCCATTGCTCCTGCCTTAATGATCTCAGCCAATCCATCAGGTTTTGTAGTATTTCCCTGCACAATTTCACACAGTAAACAAAAAAACATGAATTACTTTCCATAGTAATGCCAAGATTAGGGTGCATTATGAAATTGGGACAAGCTCCAGACTTCCAGCCTCTTCAAAAACATATTTTGTTTTTTATCTTCCCAATTACACAATAATTGGATAAAGAGTTAAAGACACCGGTGTTTTCTATTAGATATCATAAAATAACTTGGACGAGGTGCCAACTATGAAGGCTTGTGTTCTTAACCTGTACTCCAGCCATAAAATTATTTACATATTTGACCTTTCACAACTAAAAGACCTGATCTAAACCTGCAGATGATTTAGTACATTGGAAAATATTGAATTACCTGTAATTGATGTTAATGAGTCATGACATACTATAAACTTTATACCTTGCCTGTGAATCCCATATTGATTGGTAATTCATCAGTGGACTGTAGCATTAGTTTCATGTGAGATGGTGAAGGGGTGCAAGTTGTGGCACAAGTTCCATGTGCTGGTCCAGTTCCACCTCCCACCAATGTTGTGATGCCTATAAGTAAATGCGGAAGTAACGAAATACTTTAGCAGTCAAACTTCTCATGATTTATAACCAACGAATCCAAATCAAATGGTACAAAAATATATAATTCAACAGGATCCATTTTCTCAAAGTACAAAAATACATGAAAAGGAGTTAATTTTACAAAACCCCATCTTTTGCAATTTTTGCAACAAAACTATAGGATTTTTAGCACAAAGTTAAAAAAACCATAGGTACAACACTAGCGCATCTATTTTACTCCATTTTCCAAAACAATTTTCTCAAATACAAGGGGCACTTCCTCACAAAAAATACAGGGGGTGCCTTGAAAAGAGATTGCAAAATCTGGGGGTTTGTATTATCCTTCCCGCAAAACATCTGGATTTGTCAAAAGTTCTACATGGAAAAAATCTACCTAGTGTGGATGTTTTAAAAAAAGATGTCCTTCCAACAATATATTTGGAAAAAGATAGAACAAAAGTGACGATATGTATGTAATAACCAACCATTAAGTGTTTATGCAGAATGCAAGATATGTGTGAAATAGCTGGTGACAATGTCAGCACCCTCTATTTAGGGATGCAGCCAAATTGTCGAGATAATCCAAAGATATGTAATTGCTTAAGTCTCATATGTAGCAACTAGTAAGGAGCCTAACCACTTGCAATTGCCTCTTCTGCCAACTGAGGGCATATGAAGTGAACATGGCAATCAATTCCACCAGCAGTAACAATCATGCCTTCAGCAGCAATAACTTCAGTATTAACCTGCAATTGCGTATGGCATAAATCTGTTCTTCTGTAAATCACGAGAAACAAATGAAAGAAATAAAGTAGTTACCCCCACAATCATCTCTTCATTAACACCATCCATGTCCATGACATCAGGGTTTCCAGCCTTCCCAATAGCAACGATAAGTCCACCATTTATACCAATGTCAGCTTTGTATATTCCTGTATAGTCAATCACAACAGCATTTGTTACAACTGTGTCCAGGCAATCTGAGGCTGGATACCCTGCCGACTGTCCCATTCCATCACGTAGAACCTTTCCGCCTCCAAATATGCACTCATCACCATAGATGGCATAGTCCTTTTCAATCTCCGCAAAAAGGTCAGTGTCACCAAGTCTAATCTTGTCACCAGTTGTAGGCCCATACATGCTTGCATATTTCTCATGATCAACACTGTAGTCATGTGTGCCATCACCAATAATACCTTCACTGAAACAGAACTTGGAAATGTAAATAACTAGACTGGAATAAATATGGCATGTTAAATTTTTTTTTATTTATTGGCATTAGCAAAGTCAAAAGGAAGCAACCTTGAATCTGGATAATCTTCATGCCCAAAACCATTTGCAATAACCTTTTCCATTACCTCATTAAGCTGAGATCTGTTGACAGCACCATCAGCAATTCCATTTCCACCCCTGATCACTTTACGACCACCAATGCTTACAAGTGTAACCGTTTTTGCATCCCCTGGCTGTAACAGAAAAGATATCATATTCCCGTGGATCATGGAAAGGATGTGCAAAATATTTGTGAGACTAGGTAGGGTCCAAGGATTTGTGCTAAAAGACGAATTAGATTACTCAGCACCTCAAAACGGACAGCTGTGCCAGCTGGTATGTTCAGTCTCATGCCATAAGCTCTTTGTCTATCAAAAACAAGGTATGGATTGGCCTCTATGAAGTGGTAATGACTCCCAATCTGCAGATTACAAAACAAAATGGAAGTTCTGTCATAAGGTGTAGCAACAAAGTAAATAAATTAACAGAAACATGGGAGTTAATCTTACACAAAAAAAAAAAAACTGTGTGAATGCGGAGTCTCGTAATTGAAATTACTCCCTCCATCCCATTTTGATCATCCTCTAAGATTTTTGAGGTCTTCTCAAAATGATCATCATCTAACAAGTATCTTTTAGTTTATTTGTGCAAAGAATAAATGTGCATCACTGAATGTGTTGCATGCAACTAACAAAGGTTAATTTCTATTAGTGCAATGTCATGTAATATTTAAAACAGGAGCAATACACGGAACATGAAGCGATGAAGCACCTTAACCGATGGGGATTAATTTGAGAATGATGAATATTTTGGTGCCCTTGGTCTTGGTGCAATTTTCTTAGGGTATAATCAAACTGGGATGGAGGGAGTATTATACTACAGCTAGGGATACAATTAAACACAACATTTAGTATTCAAAATGCATCCAAAAGAGCATTTGAATCATAGCTACAGCAAAATCAATGTTTTTGAAATGGCCAAATTGGTTGGGGTACTAAGGACAAACTTAGCATCCAGAATTGATAGAGAAGAAAATGGTGAGATAACCTAGGTCCAATAAGAATCGAATCCAGGCCGACAAATCACTCCTGGTAACTCCCTGCTAGCTGAGCTAGCCGCCGTTCTCGCAAAATCAATGTGAAAGGGAGCAAAAATGCAACTTTAGTCTCCAAACAGTCAAGACTATTTATGCATGCTCAAGGAAGGAGATTGAATACGCTAGATAATTAAAATAAGAGCAGATAGCCTTTTGCCTTTATGATGATGTCAGAAAACGATGCAGCGACTGAGAATTGCATTTTTGGCAGTCACCTAACTGCCTAACTCCATCGCTTGTGCCCCACCTAATTTATTATCTAGACCTTGGCTCAGGCCTAGGATTTTAACTGGAAGCATCAAGAATCCAACTTCAAAAAAGAATAAAAATATTTTAATTGGGAAAAATAATTCAAAATTGTGAGCATCTAAGCCCCATTTCAGGTATTGGTTTAGGCGATTGATGACAATTCGATCACCCCAGTTAATAGCATTTGTTGAGTATATAAGAAATTGGTTCTCATGGCACATGTGCAAAGCATCAAGCACAAAGTTATATACTTATATGTGATGTTGAAAGGATTGCACAAAGATCAAGAATACTGTTGACCTCCAAATGTCCAAGTGACCATATGCGCCTTGAGCAACACTCTTGTGAGATTGCTCCAATGAGAACTAGTCTCCAATCCTTTCGAAAAACATTGTCTTTCTTCATTTGCTATGTCTATCACTATTTACATCGATGCACTTTATATTCTGCATTTCATTTCCTAGAATTTCTATTGTAGTGAGAATTGATCAAGGGTAAATTTGGGAGGTTGGATAGTCATACTTAGTAGCCCTACTGTCACATAGGTTTGTTAAAATTATATAATTTATTTTTTGGAAGAGAAAATCAGACTTCGGTTTGTTGCACTAGAAGAAGATTTTCCAGGCCCAGCCTGAGGGTTAAGCAGGCCTGTTCAACTTAACATGGTGCAACAGCTAATAGCTACCTTAAGAACTGATATAAGTAGGAATTTTCATATAGGTAATAGCAATACTGCAATGCTTATAGGCTGCTAGTTCACGATAGTATCATGCTACAGGTGGAAGAAGTGCAAATACAATCAAGATGAGTGGTGATGTTAAACAAACAATAACAATGGGGTTGCAACATGGACAAAAACTCAGTCTCAAGGGAAAAACCTCCCCCGAGGTATTGTGACTAAGAAGCACCGGAAACCAGGGGCCCAGAAAGATCACGAAAGCTGGTCCCCCCCCCCCTAAACGTGCAGCTGCCCCGCCCCTATGGATTGGGCCTTAACCCGTGCTTTAAGGCCCATGCGCCATACCTGAGGGCTCACCCTCCATAGGTCGATTCTTAATCTTAACCTATGTTGTTTGGGAACTAGTGAGTGACCTTTTTTGGTGCGATACCAAGATTTGAACTCTGGTCAGCAGCTTCCCACTAGAAGTCATTTAACACCATGCTACAATCACGTTCGCCTTTGGAAATAATTTAGAAAATCAGTTGCGGGGCTTGTGGCTAAGCTCCATCTTTGGAAATTTAATTAAACAAATATTATCTAACAAACCCTGCCCTAATGGGCTTGATTGAGTCCTTTTGGACTCTTTCCCTTCTTCTTAATATAATGATGTGCAGTTCCTTTTTGACAAAGTTGAAATAAAAGGAAGTATTTTATAGATTTGCACTCTGACCCAAAAAAAATCCACAAGCGCTCACCTGAATAGGTCTGTCTGCCTTGTTAACAACCTTCAGAGTTAAAGCCCTGCGATGAAGATTGAGGACTATGTGACCAGAGCAAAAACGTACTTCGCCAGGAAAGTCGTCCACACCAACCGAAGAAAACTTTTCAAGTGAAGGTACTGCAAATGATGTTATCATTTTAACTCATTACTAACTTATCTTGGGTACCTCAGCAGATTTTTGTTGAACAGGAAGATCACCACAATTTCATAAATTCGTTATTTTAAAAGTACCACAAACAAAACCTTCTGTAAGTGAAACAAGTATGCTGATCAGAATTGACAACCTGGGAGGAAAGAACCATGCAGTGCTAGCTCCAAATTTCCATCATCAGAAGAAATAGGATCATGTACAGTAATTAGTTTTGTTCCATCCATAAATGTTCCTTCAACCTAGAAAAAGTGTAATATGAGGGGCCTGTTCACTTTGATGCCAAAAAAAACCTTACCAAATTTTGGCAGGATTTCTTATATAGCTATCAAAATTTGGCAGCAAATTAAATGTAGCCACTTTTTTGGCAACTTTACCAAAACTTGGTAAGGTTGAAAATGGCATCAAAGTGAACAGGCCCGAGGTATAGGAATGGACGAAAGTGATAATATAGTATGAGCAAAGAAATAACCTGTACAGTTTCTAAAAGGTGTGGAACAGCTGGAAGAACTTGCCTCCTGATAGGCAAGGAAAAGTGGAACTAAATCAATCTTTATGTCAAAAGGGAGACAGGCAATTGATTTTACTGAAAGTGGATAAATTAATAAACCACGAGGACCCTATTTTTTTCATATTACAAGGAAAATGTGAACAATTTTCAGACAGCTTATGCACTTCATTGGAACTTAGCAGGCATTTCACTGGATCCAGCTTTCCAGCAGTGTACATTTCTCATATGAGCTAGACAGTTCCAAAACTGTATTGCACTTGTGGGATAAGGATGGCGCAAGAAATTGATTTTTTTTAATCGGAGGTCAAAAACAGTTATTAAGTCTGTATAGAAACAAACCTTCCCAGCAGTTGTTTTCCTAAGTCCATCAAGTCTGTCACAGTTCTGTCTCCATCACGAACAAACTCAAGAATCTGTGTCCGGAAGCAGAGAAATAATTAATTCCATCATGGTACTTGAAATTGTTAATAAACATAATGTACAAAATGGTCTTCATGCCCAATAAAATAACAGTACTCCCTCCATTGGTATATACATATTTCAAAAGGTCAGCCTTTGTAGATTTTGGCTAATAATTAGTCAAACTACATGTACTTTTAGTTTTATAATATGTTAGTTTTGTAGCTGTTAAGAATGCATTTTATAGAAATCAATGGTTAAAGTTTAATATTGAAGGGCTATTTCTAAGGTAAATATGTCCTATAAAAATCAATGGATGTAATACTTGTTAGTAGGGACTCAAAACACACGTAGCAGAAAGACCGTGAACCCAGAGCAATACTAGCAGCTTACCAGTAACAGAGCATACATACATAGCAGAAAGGGAAATGTCTTTATATTGCTTTCGAAGCCAACTACAAACCATATGCTACTACAATCAGAATAAATAAGAATAGGCATGAAGAAGGAACGCATGAAGCAATGCATGAAGAAGGGATTTTGCAGAGCACATCAACGTCTCTCTCTTGCCATAAGAATAGGCATAGGTAGTGCAAAATGCAGAGGACAAATAAATATGCACACTAAGTCTCCTTCCTCCTCTCGGGCAAGCTTTAGGAACACAAGCGCAGTCGCAATGAATTGGTCGGTGGGGACGAGAGCACCGCCACGTACCTGGGCGGCGATGAGCGCGACGGCCTCCGTGTAGTTGAGGCGGAGCCCCCGTGCGAGGCGCTTCTGGGCCAAAAACCCTGCATTGTGCAGCGCCAGCTTCTCCGCCTCCCTTTGTACCAGCTTCATCCTAGCCGCCGCCGCCGCCAAACCAGATTAGAGAACAGAAAAAACGAAGAGTAATCGAAGAATCGGTAACCCTCGCGGGGAGGGTTAGGTTGATCTCTCTCGTGATGACTGAAAGAGGAGCTGAGGAGGTGAATTCGCTGGTTACCTGTTGCTGTGGTCGCCGATGGGGATTGCGAATTCTGGGGGAGAAATTCGATAAATGTAAGTGGCGTTCGCTGGACGAACGCTGGGAGAAAACTCTTCACGTTTCTGTAATTATATATAGACCCTTACGAACAGTATTTGAAGAGGAAAAATCGCGAATAGGGACCTCGATATAAAAAGTGTTAAGAATAGAGGGTTTTCCGAAAAATGACGCCCACTAAGTCCCTAACCAAACCCTATCCGCCGCCGCCCCCTTCTCCCTCTCGTCTCTCCCTCACCCTCTTCCTCACCATCTCCCGCTCGCGCCACCGCCGCCGCGGGCGCGTCCACCTGCGCCGCCGCGGCCCCGTCCACCTCCGCCGCCGCCGCCTTCCCCTTGCTCCGTCGCCATCGTCGTCCCCGTCGGCTCGCGCCGCGCTTCTGCCTCCGCCTCCGCCTCCCCTTCGCGGCACCGCCACCTCCGCCACCACCACCGCCGTCGCCGTCGCTGAGCAACGCCACTTCCGCCTTTTCGCCTCGCTCCGCCGTCGCCGAGCACCGCCGTCCCCCGCTGCCGTCGCCATCACGGAGCACCGCCGCCGCGTGCGGATCCGACCTCCATGCAGTCGGTGTGAGGGCTTGACCAGGCCGACAGGCCCTCACATCCGCCGCCGCCTCCTCTTACTCCCCCATCTCTGGGCCTCTGGCCGCCATCGCACAATCCGTCTGTGCACGTGAACACGTCTTCACTCTTCTCGGTCTAGCTTCCCCCGCTGCCGCGCCGTCGGGCATCCTCTGGTCGCCGCCGTCTCTTCCTTCCCATGGAGCAGATCCACGGTGCAAGGCGTCCTTCGGCCAATCTGTTGCCTCCCTTCCCCGCAACAGATGTGGAAGGGGCCCTTACTTTCAAAGGTTGAATTTATCGTATGAATACTGAACATCATCATGCAGCTGCTTGGAATACTCAAGAACCTCCTCCATCACAGCAAAAAGGTTGTGACATTTTCTTTGTGCCATTTCTTCAATTAGGTACACATGTTCAGTATTCATAAGATAAATTGTGCATATTGTCTTATGTTGTATGACATTTTCTAACTGTTTAAAATTCTGGTTCGTCTTTGCCAAGTTATCAGGGCTCTATGCTCCTGTAAGCATGTAGTAGTCCTAGAACAAAATGGAAGCAACACTGCCAGTGGCTTATGTGAGCATGTGTTGATTCCTGGATGGCCAGCCTCTTGCTCGAGCTGCTGTAGTCCCAGGCTTTCCAGGGAGGAGATGTTAGCAGCCAAGCTCAAGGAAATCATTATCGCACCGCTTTCTCGAGGTGTCATTCTTTTGCATAGTGATCTTTGTTGGCAGAGAAAAAACATGTTACATGACATTGTTACCGTGTTTACAAAAGGTGAGAGAAGAGGGTTTGAGGAAGAAAAATGAATTATCATTTCTTATTGGTTATAGGTTAGTACAAGAAAACATTTTGGGCAATCTATTGTGGATAATAGTAAAGGGAGAGTTTATCTAACCAACTTACCATTATTATTCAGCAATATAGCATAGCAATAGCTTCAGCTCACTAAATCTGAAATTTTCATTAATCAATTATTTGTCAGCTCGACACCATCAGTGATAGAGCTATAGATGTTAGCAGCTATAGATGCAACATCTGGTGGGATATTCGATAATCTTATTTGACAGTTCAACATCTGGTGAGATACTTGGTAGAGCTATAGATGCAGAAGCTAGAAAACATGGCGGCTTCATGAGAACATTTAGGTAGAGTGTAGCTGTTGCAGAACAATTGCAGGACACTGGCATATGAGATGCTAATATCAACTCAATTTTGGAATTCCCTTCTATTCAGGGGTTGCGTATATAGCACTCTTCTGACTTACATTGTACCCCTTCTTGATAATACTCTAGGAGTTAATTTATTTTCACTGGTTTTACACAGGTATTTCATAGCTGTTCAAAAGTGCCTTGGTCTATACTCAGAGAATGGTCAATATTGCACTAATGTTGACCGATTATGCACATTGTATATCTCACTTAAAAAAGAATATGGTTGGTCATCTGCTGTTAAGGTAAACTACCTCAAACTGTTTTTATTTTTTCTTTGTTCCTTCATGTTAAATTGTTGAGCTCTCCGGGCACACAACAGTATCTTGATATATGTGGTATTTATTTATTCTATATTGCAATACTATTTTGCTGAATCCCAAGTTGTCTATCCATATATATGGTGAGTGGGGCATGCACTGTAGAAGCTGTGGATCTAAAATTGTCTCTAATTGCAACAGCGCATGCCCCTTGATTTCCTGGGAGGAGAGAAATTTCAGGAGGCAGCAGATAATTATGTCAGACCCCTATTAACCAAGGTAAATTCAGCAGCTCTTGGGAGGTACTTTAAGTTTCTATTTAAGGAGTCTCATTTATGGTTACCATTTGTTTTTCTTAGTGTATACCTTATACCCTTTTTCAATTTTTCAGGCAGCATAATGTTTCTCTTTGTTGCAATTGATTAACATGTCTCATATATTAAGTATATATAAATCGAATCTCAGAAAGCCTATGGATAAGATAGCTGAGATTTCTTATAAAATGGTAACTTCCTTTCCTGTTGCCTCTTCCTGTTAATGTACATACTGTGAATGGGAAGCCTATGTTGCCATGCTGATACCAACTACAGGTTTGGAGCCTCAATGTAAAACATGTCTATAGTTTCTTTGGTTTAGATAGTAGACTGATTTCGTGTTGTACAGAAACAATAAACACGGAATAGGCCCATATTATGTCTGCAATCATCTTAATCTGCTAGATGATATTATCAGGTATATTCCTCCCTTCTTGCTGATTTCTTCGTGAAAAACTCCAATAGGGCTGTATTTGAAATCGAACTAAAGTGGTACAGGATAGAGGCTGAACAAGGGAAACTAAATTATAAGGATTCTGATGAGTTGCTTGAATTTTTTCAGAAACGTAGCATTCTGGCTGGTTGTCACTTCTTATTCCGGGAACTAGAAGATGCAGTCCAGTTATGAATTCAATCATTTTCAGTTATGGCTTCGATTCTTAACAAGGTCACCCACCTGATGGCTGCTATTCAAAACCATTTGCAAAGCCTGTTGTCAAGGTAAAGCCGTAAAGGTTAGTTTAAACATGGTAAACAACGAGATGCCTCATGGATCTTTCTACAAGATAGACCGCACATGTTTAGGGAATCACGTAAACTTATCCCTTAGCAGGGTAATGGACGGTCCCAGCTAGGGTTTTTTAGGGCAGGTAGATGCGGCCGCCGCAGCGGAGGTGGACGCGACCACGGCAACGGCAATGACCACGCCAGCGTGAGGCGAATGCGCGGACCAGCGGCGCGTGGCCTCAGTGCTAGGGAAAACAGAGGGTAGGAGAAGGATGATATCAAGAACGGGGCAGCAACGCGTAGGATTGGGAGACGAGGCATTCCTGAGCACCGTCGCTGTGTCAGCAGATCTGTCCGCGCGGATCCATCGTTTTATTTTCCTTAGAGCCACAATACCCATAGCAGCACGGCCAAAATCAGTAGTCAACCCTAATAGATCGCTTCTTTAGCTATCTCTGCAATACCTCTCTTTTCTTTTCTCACTTACAGATCCACCATTCTCGGATCAGAGCTATAGATGAGAACCCTACCTCATAGTCTCTGATGTTAACGCAACTATAGTTTGTTATTCTTCTTTTTCCTCTTTTGTATTCTTGCCTTTTAATTTACGGGTAAATTACAACTTTTGCTTTTTATGGCACAGGATGTAAAACAACTTCTATTCTCGGGCCTTGGAATCGCTGCGCGCACGTCTTTCTCTACCAGGTGATGTACCCATATATCTATATTTTTATATGGAATCAGCTGTACATTTTTTCGGTCCCTTTGTGTTTCCTAGCTAATTTCCTAAATTGTGCATATACAGTTAGATACACTCTTCCTTTCTTTTGAGCTTTCATGGAACCGAGTTTGAGAAGGCTAGAAAGTTATTTGATTTCAAAATGATCCATGCAAACTTCTAATTTTATACCGATGGTACAGCAGTAACAATAATTGATGTGGCCTTGCTCACACACAGAAGCTATATTAGTCCACTATGAAGTACAGTTTATAGCCCTCAGCCTACTTTTAGATCATGTGTTCCATTTTAGGTGGATAGAGTTGCATGGATGCTCATGGATCCATGCAACACTATAGTTTCCACTCCATCAGCATTTGGGAATACCTTCTGCACCTGCACTGCTGGTATTATACCATCACAGTGGTAAATACTAAATGTTGCCATATCTCTTTAGGAATAGAAAACAGTTCCGAATACAAAAAAATTCCATATTTCTTTAAAAGGCAATATTAAATGCTGTATTTATTGTGCACCATTATTTGCTCCTCTTTATTGTGTAATTTTATTCCTACCATTATCATCTTGTTATATTCTTACTATATCTTATTAGAACACTAGAAACCACTCTTTTATCGTCTTATCATATAGCTTACTATCTTACGTTGTACATATTTTGCTTTCACCAAAAACAATTGGTTTTTATATGCACCTACAGTAATACCACCTCTGATTTTAGATCTGTCTCCATTCTAAAAGAGCAAAGCTTTGTTCAACCACTGACATACAAACAACCTATATTCCAGCTTCTCTATGATGGCTCGAACATCTGCTATGCTGAGATTCACCCAGTTAGATGAAGAAGATTTTGTAAGTACACACAAATACCTTCCAAGCCTGCATCAACGTAATATCCTATCTGTTACTGATGGGGGAATTTTTTATAGGCTCTCCCACCTGAGATTGTAGCCAGCTGCAATGGATACCATGGAAAATATTTAACCTTGGTCACACGCCATAACAAACCAGTGAATGTTAGGCTCGAAAAAAGAGGCCAGTCATTCTATATCTGCAAAGGTTGGAAAAAATTTGTTGAGCTTACTGGCTTACGCGTTGGACAATGTATTAGATTCAGTGTTTCTTCTCCATCAACACTTGATCTCCTCATACTTGACAAGCATGGAGTTCCCAAGCTTCCCATGCCTGCTTCATCAGAAGAACACCTCAGGTTCAAAGCAAAAAGGTCTATACACCAAAACAGCAAAGGTATTCGTATCACACAAACACCTTTCATCAGAAATAATATGATTGTAATCTTGAACCAGTTAGCTAGGAACTCATCTATTCCATTAGTTACACCATACTCCGTATCATTTAGGATAACACTTTACTTACTAGCATGCTCCATATTTCTATTTCAGGCCATTCATCCAGTCATGGTCCAGAGTCATCGTCTCCTATCAATCACAGGATCAACAAATCAGGTCAACTCACTATCCATGTCTTTACTTTCAATTACGCTCCTCTTTTAATCCTAACGAAATTTCGGTTCGTGCGAATAACATGACGCCACGCAACAACGCTATCTTTTAATCGTACAGATCAACCTATCATACCACTTCTGCAGTTCTATACCTGTCTATGCATGTATGCTCCGCCTTTGATTCGATCAGATGGCTATCTTTCCATCTGTGTAATGCTCTAGGCACCTTAGCTGATCTTCATCATGTGGATCAATAAACAAATTTGCGTTTATTATAACACCGGTCATCAGCCTATGTTACTGTTCTTACTTTGAACCACACCGCTCCACAACTGATCCACTCGCATTAATTTTGGTCCTATCTTCAGGACCTAAGCACACTACCGCCTAAAATATATTGGGGCAATTGTGTTTCTGCCCTTACTTTACATCTCAATTGTGATTTTACCCCTGGTTTTTAGGGTTTGTGATTTTGCCCCTACTTTTTTGAAACGAAGCAGCTGCCTACCCCTAGTCTGTTAACTGATGGTAACGGTGTTAAATGTGTGGTGAATGGACAAATATACCCCTGGACATGTTTTGGCTTGCACAGGATGCATGTTTCAAGTTAATTTTGATCAAATTTCATATGGGACCTAAATGTTCACAAATTTTGTAAAAGTTGACAGAACACAATATTTTGATAGAATTTTCGCAATAATTTGAACAAAACGATGTCAAAACACAATATTTTTGACAATTTTGACAGAAATTCATCAATAATTTGAACACAAATTATAGAAGATAATAGCACACTATCAAGGACAAAATTTCAGCAATAATTTCGACACAATTTCAATAGATACTTCCAACATATCACATATAACATGTGCTAGCATCACAAAGTAGCACAATTCTGAACAGCGCTGGCTAGCTCGCTGGCTGCGGCGCCGCCGGCCGTGGCGTCTCCCTGCACGTGCAACACCACGTGGCCACGCCTACGGAGCCGCCACTCCTCAGCCGCGGGGCCGCCGGCCGCCGCGTCTCCTGCGCGTGCAACGCCGCGGGGCCGCGCCGACGGAGCCGCCGCGCCGACGCGCCGACGCGCCGACGGAGCCGCCGTTCCCTGCGCTTGCACGCCGCGCCGCAGTGCCGACGGAGCCGCCGCTCCGCGGGGCCGCCGCGCCGACGGAGCCGCCGCGCCGACGCGCCGACGCGCCGACGGAGCCGCCGTTCCCTGCGCTTGCACGCCGCGCCGCAGTGCCGACGGAGCCGCCGCTCCGCGGGGCCGCCGCGCCGACGGAGCCGCCGCTCCGCGGGGCCGCCGCGCCGACGGAGCCGCCGCTCCGCGGGGCCGCCGCGCCGAAGCGGGGCCGCCGCGCCGACAGAGCCGCCGCTCCTCGGGGCCGCCGCGCCGCGCCTGCCCGCGCCGGACTCCCCCGCGCGCTCGCCCGAGCCGCCGCTCCTCCCTGCCGCACGCCGCCGCCTGTCGCGTAAGCCGCCGCCGCCACCGCTTACAACCCAGGAACTAGGGTTCTCGATTGGATCGGGAGGACAGAAGGTTTGGGGATTTGGTTGTTTCATTGAAGAAGGGTAGAATAGTCATTCACAAATTATAATAGCATTTTCTTTCTTCGTTTAATTCGGAAATCCCGGGCCCACCAAACAACCGTCCAAACCAGGGGCAGACGGCTGCTTCGTTTCAAAAAAGCAGGGGCAAAATCACAAACCCTAAAAACCAGGGGTAAAATCACAATTGAGATGTAAAGCAAGGGCAGAAACACAATTGCCCCAAATATATTTACCTTCTTATTTTAGCGCTGATGCATCTATTCTCACTCCATGTTAAGATACACCATACAAGAAATACCAGAGGCACTTCTACAAATCGAACCATTCCACATTGTCATTTTCTATAGTATTAATAGCTGGTTTCTTTCATACGCATTGAAAATGCTTATAGAATACTTTCTTGCAGCGAACACCAAACCCAAGTTTGCAGATGATATCGAAGCGCAGATACTGGGAGCCCTTCAACCAGCATGATCCTTCACAGATCGACAGACCATCGTTGCAACCTAAAAAACGGATGGACAAATTTCGCCCTCAACAATGGCATAAAGCTCCACACAGTATGCATTTTCCATTTTTAAGACTACCCATCGAGGAGCAACCGTCGATATCTTCTGAATATGCTATCAATGTAGTCTGATCTCATTCTTTTGTTAGCGGCAAAGCTCGGTGTCTCCATACAGTCTGCTGTTTATGTAATATACTGCCCATGTTATAATCGTTACCCCTGTGCACTATAGACACGCTGTGGGCACTGCACTTATCACTCTATTATGGCACTTCCATATGTAGCTACTGATGCAGACACCGATTAACCTCCATGCCTATGTATGCACTATTCACTGCCTTAGCTGTAGAGTCCCGGTATCCTTCCCTCGATGCTTATTACCTTTTTGGGATCATTAGCTATACATACTGTCCTGTATTTACTGCCTTTGCCTCTTTAAAATGGTTGGTTATGCCTGTGCACATCCTTGCTGCTTCGCCCAGGGTCCCCAGGCGGCGCGCCATTGGCGCGCCCAACCCTCTAGTAATAAATAATGAGGGGAGAAAGCTAAAGAAGAAAGTCACCGCCGCTGGATTGGTGGGGCGATTGGGGAGCAGTTGTTCAATGTTCATCAGCTTACAATTTGGCTGGATTGAATCTATCGTCATCCCGGGTGTCACTGTTGGTGATATGGCCTAGAGGCATCATGACATACAGTGGGGGACAGTCAACCCCTGATCAAGTGGTATGTCTTCATCTCCTGGTGAATGGCGCTCAAGTTCCTCTCGTTGAGGCTTGGGTGAAATCACCAAGAGAATGGATACCCTTGATATACCTCTAGGTGAATGGTGCTCTACTTCCTCTCGATGGGACTTGGGTGAAATCACCAGGAGAATGGATACCCTTGATTTGTAGAAGAGAGAGATCCAATATAACCTCGCGGAACACATAGCACAGACGCAAGAATGGCAATAGATTGTTGATGCTCAGTTCACCAACATCAACAACATGATGCAGCAACAACACGATGACCTGCAAGCATACTTCCGCTTTCAAGGGTTTAATCGTTACCAAGGACCTTGGGTGAAAGCCAAGCTTGGGGAGAGATCTCTCCCCCTACTAAGGTAACTTGTATCACATTACATCTTTTCCTTTCCAATTGCATATTTGCTTTCCAATTGTATTTTATAAACCTAAAAACAACATAAAAATTTACAAAATAGAAAATACCAAAAAGATAAGATAGGTTTTGTCATGCTAGGTAAGACAAGCTAGTTCTCTTTGTTGAAATGATGAATAGTTGCTCTGTTTTATCTCTCTTATATATAGGTTCATAGGTAAGTGATATCTTAAAGGTTAAATATAAGTAGCCAACAATTATCTTGGAAGCTGAGGTAAATGAGCTGCATTTGCTAATCTGAGTCTAAGTTGTTGCGACATATGAGATAGTAAATAAAAGTTGCTATGATTCTAGTTCTAGTTTAACTTGAATTTTGGATGCTTTGCTTTTCAAAATGATAAACTTGAAAGTTCCTCATTTGATATAAATTCCTACCAGAGCCAAAAATGTGCCATCATGATTGAACCGTATACATTTTGGTTACTTGCCATTACATTGAACTTTGTCAAATTCTTGTAACTTGTGTAGGTACTTCTCATGTTATGCGATCAAGATCATACACTCATATATATGTACATGCTAAACTCCTACACTAGAAGCAATTATTCATTTCATTTTCATACTACCCCCAAAATAAATTATCCATGCTTTTATGTGATTTCTTCTCCTAAAAAGAAAAGTTCTTTTTGAAAAGAAAAAACAAGAAAAAAAAAGGAGGGAAAGGCATAGTTATGAAAAAAAATATAATAATAAAGTTATGCTCTCACAAGCATGAGCATGATATTGAAAATTTAGCCATGCCCTCTCATTATTAATAAAAAAAGGATTTTTGGCAGAAGGAAGTAAGCACAAAGGATAAGCATTTTCTTTATCTTTCTTCATATTCCATTTCCACCATATATCACACCCACTTTGCACGTTCTTGATCTTGAGTATGTTTAGTCATCTACTTTAGTCCGAGTTTTTGACTTAGTAGTAAATGTGAATGCAAGTATACCATGTTTGATCGCTACCAAGCTCCACATATCAAACCCTAGAGTAGGAATCAAAAAGGCAAAAATGGTGAGGAATTCATATTGATACACTTGGAGAGGCTGAGTGAATCATATGAGGAACTTGGAT
The DNA here is from genome assembly GCF_034140825.1 of Oryza sativa Japonica Group. NCBI lineage: Eukaryota > Viridiplantae > Streptophyta > Magnoliopsida > Poales > Poaceae > Oryza > Oryza sativa. Next base: position 12,704,866 of record NC_089045.1, on the reverse strand, counting down.
TTCTTTTGCAAAATCATTTGAAAACTTTCGGAATAAAAGTTGAATAAAGACTGGGTGATTAGTGCTCTAATTGTTATTCTGTCTTTCAACCGCCCAAGGCAAGGAGAAGCAGTGTCTCATGGGAATTAAGGGTAAGGGTAAGCCACCGTGCCAAAGATTATTTAATCTGAGAGAGAGTACATATACCTTGCACCTTACCTTTGAGATATACAGCACAATAGCAACTCCTGATCAACAACCAAGTTTTTGTTCCCTTTTGTCCTGATCAACAACCAAGTTTTTGTTCCCTTTCGTTCTTTACTCGGGACGAGCAAAGGTTCAAGCTTGGGGGGTTTTGTTGATGATCGTTAGCAATCAGTTTCGACCGTCAATATTACCAAAATAGAGGAGAACTAGTTATATTTGCAATGCATATCCATGTTAGAATAATAATATTCCACTAGTATTTGGATCACTAACCTTTTGTAGAGAATAACCATAAAATGGAGAGAAATCGACATCAAACCAGACGATAAATCAATCGGACGATGTCGAGGGTCAGACTTATGTATGAATGGGCCAAGAACTCAGAAATGACGCGACCAATTGGGCCAAAGTTCACAAGTCTGCAGAGAGGAGAAGTCCAGGAGGCCGCCAGTTGAAAATGGGCTGAATTGAACTAGCCCATGGTTCGGCCGAACCAGGGGATTCAGCCGAACCCCCATCTGCTCCGTTGGATGCAGGGTTGGCGTGGACATCCAGGATTGCTCCCCAATGATGGTTAGAGGGCATTTCCGACCATTCCAACTGCCATAACCGTCATTGGGAGGCTATAAAAGGACTTCACTTCCTCACTCTCTTCACACACCTCAAGCAAGAGTTCTCTCATATTCTCTCAAGTTAGTTTAGTGTTCTCAAGCTAGTGGAATAGGAATAGAGTATAAATCGGAGTCCGAAAGCCTTCGAAAGAGTTCGGGTATGGCTCCTGTAGCTATTCTCTTCTCTTTTGTAAGCTTTGTAATTTTATTAGAATACTCTTTTTTCTACATTTATGGTATTGGAATACTTTCCGAGTATATGAATGTCAACTTTACATTATGTTCATGTTATACTGATTATACTGCTAGCTTATCTGGGAGATGCTTTGGTACGGGTATAGTGTTTGCTTATGCAAGTACTCTATGTCATGACGATGATATTAGAGTAGTATCTAGTAGTTTAGGCGTGGTGTCTAGATTACGGGATATCATTGTCGACGAGTGATACTCGCGGACCGGATGTGTAGAGTATTGGGGTACGTTGGAACAAGGGTCTACGTAGTACGATATCAAGTAGAAAAAAGAAAAGGATTATACTGGTTCAGGCCCTTATCAGGTAATAGCCCTAGTCCAGTTTATATGGGATTGATGATAATGAGAACAGATTACAAAGAGAGTTGTCGAAACAGATGATACCGACGAGATCGTAGTCGAGGGATTCGACGAGATCTCCCGGCGAGTTGGCTCCGTGTACTCCGGCTTCGTACTTTGGTGGGTGTGTTGGCGATGGAATTCGATGCCCCGAATCCCTCCCAGGGGGTCCATTTTATACCGTGGATCATCTTGATCCTCAAGAAAGGTTTGAGGATATCGGACCTGGAACGGTATAACAGAAACTCTATCCCTTCCGAGTAGGACTTTGGAAATCACTTAACTCGTAGAGATATTTTCCATAACCTGAGTCGGTTTCCACGCGACATCCATTGGAACAATCCGTATACGTGAAGGTATACCTTATCGATATATTCCATAAGTCGCAAGATAGGAAGTATGCCTTATCTGTAACCCTGATAGTAGCCCCCGACTTCAACTCAAATGATTTCATGTTGTAGTTCGTGACTTCTCTCATCAGCGGCTTGTCGTACTCACCTGATCGTTCTCAGTATGGAACCGAGAAGACAAGGAGTTATTGACAATACTAACAGAAGTCTGATTGCCTAATCATGAATTTGAATTGAAGTCTGAACAACCGCCCTTAACAGGCCTCGGGATTTTTCAGCGGCAATCTCTCTCCTTCCTCGAAATTCGAACTGTCAGGTAGTGCACTTATTTAAAGGGATTTTGGGATCCATTTCAAGTCCATTTGCCAAAAGGTTCTCCAACCTTCCAACAGTCTCGGACCTTTCGTCTCCCCAAATTCCCTAGATTTTTCCGTCTTGCTCCAGCGATCTTCCTCCAATGGCAGACCTTGGTATTTCCACCTCTGATCTGGCAACGCTGGCGAAGCTCTCCACTGATGGAGCCCTTCCTCCACAGCAAGACATGGCCAGAGAAGGAGGTACTGCTCCTTCCCCTGCCCTAGGTCGTATGGTAGTAGTAGAAGATTTCGTTCGCGGCGGTTTTGTACGCCGCCGTCGGAATTCCTTTTGCTGGTCTTGAACTTATATGGCCTTTCTCTTTTGCACCTCAACCCCAACTCCATCGCTTTCCTGAGCATCTTTACCCATTTGTGCGAGGCCTACATTGGGGTAGTGCCCTTCTTGGATCTCTTCCGTTTTTTCTATGAACTCCGGTGGATGGAAGCCGGCAAGGTATCGGAAGTTACGGGTTTCGCCTACGCGATGGCATGAAGGCGAGATACATATCTCTCCAGTGCCATACATCTCGGACCAAGTGGCTGTCCAAGTGGTTTTTCCTCGAGCTAGAAGAACTCGATCCGGTTCTTGTCGTGCCAGAGAACCAGCCTGTCCGACAAGACTGCTAGACTTCCAGACCTCCTTTGACTCCTTCTCTTGAAGCCTTCGCGAACGTTATCGAAGGGTTGTGAGAACAGGGGCTGATCGGGTACGAAGTCATCCAAGACTTCGTCGCTCGATGCATCCAGCCGCTGCAAGCCCGCACTCATCCCGCGTTCGATTATGAGGGGGCTTCTGACGTGATGCAGGTATCGTCGCGGGGTACTCGTTCTTGCGTCGTCATCCCTCCTATTCCCGATGACAACATTTTTAAGCTCTATGCCTGATTCTTCTTCGCCTTTTCCTTGTGTTCCAGTTCTCCGCGCGGACGTCGTGACGCAGCGGGTCAAGGATGTCCTGATCAGCCCTGCCTCTATGCCAAAGGGAGTGGCGACCCCGCTCTGCGACAGGACAGCGGCCGACAAGGCAGCCGCCATCAACGTGCGTGAGGACGAACAATTTTTTGTATTCCATCTCAAGGATGAACCCAAATGACCACAAGCTATGCAGGTTCTACCGCGGACGGACGTCATCAGCCCTCTTGTCGATCACCAGGCTTCCGCCTCTCAAGGAGAAAGTCGCAAAAGAGGTTGCCGTCCTTTCCTCTGCCCCTTCCGTCGCGTGGGGCAGCGGAACTAAGAGGAAAACCTAGGCTAGGACAAGCGGCGCTGCCGGATCTCAACAGAAGTCCAGTTGTTCCGAGATAAGACCTAGCATCCCTATTTTTCCAGTTCCCCCCTTTTCTTTGAGATGACCGAGTGGGGGAGCTTTTCACTATCTTGATCAGGATACCAGCGGCCTCCCTCGTCCGAAGCGGAGATCTGTGAAGAAGATTGCCGGCAAGTAAGTATAGGGTTGGCAACGGGGCGGGTCGGGGGCGGGTTGGGCTGGAACGGCCCCGGCCCCGACCCCCGAACTCTCCACCTGGCCCCGGCCCCGCAGAGGTGATCGGGTGGAAAACATCACCCGCCCCCGTCCCCGCAAGGGACCCGGCGGGTGAGCGGGGCCCCGCACTACTCGGCTGGGCCAGTGGATGGCGAGCTGGACGACGGCGACGAGGACGGCGAGCTAGATGGCAACGAGGCGAGCCGCCGCCGCCTGCAGATGTCTGCTACCGCCGTCGCCGCTCGTGCCTGCCGTTGATGCCACCGCCTGCGGCCTGGCCAGTGCCGCCGCCCGCGCCATGGCCGTCGACGCCACCGCCCGCGCCCTAGCCATTGACGGCGCCGCCCTTGCCTACTCGACCACGCGCAGCACGCTGCCTGTGCGACTCGAGATGCTAGAGGGGAGGGGAGAGGAGGGGAAGGGTGAGGTCCATGGGTCGACCGACGACGGCAAGCAGAGAAGTGCGCCGCCCGTGAGCCGTGCGCCCCATGCCCCTGGCGGCGCCACCGCCTCCGCTTGTGTGACAGAGTGACGGGAGGGGAGATGAGGAGAGTGGAGAGGATAATGCTAGGGTTTTATTTTTGTCTCAAAATTTTTTTGGGTTGGACTCTTTTGGGCCATTTATCGGCTACATTTTGATGTTTAATATACACCCTCTGGGCCCCGCGGGTCACCCGCGGGTGAAATGTCTCCCCCGTCCCCTCCCTGCAAAAATGCAGGGCCCCGCCCCCGCCTCCCCCACGGGTCAAAAAATGATCCCGCCCCCGCCGCCGTAGGGTCGGTCCCCGCTGGGGACCCGACCCCGCAAGGCAAATTGCCATCCCTAAGTAAGTAGAGTTTTTTGACCCCTTCTGTTGTCACGCCTATGAGTCTATTGACGACGTTTTCTAATGTCGGTAGGAAAGGCTCGGCGATCTCTGCCCAGAGCGGCGATGAGGTGGCAATTAGTGGGACTGTCGTTGTCGCCTCTCCTCACGCGAAGTATGCGCCTGCTGCCGCCAAGTCCGCCGGGCCCGCTGTTGCGACTACGACTATGGTGCCGCCGTCAGGGCCACAGGACTGGTCCGACATGATGGCCGGGTGCCACTGCCTCTTTCAGAACACTTCTCGGGAGGTCGGGGCTTAGATGGACCACCTGACGGCCCGTGCGATGTCGTCGGACGGGATGAAAGTCGTCCCGTCGAAGCATGCTGCCAAGGTCTCGGAGGAGATCTCCAACGGGATCCACACGGGGCTTTGTCATGTCCTCGCTTGTGTGAAGCTCGCTCTCCCCAACGTCGATCTTAAAGAGATTGTTGGAGGCATACCACAAAGGGCCTTCGGTCGGACCTACCAAACCCAAAATCTCGGACAATAGGCTCAGACCGGAGGCAAGCGGCGAATGATTGAAGAAGAAACCATATGGGCGAAGGCCACAAGGCGAAAGCCGTGGCTTGGGATACGCCAACTTCGCCAAGCGAAGGCCTCGTCAGAGAGCGGCACGGGCGAAGATGATGAGGCGAAGGCCTCGACATCAAGACATGGGTTTCGCCAGAGAACCAAACCTCGCCTTTGAGAGGCCCAGCGGGCCGCTACGCCTTCGGGGGATTTCGGCAAACAAATGGGCCGAGTCATTTGAGCCCAGTAGGGCCCATACGTGTAAAGGACACTGTGTGCCCTCAATAATGTTCCTATCATAAGGGTAACCATGGTTTGGTCCAAGATAATGTTCCTATCAATAATGTGTGCCCTCAATAATGTTCCTATCATAAGGGTAACCATGGTTCCAAGATCCGGTATGGTCCCACAAAGCGTGGTGCCAACTTTCCTTTGGTTTGGAAGCGGTGTACTCCCCTGAGTGGAGTGACACGAAGGTACACATAGTCCCCTGCTTCGAAAGCGAGCTCCCTTCGGCGGTTGTCTGCATAGCTTTTTTGTCGAGATTGCGCGATTCTCAATTTTTCCCTGACAGCTCTGACTTTTTCTTCTGCCTCATTTAAAACTTCTGTAACAAACAACTAGCGTTCCCCTGTCTGATCCCAGAAGAGCGGAGTACGACACCTCCGTCCATACAGTGCTTCAAACGGTGCCATTTGCAGACTAGCCTGGTAACTGTTGTTGTAAGAGAACTCAGCATACGACAAGTTTTTGTCCCATGCTCCAGCAAAATCAAGCGCACAGGCTCTCAACATATCCTCCAATATTTGATTAATTCGCTCGGTATGGCCATCAGTTTGTGGATGGTAAGCAATGCTGAAGTTCAGACGGGTTCCTAATTCCTCTTGCAATTTCTGCCAGAACTTTGAAGTGAATTGGCTTCCTCGATCAAACACGATCTTCTTAGGTGCCCCTGTTTACACCCAAATTTTGCACCTATGGACGAAATAGGGAAAAATTGCCAAAGTTTGGAAAGTGTCGGGTTTCCTTCACAGGGCCGGTTAGACCGCAGGTATGTGGGCGGTCAGACCGTCAGGGTCCGAGTCCGAGTCTGTTTTCGTCGGGTCTCGGGTTTCCTTGCTCGGGAAGGCATGTTTCGTGTTTCCATCGGTTTCTATCCCGAGTTGGACATGGAGGAGGGCCTATAGAGGGCAAGACCAACCCCTATATAAGGGACAAGGCCGGTTCATTGTAAAACCCCCCGAATACAATTTACTTGAATCGTTCTTTTACTATGTTTTCTATTTTACCCTAGTTTAGTCCATCTTTGTCGGTTTACACCGTAAACCGTCCGCTGCCGCTGCGAGAGTGCGACACCTCTTTGTAGGTTTGTCCTGAAAACCTTCCGTTTGCCCACGAGACGGGTAGTTATCCTCATATCGATCTAAATCGGCCTAGAGACTGATTTTGATCTCTAAATCGGCTTTGCTAGCCGGTTTAGCTGTTTTTCTATGAAACCCATCTTGATTTGGCCCTTTGGCTAGATCGAGGTGGTTGGCGACTTCATATCACCGCAAGGCGTTTAGGTGTTGCGATCGTGCTTGTCGACTTGTCACAAAAAGTTACCAACATGATTTTTGGCAACTCCACTGGGGAACGATCTAATCGGCCATATCACGGCCGAATTTCGTTTAATCTAGTCGTTTTCGTCAAATCAAAGAGTTTTGGCCGAATGGCCGAAATTAATTACCACCGCCGCATATAATTTGTTGTCGAATTAATCGGTTTAGTGGTGTCATTAATTGTTCGGGCTTTGGGAGATCAATCTGCCACAGAATTATTTTTCTCGCCGAATTGATTGGTTCGGTGATAACGTTGATTGGCTATTATCCCTCACCGAATCTGTTTCGCCAACGTGTTTGCTGTTACCAAGCCGAAACCGACTCAACAGGAGGCAGCAGTACTACACATGGTCACAAGCAGCAGAAGCAACATCGATCTGTTAGGGTGCGCTTGGTTGCAAGGATGGGGTGGGATGGGATGGGACGAACCCACTTTTGGGGTTGTTTGGTTGAGGGGTGAGTGGGATGGGTTAGTCCCTGGAGAGGAATATTCCTGTCAGATCCGGGACCAACCGATCCGGGAAATTCTGGCGGACGAACTCGTCCCAGTTCGGACGAGCGAACGGCGTGATGACGTCTTGCTTGTGCGCTCGCCCTGCTCGAGCTCGGGGCCGGCCTGCGCGCTCACCATACTCGCCCTCAGGAGCAGCGGTAGTCACCGGCTGGCTCGGCAACGTCGACGGCGACTGCGGGCGGGCTCGACGACGTCGACGGCGACTGCGGCCGCGGCAGGCTCAGCGATGGCGGCCGTGGTGGGCTCGACGACGGCGGCAACCACGGGGGGCTCGGCTCGATGGCCGCGGGGACTCGGCGACGGCGGCTGCGGGAGGCTCGCCGACGGCGACTGCGGGGGGCTCGACGACGACGACCACGACCGCGGCCACGGGTGCTCGGCGACGGCAACCACGGGGGGCTCGGCTAGGCAATTGCGGGGGGCTCGGCGACGGCGACTGCGGGAAGCTCAACAACGGCGACCGCGGGGGGGCTAGATGACGGTGACCACGGGGGGCTCGATGACGGTGGCCATGGGGGCTCGGTGACGGCGACCGCTGGGGGCTCGGCTCGGTGACCGCGGGGGGCTGGACGACGGTGACCGCGGGGGGCTCAGCGACGGCGACGGCGGATCCAGTGGTGGGTAGGGCGGTGGAGGTGGATCCGCATCCTCTGCTTGCTCGCCGCCGGCATGCTCCTTCGCCCGCCCGACACAGTGATAGCAAACGGCTGACGGTGATAGCAAACGGCGCCCATCCCATCTCTACCTCATCCCTTCAACCAAACAAAAAAATTGGGATTGTCCCATCCTACAAACCAAATAAGTTAATGGAATCATCCCAACCCCAAAATCAGGAATGGTTTCATCCCATCCCATCCCGGAACCAAACACATGCTAGGTGCATGCATTAGCACATCTACCAAGAAGGATTAGTAATTCGGATCAAAGACCGATCTACTGTGCACAAGTAAAAAAAAATCAACACATGTACAGTACATCGGTTACTTCCAAATAAATCATATTGGTTAATTTGCTAGTTGCACGTACGCTTGTTATACCAAAAAAAAAATCAAGACCGTATATTAATTTATACGGTCAAATATTTCGGCTATGAGCTATATGGCTGAAATTAATCAAGGAATTTCTTCATCAACTATGGCGAGCGGGAACAGGTTCAACAATATTACTACACAATACTTCAGGACCAATCAAGGCGTCGTGAGAGGAAACGTCCTGCTACCTCAAGTTGTAATTTCACCAAAGGTAACCTTCGATTCGCCCAACCCGTCCTTTGCTATTCAAAACATTAATAATCATTGTGTAGATGCATATGCTACTTCTAGTTTTGCTCCTATACAATATGCTTATAATGCTTAGCGGAGGTCAATGGGTGATTATACAGCCGATTACACAGGAATCGGCTATATGCAAAACCGAGCTGATGGTATGACCGGTCGTGACACCGGTCTAACCGTATCCTTTGCCGGTCAGACCGTGCCCACCATGGCCAGTCAGACCGTGTACTACGCCGGTAGGACCGTGCCTACCATAGCCGGTCAGACCGTGCCCTATTCTAGCCAGATCGGACCTTCTGTGGCCGGTCTGACCACACCATTGACCACCGGTCAGACCGGGCCATGGGCCGGTCAGACCGGGTGCTTGGCCGGTCAGATCTGTTCCCTGGGAATTTCTCCAGGTTTTCATACCACGACTAGCAGTACTGATTTTAATTATTATTCATCACCTGTTAATACTGTTAGTCATGCTACTCCACATATCCCTAATGCTTACAATGATCCTAATAGAGGATATTGTCATGACACTAAGTATGGCCAATATAATCATATTGCGCTGCAACAACCACCTCTTAGGCCACCAAATACACCACCAGATCCACATAGGCCTAAAAATATGGAGGAGTTGATTAGTGCCATTATCAGGGCTACATTTGGGGTTGAAGCGAAGGATCGTGCTAGGGAGAGCCAAAAGTCATATTCTGATTTTCATGACGTTGTCCCATATCCTCCTAATTATAAAATTCCTGAATTTACTAAATTTAGTGGTAAGGATAGTAGGACTACATATGAGCATGTAGATCAATTCTTAGCGCAATGTGGTAGGGCTAGTAGTATGAATACATGTAAGTTGCGCTTGTTTTCTTTATCTTTGTCCGGTACTGCTTTGATATGGTTTACTTCTTTATCGGCAAATTCTATTGATACTTGGGCTCAATTAGAACAAAAATTTCATGATTATTTTCACACTAATGAAACTGAGCTTAAGTTGTCTGATTTAACATCGGTTAGGCATAAATACAATGAATCTGTTGCTGATTATATTGAAAGGTTTAGAGATATTAAAAGCCGATGTTTTAGTTTGAAAATAACTGACAAAGATTTGGCCATCATTGCATATGATGGATTTCTTGATTCTATTAAAGAGAAATTAAATGGCCAAATATTTCTTGATGTTGATCACGTGTTGCATGAAGCTCTGGCTCAGGAAAGCCGAGTGGATGACAATAGTTTAAATTCTAGTTTAGATGAAAGTACAATATCATGTATAGCCGAACCAAGCGATGGTTCGAATTGTGTTAATAATTTGTGCAATGATGCCATAACAATTATAGCTGAACCAAATGTTGGTTTGGATTATCTTGCTAGCTTGGATAATGATGCAACAACCATTATGGCCGAACCAAGCGACGGTTCGGATTGTGTTATTAGTTTAGACAATGATTGAATAGCCGAACCAAGTGATGGTTCGGATTGTGTTGCTAGCTTAGACAATGACACCATTGAGAGTATAGCCGAACTAAATGACGGTTCGGACTGTATCACAAGCGAAAGTGAAATAGCATTGTCACCTAAGACCGAGTCACAAATCGGTCATATGGATGTTGGAAAAGATGATGACAATGTCTTGCGGGATAGTAGTGAAATAGAATCCAAAGTAGCCATGCATACATATCAAAGGACGTATCCTGAACATGTAGATTCGGTCCCATACCCGCAAGGATTTGAGGTGCCCAACTTCACGAAATTCACAGGTGAGAATGCTATGACTACAATGGAGCATATCGGCCGCTTTGTTGATCAATGTGGTAAGGCCGGTAGCGATGATTTGCTTAAGTTGGAGTTGTTTCCCCTTTCTTTGTCAAACTTTGCATCTACATGGTATAGTTTACTTGCTCCTAGTTCAATTTCTATATGGTCACAAATGGAGCGTGAGTTTCATGATTATTTCAAAGATGCAAGCTTGATGGAGAAAAGACCGGTTGATGATTCATCGGTCACTTGTGAGACTATTTCGGTTACACCTATGCCTAAGACCGGAATTGTTAGTAATCCTTTTTCTGTTAGTCCTATTGATATTGACAAAAAGAAAGGGAAACTTGTTATTATTGGGGATCCTCGGCCCAAGAATAGGATAAAAAATGCGAAGGCCGAAGATCATAAAGTTGTAAAGGATGAGTCATCTAGTATCCAAAGGACCAAAAAGCCGAAACTCACTTTTGAGATGCTTATGGCTAAATACAAGAGAGGATTAGCCGGTCAATGATTTGATAACCAAACTAGTGATTCGAAAAGACCAAGATCATTTCGTAGAAAAGGATTTGGTCAAACACCAAAGCATTCGGAGACATCAACTATACCAATTCCATACAAACCTCCGGTTGTGATGCCATGGTATCCATATCCAATGTCATCATTTGGTTATCCTTTTATGTATTACGTGCCGTGGATGCATGAACCACCTATGCCGCATTATCAGGATTGGAAGGAATCACCTAGGACAGTGCCAAATCATTCATCTAACTCAAGACAAGACCGTTTTCCACAAAAGAATCGATCCGGTAGATCAAAGGTGAAAAATGTGAAGAAGGTGTGGGTGAGGAAAGAAGCCAAAGCTCCGGAGGTCGTTGTTATCAATGAGGAGTCTCAAGATGTTCATGTACCTACTGGAGATGCGTTGGAAACAATACAAGCAAAGAAGACTGAAGCCGACACCGTTGCTGTTGACATCGGCGGTCTAACCGAGACAGCTGGCCGGTCTGATCGCCAGACTACGGCCGGTCTGACCGACCCTCCTGGCCGGTCTGACCGGGCCTAGAAGCCGATCAGACCGAGGGGCATTAAAGGTGAGCGGGAAAATTGAGAGCAACACAGGAGCTTCTACTTCGACTAGAAATATTAAGAATCATTGCTTGGCTCCTAGAAAACAACCACAACCAAAGTGGATACCTTCTTGCTTATCTCGCTCTCAAAAGAGGAGGCTACAACGTCTTCGAGCCATAGGTCAAAAAGAAAAGGAGGCCGGAAATGTAGAGAACAAAACATGTAATAATTTAGAGCCTCGAATAGCACCTAGGCAAGTGTGGAGACCCAAAGAGGTAAAAGTTAAGAGACCGGTGATTTCCCATAGTAGAGATAAATCCAATTTGATGATAGAAGAATCATCGGTCATTAGAGATAAGTATCCTTCACATGATGCTATGGATGTTGGTGCGGTGTTCATCTTGCCTTCGAAATCGTGCAGTCGAGAAAGCCGATTTTGCTTGGGGGGCAAGACATTAATATGCTCATAAGGGAACCAAGAGAAGATGAACGGTGATGGATACAATACCACATCTTTGAGCCGCCGTTTGTTGGATGCTAAGGCAAGGTATGAGTTTATTGTGTTCATCATCATATTATATGCCTATGCCATGTTAGAACATTGCTCACTATCTAGCACATGTGTGTGTTTTTGCTTATCGAATTGATATTATACATACATGTTGCAAATGCCAGTTCTAAGTAGTGGAATTGGTAGGTTGGCATATAATTTGTTTGAAGTATGATTTGGCTCATGAGTCTTTGATATTTATTTAAAGCCAAATCATATGTGTTTTTATGGATCACCATATGATATATAGATTTCATATTTATTGTGCCATGAAAGTTTTGCTTATTAGTAATTCGGTTAATGTCAATGGTCAATATAATGATTTGCTTTAGAGTGGTTTTCTTTAGGAACATTGGCATTGTTAATATTTTACATACATGCTCAAGCCGATTACTTACATTTGTAGTTTATTAGAATCTATGCATGTGATACATATGACTTTGGTGATTCATTATTGATCATACTTCAATTGGCTAAGTGTTTTGATGCCGTGATGATTATTGTTTCAAAAGCCATTTGAATTAGTATTCATCTAGACATATTAGTTGGATATTATAATTTTTCATATGTCTAGAGAGGAGGGATTTTGGTCCAATAGTTCGATACACCAAGCATCTGGTTATAAAGAAAGGAGTATTTTTGATATTAGAAAAGCCGGTGCTTGATTTTTAAGTCTTTGGATGAAATTGGCAAAATCACAGACTAGGGGCGGTCTGACCGACATTGCATGGCCGGTCTGACCGGTGGTACCGGCGGTCTGACCGGCTCTACATGGCCGGTCTGACCAGGCAGACAGAGCGGTCTAACCGGCATTGCGTGGCCAGTCTGATCGATCCCAGACAGGAGGCTGGGGGGCACGTTACAATTAAATAAAATGCCGAATTAATTGTGAATCCGGACATTTGTGCTCATGAGTTAGAAATAGCTTGGAGAATTCCTTTGAATAGAATACACTTTGCTTGATGGAGAGTTATATCGCCGAAATATAGATGGAGTGTTATTAAAGTGATTGGATAATGATCAATCTAGAGTTGCTATGGGAGAAGTTCATGTAGGGATTTGTGGAATTCATCAGTCGGCCCATAAGATAAATTGGTTGCTTAGGAGAGTGGGGTTTCATTGGCCGAAAATAATTGATGATTGTTTTAAATGCTATAGAGGGAGTGAAGCTTGTTAACGGATCGGCAATGTTCAATTAGCGCCTACCGCTATGTTGAATCCTATCATTAAACTATAGCCGTTCCGAGGTTGGGCTTTGGATTTCACTGGTCAAATTTATCCTTCGTCATCAAAAGGGCATTGGTTCGTGCTAGTTGCAATGGATTACTTCACTAAGTGGGCCGAAGCCGTGCCGCCCGAGAATATTACTTGTACGGAGGTAATTGACTTTATTTTGAAGCATATTGTTCATAGATTCGGTATTCCTCAAACGTTAAAGGAGCTTCTTTTATGTCCAAAGAAGTGAGAAGTTTTGCCAAATCTTATAATATTAAGTTGTTAAGTTCTTCTCTTTACTATGCTCAGGCTAATGGATAAGCCGAGTCGAGTAATAAAACATTGTTGAAATTGCCGTTTTGCCAGTTGAGGTAAATCTTGGCTCTCTTCGGTATTTCAAGCAAGACGACTTGTCGGTTGAAGATTACAAGACCTTGATGGGAAGCAATTTTGAAAACGTCATCGACAAGCGTTTGAAGACTTTGAAGGAGATGAAGACGCTTCAAGACGGTGTTTTCAGAGAGCAATTAATGGGAGATAGCTTGAAGAATTAATTCCCGAGCATTTGGTAAGATGCTTAGGAAGTCCTATGGCCGGTAATTGGATTATCGCCCTGAGATAACATGTTCTATGCTTTTAGGTTCACGTATGTTCACCAAAAAGGCAGGGGGCATCTGTTTAAACCCAAATTTGGCACCTATGACGAAATAGGGAAAAATTGCCAAAGTTTGGAAAGTGCCGGGTTTCCTTCACAGGGCCGGTCAGCCGCAGGTATGTGGGCGGTCAGACCGTCAGGGTCCGAGTCCGAGTCTGTTTTCGTCGGGTCTCAGGTTTCCTTGCTCGGGAAGGCATGTTTCGTGTTTCCATTGGTTTCTATCCCGAGTTGGACGTGGAGGAGGGCCAGTAGAGGGCAAGACCAACCCGTATATAAGGGACAAGGCCGGTTCATTGTAAAACCCCCCGAATACAATTTACTTGAATCGTTCTTTTACTATGTTTTCTATTTTACCCTAGTTTAGTCCATCTTTGTCAGTTTGCGCCGTAAACCGTCCGCCGCCGCTGCGAGAGTGCGACACCTCTTTGTAGATTTGTCCTAAAAACCTTCCGTTTTTCCCACGAGACGGGTAGTAATCCTCATATCGATCTAAATTGGCCTAGAGGCTGATTTTGATCTCTAAATCGGCTTCGCTGTTTAGCTGTTTTTCTACAAAACCCATCTTGATTTGGCCCTTTGGCTAGATCGAGGTGGTTGGTGACTCCATATCACCGCAAGGCGTTTAGGTGTTGCGATCGTGCTTGTCGACTTGTCACAAAAAGTTGCCAACAACCCCATGTAGACACATGATTCTTGCCAAATAAAGCTCTGCTAACCTCTTCCCTGAGTAGGTAGTATGCACTGGAATGAAGTGAGCCACTTTGGTGAGCCGATCAATGACTACCCAAATAGAATTGTGCCCCGATGACGTCCTGGGCAAACCCGTAATGAAATCCATTCCGATTTCTTCCCATTTCCATTCTGGAATCTGAAGTGGCTGAAGCAAACCTGCTGGCCTTTGGTGCTCTGCCTTTACTCGTTGGCAAACGCCACAGAGTGCGATGAATTCAGCTATTTCCCTTCTCATGCTGACCCACCAGAATTTTTCTTTGAGGTCTTGGTACATTTTAGTACTGCCGGGATGGATTGAATATTGGGTTTGATGAGCTTCTATCAGTATCAGGTCTTTTAACTCCTTGTTTTCAGGTACGCACAATCTTTCTCCCATCCAGATTGTTTCGTGTTCATCCTCAGTGAAACCTCGGGCTTTTCCAACCCTCATGTTCTTTTTGAGCTTTGCTATCTCAGGATCACTTGCTTGAGCTATGCGAACCTGCTCCACCAGTGTGGGCTGTGCCTCTAGGGCAGCCACAAATCCGTAAATCCGTGCTCAACTATACAAAGGTTCAGATATTCCAAATCACGTTGAACCTCACAGCATAGTTCCTCTACCCATGCGACGTTGCAGTAACTCTTCCTGCTTAAGGCGTCTGCCACCACATTAGCCTTGCCGGGATGGTAGTGTATTCCCATATCATAATCTTTGATTAGCTCCAACCATCTTCGCTATCAGAGATTCAGATCAGGTTGGGTGAAGATGTACTTTAGACATTTGTGATCTGTATATACCTCACAACGGTTTCCGATGAGATAGTGCCGCCAAATCTTTAAAGCATGAACAACTGTGGCCAATTCCAGATCATGGGTCAGGTAGTTGCCTTCATGAGGGCGCAACTTTCGTGAAGCATAGGCAACCACTTTGCCATCTTGCATCAACACACATCTTAGCCCCTGGCGAGATGCATCACAATACACCTAGAAATCTTTTGTCTGATCCGGCAGAATTAAAACTGGTGCAGATACCAACCGTCGCTTGAGTTCTTCAAAACTTCTATTGCATTCAGCAGACCAGACAAACTTTTCTTCCTTCTTCAATAGCTGTGTCATTGGCTTGGCAGATTAGAGAAGTTCTCAATGAACCGGTGGTAATAGCTCGCAAGTCCTAAGAAACTCCGAACCTGAGTGACTGTCCTTGGTGGGGTCCACTTGGTAACTGACTCCACATTTGCTGGATCCACGGCCACTCCTTGAGCACTTATGACATGACCAAGAAACTGAACTTTCTTAAGCCAGAAGTCACACTTGCTGAACTTGGCATATAGCTGGTGCTCCTTTAACTTTTCAAGTACCAGCCGAAGATGCTGCTCATGTTCTTCCTCGAACTTGGAGTAGATCAGTATGTCATTTATGAAAACCACGACAAACTTGTCCAGAAATTCCATAAACACCTTGTTCATCAAATTCATGAAGAAGGCAGGTGCATTAGTGAGTCCGAAAGACATAATTGTGCACTCGAACAACCCATAACGCGTGATGAATGCTGTCTTTGGAATATCCTCTTCACGGATCCTCAACTGGTGATAGCCTGATCACAGGTCTATCTTAGAGAACACCGTAGCTCATTTCAACTGATCAAATAGATCATCAATCCTTGGCAAAGGGTACTTGTTCTTAATAGTGACCTCATTGAGTGCGCGGTAATCAACGCACATCCTCTTGGTTTTGTCTTTCTTTTCCACAAAAATTACCGGAGCACCCCAAGGCGACGTGCTCGAGCGAATGTATCCCTTCTGTAACTGTTCATCAACTTGCTTCTTGACTTCCGCCAACTCGTTGGCTCCCATTCTGTAAGGCCTCTTGTGGATCGGTGCAGTTCCAGGTGCCAAGTCAATCCTGAACTCGATATCCCTTTTTGGTGGCATTGTTGTCAGATCATCCGGAAAAACCTCTGGATACTCTCTAACTATGGTAATATCCTCCAACTTCTTAGTGGTTTTCTCCACTACTACCTCTTGTTCTTCACCGGTGGCCTGGTTCAGACTGATCCCTGGCTTCTACGGTACTGGTGACTGGAAGGTTACCACTTCTCCTTTCGCATTGGTCACTTGATGGTGCGGCTAGCGCAATCAATCACTCCTCTGTGCCTTGTCAGCCAATCCATTCCAAGAATAACATCTAGATCCTTGGATTCGAGAAGAATGAGGTTGGCTAGAAAAATCAACCCTTGAATTTCAACTGTCACTGATGGGCAGTAGTGAGTTGTGGTCATGCCACCTCCAGGAGTATGAACTCGCATAGGTATCTTAAGCTTCACTAAAGATAACCCATGTGCACCAGCAAAACGCTTGGAAATGAAGGAATGAGTTGCACCAGAATCAAACAATATTACTGCCGGTGTCCAGTTGATGGGAAATGTGCCCAATATAACCTCTGGTGCTGACTGCGCCTCCTCTGCAGATGCATGATTGACACGGGCCTGAACGAACTTGAGTCCGGCACGTCTTGGCTTCGGGCACGTACCAACCATGTGTCTGGGCTCGTTACAATTGAAGCAGAGTTCGGGCTTTTCTCCAAACTTCTTGGGCTGTTCTGGCTGAGCTGGCAGAGCTGACTAAACTGACTGAGCTGGAATCATTAGTGGACTTGGAGTAGGGTTGAGGCTGTGCTGCTCACTGTTGCTGTGACTGCCACTATTGTAGTTCTTGTTGAAGCTACCCGGGTGGTAAGGACAGTGCTGCCGGATAATCATGGTGGAAGGTCCACCCTAATGTCCCATCGTGAAGCGAGGCTTCTGACTGATCCCCTGGGAAGTCCTGAGCTGAGCTGCCTTCCTCTTACGGTTCATTTTGTTGCACTACTCCTCTTGACGGATAGCCTTGTCCACCAGCTTCTCAAAGTCCTCATAGTCTCTAGAGATCAACTGGTTGATCAATTCATCATCAAGACCAGACAGAAACTTCTCCTGCCTCTCGGCATCAGTGCGCACGTCCTCAGGAGCGTAGCGCGCGAGACGGTTGAACTCATGCAAATACTCTATAACTGTTTTGGTTCCTTGTTGCAGAGAACGAAACTCTCTCTTCTTTTGTGCCACAATTCCCTCGGGAACTTGTGCTTTATTGAAACTCTGACAAAACTCTGACCAGGTAACCTCTGTCCCAGCTGGACGGGTCACCATGTAGTTGTCCCACCAAACAGAAACAGGACCTTGCAGCTGGTGTGTAGCAAAAGCTACCTTCTCTTGATCGTTGCATTGCAAAAGATTCAGCTTCTTCTCAATAGCATGAAGCCAGTCGTTGGCCTCGATTGGGTTGGTGGTGCCTGAGAAAGTCGGTGGCTTGACACGGAGAAACTTTAACAGCTTAGACTGGGGAGGTGGAAGACCCAACTGCAGGTTCTGCTGCTGCTGCTACGCTTGCTGCTGCACCTGCTGCAACACCTGATGGTACTGTTGCTGCATCTGTTGCATCATCATTGTCATCATCTGAGTTTGATTGTCCAATACTTGATCAATCGTTGGGTTCTCATGCGGTGGAGACGGACTGTTGTCAGATGCACCGCTGGCACGTGGTCCATTGATCTGCTCTTCGCTGCCACTGGCGTTGTTAGAGTCACGGGAACCATTCGTTGTCTTCACCATCTGAAAGGGGATAGATAGAAATATGATAAAAGGAAGAAAAACAGGGGGCTCAGAAGCTAATCTTGCTTATGAATTTAAGTGCAATTATCTTAATCTTGATTAAAACACTGAAAAGGAAGCAAACAACTCCTAATTGAGGCAGCCATACCACTGACACATGATATCGACCGCCGACTAACCCACAAGCAACAAACCTAAACATGGAAACTAGCAAGCAAACAGACTAAGAAGACGATAAAGCTAAGGGCGGTGTCTCTGAAGCTCGGAGCGGCGCTTGCGATCGAGGAACAGGTCTGACATGTAAGATGGACAAGGGATAGGAACCAATGCATGCTAAAATCCAAATTAAACAAAGCAACAAATGACTCAAGTAACTAGCCAAGCATGATGATTTTTGTGCATGGGCCATTTTTCATGAAACCAGACTAAACAATAACTTAATGCATAAAATAGATGCATAGTTATAATGATGCGCATAAAATTGACCCATCGAACATAGACACGACCTAATGCATATCACCCAATAAATTCCCGACTGACTGTCGAATAAACTCCAAATAAAATTTTACTAAAACCCCAGACTGTCCCTAGTCGAGAAATCCAATTGATGTAACGATTAAGATTTTTCCAAAAAATCAAAGAACAAACCCCAAATTTTCCCAAAACCAAACCAAGTGCAAAAGGCATATGCAGATGAAAAGGGGTTCAGAGGGCTCTTAGGTTTCTAGTTGGCTTGTCCTACGGTTAGTAGTTCGGTCTTGGCCATTGAAAGACCGAGACCGAGACCGAAAAAACCGAGACCGAGAAATTCGGTTAGTAGTTCGATCTTGGCCATTGAAAGACCGAAATTTATTCGGGTAATTCGGTCATTGCCCTCGGTTAACAGAATTAACCGAGAAAACCGAATTTTGGCCCAATAAGCCTAGGAGGCCTAATAAGCCCAATAAACTACTAAACCCTAGAGGCAACCACACATCCAATCCCTCCTCCCACCAGCCTCACGCAGCGCCGCCTCTCCCCATCGCGTTGCGCTGCGCTCGGTCACGCCGCCTCCGCCTTCCGCCTCCAATGCACCGCCTCCGCTTCCACGGCGCCTCCGCCTTCCGCCTCCACCATGCCGACTCTGCCTTTCCGCATCCACCGTGCACCTCCGCGGCTCCGCCTTCCGCCTCCACGGCGCCGCCTCTGCTCTCCGCGCTCCGCCCGTCCACCTCCATCGCGCCGCCTCCGCCGGGCGTAAGCCCGTCCTCGACCTCTATCACGCCAGCGCTGCCTCCGCCGGTCCGTCCTCGACCTCCATCGCGCCAATGCCGGCTCCGCCGGTCCATCCTCGGCGAGCCCACCTCTGCCTCAACGCCGCCACCGCGTCGCCTCCGTCTCCAGCCAGACTGCGGTGGGGGATTCGATGCGTTCGCGTTTGAGCCGGTCCCCCTCTGTCAAAATTCGGTTAGACCGGGACCGAGACCAAAAAAACCGAGACCGAATTTGTCGGTCCTGAGTTTTTTGGGAAGAAATTCGGTCCTCACTTTTCAAAGACCGAAATGACCGAAAGACCGAAGACCGAGACCAAATTTTTCGGTCAGACCGAACGCCCACCCCTACCTACGGTCAAGGTCGGCTCTGATACCAACTTGTCATGCCCAGAAATTTACGAACCAGAATTTCTAAGTTGAATGTGCATTAAATCCCTGTCCAGGACCAGCCAGGGTACACAAACGACAATTGCTGACATACAGATCCACGTCTTACAAAAATATAAAAGATTACAAATGCAGCGGAAAAGATTAAACGAGCTAAACTTGAAAACTTGACTTCTGCAGCGGGGCGACTCCACTCCACAGGCAATCCTTGACGGCACCGACAAAACCAACTTCAACAAGACAGCTGCCACTAGGAAAATCTTTAGCTCTGGTATGGGGGAAAAGAGAGCAAGGCTGAGTACTACCCACTGTACTCAGCAAGTCATACCGGAAGAGGAGGTATGATGCAAGATATAACCAAAGGAGGCTAAGGGTTCATTTGCAATAAAGCAGGCATTTAAAAGCAGAAGTTGAAAGCGGTAAAACAATTGTAGTAATTAAGCAATATTAACCAATCACTGTCCAACGCTACACCACGTTGCAACAGGCCCAACCAACCACCTGAACTACACCAGTTCATTAAGCTAAACTAGGGGTGAGACTAATCACGGTGAATCTGGTTGATCGCCCATAACCGCGGGCACGGCTATTCGAATAGTTTACTCTGGCCAGAGGTGTACAATTGTACCAACAAGACACGATTCCACACATGTCGCCACGCCCCGAAGTATCACCATGATACTGCAAAGGGGGAAATCATGACAAGACCCTCCGCATAACCCTCCCCTAACCATCCACACCACGCTAAGGTTTTACCCCCACCCCACAAAAGGCAGTGGGCGGTCCCCTCTTGCGCCGCGGTGAATCCGGCAGCTGGACAACCGGACACCCCGGCCGACCCAACTCCATCACGCCCACCCTCGCCAGCGGTGCCTAGGAAAGGGTCGAGCTATACTTCAGATCAAGCAGTTACCCACTCCCGCTTGTGGTAAGCACGGTAAGTCTCCCAGGGTTTCCCGTGAACCGGTCCTTAATTGCCATGGGTGCGACCAACAAAACCATGCACCCACAGCCACCATTCGGTGTATTTTAATTAACTAACACCATTGCGGTGGCACCAATCCAAAGCTATGCTAATAGTCAAAGTCTATGTAATAATGTGATCCCCATTTGTGTACTAGTTGAGCTAGGCATGGCTAAGCATTTCCTAAACCAACATCTAATCATTTTGATACCCAAGTTATCAATGGCATATGGTAAACAATATATGGCTGAGTAATAGGACCCATCACACACGACATTGTAAAAGAATGCAACATTTAATAGAAATGCGGGATATTTGTAAATTGGGTACAATATGATCAATTGTAATGCATGACTTGCCTTGCTCTCGCACTGATGAGATCTCAGCAACGTCTTCAAGGAACCGCGGATCGACAAAACGGTCGAAATCTACGCGACAAACAAAGCACACAAGCAAAACATGCTATAAGACTACTGAAAAATCATTTTTAATGGATTCTAGGGATTTTTATGAATTTACTGAGACTTGAATGGACTTAAACGGAGCTCGGATTAATTACTTATGAATTTTAGAAGATAATCTGTGTTTTTATTTTTACTAATAAAGGAAAATCCTTATTCGATTTATTGCGCAATAATACCCAGGGCTGATGTCATCAAAGGAGGAGGGGGGAGTGCCGACAGGCGGGCCCCGCATGTCAGCGGCACGAGGCGGCCGGTCCACCGTGGACCGGGACCACACGAGTGGTCCACCGCCGGTCAACAGGACCGACGGTCCAGATCGGCCTGAGGCCGATCGGACGGCGCATGCGGAGGCTAGGCACGGCTCGGCTCGGCACAAAGCCGGCTGGCCGGCCATGGGGAGCGACGGCGGCGAGCGCGGTCACAGGCGGTGACCGGCGGCGCGGGAGGCAGCGGCGACCGGCGCGGAAGCGGCGGCGCACGGCCGAAAGCGGCAGCGCTCGCGGGAAGCGGGAGGAAGGAGAGGAAAGGGGAAATGAGGAGGCGGGAGGCCTCACCGGCGCGGGAGGAGGCGATAGCGAATGGTGACGGCGAGCGGCCGGAGGACGACGGCGAGCGACGGCCGAGCTCCGGGACACCCTAAGAGAGTAAAAGAGAGAGGTTAGAGGGGGAGAAGGAGTCCACAGCGAGCGAGGATTCCGGCCGAAGGCGGGGAAATGGAAGAGCTCACCGGCTCGCGAGGGAGATGGGGTTCCGGCGGTGATTGATGGCCACCGGGCGGCGGACGAGGAGCAGGCGGCACCGGCAATCGAGAATGCGGCGGCGGCTGTCACACCCTGAAGTTATTTCCCAAGCCTAAATTGAAGTTATAAATGGTCACAAGAAAATACCAGTGTAAGGCAAGAGTAAACCTTAATAAATTAATGCAAATAATAATCGGATTTGGCATGTGGAATTTTTCTTGAGTTCTACATGTCGAAATATGCTAACAAGATTTTTAGTGGAATTTTCAGAGCTCTAGAAATAATTTTAACCTTTTAAAAATGAGCACAAGCAATATTTAATCCCAGGAAAATCTTTTTTCCTTCTTTTTCCTTTTTCTTTTCTCTTTCCCTCATTTGGGCCGCCGGCCCATTCTCCTTTCCCCCCCACCTTCTTCCCGCTGGGCCGACCGACAGGCCAAGGCCCAGCCGAGCCGGCCGCCTCCCTCCTCTCCCCCAGGGTCGCCGACAGGTGGGGCCCACCTGTAGGGCCCGTCCCCTTCCTCTAGCCGGCGCCGCCCGCGCCCACGCTCCCGCCTCCTCCGGGCCACGTCGGCCACGCCCGCGCATGCGCCGCATCTCCCGCACCTACTCTCCCTCCCGCTCGCTCGCACCCGTGCCCGAGACTGCCGGGATTCGAAATTCGAATCCCGCCTCTCTCTCCACCTCCACCTCCCCATGTCGGCCGGCGAAATCGGGCCACTCCCGGCCGTTCTCGACCTCCCCGCCCCTATAAAATCCATCCCCGCATCCTCCTCCCTCTTTTCCTTTTTCCGCCGGCCTCTCCCGAGCTCTCCATCGCTCCCGCACCGTGCACCCACCCGCCGCCGCCTCTCCCACTACTCCAGCCGCCTCTAACCGCCGCTAGGTTCGTCGCCGCACCGCGCCGCCACCGCCGTTGGGTTCGTGTGGTCAAGGTCCACCTCGTCCACCCCTCCTCCATCGAGGTTTGCCGCCGGAGCCCCATCCCCGTCGTGCGCCGGTGAGTGACGCCATGGCCGCCGCCTTCGGCCGGCGCCCTCGCCCTCTCGCACTCTCCTCTCTCCCTCTAACCCCTCTCCTTTTATTCGTTAGGAGGTTCCGGAGCTCGTCCCGCCGTCGCCATCATCCTCCGTCGCTCGCCATCGTCAATCGTCGTCGGTGAGGCCTCTCCTCCTCTTCCTCTCTCTCTCTCCTGCATCGTTTAGCCGTCGCGCCGCCGCTTAGCCGCGTGGCCGCCTCGTGTGCGCCGCGTCGGCGCCACGTGTGCACCACGTGGTCCGTGGACCCGGTCCGCCATGGACCGCCCTCCCCGAGTCACTGCCATGTGGGGCCCGCATGTCGGCGCCGCCCCTTCTCTCTCCCCGGGATTTATTTATTGCGCAATAATTCAATTAAGGATTTTTCTGTTTATAGTAAAAACACAGTGAATCTTTTAAAATTCATAACTAATTCATCCGAGCTCCGTTTAAGCCCATTCAAGTCTCAGTAAATCAATAAAAATGCGTAGAATCCATTAAAAATGGTTTTGTTCTCTGTTTCAGTAGTCTTATAGCCTGTTTATATTGTTTGCCTTGTATGTCGCTTAGATTCCGGCTCTCCCGACGCCCCGGTGTACTTCGAAATAGTCGCCGAGGTTCCTCCAGCTGCAGAGCAAGGCAAGTCATGCTTGTCACTTGAACATGTTGATCCTATATTGCAAATGCTCTATTGTTTTTCTTCAAATACTGCATTGTTTTATAATATTACTATGGGATGTTTACCTATTGTCATAGCCATGCTATTTTTGTACCATGTTCCTTTGTTAGCTTGGGAAATAACATGACTAGAGATTGGACTAGGGAGTGCTTAGCCATGCTTAGTTCAACTAGCACACAATGGGGGAAAATCATATTAATATATAGACGATAGGTCCTAATGTTAATGACTAGATTAGTGCCACCGTTCTGGTGTTGCTTAATTAAAATATATTAAATGGTGGGCTGTGGGTGCATGGTTTTGCTAGTCGCGCCCATGGCACTTAAGGACCGGTTCGCGGGAAACCCTGGAAGAATTCCTCGTACTTACCACAAGCCAGCGTGGGCAACGGCTGGGCTTATAGTGTAGCTTTCCTCTAGCTGACGCATCCAGGCAAGGGTGGGCGTGATGGAGCGGGGCGGGCCCTGCGACGGCCTCTGTCGCTTCCAGATTCACCTAGGCACGAGAGGGGACTGCCCGCTGCCTTGCGAGGAGTGGGGGTGAATCCTGAGGTGTGGTGTGCTTGGTTAGAGGGGGTTATGCGAAGGGTCCTGTCACGGCCTCTTTCCGGTATGTCGTGGTGGCATGTCGGCGCACGGAAACGTGTCGTGGGGCTGTGTCTTGTGGGTACAGTTGTACACCTCTGATCAGAGTAAAACTATTCGAATAGTTGTGTCCGCGGTTATGGGCGGTCAACCAGATTCACCGTGATTAGATTCACCCTAGACTAGTCTAATGGAATTGAATAGTGTAGCGTTGAACAGTGGATGGTTAATATTGATTAATTATTACAACTGTTTAATTCTCTCAACTTCTGTTTATAAATGCTCGCTTTATGCAAATGAACCACTCTTGCTCTCCTTGATAATTCCCTGCATCATACCCCTATTCCGGTATGACTTGCTGAGTAGTCTTGCTCTATTTTCCCCAAACCCCAGAGTTTGAGTATGCGTCAGATGGTGGCTTCTCCGAGGAGTAGACTTCGTCCGTGCCGTCGAGGATGCCTGTGGAGTGGTGACCCCGCTGCGGTTCAAGTCAAGGCTTAGCCCCAGCTATCTTTTAGTTTTCCGCTGCATTTATGTAAGACTTTTATAATGTTTGTAAGACGTGGATATGTATGTCAACTTTGTCGTTTGTGTACCCCGGCTGGTCCTGGACGGGGATTTTAATGCACATTCTGCTTGGAATTCTATTCGGGAATTTCTGGGCGTGACAGCGGCGAGGCTAGACGGCGGCCCTAGCGGCGGCTAGCGGCTGCCGGATGTCGGCGGTGGGCAGCGGAGCTCGGGAGAGCGATGCGGCGGCTGTAGAGGGCGCAGATGGAAGCGGCGAAGGTGGAAAACGAGAGAGGGGGCTCAGGGAAGGGATTTTATAGGGCACGGGGGGGAGAACGTGGCCGGGGATGCCCTTATTTGGCCGGCGACGGGGGGAGTAGAGGGAGAGAAAGGCGGTGGGATTGAAAATGAATCCCCCCCCCCATTTTTAGGCAGGGGAGGGGCGGCGACGTGGGCGCAGGGCGCGGGAGGCGGGGAAGGTGGGCGGCATGGGGAGCGGCGGTTGGCGTCGGGGCGTGGGCGGCTAGAGGTAGGGGATGACCTGACAGGTGGGCCCCACTTGTCAGCGTCCCAGAGAGGAGAGAAGGGGCGCGGGCCGGCCCAAGAAGGAGATAGGCGCGCGCGGGCGACAGGGTGGACTGGGTCGACGGCCCAAGAAGAGGGGAAAAAGAAAAAGAAAAAGAAGACTCTAAAAATTATTTTTAATTGGTTAAAATTATTTCCAAGACTCTGAAAATTCCACTAAAAATCCTGTTAATATATTGTGACATGTGGAACTCAAGAAAAATTCCACCACGCCATTTCCGATTATTAGTTGCATTTATTAATTAGGGATTTAACTATAGGTTAAATTAAACCATTTCTTTGGACGATTTATTTAACCCAAATTTTAAAGAAAGAAGAAGGGGGAAACTTCAGGGCGTGACATAGACCAAGAAAGAATAAGAACAATCTTTAAGAAGGGTAACAGAGAGATCCACAGGAGAACCACCAATCACAGCCCTGAGGGCTAGAGCAACAGAAGACGTTGTCAAACGAAAATTTGAACGGGGAATATCCACCACTAACCGGAAAGGAGACGAGCTGAACTTAGCAGAGAAATGAACCGGCGATCGAAAACGATGCCAAGCATCATATCAAATTGCATCACCAGGAGTGAAATTCCACCCTCCCGGCGGTGCCGGAGTCACCAGGGAGGATCACCGAAAATCGCCCATCAGAGCACCTCCGTGAAAACCGGATCGACTAGCGCTACTTCCGATTCAAGATTTTTGTAAACAAGACTTACTGGGATGGCAGGAGCGGCTGGTTGTTCTTCTTTCTCGACATGATGACTTCCTGTAGCCGATGGAGTTCGGTCACTATGATGTTTGTTGTACAGGAGATGAAGGAGGAGGAGGAGGCTGCAAAGAGACAAGTATTAAGTAAATGTCAGCTATGATCGGGTTAATAAAAGGATCTATACGAAGCAATCTTACCGGTGGAGCTTGTTTAAGTGTTATTGCTGCCGATTTCTTCTTTACAACAGTTTTCTTTTTCTACAAAGATGAGATTTATAAGTAATCGGCTGTGAATAAAATGGTTTCAAAAAGGAATCAGGGAGAGATGTTTTCCCTTGAGAAATGAGCTGGGGCAGAAGGAGTTGGAGGAGTTCGTTTGGGTGAAGCCGATGGAGTTTTTTCTGTGTCACTTACTTCGGCTGCAGCTTGGTCAACGTCCTCCTCAATCTCTTCTTCATCCAAGGCTTGCTCAATGGATGGATCTAAGGCAGGAAGGTCATCGGCTGGCTTAGGTTTGTGCTTCTTGGCCTTCTTCTTAGGAGCCAGGGCTGATGGATCAATTGCCGATGCTTTAGTCTTTCTTTTCCTGCCAACATCGGCTGGTTCTCTCATTTGCCCTTGAAGCGGACTTAAGGTCTTGGGGGCATGACTAGAGGGGTTAGTCCACCACCATTTGGTAGGAGGCCTGGAGCATATTGTATATCTCTGTCGTTGTTGCTTTGGTGAGAAGGAGAGGATTCTGTTGTCTGCAAGACAAAAAGAAGTCAGTCAAGATTTAAGTCGGCTAAAAATTATTCAAGCAGAACTTATAAAGTCAAGGTGTACCTGAGGGATAACATCAGGAAAGAGATTTGTCATGTACGTAGAAGCCGATTGGTGGAACAGATGCAGCTTCCATTCACCCCACCATCTGTCAAATGCCCTACTCCTGAACTTTGCCAGCTCTACGTTTTCAATGCTGCCCAAAGGAGGTCCTGGGATGTTGAGTAGTCGATCCATCATCAGGGTTGATGAGATTTCTCCTCGGCATTAGATTTTATCGGCAAAGAACAAGCCGATTGGTAGTTGACCCATCCCAAACTATCTGGCAGAGCTCATTGGGTGATAAAATTCATAAGAAACTTGTATGTTTCTTCCTTGATGAATGCCAACAGGAAGGATGCATGGGCTGATCACAACTGAGAAGACTTCTCTGGATTTTTTGTATCTCTCATGATTGACGTCTTCAAATCTAAATTTTGATGGGAGATCAAGATTCACCGAGTCTTCATAAGGGAACCAAACCCGAGCATCTTCCTGAAAGCCTTCATAAAAGCTGCAGAACCAATCCTTGAGCAGCTCAGCCGATAATTTTTCTCCAGCATAGGCTGGTGTGGATGCATATTCTCCATAGGACATGCATCTGTGATGGGTGCGCTCTTCTCCATCATCGTCTGTGGTCGGCTCTAATCTTGGGAATTCGGCTTCTGTCATAGATGGCCGATTGACAGCTTTCATGACTACTAGGTTTAACCAAGTTTGCAATAGCCACCATGGTCCACCTGCTCCAACCATTAAGCCGACAGCTATCTTGGCCGATGCATTATTCAACATTTGGTACAAATAGCCGAGGAGGATTTTGCCTAAGGGGAATTGTCTCTTTGTTTCTAGGGCTTCGGCTAGAAATTACCAGTTGGTTGTGGGGCCGCAGCTTGATCCACAGAAGAGAAATTTCTCCAGCCAAATCAGCAGAAAGGCTACATGCTCTCGAGAGGTGACTGGTTCTTTGCCCATATTTGCTGCCACATAACCAGACCAACCACCTATGCTTTTGGTCCTGAAGTCGAATTGGTTCTTGGTGTTCAAGCTCATAGGGTTAGCCGATGAGGTTACATCTAATCCAGTAATCATGGTGATGTCAATCAGAGTTAGGGTCATCGGCCTTGGTTGAACAGAAAGGTGTTGATGGTGTTGGACCAGAAATATGTGGCAGCAGCCATTAAGGGTTCGTCCTTAGCCGAATTTGCTATGGTGAGGGCAAGTGCTTGGCCGATTCCGATTTCATCCCAGTGTGTCTGCTTGCTAGCCGATACGCACTTGTACCATGTAGCTTAGCTTTTCTCAGGAGAAGTTTTCTCAAGGGATGGCCAAGACTTGAAGGTGTTTTTCCAGTGACCTAGGTTAGGGTTGGTCAATCTAAAGGGGATTCTATTGGTTTCAGCGATGATGAATTCAGTGGGGTCGAGATCGCCGATTGGACCAAGAAAATAGTGGTTTTTATGCGACAGACTTGGAATTGCTACCAGGTTGGACAAGTGCTACAGATATAAACAAGAATAGAGAAGAAGAAAACAAGATGAGACAAGAGAAAACCAATCTACTGCGAAAGAGGGAGATCTAGCCGATGGATACTTACCTCTGCATACTCGGCCAATGGCACGGTCGACGGGCTGGCGGAAGTCGACATCACCGCGGGCGGAAATCCGGCTGGAAGGGAAATCGCTTCGAGATCGCCTAGTGTGCCGAGGGGATCGCTGGAGAGAGAGAAGGCGGAGTTGGCTTAAGCGGTGAAAACGGATGTGACGGTGTGAAGTTTCTCGAGGACAGCGGTTAGTATTTAAAGCGGAGCGATAACGGTCGGAAAAACGGCAAGTGCGATATTCCCTCGGAGTTGAGATATGGCAAATCCGAAACATTATCAAATATTCCGAACTTGGGGGGCATGTGTTAACGACCGAATTTGGTAATCCAAGTATCGGAGATGAAGATGGGATCGAAGCGGAGTTCGAGATGGAGATCGCTCTGGAAACAGAGTAAGGATCGGCTGAAGTCCAAATCGGCTGCGATCAGGATCGGCAGAGTCCGAGTTGGACAGGGTTAGCCGATTGAGCCGAATCTAACAATATGACACGGCATGCGTTGTCGGGTTGAGCTAATGTGCTTCATGATGATTGCCACGTATGGATAGAGTCCTGAAAAGGCAATTCTATCTATTAATTAGGATATTTCATGTAATTTCCTTAGAGATATGTTTGGGCAAAAGTCTGCTGCAAAGACTTCTGGTATCTTAGAGTTTGTTAGAGATAAGAGTCGGGTCCGATATGGACATGTTTTGTAATCTCGGGTATAAATAGACCCCGAGCCCCATGTAATCAATCTAACACACTTTTAATACAATCACGGCGCATCGCCACCCTTTTACTTTCGTTTTGTTTCGATGAGTTCTTGCTTTCGGGTTGAGCTGCATCGGTTTTGATCTTCAACTAGAGGTAAAACTTGTTATGGTGGCTTGCGTTCTCAGGATTAGTGCTTCCATCTTCATGATACTCTAATCTTGTTTATGTAATTCGTCGAGTTATCATATATCTTATATAATCCTTGTTAATATCGCTATCTAACCTTCAATCGGCTAGCGTCTGCTACTAGTAGGCAGCCGATTAGGTTATATATCGACGTTGACTTAGATTATGTGGGATATCTACCACTCTATGAAACATCCAACGGCTTGATTGTCTAGTTATTGTCCTTCTTTTCATACTTATAGCTGCATCAGTTGAGTTTGATCTTATGAGTCGTGATTAGAATCTTAATCTCTAGCCTGCTTTTGGTTGCCGATTAGGGTAGCATCGAGGTTTCAGCCAATCTTACCTGATTTAACTACTTTTATCCCATATGCTTAATTGACATGTTAAATATGCCCTTTATGTTAAGATCTTGATGTATTTAAATATATTAGGCTTTCGTTTAGTATATTTTGCTTGCTTTAATATCTTAATATAGAGTGGTATCAGAGTATTAGCAGATACATGATAGATCTATCTGATCGGCTATGCTATGAACATATATAATCTTGTTGTTAATATATATTTCGATCTAAGTGATTTATATTGTCTCGGCATGGTGACCGATATATAGGAATAATTCTTCATTAATTTGAGGAGTAATGAGTAAGGGGGTTTGACAAGTAGCGTTTGAGTGCGATGAACGCATTCTCGGCCTCTTGGGTCCACTCGAATTTATCCTACTTCTTAAGCAGGGTGAAGAAAGCTTGTCCTCGTTCTCTCATCCTTGCGACGAAGCGGCTTAGCGAAGCCATGCATCCCGTCAACCGCTGAACTTCCTTGAGTCTTGTGGGTGACTTCATGTTCACGATTGCCTTGATCTTCTCGGGGTTGGCTTCATGTGATATCTGCGGAGATTGTCGAACGTTTCCCTTAGGTCGTCGATTAGTGAGTCGCCTGTCTTAGTCTCGACGACGATGTCGTCAATGTAGGCTTCGACTTTTTGTCCAAGCTGACTACCAAGTGCGCCTTGGAATCCGCGTTGATATGTGTTCCCTGCGCTTATCAGTCCAAATGGCATCTTGGTATAGCAGAATACACCGAAGGGTGTGATGAATGATGTTTTCTCCTCGTCCTCTTTTGCCATACTGATCTGGTGGTAGCCAGAGTAAGCGTCAAGGAAGCTTAACAACTCGCATCCTGCTGTTGAGTCCACCAGTTGGTCTATTTGAGGAAGAGGGAAATGGTCCTTGGGGCACGCCTTGTTGAGATCGGTGAAGTCGACGCATATCCTCCACTTCCCATTGGCCTTGCGTACCATTACTGGGTTGGCGAGCCACTCGGGGTGAAGGACTTCCCTGATGAAGCCAGCTTTGAGAAGTTTGTCGAGCTCTTCTCGTATGGCCTGTTTTCGGTCGGGTGCAAATCTCCGCGGTTTTTGTTTAACTGGTTTGGTGTCGGGTCGCACCATCAATTTGTGCTCAATCACCTCCCTGGGAACTCCTGGCATGTCTGACGGCTGCCAAGCGAACACGTCTGCATTGTCGCGGAGGAAGGTGATGAGCGCGAGTTCCTATTTGTCATCCAGTGTAGCCCCTATCCTGACCGTCTTGTCGGGGTTAGAGCTAGACAACGGGATTATTTCGATAGCACCATATGGCTTTGCCTTTTTGCTGGGTTTGCTCACTTTCTTGGGCTGCTCGGTTGTGGCGAGTGGGTTGGGAGTATGCTCGACCATGTCGAGGCTCTGCTTGTCACACTGCACTGCCAACTTAGTGTTCCCATGGATAGTGATTGTCCCTTTTGGTCCTGGCATTTTGAGTACCTGGTAGGCATAGTGGGATGCTGCCATAAACTTCACGAGTGCGGTTCTCCCAATGATGGCGTTGTATGCGGTGTCAAACTCTGCGACATCAAAGGTGATTTGCGCTGTTCGGATGTTATTGGCCTGCCCAAAAGTGACGGGTAGCGTGATCTTGCCCAGAGGTTTAGATGATGATTCTGGGGTGATTCCATGGAAGGGCTGATCTGTAGACGTCAGCTCGCTTCGAGGTATCCCCATCGCGTCTAGAGTGCTGGCAAAAAGCAGGTTGATTGAGCTCCCGCCATCGATGAGGACTCTAGCCACTTTCATGTTCCAAATGGTAGGTTCGACCACGATCGGATATCTACCAGGTATGGTCGCGATCTTGGGGTGATCTGCCTCCGAGAATTGAATCTTGTGATGGGACCACTTCATCTTGGCGGTAGTCGCTTGCGAAGTGGAGCAGACTTCACATTTTGCCTTTTTGTACTCCCTTTTCCAACTCTACGAATTAGAGCAGCCGAAGATGTGGGAGACATGGAGGTCGTACTGCAGGAAGGCAGAGTCGGAGTCGTGGGTGGCGGCTTCCTCAGCCGTCTCGACAACAGGAACTCGCTTCCCTCTCTCGATAGCCAGTTTTCTCACGACCTCCTTCTTGAAGACGAGGCAGTCCTCCATGGCGTGGTTTTTGGTCTTATGTATTGGGCACCATTGCTTGCGTGAGTCATCGTTTTGGGGGTTGGGGTGCCTGGGTGGGTCCGTTTGCTCAGCAGCAAGGACTTCTCCTGAGGGTTTGCGCTTCCCACTTTTACGACTTCTCTTCTCGCTTGACTCTGGTGCATCCTTGCAACTCGACCTCTTCTCTTCGCCCATCTTGCTATTTCCCTCTGTGTCTTAATGCATCATCTGTATGAGCGCATCTGTCAATGATCTCGAACAGCTTTCGAGCAGATGTGATTCGTCGCGTCGCTAACTTCTGGGTGGTGTATTGATCTCGGACACCCAATTTGAACGCACGGATAACAGAAGCATCGGTGATCTCGGGGATCGTATTCCTGCATGTTGGTATTTCTTAACGATATTACTAGAAATATAATTCCCAGCAATGGCGTAGAAATACTCCTGGTATATTATGGTTACAGAGTTTATCCTCTCATCCACAGCATATAACCCCAAATAATGGCATCCCATAGTCTAGACACCACGTCTAAACTACCAGATACTACTGTAATATCATCGTCATGACATAGAGTAATTGCATAAACAAACATTATACCCGCACCGAAACATCTCCCGGATAAGCTAGCCGTATATTCAGTGTAACATAAACATAATGTAAAGTAGGTACTCATATACTCGGAAAGTGTTTCAATACCATAAATGTATATAGAAGAGTATTCTAATAAAAGTATGAAGCTTACAAAAGAGGAAAGAAAAGCTACTAGAGCCATACCCGAACTCTTCCGAAGGCTTCTGGACTCCTGATTTCTACTCTATTCCTATTCCAGCAGATAGATACTACTAAACTAAACTTGAGAGAAATGAGAGAGCTCTTGCTTGAGGTGTGTGTGTGAAGTGAGAAGAGGAGCTCCTTTTATAGCTGAACTATGACGGTTGTGATGGTTGGAATGGTCGGTAATACCCTCCAATCGTCATTGGGGCTTCATCTCAACCGTCTAGCCAAAACCTGGATCCAACGGAGGTGAGGGAGGTTCGGCCGAACTAGGGGCCAACCCAACCAGCCTACCTTTCGGCTGGCGGCCTCCTCTGTTGCTCCTTTATGTAGACTTGTAAATTTTGGCCCAGTTTGACGTGTCAATTCTGAGTTCTTGGCCCATTCATGCATAAGTCTAATTCTCGACATCGTCTGATTGATTTATCTTCTATGTTGATGTCGATTCTCCTCCACTTTATTGTCATTCTCTGCAAAAGGTTAGTAGACCTAATACTAGTGGAATTTTTTTTTCTGACATATTTATGCATTGCAAGCATCACTAGTTCTTCTCTATTTTGGTAATATTGTTGGTCGAAACTGATCGATAATGACCGTCAACAAAACCCCCCAAGCTTGAACCTTTGCTCGTCCCGAGTGAAGGACAAAAGGAAACAAAGACTTGGTTGTTGATCAGGAGTTGCTACTATGCTTCATATATCAAAGATATAGGTGCAAGGTATATGTACTCTCTCTCAGATTAAATAATCTTTGGCACGGTGGCTTACCCTTAACCCTGATTCCCACGAGACACTGCTTTTCCTTGCCTTGGGCGGTAGAAAGACAGAACAGCAATTAGAGCACTAATCACCCAATCTTTATTCAACTCTTATTCCGGAAGTTTTCAAATGATTTTGCAAAAGAAAGCCAAGTTCCTCAATTGATTCACTCAGTCTCTCCAAGTGTATCAAAATAAATTCCTCACCAATTTGCCTTTTTGATTCCTACTCTAAGGTTTTGATATGTGGAGCTCGGTAGGGATCAAACATGGCATACTTGCATTCACATTTATTACTAAGTCAAAAACTCAGACTAAAGCAGATAACTAAACATACTCAAGACCAAGATCGTGCAATGTGTGTGTGGTATATGATGAAAATGGTACATGAGGAAAAATAAAGAAAAATGCTTCTCCTTTGTGCTTACTTTCTTCTCCTAAAAATCCTTCTTTTATTGATTAGGAGAGGACATGGCTACATTTTTTTTCCAATCATGCTCATGCTTGATGGAGCATAACTTTATTTTTTTTTCATAACCATGCCTTTCCCTCCTCTTTTTTTTCAAAGGGAATTTTCTCTTTAGGAGAAGAAAGCACATGAAAGCATAGAGAATTTATTTTGGTGGTAAAATGGGAATGGAATGGAATATTGCTTAGCTCACAGTGTAGGAGTTTAGCATATGCATATATGTGGGTGTGTGATTTTGATCATAGAGCATGAGAAGTATCTACACAAGTCACAAGAGTTTGACAAAGTTTAATGAAATGACAAGCAATCAAAATGTATATGGTTTAATCATGATGGCACATTTTTGGCTCTGGTAGGAATTTATATCAAATGAGGAACTCTCAATTTTATCATTTTGAAAAAAAAATCTGGAATTTAAGTCAAACTAGTATCAAGATCATAGCAACTCATATTTACTATTTCATATCTCACAATAGACTTAGATCAGCAAGTGCAGCTCATTTACCTCAGGTTCCCGGATAACTGTTAGCTACTTATATTTAACCTTTGAGATAGCACTTACCATGAACCCATATATAAGAGATATAAAACAGAGCAACTATTCATCATTTCAACAAAGAGAATTAGCTTGTCTTACCTAGCATGAATCAAACCTATCCTATCTTTTTGCTGTTTTCTATTTTGCAAATTTTTATATTGTTTTCAAGTTTATAAAATGCAATTGGAAAGCAAATATGCAATTGGAAAGGGAAATATGCAATGTGATACTAGTTATCTCAGTGGGGGGAGAGATGTCTCCCCCCAAGCTTGGCTTTCGCTCAGGGTCCTTGATAAGGATTGAACCCCTGAAAGCGGAAGTACGCTTGAAGGTCATCATATTGTTGCTGCATCATGTTGTTGAAGTTGGCAAACTGAGCATCAGCAGATTGTTACCATTCTTGCGTTTGAGCTATGTGTTCCATGAGGTTGTACTGAATCTCCCCCGTCTGCACATCAAGAGTGTCCATTCTCCTAGTGATTTCACCCAAGTCCCAACGAGAGGAACTTGAGCGCCATTCACCTAGAGATGGAGACACACCACTTGATCTGGAAGGTTGGTTGCCCCCCCCCATTGGATGTCATGAGGCACACGCCACCGGTCCTCACTGGCACTCGCCCAGGTTGAGACTCTGATGCTGTGGCGCGGAGCTTGGGTCCATCCGGGTGCATCCCCAGTTGGTGCCCAACCTGCCTCATACATCTGTACGGGTGTTGAGGATGATGAACTCTCTCGTTCATTCCTTGTCATGTTGCGCGTCTCCCTGTATGCTCCACCTGCACGAGATTCTTCTATGGAGTGCAGGGGAATGGTTAGTTCATGGCATTTGTACAAATGATACCCTGCATTTGGCAACGGGATTTCATTTGTACAACCGGGGAAAAAGTAAATAAAAAATCCATCTTCTCCATGTTTCAGAATATGCCCTTGCACTAAATAGGTCTCATCAATACACAGACGAGCGGCTCAAATAAAGCAATTTGGTTGCTAACGACCCCTAGCCCTTTTGCTATCCGAGTAATCAGAGAAGTGCACTCAACAGGAGCAAAGAACTTTATACTTTCTAACCATTGCCTTATCATACATTTCACGAGAGCAATTTTGATCTTTCGAATCATGGCAAACATGATAATCAATTCATCCCCCCTAATGGGTCTAAGATCACCTCTAGGAAACAAAGTCATAGTAATCCATTTGTGCATGAGTCTAAGTGTAGGATTATGGATATCATTCGTCCTAGGTTTCCTGCAAATTGAAACACCAGAAATGTCTTCCCGAAACCTATTTTTCTCGAACCCAGAAATTCCTTTCTGGAGATCGATTTTACAGGAATCGTGAAAACCCAAAAACTTAAGCCTTTCCATGTAAGTGTGTACTCCTTATGGAAAATGCGAAAGGAAATTCCATCTTCTATTTCTTTCAAAGTGCACAGAAATTGCAAAGTAAGCAAACGAGAACTAGGCTCATTTACCATAGCAAATCTCTGCCAACCAACAGCTTTCCAAATAGAATGAAATTTAACATCCATACCTATCTTTTTCAGCAGCTCCGGTGAGTATTCTCGTGTGTGAGCATACTCCCGGTCACTCAGCATGTAGTAGGCTTGTCTCTCTTGATCACTGACAAGGTTGAGGTCGGTGTCGTTCAATAGTCGTCGCGGAGCTTCGGTGTCTTCCATCGAGACATCAGCTGATGAATGAGTACTAGACTCGTCATGATGACTTGATAAAGAGCCGGACCCCTTGAACAGACGAGACAATCGCCTCCTCATTCTGCACAATGGAGAAAGAACAGACTAACTCGGCGAGGGTTAGGAATGACAAGAATTTCACCCGACGATTAGTTTCACCAGCAACTAAGTATTTGAATTTGTGGGAAACTATCAAGGCTTGAATGAATTTGAGAGCAAACTTCGGAGAGGGAATGAAAATGTGTTGAAATGGGGTGGAATTCCCTCTCTCGGTCAGCTGGCTTTTATAAGGTACCCACAATGGTCAAAAATGACATGTGGGTCCCACTAACCGTTACCCTACCAAAAGTGGCAGGTAACCGTTGCCTGGCCGGTTCGGCCGAACCCCTGGTGGGCCCAACCGGCCCCACTTTAGACCATTGGATTCCAACGGTCAGTGTGGTCGTGGCACAGCAAATTTTCGTTGGAAAATTTATTTTGTTTTGCTCTGAAAAATTCATTTGAAAAATTTCCTCAAGATTCAAAAATCCTAAATGCAACTTTGAAATTCAAACATGCGATGATGCAAAATTTCAAATTGTTGAAAAGCAAAAATGCAGGTACATACCAATTTACCTGTTAGCGAAGGTCGTGTCATTTAAAGTCCGACGTGCAGGACCGTACCTCCTTTTGATTCAGTTCGTGGATTTTTCACCCGTCTCCGGAGGTGATGGAGCGGGCGTCTTTGGCTTTTCCCTCCACACCTTCCTTGGCTTTGGTGCGGACGGCGGCTTCTTCTGAGCCGACTGCTCTAACTTCTTGGCCGGTACGGTTGGTTTTACCGGCGTCCTCCAATAACAGTTCCTAGGCATCGTTGTTTCCTTCTCCAGGAAATTCTGCATGAACTTCACCAGGTTGTCCGTCTTGGGTGGCTCCACTTCGACCACTTGAATATTCTGTGGATTCGGCCCATACTTTATCCTGACCATGGAGCATTGTTCCGTCCTCGGTTGGAACTCAAACTTCTCTTCCTTCCCGTTGATGTGGAAATGGATACTCCATGTTCCCACGTCAATGTTGGCTCCTGCGGTG
The DNA here is from genome assembly GCF_034140825.1 of Oryza sativa Japonica Group. Classification (NCBI taxonomy): domain Eukaryota; kingdom Viridiplantae; phylum Streptophyta; class Magnoliopsida; order Poales; family Poaceae; genus Oryza; species Oryza sativa. The sequence continues at coordinate 12,668,004 of NC_089045.1, read as the reverse complement.
CTAAGGAACGGACGCCCCAGGATGAGCGGCGTCTCCTTTCCTGTGTCCATATCCAGCACCACGAAGTCAACCGGGATGAAGAAGTCCCGTATCTTGATTGGCACATCCCCCGCTATCCCTGCCGGGTAACGGACTAACGAATCAGCCAGTTGAAGGCGCATTGGTGTTGGTGCCAACACCGTGAAGTTGAGCTTGTCGAAGATATCTTTCGGCATGACACTGACACTGGCTCCAACGTCGCACAAGGCCTGGTCGAACGGTTTTGCCCCGATCGAGCAGGTGATCGTAGGACACCCCAAATTTTTCTTCTTCTCCGGGAGCTTGTAGAGTATCATGTTGCTGCATTGCTCCATCAGCTTGACCAGATCTGTTGTTGGGAGCGGCCTCTTGTTGTTGAGTATGTCCTTGAGATAACGGGCGTATGTTGGCACTTGCATAGCGTCCAACAACGACACGTTGATGTGGATCTTCTGGATTACTTCAACAAAACGAGCAAATTGCTCGTCCACTGACGATTTCCTACTCTGTTGAGGAAACGGTAGCAATCGTGTGTCGCAGTACTCCTGCGGCACGGTCTTCTCTGGCTGAACCTCTTTGTCAGCCGAGTCACTAGATGGCGCTTCTTTGGTTATCCCATTAGTTCCTGCAGGGTTAGGATATGGCGGATCACGAGTGGACTTACCTCCCCTCGTCGTGATCGCCTTAACATTTTCAACGGAGGAGTCGGGTTGCCCTGGAATCCTCCCTATTTCATTTGCAGGGACTAAGGATGCCAACTGAGCTAGCTGGGTTTCTATCATTTTATTAAAACTCAGCTGGTTTTGAAAAGCAGAAGCAAGGCCATCTAACTTGACGTTAATGTTCTCTAGGATCTTATCATTGGCAGCAAGCTTTTTGCTTAGCGCATCAGTGGTTTTAGCTTGTGCAAAAACTAAATCCTTCAAGGAGGGCTGGTTAGAAAAGTTACCGTTGTTGTTACCTCCTTGATAATATGGGCGTGGTTGGTTCCACCCCTGACCTCCTTGTGGACGGTACCCGATGTTGTTGCCCATGTACATCGCCTCCTCACGGGTTTCCGGGCAGTCATTCCCATAATGACCCGTGCCGCCGCAGACCTCACACGTAACGTGTGAGTCCAAGGCCTTGACGGTGCCTTGTGCCTTGCATGCCTCGCTGATGGGTCTGGAGTCGTTCCTCGCTCCAACCCATGTTGGAGACCATCTTCTCTATTAGATCAACGGCTCCTTGAACCGTTTTAGAGAAGAAAGCTCCTCCAGGTGCCGCGTCCAGGTGATCGCGGGACATTGGGGAGAGTCCATTGTAAAAGTTCTGCAGGATCAGCCAGTCGTCCATCCCATGATAAGGACAGGTGGCCACGTACTCCTGCAGTCGTTCCCATGCTTCCGGAATAGACTCGTCCCTCGTCTGCTGGAAACTTGAAATCCTTCCACGAAGGACATTGGTTTTGCCCATCGGGAAGAATTTCGAGAGGAATGTCATAGAGCATTTGTCCCAAGTATTGACAGCAGCATGGTTGGCATAGAACCACTGCTTCGCTTTCCCGAGAAGGGAGAATGGAAACAACCGTAGCCTGACGACGTCTAGACTGACGCCCTTGATGGTGTACGTGCTACAGATCTCCAGGAACTGTTGCAGATGAGCATTGGCATCCTCATTAGGCTTGCCACAGAATAGCCTGCGCCATCGTGATGAGGCTGGACTTCAAGTCGAAGTCCACGTCTCCCATGTTGATCTGCGGCCCAATGGCCACATTATCAGCAGAGGGAGCAGCGAACTCGCGGAGAGTCTTGTTAGCCATAGTCTTGAAGATCGGTGGCGCTGGTATGGCTGGTTTCTCTGTCGGTAGAGTTTTCTACGGAGTAGCGACTCGCGGTCTAACGCTCCGGAAGAAAGCCTCTTGATTTTCTTTGAAGTTTTTCGGCAAGTTGAAACCAGTCATGCACTACACTGTTTTCACAACAAAAGTGAAAACAACCAAGGTTAGCCTGCAAAGAAAAATGATTATACAGATAAATATAAAGTATTAGTTCAGGTAATCTCTATTATGAATCTTCCCCGGCAACGGCGCCAGAAATGCTTGTTGGTATTTCTTAACGACAATACTAGAAATATAATTCCCAGCAATGGCGCAGAAATACTCCTGGTATATTATGGTTACAGAGTTTATCCGCAAGCACATGGATATACCATTGTAGCATTTCACCCGAGGGTATTCCAAGGGTATCGTATTTATTTTATCCCATGGGAAGATCATAAAGAGAGAACTTGACTAATAGTTTATATATTACTTGTGATAATCATATTCTAAGCAGGGGTTAAAATAATCCAAGGGTAGAGTGACACACAAGCATTAACTACTCATTCTCATAATATATTATCTGAGCTAAGTAGGAAGAAAAGAGAAAGATAATCTATTCCTATACTTCTAACATACATAGTATACATACATTCTAGTTAACTGATATACTAACTGATACCCTCTATCCGATGCCCTCCTGATACTTCGAGAAGCCACCCCTGATTACCGAGTTCCTTACAACAGCCCATCATGACCATACAACCGGGGCTAAATACGAAGGAATACCCTCCCCAGGGAATTAACTTAGGATTATATGCAGGCGCGGAGGAATACCTGTACTGAGCTGTCACCATCAGCGGCCCACCTCTCATCCGCAGCATATAACCCCAAATAATGATATCCTGTAATCTAGACACCACGTCTAAACTACCAGATACTACTCTAATATCATCGTCATGACATAGAGTAATTGCATAAGCAAACATTATACCCGCACCAAAGCATCTCACATATAAGCTAGCCGTATATTCAGTGTAACATGAACATAATGTAAAGTAGGTACTCATATACTCGAAAAGTATTTCAATACCATAAATGTATATGTAAGAGTATTCTAATAAAAGTACAAAGCTTACAAAAGAGGAAATGAAAGCTACTGGAGCCATACCCGAACACTTCCGAAGGCTTCCGGACTCCTGATTTCTACTCTATTCCTATTCCAGCAGCTAGATACTACCAATCTAAACTTGAGAGAAATGAGAGAGCTCTTGCTTAAGGTGTGTGTGCGAAGTGAGAAGAGGAGCTCCTTTAATAGCTGAACTATGACAGTTGTGACGGTTGGAATGGTCGGTAATACCCTCCAACCGTCATTGGGGCTTCATCTCAACTGTCTAGCCAAAACCTGGATCCAACGGAGACGAGGGGAGGTTCGGTGGTTCGGCCGAACCAGGGGCCAGCCCTACCAGCCCACCTTTCGGCTGGCGGCCTCCTCTGTTGCTCCTTTATGTAGACTTGTGCATTTTGGCCCAGTTTGACGTGTCAATTCTGAGTTCTTGGCCCATTCATGCATAAGTCTAATTCTCGACAGCGTCCGATTGATTTATCTTCTATGTTGATGTCGATTCTCCTCCACTTTATTGTCATTCTCTGCAAAATGATGCTAGACCTAATAGTAGTGGAATATTATTATTCTGACATATTTATGCATTGCAAGCATCACTAGTTCTCCTCTATTTTGATAATATTAATGATCAAAACTAATCAATAATGATCGTCAACACCGCACTCGCCGCTCCACACGGTGCCGCCACCACTGTTGCGCCGCAGCCGCCAACTCCGCCGTCGTCAAAATTAAGATAGTGCCGCCGCTACTACTGCCGCCGCCGACGCCGATGCCGACACCAACGCCGCAGCCATCGCCACGCATGCAGCTCCGCCGCAGCCGCCCACACACGCCACCGCCGACGCCGACACCGCCCACACAGCTACCATCATAGCCGCCATGACGTAGATTGAGCGACTAAACCCTAAACGGTCGAACGAATGAATGAGAACATTTTAACGAATGAGAACGCTTTAACGAATGACGACTTAGCGAGAACGTTTTAACGAACGATAACGTTTTAGCGAGAACGTTTTAACGAACGACGACTTAGCAAGAACGTTTTAACAAACGAGAACGTTTTAGCGAGTTAGCGAGAACGAGAACAAGGACGACGACTTAGCGAGAACGTTTTAACGAACGAGAACGTTTTAGCGAGTTAGCGAGAACGAGAACGATGATTTAGCGAGTTAGCGATATTCACGAACGAACGAGGACATAGCGACTTTCACGAACAAACGAGAACGACGAGTTAGCGACTTAGCGACTTTCACGAATGACGACTTAGCGACTTAGCGACTTAACGAGAACGACGACTTAGCGACTTAGCGACATTCACGAACGACGACTTAATTAGCGACTCAGCGACTTTCACGAACGAACGAGAACGACGACTTAGCGAGTTAGCGACTTTCACGAACGATGACTTAGCGACTTAACAAGAACGACGACTTAGCGACATTCACGAACGAAGACTTAATTAGCGACTTAGCGACTTTCATGAACGAACGAGAACGACGACTTAGCGAGTTAGTGACTTTCACGAATGACGACTTAATTAGCGACTTATACATCTATATTTGTCGAATTTAAACATATGACCTTTATATGTTGATTGTATTCCAATTTCTATGTACATGACCTTACTACCTTTTTCTCTTTGCACGAACAGATGGCAGACCGCGATGACGAGCAAATACTATTAGGCACTATCGCAGAGGGCAGCAGTCAGTACTGGGTGGATGAGGAGGGGAACGAGGATCCCAACCAATACCTGAACGAGGAGGGCAACGAGGAGGGTAACCAGGATGGTAACCAGGATGGGACCGAGGAGGGGACTGATAGCCAACCGTCGGCCGGACAGAAGAGGCCACGCGGAAAAAGAGGTCCCACGAAGAAGCTAGAGTGAAGGCACATTGTTACTGAGATTGCCCCAGACAGCGAACCAGTAACCCCGGTGGGTATAGGACGAAAGTTCATGAATCATTGCAGTTGGGTCGTGAGAGACAACGTCCCCATCAGCATAGTGTACTGGCGTCGAACAAGGTCACGCAAGGATGAAGATAGTTTTCTCCCTGACATAGAGAAAGAAATGTTGTGGACAACCCTGCTGGAGATATTCACGATCCCTGAGGCAGATCGTCCAAGATGCAAAGAATGGACCCTGAAGAAAATGGCATAACTGTTCCAGAGCTACAAATCAGATTTGTACAAGAGATACATCCTCAAGGGCTTGACACCTGATTTCAACGAGCATAAGAAGCTAAGGGATCACTGGGATGCGTTTGTGGCCTACAAGACTGGAGCGCAAGGGCAAGCATAGATAGAAAAGAACAAAGCCAATGCAGCTAGGAAGAAATACCATCACTGGCTAGGGTCAGTCGGATATGGAAAGGCAATCCCTAAGTGGGACAAGTTGGAAGCTGACTTGATAGCACGGGGTATCGAGCTAGCAACGGCTAAATGGCCTGAGCGATCAAGGAACTAGTTCTATGCACACGGTGGATCGCTCAATCCAGGTGATGGCTCCCTCATATTCGGCGATGAGATTCGAAAAGCAGCCCGCCAACTTGTGAATGCAATTGAAGCCTCTACGCAGGGGACTTTCAGGCCAGACAGAGAGAAGGACGAGCTCACCCTCGCACTACAGAATCCTGAGCATCCAGGACTAATGCGAGGCAAAGGCATCGTTCCTTGGAAATATGGATTCAAAGAGGACATCCACACGTATAGGAGTCGGATGAGGAGCAAGAGGGATACAGAGGCTAAGATCGTCGATCTTGAGTACAAGGTGTCCACCTACAAGGCAAGGATGCAAGAGGAGGTGACAAGACAGGTGGACCAACGCCTTGGCGAGCAGCGTGGAATAGAAACACAAGCGCCCGTCATGGTGAGCCCCTCAGGCAACCGCAGTAACTGCGCATCAACGGGCCATGTTGGATCAGAGGGCATTGAGGCCATCGCAGCTCACGAAGCAACCCACTTCCCCGTTGATGAGATCACGAAGCAGACACCCTGCGATATGCATACTCCCTTCAGGAACTTGTCTATCAAGGTATGCGAGATACATATTTATAGACTGCGAACTTTGTTACATGTATATGTTGATTAGTAATTAATAAACTCGATTTCTTCTGCAGGTGGCGTCGGGCATGGCCATACCCACAGACCCTTCGGGTACATACCATTGCAGCCCATTCCACATGGATACGCGAAGGTCGAGATAGAGCTGGTGGAACGAACATACGATGATCTCGAGCTTGACATCCCCGGAGGAGACGGGGAGACAAAACTTGGAAACACAGCCCACGCCATCATACTCCGGCGGAAGAAGTACATCGTGTTCCTCGGGCAAGAAGGGCCGTCCGCTCCTCCTTCCCTGCCACAAGCACCGTCTCCTCCGCCTACTCCGCATCCACAGTCTCCTTCGGCTCCTTCGCCTGCACCGGCTCCTCCTGCTCCTCCGCCTCCACAACCTCCTCCGCCTGCACCTGCTGCCAAGTATGCACCATCGGGTCCGAGGGCAATGACTCCTCAGCCTGCACCATCTGCCAAGTCTACACCATCAAGGTCCCGTCCATATGAGCCCACGCCATCAAGGCCGAAGAAGGAAAGGGCGTACGACATGACTCCGGAGGAGCTCGATGAAGCCGTTAGAGCGGAAGTTAGGGAGCAGTTGAAGCCACGGAGTCCGGAAAAGAAGATCCCTATAGCCCCGGCGGTTTAGGATCACTTTATTAAAATGGCCGAACCGAGCAAACCGGTCGTAGTTTCTGACTACGATCGAACATTGAGGAAGGCTCTTAAAGCCAAGCCTACAGCAGTGAAATGCGGAAAGGAAGTCCCTCAGCTGGGGCAGTAGCCACAACAAGAGGTTGAACCGTTTATAGATCCAGAACAACTTGAGATACGCAAGTTCCTGAAAGAAACGGGACTAAAGATGGAGCAGTTGCTAGAGGACGCACCTATCGAAACGGCTCCGGTCAAGTACATGTTTAAAGTCGGTGAACCGCTAGTCACACCTGTATGTGTGTGTGTGTGTGTATATATATATATATATATATATATATATATATATATATATATATATATATATATATATATATATATATATATATATATATATATATATATATATATATATATATATATATATATATATATATATATATATATATATATATATATATAGGAATTGGATTATTTGCACCCGGGTGCACATGCACCCATAATCTACACCGTCCGTACTCCTGCACGAATCTTTGGTACCAGGTCCATTTAGGTGATAGTAAGATGTACCATGCTTTGCTTTTCTCCCTATAAGTTCTGACGTATGGTACACTCTGTACTTGCCCTTCCCGAAATGCCCTTCATCCATTGACTCCTCCATGATGACTCGAGAGCCCCTGTTCCTCATTCATCCCTCCAACCCTCCCCCATTCTGAAGTGCCCCCCCCCCCCCCCCCCCCCCCCAATGGAGGTAGGAGGAACAGCCGGAGTCAATGTCGACGGCAGCCTCGTCGCCGGGTCAGGCAGCCGTTTTCATGGCCGCTGCACCAGTCGTCAAGGAGGAAGGAGCAGCGGGGAGGTGCTTCCTCACGGCATCGATGAGGGAGGACGCGAGGCACAGGTTGGTCGAAGTCGGCCCCGGACGCCGACGGGCGGTAGCAGCTACGACGACCACCGATCTGGTCGGTTGTTCTCCTCTCCCAACGACCGGTGGTAGTGAAGGCATGGTGGATCTAGAGGCTGCTGCTGTAGCTCTGCAATGGCAGGAGGTCAGCAGCCAGGAGGGAGGAGCAGGAGGCGTTTTTGCCACGTAGTGCTGGCACAGCACGCAGTGCGGTGGCTGCTGACAGCGAGGGCGCGCGTCGAGGCGGCCATGCGGTGAGGCGTGCGGTGGCTGCTCTCCTGCTTGCTGCGTGAGCAAATTAGCAAGGAGCAGAGCAAGTGACCTTGATTTCGAATTGGTGATTAATTTCTGACCTTGATATATTTTGGAGGAAAAAAATGTTGGATTGTGTAAAAATCCTAGTTCATGTGCATTTGTTTTGGTATAATGTCAGTATGGAGATGTAACAGACATACCATGTTGTGAAAATCTCATTTTGGTGAATGTGAGATTTTGGTGAATGGATATATTGTTTTTGCAAAGCATCACCATGGATCTATATAGATAATGTATTGAAATAAAAAATCAAGTGAACCACATGCTTTTCCCATTAAGAGATGCATGACATTTTCTTTTCCTCAACACCTCATGGCACATTCAGGCCACATAAAAAATATTGGCACTCTTGTATTGAAATCAAAAATCATGTAAACCACATATATACCAGAGTTCTCTCCGAACCTGGCAAAAAAAAGACCGATTAATCAAGTATCTATCGTAGGTAACATTTCAATTTTTCAACAAAGCTAACAAGGTTTCAGACTTCCATCTAATTTATTGACAAGGGCTTGCAAGTCCATTCTCGTCCTGGATGTTCTCCACATTAACATTGTCAATGGCTTCTCAATGCTTGTGCAGCTTAACATGTGGTCAACCATGGCTGAATCCTGCATCAACAACTAGTTGATCAACTAAGAATCTAAGATATAAAATATAGACGAGGAAATGGCTGATAATAATCTAAGCTCTGATGTATCCCTCTCCGGATAGATCTTCCAAACACCCACCAATATGAGTATATGGCGTATGCAGGATAAAAGGTACCAGCCTTTGATATATTCGAAAATATCTCGTATGGTATCAGCAAAAATGGTACTAGTAGTTAACTAGTTATCACCTGGCATGTAATTCAAAATCAAAATCACATGACCGATATATATCTCACAAAGGTCATATATGATCGGTACTCATGGCGCAAAATCAAAATCATATGGCTATTTGATCCAGTGTAGGACAAAAATATTCATTTGCACTGCTGTACTGAACCAGAAAATTTCAGTAAACTGTTAGTCGATCAACGAAGTGCTCTGCTGAACTAGTACTACTAGCATCTCCATTAATCAGATGGTAAAGAATTGCAGAAAAGTGTAGGCTTGTCAAAAAAAGCGCTTATACAGTAATAGTAACAGCTCTGCTAAACCTGAAAATTTCAGAAACTGTAAGCTTATAAGAAAAAGTATCACAAGTTTTAACTTAAATCAAATCAATCGAGGGCATGAAAATCCAACTGCTAACAAGCTCATCTATGAACATTTTGGGGTCGCAGGAACTAGCGGCTAATGGGTCGTTTTTGAGGAGGAAGTAATGCGTACAATACGGATACAAACTCGTCACCGCTGACTGAGGAGGCAGTATGCAACAAGAAGTAAAACAAATCAAGTGACTGCGTACCCGTCAGCTGCGCAGAGGTTGCAATGCAAGCAATGGATCTGAGCACCGCCTCCCGTTTTGTGCCCTCAGCAGTCAGCTCATGGCGGCGCAGCCTCGACTTCGACCTCCTGTCAGCGAGGTAGCTGTGGACTGACAGGTGCGGGCACCGAAAAGGAAGTCTTGTTCTCCTCAAGAAGCCGAGGTCGAGGAGGGACACTTGTGCTCCTATCCGTGCTGCCGTCACCGGGGAAGGTCGAGGTGGGAGCAGACGACGCTAGGAAAGGGGGCTCGACCATCCCTGCGGCGTGGTCCCCTAAGCAGTAGTTAGCCACCATGGATTTGGAGGTGCGGAACTTGGAATCAACCCATCCGCCGGCGCCGCGCCATTCCAGCACACGGGGGCCCCCCCCCCCCCCCCCTTTCCCCACCGTCGGACCCAGCGGCCTCCTTGAAGTCGGCACCGTCGCTGCCGTGCTCCCACTCCGCCCTTCTCCTCTCCCGCTTCCTCTCGCCTTCCTCGTCATGGGCCCCTGCGTGCCGCCGGCAAGTGTGCTACTCGTCTGTCCGGTTTGTGTGGGAGGGTGGGTGGAGGGCAAGGATGGAAATGAGCAAAAAAAAAAACGTAGATGCCCCAATCTTGGCACGAATCTTGGCACATTTTCACGGTGTAGATTGTGGGTACATATACACCGGAGCTCAAAACTGAATTTTCCAGTAGTGTACACACTGGATATATATATACAAACCGATTTTGCTATATATTTGTGGATAAATTTTCTCCTAAAAATTTGACAGATGTAATTACAGTATAATCGTAGTGTAATTACACTGTAACTTATGTAATTACACTGTAACTATAGTGTAACTTGTATGTAACTTTCAAAAATCTCTCCGTAATACGTTATTTCGGTAAAATAGAGGTTGTGGAAACAAATCCTTACACATGTATGTGCTGTGATTTTATTTTTCTTTCTCACCAAAACAAATCTTGTAATAGATCTAAAGATTTAAAATTACATAAAACTTATATACAAGTTACACTGTAGCTACATATAAGTTACAGTGTAATTACACTACGATTGTACTATAGTTACATCTATTAAATTTTTAGTAGAAAATTTGTCGACAAATGTATAGGTGGTCCCATACACACATATACACATACACATACACATACACCATGTGAGATGAGCACTTCTCCAGTAGCGTTGATACGACTAGTTTGCTCTAATGAGAAAACGTTAGTTCCAGACAGCCCCTCTACCTTGCTATGTAGCCAATCACACAAGAGAATCTTTCCGCCTCTTAAAGAACGAAATAACCAATATGCTAAGGCAGCCTCACTTTGCATGGCACGAATTAATTACATACAGGCATATCCATGGATCCGTATAGATCTAGATCGACATCCACGTGATCGAACGAGGAAACATGCATAATCACTATTTTTATGAATAGCAATTTTTTTTTAAGAAAATGGAACAATGTACTCCCTTCATATACTTTTGATAGTCATATTTTTAAATCTGAAAAATTTATTTTTGATAGGTATATTTTAATCCAACAACTTATCATCTTAATGACTTTCTCGGATTTAATACGTGACTCTCTATTCTTCCACATAAGATTGGCTACATGGACATCGAGAAATATAAATATTAATGAACCGCTTGTTTACGAGGAATGACTAGTAGTATGTTTACTAGTAGTATGTTTAAATAGATGATAAGTAGATCTACTTATCCTTGATTTATGTGCCAAGATGAAATATGACTAGCAGAAGTAGATGGAGGGAGTATTTATGAACAGCATAAGATAATGTCTTTATCAACCTAGAAGTCGCAAAAGTTTGTAAAATACAGAAGCTGGATTAAAACGGAAAAAAAATAACATGAAAAAATATTTCCCAATGTTAAAATTTGTATCACACAAAAAACGAAAGTTACGCATGAAGGAATGATCAAAAGGATAAATGTACCAAGTGGGGTGGTTTAATTTTTACTGTGTTGTGAAGGCGTAACCAATGGCCGACTGGATCAGTGGACCATACTGCATACTTGTTGGGCTACATATTTGCCAAGCTGCAGATATATGCACGTGAACACTGCTAGCTAGGACCATATGCTACGTTTGCTGACGGACTACAGCAACAAGCCACTGTGGTCAGTAATGACGAAATTAAGGGTTTAATACTGGTATGTGTTGCAGACTTGCAGTTGGTTCACGTGAAATAAGTCACTGTATCCTTTCTGAATTCCGTCTCATGGAAAAACCACCTTTGTATGAATTTTAAAGAACTAAATTCACCTGAATTAAGTTAGTTATACGTATGAACATATCAAAATAATACTAACAGGATAAATATTTCAAACCAACAAAAAGATTGTAGCTAGATAATTTTTGATAATATAGGTAGATAGATTATAATTAGAATATATGTGAAAATTACTCTGTTACTACCTCCGTTTTAGGTTATAAGACTTTCTAGCATTGCCCCCCCCACACACACACATATATATATATATATATATATAAATGAATCTAGACATATATATAAATGTGGGCAATACTAGAAAGCCTTATAACCTGAAACGGAGATAGTACTAGTTAAGGGATATACTACCAATTGACATGAAGTTGACTGATGAAGTTATAAGCAGTCACATAGTCTGGCTAGAGAGTAGTTCCATGTAATCCTTGCATCGATTAAAACCCAGAGCGCAAATAAGTACTACAGTAAATCCTGAAAAAAGGATACTATGTTTTCCCAATCAGAGCAGTCTCATCAAAATCCGGCTGCCAGCATTTTCAATTCGCTATTTAAGCAAAATCGCACATACTCTTACGTGGCCAAGGCTCTCCTGTTATTTACTTCAGTTGATTCCATTCTATGGTGATTGGGGTGTTTAGATGGGGCTAAAACTTTTTAGCCCATGTTACATCGGATGTTGGGACGTTAATTTGGAGTATTAAACATAGACTAATAAAAAAATTAATTTCATAAATAAGAGCTAATCCGCGAGACGAATTTTTTAAGCCTAATTAATCCATAATTATCAAAAGTTTACTGTAGCATCACATTGTCAAAATCATGGCGTAATTAGACTCACAAGATTCGTCTCGCGAATTAGTCTAAGGTTATAGAAGAGGTTTTGTAATTAGTGTATGTCTAATACTTTAAATTAGTGTCCAAACATCCGATGTGACAGGGATTTGGAATAAGTCCCTGCTACTTTTTAATATAAGATAGGCCTAGTGCCACCCTGTCCTTTTGTAGTCTCTGAAAGTCTGAAGTGACCCATGTGCACACCATGATGTGCAGCTACTGCGCCCAATGCCAATGGAATCTGAATATCTGATGAGATGGAACCTAAACTTCACCAATAGTCAGTTTGCTCTTTGCAGTCACTGCCATCATTTCCTTCCGTTCCATGCTTTGCAGCCTCTTGGTTTCAAGGTCAGCAGCTCTTTTAAACTGGCTGGTGGGGGATCTCTGCACAGCAATTACCTTTTTTTTCTGTTTATTTGAAGCCTTCTTTGGTATTGCTTTCAGTGAAAAGTATATATATTACAAATTCAGTGCTGCTACTAGAAAATAGAGAAGCTATACTCTCAACAGTGTCTTCTTCATATGATAGCACTCCTTTATGTGGAAAGGAGAAAAGTACTGTATACAATTAGGGTATGATGAACTTGGGGATTCATCCAACTTTTCTTGGTTGAAGCAAGCAAATCCTTTTTTACTAGTACATCATATCGTTGCTACTTCGAGGGGTTTGCTGGCAAACATGCACGGTGACCCAGATTTCGTTTGGGCTTTATTCAATCTTCCTTGAGTGTCCGTGCTGCATGGTCACACTTTTTTCTCTCGTCTGGGAAAGAATTGAGAGCCATTATAAGCTAGTTTCTGCAACCAAGAAATTAGTCCTTCATTTTGAAATCTGAGAAGAGCTTTTCTTTGTACGCAGAAATTAAGTCCCATTTGCTCAGACAATGCAAGCAATGCGGGCGGTGGATGATAAGGAGTGCTACAGCCACAGCATCCATGGCGAGTCGAATGGGCGGCCGCAGCGCAAGAACAATCCGGCATCAAGGCCGAAGCCGACGCCTTCCAAGTGGGACGACGCGCAGAAGTGGCTTGTTAGCCTGTCCAACGGCGGAGGCGGCGGCGTTGACGGGATCCACAGCGGCAAGGTGAGGCCAAGGAACTCCAACGCCGACGACCGGCGCCTTCTGAGCTCGTCCTCCCAGAACGGCCGCGTGTCCTGCAGCAGCGTGGACGGGGCGCTGGAGTACAACCTGGTGGCCGCTCCCCCGACGCCACCGCAGCTGGGTGAAGCCGCCGCCGACGACGTGAGTGAGACGAAGAAGATCGACTACTGCATGGTCCAACCGCAGCACGGCTCCCCCGCGGCGGTGCTCCGGTCGGTCTGCCTGCGGGACATGGGCACGGAGATGACCCCCATCGCCAGCAAGGAGCCGTCCAGGTCCGCCACTCCGCTGCGGGCGTCCACGCCCGTGTCGCGGAGCCCCGTACCGTCGCGGCCGTCTACGCCCGGCAGGCGGCGGTACGACGTGGCCGTGGGCGTTACCGCCGTGGTCGAGTCCAGGACGGCCGAGCCGGTGGCGGTAGGCAGTGTTAGCGACGGCGGCGGCTTCGGCGGGGGCTGTGCGGTGGACGAGAGTAGTAGCGGCGGGTTCGGCAACCATGCGCAGAGCACGACGACCGGGCTCGAGTCCCGCGCCGTGGCCTGGGACGAGGCCGAGCGGGCCAAATTCACGGCGAGGTGCGAACGAATCTTTCTAGCATTTGACCGTTTTCTTCAGATCTGGAAGATTTGATTCGCCCATCTTTTCTATAATTGCAGGTACAAGCGTGAAGAGATGAAGATACAAGCATGGGAGAACCACGAGAAGAGAAAAGCTGAGCTGGAAATGAAGAAAATAGAGGTATGGTTTGCATAAATCCATTTTCTCGGTCCGTAGTAAAATTTGTTACATTTTCACTACCAATGCGTACCAAACTGCTCGAATCACACAGGATTTTGATTGCTCCTATCAGTGTCACAGCAATATACTCTGGCCTTGTTTAGTTCCACGGATGAAAAGTTTGGCTGTGTCACATCGGATATACGGGCACACATTTGAAGTATTAAACGTAGACTAATAACAAAAGAAATTACAGATTTCGCTTGTAAACTGCAAGACAAATTTATTAAGATTAATTAATCCTTCAGTAGCAACCACAATTGTTAAATTATGGAGTAGTTAGGCTTAAAAGATTCGTCTCGCAATTTATACGTAATCTGTGTAATTAGTTTTTTTTCTATATTTAATACTCCATGTATGTGTCAATATATTGGATGTGATAGAATAATTTTTTTTACGTGGGAACTAAAAGAGGCCTCCTAGGGGTATTAGAAAGCCAGGAAAGTAGTTGTCCTGATGTTACTGCAGGCCAGACCACTTTAATTCACCTTAGCAGTAATGGTCTCCAACCCTGTACACAACGTTGTCAGAAATCATAAATTTGAGCTCATAAATTGCTGAGTATATATGTCTGCAAAGAATCTAATGATCCTGTTAGTAATGGTATTTTTTTAATTAGTTAAATTTGTAATGTATTAATCCAATTAATATTTTTTTAATATAATTAGCACTTTAAGTTCGATGTCTATTTAAATATTCTGTAGCATTACTATGTGGAACGAATGCATCTGTCCAGCTTACTCAAACAAAAACTTTTCCAGATGAAGGCAGAACAGATGAAAGCACGGGCGCACGAGAAGCTGGCCAACAAGCTGGCGGCTGCGCGGCGGATGGCCGAGGAGAAGCGGGCGACCGCGGAGGCTAAGCTTAACGAGCACGCCGCTAGAACCACGCAGAAGGCGGACTACATCAGGAGGACCGGGCACCTGCCCTCGTTCTTTTCCTTCAAGATGCCCTCCCTGTGTGGTTGATGAATGATGGTACCAAACTTTGCTTGTGTCATGTCCATGTCTTTCCAAGGCATTTAAGAAAATAATTTCCGAGTTTTTACTGCTCCACTGTGTGACCATGTGTTTCGTAACAGGGTGGAAAATATTTCCTGCTCGAATTTTTACATGGTCTTGCAGAAATCATGTGTTAGAGCAGTCTGCTTATCTCACATTTTTTAGTGAGCCTGGGAAGTCAAAAAAGGAAGGGATAGAAATGGGCCTTGTTTAGTTCCAAACACTCCAACGGGACGGCGTCGCTCACGCCGTCCTCGTGCCAACGTGGTGGGGCGGTGCTGAGGTGGCAGAGGAGCGTGCCAGAGTGGCTGGCGTCCCTCCCCAAAATTTTTTATTTTTCTATTATTTTTTTGATATATTTTTCACGCTTAGGAACAGACAAGAACCAATATAGAAAAAATGAAATGAAATAAACGAAATATGTGACCCGTAGAATTTATCCTGTCCTCTCCTAGCTTTTCTCTAGTGTAGAGGACAGACATGTGCAACTTTTTTGTTTTTATTTTATTTATTTGAAATTTTTTTCATGCTTAGAAACCAACAGGAACCAAACAGAAACAAAAATAAACTCAAACGGACGAAATATGTGACATGTAGAATTTTCTAAAGCTGTACCGAAAAGCTTCTCGCCTTGAAAACACAATCTTGCAAGCGGAATTTGGACATTTTAATATCGCCAAACCCGGCGAAGCTGGGGAGAATCGGATGTAACATTTTCTGTAGATGTCCGTGGATATATCATTTGCCTGATTCCGAGTCCGTATGAGAAAGTTACGCCTATTTTAAGAAATGACACCCGAATGACGCCAAAGCATGTCGGATGCGATCATACCAGCACTAAAGCACCGGATCCCATCAGAACTCCGAAGTTAAGCGTGCTTGGGCGAGAGTAGTACTAGGATGGGTCCTTTTTGTCTCTCTCTCCCCCCTTTTGACTCGCGCCGCTGCGTCCATCGTGTTGTGTCGCCCCTTGGGCGGCGAAGCTGGGGAGAATCGGATGTAACATTTTCTGTAGATGTCCGTGGATATATCATTTGCCTGATTCCGAGTCCGTATGAGAAAGTTACGCCTATTTTAAGAAATGACACCCGAATGACGCCAAAGCATGTCGGATGCGATCATACCAGCACTAAAGCACCGGATCCCATCAGAACTCCGAAGTTAAGCGTGCTTGGGCGAGAGTAGTACTAGGATGGGTGACCTCCTGGGAAGTCCTCGTGTTGCATCCCTCCTTTTTGTCTCTCTCTCCCCCCTTTTGACTCGCGCCGCTGCGTCCATCGTGTTGTGTCGCCCCTTGGGCGGCGAAGCTGGGGAGAATCGGATGTAACATTTTCTGTAGATGTCCGTGGATATATCATTTGCCTGATTCCGAGTCCGTATGAGAAAGTTACGCCTATTTTAAGAAATGACACCCGAATGACGCCAAAGCATGTCGGATGCGATCATACCAGCACTAAAGCACCGGATCCCATCAGAACTCCGAAGTTAAGCGTGCTTGGGCGAGAGTAGTACTAGGATGGGTGACCTCCTGGGAAGTCCTCGTGTTGCATCCCTCCTTTTTGTCTCTCTCTCCCCCCTTTTGACTCGCGCCGCTGCGTCCATCGTGTTGTGTCGCCCCTTGGGCGGCGAAGCTGGGGAGAATCGGATGTAACATTTTCTGTAGATGTCCGTGGATATATCATTTGCCTGATTCCGAGTCCGTATGAGAAAGTTACGCCTATTTTAAGAAATGACACCCGAATGACGCCAAAGCATGTCGGATGCGATCATACCAGCACTAAAGCACCGGATCCCATCAGAACTCCGAAGTTAAGCGTGCTTGGGCGAGAGTAGTACTAGGATGGGTGACCTCCTGGGAAGTCCTCGTGTTGCATCCCTCCTTTTTGTCTCTCTCTCCCCCCTTTTGACTCGCGCCGCTGCGTCCATCGTGTTGTGTCGCCCCTTGGGCGGCGAAGCTGGGGAGAATCGGATGTAACATTTTCTGTAGATGTCCGTGGATATATCATTTGCCTGATTCCGAGTCCGTATGAGAAAGTTACGCCTATTTTAAGAAATGACACCCGAATGACGCCAAAGCATGTCGGATGCGATCATACCAGCACTAAAGCACCGGATCCCATCAGAACTCCGAAGTTAAGCGTGCTTGGGCGAGAGTAGTACTAGGATGGGTCCTTTTTGTCTCTCTCTCCCCCCTTTTGACTCGCGCCGCTGCGTCCATCGTGTTGTGTCGCCCCTTGGGCGGCGAAGCTGGGGAGAATCGGATGTAACATTTTCTGTAGATGTCCGTGGATATATCATTTGCCTGATTCCGAGTCCGTATGAGAAAGTTACGCCTATTTTAAGAAATGACACCCGAATGACGCCAAAGCATGTCGGATGCGATCATACCAGCACTAAAGCACCGGATCCCATCAGAACTCCGAAGTTAAGCGTGCTTGGGCGAGAGTAGTACTAGGATGGGTGACCTCCTGGGAAGTCCTCGTGTTGCATCCCTCCTTTTTGTCTCTCTCTCCCCCCTTTTGACTCGCGCCGCTGCGTCCATCGTGTTGTGTCGCCCCTTGGGCGGCGAAGCTGGGGAGAATCGGATGTAACATTTTCTGTAGATGTCCGTGGATATATCATTTGCCTGATTCCGAGTCCGTATGAGAAAGTTACGCCTATTTTAAGAAATGACACCCGAATGACGCCAAAGCATGTCGGATGCGATCATACCAGCACTAAAGCACCGGATCCCATCAGAACTCCGAAGTTAAGCGTGCTTGGGCGAGAGTAGTACTAGGATGGGTGACCTCCTGGGAAGTCCTCGTGTTGCATCCCTCCTTTTTGTCTCTCTCTCCCCCCTTTTGACTCGCGCCGCTGCGTCCATCGTGTTGTGTCGCCCCTTGGGCGGCGAAGCTGGGGAGAATCGGATGTAACATTTTCTGTAGATGTCCGTGGATATATCATTTGCCTGATTCCGAGTCCGTATGAGAAAGTTACGCCTATTTTAAGAAATGACACCCGAATGACGCCAAAGCATGTCGGATGCGATCATACCAGCACTAAAGCACCGGATCCCATCAGAACTCCGAAGTTAAGCGTGCTTGGGCGAGAGTAGTACTAGGATGGGTGACCTCCTGGGAAGTCCTCGTGTTGCATCCCTCCTTTTTGTCTCTCTCTCCCCCCTTTTGACTCGCGCCGCTGCGTCCATCGTGTTGTGTCGCCCCTTGGGCGGCGAAGCTGGGGAGAATCGGATGTAACATTTTCTGTAGATGTCCGTGGATATATCATTTGCCTGATTCCGAGTCCGTATGAGAAAGTTACGCCTATTTTAAGAAATGACACCCGAATGACGCCAAAGCATGTCGGATGCGATCATACCAGCACTAAAGCACCGGATCCCATCAGAACTCCGAAGTTAAGCGTGCTTGGGCGAGAGTAGTACTAGGATGGGTCCTTTTTGTCTCTCTCTCCCCCCTTTTGACTCGCGCCGCTGCGTCCATCGTGTTGTGTCGCCCCTTGGGCGGCGAAGCTGGGGAGAATCGGATGTAACATTTTCTGTAGATGTCCGTGGATATATCATTTGCCTGATTCCGAGTCCGTATGAGAAAGTTACGCCTATTTTAAGAAATGACACCCGAATGACGCCAAAGCATGTCGGATGCGATCATACCAGCACTAAAGCACCGGATCCCATCAGAACTCCGAAGTTAAGCGTGCTTGGGCGAGAGTAGTACTAGGATGGGTGACCTCCTGGGAAGTCCTCGTGTTGCATCCCTCCTTTTTGTCTCTCTCTCCCCCCTTTTGACTCGCGCCGCTGCGTCCATCGTGTTGTGTCGCCCCTTGGGCGGCGAAGCTGGGGAGAATCGGATGTAACATTTTCTGTAGATGTCCGTGGATATATCATTTGCCTGATTCCGAGTCCGTATGAGAAAGTTACGCCTATTTTAAGAAATGACACCCGAATGACGCCAAAGCATGTCGGATGCGATCATACCAGCACTAAAGCACCGGATCCCATCAGAACTCCGAAGTTAAGCGTGCTTGGGCGAGAGTAGTACTAGGATGGGTGACCTCCTGGGAAGTCCTCGTGTTGCATCCCTCCTTTTTGTCTCTCTCTCCCCCCTTTTGACTCGCGCCGCTGCGTCCATCGTGTTGTGTCGCCCCTTGGGCGGCGAAGCTGGGGAGAATCGGATGTAACATTTTCTGTAGATGTCCGTGGATATATCATTTGCCTGATTCCGAGTCCGTATGAGAAAGTTACGCCTATTTTAAGAAATGACACCCGAATGACGCCAAAGCATGTCGGATGCGATCATACCAGCACTAAAGCACCGGATCCCATCAGAACTCCGAAGTTAAGCGTGCTTGGGCGAGAGTAGTACTAGGATGGGTGACCTCCTGGGAAGTCCTCGTGTTGCATCCCTCCTTTTTGTCTCTCTCTCCCCCCTTTTGACTCGCGCCGCTGCGTCCATCGTGTTGTGTCGCCCCTTGGGCGGCGAAGCTGGGGAGAATCGGATGTAACATTTTCTGTAGATGTCCGTGGATATATCATTTGCCTGATTCCGAGTCCGTATGAGAAAGTTACGCCTATTTTAAGAAATGACACCCGAATGACGCCAAAGCATGTCGGATGCGATCATACCAGCACTAAAGCACCGGATCCCATCAGAACTCCGAAGTTAAGCGTGCTTGGGCGAGAGTAGTACTAGGATGGGTCCTTTTTGTCTCTCTCTCCCCCCTTTTGACTCGCGCCGCTGCGTCCATCGTGTTGTGTCGCCCCTTGGGCGGCGAAGCTGGGGAGAATCGGATGTAACATTTTCTGTAGATGTCCGTGGATATATCATTTGCCTGATTCCGAGTCCGTATGAGAAAGTTACGCCTATTTTAAGAAATGACACCCGAATGACGCCAAAGCATGTCGGATGCGATCATACCAGCACTAAAGCACCGGATCCCATCAGAACTCCGAAGTTAAGCGTGCTTGGGCGAGAGTAGTACTAGGATGGGTGACCTCCTGGGAAGTCCTCGTGTTGCATCCCTCCTTTTTGTCTCTCTCTCCCCCCTTTTGACTCGCGCCGCTGCGTCCATCGTGTTGTGTCGCCCCTTGGGCGGCGAAGCTGGGGAGAATCGGATGTAACATTTTCTGTAGATGTCCGTGGATATATCATTTGCCTGATTCCGAGTCCGTATGAGAAAGTTACGCCTATTTTAAGAAATGACACCCGAATGACGCCAAAGCATGTCGGATGCGATCATACCAGCACTAAAGCACCGGATCCCATCAGAACTCCGAAGTTAAGCGTGCTTGGGCGAGAGTAGTACTAGGATGGGTGACCTCCTGGGAAGTCCTCGTGTTGCATCCCTCCTTTTTGTCTCTCTCTCCCCCCTTTTGACTCGCGCCGCTGCGTCCATCGTGTTGTGTCGCCCCTTGGGCGGCGAAGCTGGGGAGAATCGGATGTAACATTTTCTGTAGATGTCCGTGGATATATCATTTGCCTGATTCCGAGTCCGTATGAGAAAGTTACGCCTATTTAAGAAATGACACCCGAATGACGCCAAAGCATGTCGGATGCGATCATACCAGCACTAAAGCACCGGATCCCATCAGAACTCCGAAGTTAAGCGTGCTTGGGCGAGAGTAGTACTAGGATGGGTGACCTCCTGGGAAGTCCTCGTGTTGCATCCCTCCTTTTTGTCTCTCTCTCCCCCCTTTTGACTCGCGCCGCTGCGTCCATCGTGTTGTGTCGCCCCTTGGGCGGCGAAGCTGGGGAGAATCGGATGTAACATTTTCTGTAGATGTCCGTGGATATATCATTTGCCTGATTCCGAGTCCGTATGAGAAAGTTACGCCTATTTTAAGAAATGACACCCGAATGACGCCAAAGCATGTCGGATGCGATCATACCAGCACTAAAGCACCGGATCCCATCAGAACTCCGAAGTTAAGCGTGCTTGGGCGAGAGTAGTACTAGGATGGGTCCTTTTTGTCTCTCTCTCCCCCCTTTTGACTCGCGCCGCTGCGTCCATCGTGTTGTGTCGCCCCTTGGGCGGCGAAGCTGGGGAGAATCGGATGTAACATTTTCTGTAGATGTCCGTGGATATATCATTTGCCTGATTCCGAGTCCGTATGAGAAAGTTACGCCTATTTTAAGAAATGACACCCGAATGACGCCAAAGCATGTCGGATGCGATCATACCAGCACTAAAGCACCGGATCCCATCAGAACTCCGAAGTTAAGCGTGCTTGGGCGAGAGTAGTACTAGGATGGGTGACCTCCTGGGAAGTCCTCGTGTTGCATCCCTCCTTTTTGTCTCTCTCTCCCCCCTTTTGACTCGCGCCGCTGCGTCCATCGTGTTGTGTCGCCCCTTGGGCGGCGAAGCTGGGGAGAATCGGATGTAACATTTTCTGTAGATGTCCGTGGATATATCATTTGCCTGATTCCGAGTCCGTATGAGAAAGTTACGCCTATTTTAAGAAATGACACCCGAATGACGCCAAAGCATGTCGGATGCGATCATACCAGCACTAAAGCACCGGATCCCATCAGAACTCCGAAGTTAAGCGTGCTTGGGCGAGAGTAGTACTAGGATGGGTGACCTCCTGGGAAGTCCTCGTGTTGCATCCCTCCTTTTTGTCTCTCTCTCCCCCCTTTTGACTCGCGCCGCTGCGTCCATCGTGTTGTGTCGCCCCTTGGGCGGCGAAGCTGGGGAGAATCGGATGTAACATTTTCTGTAGATGTCCGTGGATATATCATTTGCCTGATTCCGAGTCCGTATGAGAAAGTTACGCCTATTTTAAGAAATGACACCCGAATGACGCCAAAGCATGTCGGATGCGATCATACCAGCACTAAAGCACCGGATCCCATCAGAACTCCGAAGTTAAGCGTGCTTGGGCGAGAGTAGTACTAGGATGGGTGACCTCCTGGGAAGTCCTCGTGTTGCATCCCTCCTTTTTGTCTCTCTCTCCCCCCTTTTGACTCGCGCCGCTGCGTCCATCGTGTTGTGTCGCCCCTTGGGCGGCGAAGCTGGGGAGAATCGGATGTAACATTTTCTGTAGATGTCCGTGGATATATCATTTGCCTGATTCCGAGTCCGTATGAGAAAGTTACGCCTATTTTAAGAAATGACACCCGAATGACGCCAAAGCATGTCGGATGCGATCATACCAGCACTAAAGCACCGGATCCCATCAGAACTCCGAAGTTAAGCGTGCTTGGGCGAGAGTAGTACTAGGATGGGTCCTTTTTGTCTCTCTCTCCCCCCTTTTGACTCGCGCCGCTGCGTCCATCGTGTTGTGTCGCCCCTTGGGCGGCGAAGCTGGGGAGAATCGGATGTAACATTTTCTGTAGATGTCCGTGGATATATCATTTGCCTGATTCCGAGTCCGTATGAGAAAGTTACGCCTATTTTAAGAAATGACACCCGAATGACGCCAAAGCATGTCGGATGCGATCATACCAGCACTAAAGCACCGGATCCCATCAGAACTCCGAAGTTAAGCGTGCTTGGGCGAGAGTAGTACTAGGATGGGTGACCTCCTGGGAAGTCCTCGTGTTGCATCCCTCCTTTTTGTCTCTCTCTCCCCCCTTTTGACTCGCGCCGCTGCGTCCATCGTGTTGTGTCGCCCCTTGGGCGGCGAAGCTGGGGAGAATCGGATGTAACATTTTCTGTAGATGTCCGTGGATATATCATTTGCCTGATTCCGAGTCCGTATGAGAAAGTTACGCCTATTTTAAGAAATGACACCCGAATGACGCCAAAGCATGTCGGATGCGATCATACCAGCACTAAAGCACCGGATCCCATCAGAACTCCGAAGTTAAGCGTGCTTGGGCGAGAGTAGTACTAGGATGGGTGACCTCCTGGGAAGTCCTCGTGTTGCACCTCCTGGGAAGTCCTCGTGTTGCATCCCTCCTTTTTGTCTCTCTCTCCCCCCTTTTGACTCGCGCCGCTGCGTCCATCGTGTTGTGTCGCCCCTTGGGCGGCGAAGCTGGGGAGAATCGGATGTAACATTTTCTGTAGATGTCCGTGGATATATCATTTGCCTGATTCCGAGTCCGTATGAGAAAGTTACGCCTATTTTAAGAAATGACACCCGAATGACGCCAAAGCATGTCGGATGCGATCATACCAGCACTAAAGCACCGGATCCCATCAGAACTCCGAAGTTAAGCGTGCTTGGGCGAGAGTAGTACTAGGATGGGTCCTTTTTGTCTCTCTCTCCCCCCTTTTGACTCGCGCCGCTGCGTCCATCGTGTTGTGTCGCCCCTTGGGCGGCGAAGCTGGGGAGAATCGGATGTAACATTTTCTGTAGATGTCCGTGGATATATCATTTGCCTGATTCCGAGTCCGTATGAGAAAGTTACGCCTATTTTAAGAAATGACACCCGAATGACGCCAAAGCATGTCGGATGCGATCATACCAGCACTAAAGCACCGGATCCCATCAGAACTCCGAAGTTAAGCGTGCTTGGGCGAGAGTAGTACTAGGATGGGTGACCTCCTGGGAAGTCCTCGTGTTGCATCCCTCCTTTTTGTCTCTCTCTCCCCCCTTTTGACTCGCGCCGCTGCGTCCATCGTGTTGTGTCGCCCCTTGGGCGGCGAAGCTGGGGAGAATCGGATGTAACATTTTCTGTAGATGTCCGTGGATATATCATTTGCCTGATTCCGAGTCCGTATGAGAAAGTTACGCCTATTTTAAGAAATGACACCCGAATGACGCCAAAGCATGTCGGATGCGATCATACCAGCACTAAAGCACCGGATCCCATCAGAACTCCGAAGTTAAGCGTGCTTGGGCGAGAGTAGTACTAGGATGGGTCCTTTTTGTCTCTCTCTCCCCCCTTTTGACTCGCGCCGCTGCGTCCATCGTGTTGTGTCGCCCCTTGGGCGGCGAAGCTGGGGAGAATCGGATGTAACATTTTCTGTAGATGTCCGTGGATATATCATTTGCCTGATTCCGAGTCCGTATGAGAAAGTTACGCCTATTTTAAGAAATGACACCCGAATGACGCCAAAGCATGTCGGATGCGATCATACCAGCACTAAAGCACCGGATCCCATCAGAACTCCGAAGTTAAGCGTGCTTGGGCGAGAGTAGTACTAGGATGGGTGACCTCCTGGGAAGTCCTCGTGTTGCATCCCTCCTTTTTGTCTCTCTCTCCCCCCTTTTGACTCGCGCCGCTGCGTCCATCGTGTTGTGTCGCCCCTTGGGCGGCGAAGCTGGGGAGAATCGGATGTAACATTTTCTGTAGATGTCCGTGGATATATCATTTGCCTGATTCCGAGTCCGTATGAGAAAGTTACGCCTATTTTAAGAAATGACACCCGAATGACGCCAAAGCATGTCGGATGCGATCATACCAGCACTAAAGCACCGGATCCCATCAGAACTCCGAAGTTAAGCGTGCTTGGGCGAGAGTAGTACTAGGATGGGTGACCTCCTGGGAAGTCCTCGTGTTGCATCCCTCCTTTTTGTCTCTCTCTCCCCCCTTTTGACTCGCGCCGCTGCGTCCATCGTGTTGTGTCGCCCCTTGGGCGGCGAAGCTGGGGAGAATCGGATGTAACATTTTCTGTAGATGTCCGTGGATATATCATTTGCCTGATTCCGAGTCCGTATGAGAAAGTTACGCCTATTTTAAGAAATGACACCCGAATGACGCCAAAGCATGTCGGATGCGATCATACCAGCACTAAAGCACCGGATCCCATCAGAACTCCGAAGTTAAGCGTGCTTGGGCGAGAGTAGTACTAGGATGGGTGACCTCCTGGGAAGTCCTCGTGTTGCATCCCTCCTTTTTGTCTCTCTCTCCCCCCTTTTGACTCGCGCCGCTGCGTCCATCGTGTTGTGTCGCCCCTTGGGCGGCGAAGCTGGGGAGAATCGGATGTAACATTTTCTGTAGATGTCCGTGGATATATCATTTGCCTGATTCCGAGTCCGTATGAGAAAGTTACGCCTATTTTAAGAAATGACACCCGAATGACGCCAAAGCATGTCGGATGCGATCATACCAGCACTAAAGCACCGGATCCCATCAGAACTCCGAAGTTAAGCGTGCTTGGGCGAGAGTAGTACTAGGATGGGTCCTTTTTGTCTCTCTCTCCCCCCTTTTGACTCGCGCCGCTGCGTCCATCGTGTTGTGTCGCCCCTTGGGCGGCGAAGCTGGGGAGAATCGGATGTAACATTTTCTGTAGATGTCCGTGGATATATCATTTGCCTGATTCCGAGTCCGTATGAGAAAGTTACGCCTATTTTAAGAAATGACACCCGAATGACGCCAAAGCATGTCGGATGCGATCATACCAGCACTAAAGCACCGGATCCCATCAGAACTCCGAAGTTAAGCGTGCTTGGGCGAGAGTAGTACTAGGATGGGTGACCTCCTGGGAAGTCCTCGTGTTGCATCCCTCCTTTTTGTCTCTCTCTCCCCCCTTTTGACTCGCGCCGCTGCGTCCATCGTGTTGTGTCGCCCCTTGGGCGGCGAAGCTGGGGAGAATCGGATGTAACATTTTCTGTAGATGTCCGTGGATATATCATTTGCCTGATTCCGAGTCCGTATGAGAAAGTTACGCCTATTTTAAGAAATGACACCCGAATGACGCCAAAGCATGTCGGATGCGATCATACCAGCACTAAAGCACCGGATCCCATCAGAACTCCGAAGTTAAGCGTGCTTGGGCGAGAGTAGTACTAGGATGGGTGACCTCCTGGGAAGTCCTCGTGTTGCATCCCTCCTTTTTGTCTCTCTCTCCCCCCTTTTGACTCGCGCCGCTGCGTCCATCGTGTTGTGTCGCCCCTTGGGCGGCGAAGCTGGGGAGAATCGGATGTAACATTTTCTGTAGATGTCCGTGGATATATCATTTGCCTGATTCCGAGTCCGTATGAGAAAGTTACGCCTATTTTAAGAAATGACACCCGAATGACGCCAAAGCATGTCGGATGCGATCATACCAGCACTAAAGCACCGGATCCCATCAGAACTCCGAAGTTAAGCGTGCTTGGGCGAGAGTAGTACTAGGATGGGTGACCTCCTGGGAAGTCCTCGTGTTGCATCCCTCCTTTTTGTCTCTCTCTCCCCCCTTTTGACTCGCGCCGCTGCGTCCATCGTGTTGTGTCGCCCCTTGGGCGGCGAAGCTGGGGAGAATCGGATGTAACATTTTCTGTAGATGTCCGTGGATATATCATTTGCCTGATTCCGAGTCCGTATGAGAAAGTTACGCCTATTTTAAGAAATGACACCCGAATGACGCCAAAGCATGTCGGATGCGATCATACCAGCACTAAAGCACCGGATCCCATCAGAACTCCGAAGTTAAGCGTGCTTGGGCGAGAGTAGTACTAGGATGGGTCCTTTTTGTCTCTCTCTCCCCCCTTTTGACTCGCGCCGCTGCGTCCATCGTGTTGTGTCGCCCCTTGGGCGGCGAAGCTGGGGAGAATCGGATGTAACATTTTCTGTAGATGTCCGTGGATATATCATTTGCCTGATTCCGAGTCCGTATGAGAAAGTTACGCCTATTTTAAGAAATGACACCCGAATGACGCCAAAGCATGTCGGATGCGATCATACCAGCACTAAAGCACCGGATCCCATCAGAACTCCGAAGTTAAGCGTGCTTGGGCGAGAGTAGTACTAGGATGGGTGACCTCCTGGGAAGTCCTCGTGTTGCATCCCTCCTTTTTGTCTCTCTCTCCCCCCTTTTGACTCGCGCCGCTGCGTCCATCGTGTTGTGTCGCCCCTTGGGCGGCGAAGCTGGGGAGAATCGGATGTAACATTTTCTGTAGATGTCCGTGGATATATCATTTGCCTGATTCCGAGTCCGTATGAGAAAGTTACGCCTATTTTAAGAAATGACACCCGAATGACGCCAAAGCATGTCGGATGCGATCATACCAGCACTAAAGCACCGGATCCCATCAGAACTCCGAAGTTAAGCGTGCTTGGGCGAGAGTAGTACTAGGATGGGTGACCTCCTGGGAAGTCCTCGTGTTGCATCCCTCCTTTTTGTCTCTCTCTCCCCCCTTTTGACTCGCGCCGCTGCGTCCATCGTGTTGTGTCGCCCCTTGGGCGGCGAAGCTGGGGAGAATCGGATGTAACATTTTCTGTAGATGTCCGTGGATATATCATTTGCCTGATTCCGAGTCCGTATGAGAAAGTTACGCCTATTTTAAGAAATGACACCCGAATGACGCCAAAGCATGTCGGATGCGATCATACCAGCACTAAAGCACCGGATCCCATCAGAACTCCGAAGTTAAGCGTGCTTGGGCGAGAGTAGTACTAGGATGGGTGACCTCCTGGGAAGTCCTCGTGTTGCATCCCTCCTTTTTGTCTCTCTCTCCCCCCTTTTGACTCGCGCCGCTGCGTCCATCGTGTTGTGTCGCCCCTTGGGCGGCGAAGCTGGGGAGAATCGGATGTAACATTTTCTGTAGATGTCCGTGGATATATCATTTGCCTGATTCCGAGTCCGTATGAGAAAGTTACGCCTATTTTAAGAAATGACACCCGAATGACGCCAAAGCATGTCGGATGCGATCATACCAGCACTAAAGCACCGGATCCCATCAGAACTCCGAAGTTAAGCGTGCTTGGGCGAGAGTAGTACTAGGATGGGTCCTTTTTGTCTCTCTCTCCCCCCTTTTGACTCGCGCCGCTGCGTCCATCGTGTTGTGTCGCCCCTTGGGCGGCGAAGCTGGGGAGAATCGGATGTAACATTTTCTGTAGATGTCCGTGGATATATCATTTGCCTGATTCCGAGTCCGTATGAGAAAGTTACGCCTATTTTAAGAAATGACACCCGAATGACGCCAAAGCATGTCGGATGCGATCATACCAGCACTAAAGCACCGGATCCCATCAGAACTCCGAAGTTAAGCGTGCTTGGGCGAGAGTAGTACTAGGATGGGTGACCTCCTGGGAAGTCCTCGTGTTGCATCCCTCCTTTTTGTCTCTCTCTCCCCCCTTTTGACTCGCGCCGCTGCGTCCATCGTGTTGTGTCGCCCCTTGGGCGGCGAAGCTGGGGAGAATCGGATGTAACATTTTCTGTAGATGTCCGTGGATATATCATTTGCCTGATTCCGAGTCCGTATGAGAAAGTTACGCCTATTTTAAGAAATGACACCCGAATGACGCCAAAGCATGTCGGATGCGATCATACCAGCACTAAAGCACCGGATCCCATCAGAACTCCGAAGTTAAGCGTGCTTGGGCGAGAGTAGTACTAGGATGGGTGACCTCCTGGGAAGTCCTCGTGTTGCATCCCTCCTTTTTGTCTCTCTCTCCCCCCTTTTGACTCGCGCCGCTGCGTCCATCGTGTTGTGTCGCCCCTTGGGCGGCGAAGCTGGGGAGAATCGGATGTAACATTTTCTGTAGATGTCCGTGGATATATCATTTGCCTGATTCCGAGTCCGTATGAGAAAGTTACGCCTATTTTAAGAAATGACACCCGAATGACGCCAAAGCATGTCGGATGCGATCATACCAGCACTAAAGCACCGGATCCCATCAGAACTCCGAAGTTAAGCGTGCTTGGGCGAGAGTAGTACTAGGATGGGTGACCTCCTGGGAAGTCCTCGTGTTGCATCCCTCCTTTTTGTCTCTCTCTCCCCCCTTTTGACTCGCGCCGCTGCGTCCATCGTGTTGTGTCGCCCCTTGGGCGGCGAAGCTGGGGAGAATCGGATGTAACATTTTCTGTAGATGTCCGTGGATATATCATTTGCCTGATTCCGAGTCCGTATGAGAAAGTTACGCCTATTTTAAGAAATGACACCCGAATGACGCCAAAGCATGTCGGATGCGATCATACCAGCACTAAAGCACCGGATCCCATCAGAACTCCGAAGTTAAGCGTGCTTGGGCGAGAGTAGTACTAGGATGGGTCCTTTTTGTCTCTCTCTCCCCCCTTTTGACTCGCGCCGCTGCGTCCATCGTGTTGTGTCGCCCCTTGGGCGGCGAAGCTGGGGAGAATCGGATGTAACATTTTCTGTAGATGTCCGTGGATATATCATTTGCCTGATTCCGAGTCCGTATGAGAAAGTTACGCCTATTTTAAGAAATGACACCCGAATGACGCCAAAGCATGTCGGATGCGATCATACCAGCACTAAAGCACCGGATCCCATCAGAACTCCGAAGTTAAGCGTGCTTGGGCGAGAGTAGTACTAGGATGGGTGACCTCCTGGGAAGTCCTCGTGTTGCATCCCTCCTTTTTGTCTCTCTCTCCCCCCTTTTGACTCGCGCCGCTGCGTCCATCGTGTTGTGTCGCCCCTTGGGCGGCGAAGCTGGGGAGAATCGGATGTAACATTTTCTGTAGATGTCCGTGGATATATCATTTGCCTGATTCCGAGTCCGTATGAGAAAGTTACGCCTATTTTAAGAAATGACACCCGAATGACGCCAAAGCATGTCGGATGCGATCATACCAGCACTAAAGCACCGGATCCCATCAGAACTCCGAAGTTAAGCGTGCTTGGGCGAGAGTAGTACTAGGATGGGTGACCTCCTGGGAAGTCCTCGTGTTGCATCCCTCCTTTTTGTCTCTCTCTCCCCCCTTTTGACTCGCGCCGCTGCGTCCATCGTGTTGTGTCGCCCCTTGGGCGGCGAAGCTGGGGAGAATCGGATGTAACATTTTCTGTAGATGTCCGTGGATATATCATTTGCCTGATTCCGAGTCCGTATGAGAAAGTTACGCCTATTTTAAGAAATGACACCCGAATGACGCCAAAGCATGTCGGATGCGATCATACCAGCACTAAAGCACCGGATCCCATCAGAACTCCGAAGTTAAGCGTGCTTGGGCGAGAGTAGTACTAGGATGGGTGACCTCCTGGGAAGTCCTCGTGTTGCATCCCTCCTTTTTGTCTCTCTCTCCCCCCTTTTGACTCGCGCCGCTGCGTCCATCGTGTTGTGTCGCCCCTTGGGCGGCGAAGCTGGGGAGAATCGGATGTAACATTTTCTGTAGATGTCCGTGGATATATCATTTGCCTGATTCCGAGTCCGTATGAGAAAGTTACGCCTATTTTAAGAAATGACACCCGAATGACGCCAAAGCATGTCGGATGCGATCATACCAGCACTAAAGCACCGGATCCCATCAGAACTCCGAAGTTAAGCGTGCTTGGGCGAGAGTAGTACTAGGATGGGTCCTTTTTGTCTCTCTCTCCCCCCTTTTGACTCGCGCCGCTGCGTCCATCGTGTTGTGTCGCCCCTTGGGCGGCGAAGCTGGGGAGAATCGGATGTAACATTTTCTGTAGATGTCCGTGGATATATCATTTGCCTGATTCCGAGTCCGTATGAGAAAGTTACGCCTATTTTAAGAAATGACACCCGAATGACGCCAAAGCATGTCGGATGCGATCATACCAGCACTAAAGCACCGGATCCCATCAGAACTCCGAAGTTAAGCGTGCTTGGGCGAGAGTAGTACTAGGATGGGTGACCTCCTGGGAAGTCCTCGTGTTGCATCCCTCCTTTTTGTCTCTCTCTCCCCCCTTTTGACTCGCGCCGCTGCGTCCATCGTGTTGTGTCGCCCCTTGGGCGGCGAAGCTGGGGAGAATCGGATGTAACATTTTCTGTAGATGTCCGTGGATATATCATTTGCCTGATTCCGAGTCCGTATGAGAAAGTTACGCCTATTTTAAGAAATGACACCCGAATGACGCCAAAGCATGTCGGATGCGATCATACCAGCACTAAAGCACCGGATCCCATCAGAACTCCGAAGTTAAGCGTGCTTGGGCGAGAGTAGTACTAGGATGGGTGACCTCCTGGGAAGTCCTCGTGTTGCACCTCCTGGGAAGTCCTCGTGTTGCATCCCTCCTTTTTGTCTCTCTCTCCCCCCTTTTGACTCGCGCCGCTGCGTCCATCGTGTTGTGTCGCCCCTTGGGCGGCGAAGCTGGGGAGAATCGGATGTAACATTTTCTGTAGATGTCCGTGGATATATCATTTGCCTGATTCCGAGTCCGTATGAGAAAGTTACGCCTATTTTAAGAAATGACACCCGAATGACGCCAAAGCATGTCGGATGCGATCATACCAGCACTAAAGCACCGGATCCCATCAGAACTCCGAAGTTAAGCGTGCTTGGGCGAGAGTAGTACTAGGATGGGTCCTTTTTGTCTCTCTCTCCCCCCTTTTGACTCGCGCCGCTGCGTCCATCGTGTTGTGTCGCCCCTTGGGCGGCGAAGCTGGGGAGAATCGGATGTAACATTTTCTGTAGATGTCCGTGGATATATCATTTGCCTGATTCCGAGTCCGTATGAGAAAGTTACGCCTATTTTAAGAAATGACACCCGAATGACGCCAAAGCATGTCGGATGCGATCATACCAGCACTAAAGCACCGGATCCCATCAGAACTCCGAAGTTAAGCGTGCTTGGGCGAGAGTAGTACTAGGATGGGTGACCTCCTGGGAAGTCCTCGTGTTGCATCCCTCCTTTTTGTCTCTCTCTCCCCCCTTTTGACTCGCGCCGCTGCGTCCATCGTGTTGTGTCGCCCCTTGGGCGGCGAAGCTGGGGAGAATCGGATGTAACATTTTCTGTAGATGTCCGTGGATATATCATTTGCCTGATTCCGAGTCCGTATGAGAAAGTTACGCCTATTTTAAGAAATGACACCCGAATGACGCCAAAGCATGTCGGATGCGATCATACCAGCACTAAAGCACCGGATCCCATCAGAACTCCGAAGTTAAGCGTGCTTGGGCGAGAGTAGTACTAGGATGGGTCCTTTTTGTCTCTCTCTCCCCCCTTTTGACTCGCGCCGCTGCGTCCATCGTGTTGTGTCGCCCCTTGGGCGGCGAAGCTGGGGAGAATCGGATGTAACATTTTCTGTAGATGTCCGTGGATATATCATTTGCCTGATTCCGAGTCCGTATGAGAAAGTTACGCCTATTTTAAGAAATGACACCCGAATGACGCCAAAGCATGTCGGATGCGATCATACCAGCACTAAAGCACCGGATCCCATCAGAACTCCGAAGTTAAGCGTGCTTGGGCGAGAGTAGTACTAGGATGGGTGACCTCCTGGGAAGTCCTCGTGTTGCATCCCTCCTTTTTGTCTCTCTCTCCCCCCTTTTGACTCGCGCCGCTGCGTCCATCGTGTTGTGTCGCCCCTTGGGCGGCGAAGCTGGGGAGAATCGGATGTAACATTTTCTGTAGATGTCCGTGGATATATCATTTGCCTGATTCCGAGTCCGTATGAGAAAGTTACGCCTATTTTAAGAAATGACACCCGAATGACGCCAAAGCATGTCGGATGCGATCATACCAGCACTAAAGCACCGGATCCCATCAGAACTCCGAAGTTAAGCGTGCTTGGGCGAGAGTAGTACTAGGATGGGTGACCTCCTGGGAAGTCCTCGTGTTGCATCCCTCCTTTTTGTCTCTCTCTCCCCCCTTTTGACTCGCGCCGCTGCGTCCATCGTGTTGTGTCGCCCCTTGGGCGGCGAAGCTGGGGAGAATCGGATGTAACATTTTCTGTAGATGTCCGTGGATATATCATTTGCCTGATTCCGAGTCCGTATGAGAAAGTTACGCCTATTTAAGAAATGACACCCGAATGACGCCAAAGCATGTCGGATGCGATCATACCAGCACTAAAGCACCGGATCCCATCAGAACTCCGAAGTTAAGCGTGCTTGGGCGAGAGTAGTACTAGGATGGGTGACCTCCTGGGAAGTCCTCGTGTTGCATCCCTCCTTTTTGTCTCTCTCTCCCCCCTTTTGACTCGCGCCGCTGCGTCCATCGTGTTGTGTCGCCCCTTGGGCGGCGAAGCTGGGGAGAATCGGATGTAACATTTTCTGTAGATGTCCGTGGATATATCATTTGCCTGATTCCGAGTCCGTATGAGAAAGTTACGCCTATTTTAAGAAATGACACCCGAATGACGCCAAAGCATGTCGGATGCGATCATACCAGCACTAAAGCACCGGATCCCATCAGAACTCCGAAGTTAAGCGTGCTTGGGCGAGAGTAGTACTAGGATGGGTCCTTTTTGTCTCTCTCTCCCCCCTTTTGACTCGCGCCGCTGCGTCCATCGTGTTGTGTCGCCCCTTGGGCGGCGAAGCTGGGGAGAATCGGATGTAACATTTTCTGTAGATGTCCGTGGATATATCATTTGCCTGATTCCGAGTCCGTATGAGAAAGTTACGCCTATTTTAAGAAATGACACCCGAATGACGCCAAAGCATGTCGGATGCGATCATACCAGCACTAAAGCACCGGATCCCATCAGAACTCCGAAGTTAAGCGTGCTTGGGCGAGAGTAGTACTAGGATGGGTGACCTCCTGGGAAGTCCTCGTGTTGCATCCCTCCTTTTTGTCTCTCTCTCCCCCCTTTTGACTCGCGCCGCTGCGTCCATCGTGTTGTGTCGCCCCTTGGGCGGCGAAGCTGGGGAGAATCGGATGTAACATTTTCTGTAGATGTCCGTGGATATATCATTTGCCTGATTCCGAGTCCGTATGAGAAAGTTACGCCTATTTTAAGAAATGACACCCGAATGACGCCAAAGCATGTCGGATGCGATCATACCAGCACTAAAGCACCGGATCCCATCAGAACTCCGAAGTTAAGCGTGCTTGGGCGAGAGTAGTACTAGGATGGGTGACCTCCTGGGAAGTCCTCGTGTTGCACCTCCTGGGAAGTCCTCGTGTTGCATCCCTCCTTTTTGTCTCTCTCTCCCCCCTTTTGACTCGCGCCGCTGCGTCCATCGTGTTGTGTCGCCCCTTGGGCGGCGAAGCTGGGGAGAATCGGATGTAACATTTTCTGTAGATGTCCGTGGATATATCATTTGCCTGATTCCGAGTCCGTATGAGAAAGTTACGCCTATTTTAAGAAATGACACCCGAATGACGCCAAAGCATGTCGGATGCGATCATACCAGCACTAAAGCACCGGATCCCATCAGAACTCCGAAGTTAAGCGTGCTTGGGCGAGAGTAGTACTAGGATGGGTGACCTCCTGGGAAGTCCTCGTGTTGCATCCCTCCTTTTTGTCTCTCTCTCCCCCCTTTTGACTCGCGCCGCTGCGTCCATCGTGTTGTGTCGCCCCTTGGGCGGCGAAGCTGGGGAGAATCGGATGTAACATTTTCTGTAGATGTCCGTGGATATATCATTTGCCTGATTCCGAGTCCGTATGAGAAAGTTACGCCTATTTTAAGAAATGACACCCGAATGACGCCAAAGCATGTTGGATGCGATCATACCAGCACTAAAGCACCGGATCCATCAGAACTCCGAAGTTAAGCGTGCTTGGGCGAGAGTAGTACTAGGATGGGTGACCTCCTGGGAAGTCCTCGTGTTGCATCCCTCCTTTTTGTCTCTCTCTCCCCCCTTTTGACTCGCGCCGCTGCGTCCATCGTGTTGTGTCGCCCCTTGGGCGGCGAAGCTGGGGAGAATCGGATGTAACATTTTCTGTAGATGTCCGTGGATATATCATTTGCCTGATTCCGAGTCCGTATGAGAAAGTTACGCCTATTTTAAGAAATGACACCCGAATGACGCCAAAGCATG
Source organism: Oryza sativa Japonica Group (assembly GCF_034140825.1). NCBI lineage: Eukaryota > Viridiplantae > Streptophyta > Magnoliopsida > Poales > Poaceae > Oryza > Oryza sativa. Next base: position 12,633,276 of record NC_089045.1, on the reverse strand, counting down.
TCGGATGCGATCATACCAGCACTAAAGCACCGGATCCCATCAGAACTCCGAAGTTAAGCGTGCTTGGGCGAGAGTAGTACTAGGATGGGTCCTTTTTGTCTCTCTCTCCCCCCTTTTGACTCGCGCCGCTGCGTCCATCGTGTTGTGTCGCCCCTTGGGCGGCGAAGCTGGGGAGAATCGGATGTAACATTTTCTGTAGATGTCCGTGGATATATCATTTGCCTGATTCCGAGTCCGTATGAGAAAGTTACGCCTATTTTAAGAAATGACACCCGAATGACGCCAAAGCATGTCGGATGCGATCATACCAGCACTAAAGCACCGGATCCCATCAGAACTCCGAAGTTAAGCGTGCTTGGGCGAGAGTAGTACTAGGATGGGTGACCTCCTGGGAAGTCCTCGTGTTGCATCCCTCCTTTTTGTCTCTCTCTCCCCCCTTTTGACTCGCGCCGCTGCGTCCATCGTGTTGTGTCGCCCCTTGGGCGGCGAAGCTGGGGAGAATCGGATGTAACATTTTCTGTAGATGTCCGTGGATATATCATTTGCCTGATTCCGAGTCCGTATGAGAAAGTTACGCCTATTTTAAGAAATGACACCCGAATGACGCCAAAGCATGTCGGATGCGATCATACCAGCACTAAAGCACCGGATCCCATCAGAACTCCGAAGTTAAGCGTGCTTGGGCGAGAGTAGTACTAGGATGGGTGACCTCCTGGGAAGTCCTCGTGTTGCATCCCTCCTTTTTGTCTCTCTCTCCCCCCTTTGACTCGCGCCGCTGCGTCCATCGTGTTGTGTCGCCCCTTGGGCGGCGAAGCTGGGGAGAATCGGATGTAACATTTTCTGTAGATGTCCGTGGATATATCATTTGCCTGATTCCGAGTCCGTATGAGAAAGTTACGCCTATTTTAAGAAATGACACCCGAATGACGCCAAAGCATGTTGGATGCGATCATACCAGCACTAAAGCACCGGATCCCATCAGAACTCCGAAGTTAAGCGTGCTTGGGCGAGAGTAGTACTAGGATGGGTGACCTCCTGGGAAGTCCTCGTGTTGCATCCCTCCTTTTTGTCTCTCTCTCCCCCCTTTTGACTCGCGCCGCTGCGTCCATCGTGTTGTGTCGCCCCTTGGGCGGCGAAGCTGGGGAGAATCGGATGTAACATTTTCTGTAGATGTCCGTGGATATATCATTTGCCTGATTCCGAGTCCGTATGAGAAAGTTACGCCTATTTTAAGAAATGACACCCGAATGACGCCAAAGCATGTCGGATGCGATCATACCAGCACTAAAGCACCGGATCCCATCAGAACTCCGAAGTTAAGCGTGCTTGGGCGAGAGTAGTACTAGGATGGGTCCTTTTTGTCTCTCTCTCCCCCCTTTTGACTCGCGCCGCTGCGTCCATCGTGTTGTGTCGCCCCTTGGGCGGCGAAGCTGGGGAGAATCGGATGTAACATTTTCTGTAGATGTCCGTGGATATATCATTTGCCTGATTCCGAGTCCGTATGAGAAAGTTACGCCTATTTTAAGAAATGACACCCGAATGACGCCAAAGCATGTCGGATGCGATCATACCAGCACTAAAGCACCGGATCCCATCAGAACTCCGAAGTTAAGCGTGCTTGGGCGAGAGTAGTACTAGGATGGGTGACCTCCTGGGAAGTCCTCGTGTTGCATCCCTCCTTTTTGTCTCTCTCTCCCCCCTTTTGACTCGCGCCGCTGCGTCCATCGTGTTGTGTCGCCCCTTGGGCGGCGAAGCTGGGGAGAATCGGATGTAACATTTTCTGTAGATGTCCGTGGATATATCATTTGCCTGATTCCGAGTCCGTATGAGAAAGTTACGCCTATTTTAAGAAATGACACCCGAATGACGCCAAAGCATGTCGGATGCGATCATACCAGCACTAAAGCACCGGATCCCATCAGAACTCCGAAGTTAAGCGTGCTTGGGCGAGAGTAGTACTAGGATGGGTGACCTCCTGGGAAGTCCTCGTGTTGCATCCCTCCTTTTTGTCTCTCTCTCCCCCCTTTTGACTCGCGCCGCTGCGTCCATCGTGTTGTGTCGCCCCTTGGGCGGCGAAGCTGGGGAGAATCGGATGTAACATTTTCTGTAGATGTCCGTGGATATATCATTTGCCTGATTCCGAGTCCGTATGAGAAAGTTACGCCTATTTTAAGAAATGACACCCGAATGACGCCAAAGCATGTTGGATGCGATCATACCAGCACTAAAGCACCGGATCCCATCAGAACTCCGAAGTTAAGCGTGCTTGGGCGAGAGTAGTACTAGGATGGGTGACCTCCTGGGAAGTCCTCGTGTTGCATCCCTCCTTTTTGTCTCTCTCTCCCCCCTTTTGACTCGCGCCGCTGCGTCCATCGTGTTGTGTCGCCCCTTGGGCGGCGAAGCTGGGGAGAATCGGATGTAACATTTTCTGTAGATGTCCGTGGATATATCATTTGCCTGATTCCGAGTCCGTATGAGAAAGTTACGCCTATTTTAAGAAATGACACCCGAATGACGCCAAAGCATGTCGGATGCGATCATACCAGCACTAAAGCACCGGATCCCATCAGAACTCCGAAGTTAAGCGTGCTTGGGCGAGAGTAGTACTAGGATGGGTGACCTCCTGGGAAGTCCTCGTGTTGCATCCCTCCTTTTTGTCTCTCTCTCCCCCCTTTTGACTCGCGCCGCTGCGTCCATCGTGTTGTGTCGCCCCTTGGGCGGCGAAGCTGGGGAGAATCGGATGTAACATTTTCTGTAGATGTCCGTGGATATATCATTTGCCTGATTCCGAGTCCGTATGAGAAAGTTACGCCTATTTTAAGAAATGACACCCGAATGACGCCAAAGCATGTCGGATGCGATCATACCAGCACTAAAGCACCGGATCCCATCAGAACTCCGAAGTTAAGCGTGCTTGGGCGAGAGTAGTACTAGGATGGGTCCTTTTTGTCTCTCTCTCCCCCCCTTTTGACTCGCGCCGCTGCGTCCATCGTGTTGTGTCGCCCCTTGGGCGGCGAAGCTGGGGAGAATCGGATGTAACATTTTCTGTAGATGTCCGTGGATATATCATTTGCCTGATTCCGAGTCCGTATGAGAAAGTTACGCCTATTTTAAGAAATGACACCCGAATGACGCCAAAGCATGTCGGATGCGATCATACCAGCACTAAAGCACCGGATCCCATCAGAACTCCGAAGTTAAGCGTGCTTGGGCGAGAGTAGTACTAGGATGGGTGACCTCCTGGGAAGTCCTCGTGTTGCATCCCTCCTTTTTGTCTCTCTCTCCCCCCTTTTGACTCGCGCCGCTGCGTCCATCGTGTTGTGTCGCCCCTTGGGCGGCGAAGCTGGGGAGAATCGGATGTAACATTTTCTGTAGATGTCCGTGGATATATCATTTGCCTGATTCCGAGTCCGTATGAGAAAGTTACGCCTATTTTAAGAATGACACCCGAATGACGCCAAAGCATGTCGGATGCGATCATACCAGCACTAAAGCACCGGATCCCATCAGAACTCCGAAGTTAAGCGTGCTTGGGCGAGAGTAGTACTAGGATGGGTGACCTCCTGGGAAGTCCTCGTGTTGCATCCCTCCTTTTTGTCTCTCTCTCCCCCCTTTTGACTCGCGCCGCTGCGTCCATCGTGTTGTGTCGCCCCTTGGGCGGCGAAGCTGGGGAGAATCGGATGTAACATTTTCTGTAGATGTCCGTGGATATATCATTTGCCTGATTCCGAGTCCGTATGAGAAAGTTACGCCTATTTTAAGAAATGACACCCGAATGACGCCAAAGCATGTCGGATGCGATCATACCAGCACTAAAGCACCGGATCCCATCAGAACTCCGAAGTTAAGCGTGCTTGGGCGAGAGTAGTACTAGGATGGGTCCCTTTTTGTCTCTCTCTCCCCCCTTTTGACTCGCGCCGCTGCGTCCATCGTGTTGTGTCGCCCCTTGGGCGGCGAAGCTGGGGAGAATCGGATGTAACATTTTCTGTAGATGTCCGTGGATATATCATTTGCCTGATTCCGAGTCCGTATGAGAAAGTTACGCCTATTTTAAGAAATGACACCCGAATGACGCCAAAGCATGTCGGATGCGATCATACCAGCACTAAAGCACCGGATCCCATCAGAACTCCGAAGTTAAGCGTGCTTGGGCGAGAGTAGTACTAGGATGGGTGACCTCCTGGGAAGTCCTCGTGTTGCATCCCTCCTTTTTGTCTCTCTCTCCCCCCTTTTGACTCGCGCCGCTGCGTCCATCGTGTTGTGTCGCCCCTTGGGCGGCGAAGCTGGGGAGAATCGGATGTAACATTTTCTGTAGATGTCCGTGGATATATCATTTGCCTGATTCCGAGTCCGTATGAGAAAGTTACGCCTATTTTAAGAAATGACACCCGAATGACGCCAAAGCATGTCGGATGCGATCATACCAGCACTAAAGCACCGGATCCCATCAGAACTCCGAAGTTAAGCGTGCTTGGGCGAGAGTAGTACTAGGATGGGTCCTTTTTGTCTCTCTCTCCCCCCTTTTGACTCGCGCCGCTGCGTCCATCGTGTTGTGTCGCCCCTTGGGCGGCGAAGCTGGGGAGAATCGGATGTAACATTTTCTGTAGATGTCCGTGGATATATCATTTGCCTGATTCCGAGTCCGTATGAGAAAGTTACGCCTATTTTAAGAAATGACACCCGAATGACGCCAAAGCATGTCGGATGCGATCATACCAGCACTAAAGCACCGGATCCCATCAGAACTCCGAAGTTAAGCGTGCTTGGGCGAGAGTAGTACTAGGATGGGTGACCTCCTGGGAAGTCCTCGTGTTGCATCCCTCCTTTTTGTCTCTCTCTCCCCCCTTTTGACTCGCGCCGCTGCGTCCATCGTGTTGTGTCGCCCCTTGGGCGGCGAAGCTGGGGAGAATCGGATGTAACATTTTCTGTAGATGTCCGTGGATATATCATTTGCCTGATTCCGAGTCCGTATGAGAAAGTTACGCCTATTTTAAGAAATGACACCCGAATGACGCCAAAGCATGTCGGATGCGATCATACCAGCACTAAAGCACCGGATCCCATCAGAACTCCGAAGTTAAGCGTGCTTGGGCGAGAGTAGTACTAGGATGGGTGACCTCCTGGGAAGTCCTCGTGTTGCATCCCTCCTTTTTGTCTCTCTCTCCCCCCTTTTGACTCGCGCCGCTGCGTCCATCGTGTTGTGTCGCCCCTTGGGCGGCGAAGCTGGGGAGAATCGGATGTAACATTTTCTGTAGATGTCCGTGGATATATCATTTGCCTGATTCCGAGTCCGTATGAGAAAGTTACGCCTATTTTAAGAAATGACACCCGAATGACGCCAAAGCATGTCGGATGCGATCATACCAGCACTAAAGCACCGGATCCCATCAGAACTCCGAAGTTAAGCGTGCTTGGGCGAGAGTAGTACTAGGATGGGTGACCTCCTGGGAAGTCCTCGTGTTGCATCCCTCCTTTTTGTCTCTCTCTCCCCCCTTTTGACTCGCGCCGCTGCGTCCATCGTGTTGTGTCGCCCCTTGGGCGGCGAAGCTGGGGAGAATCGGATGTAACATTTTCTGTAGATGTCCGTGGATATATCATTTGCCTGATTCCGAGTCCGTATGAGAAAGTTACGCCTATTTTAAGAAATGACACCCGAATGACGCCAAAGCATGTCGGATGCGATCATACCAGCACTAAAGCACCGGATCCCATCAGAACTCCGAAGTTAAGCGTGCTTGGGCGAGAGTAGTACTAGGATGGGTGACCTCCTGGGAAGTCCTCGTGTTGCATCCCTCCTTTTTGTCTCTCTCTCCCCCCTTTTGACTCGCGCCGCTGCGTCCATCGTGTTGTGTCGCCCCTTGGGCGGCGAAGCTGGGGAGAATCGGATGTAACATTTTCTGTAGATGTCCGTGGATATATCATTTGCCTGATTCCGAGTCCGTATGAGAAAGTTACGCCTATTTTAAGAAATGACACCCGAATGACGCCAAAGCATGTCGGATGCGATCATACCAGCACTAAAGCACCGGATCCCATCAGAACTCCGAAGTTAAGCGTGCTTGGGCGAGAGTAGTACTAGGATGGGTGACCTCCTGGGAAGTCCTCGTGTTGCATCCCTCCTTTTTGTCTCTCTCTCCCCCCTTTTGACTCGCGCCGCTGCGTCCATCGTGTTGTGTCGCCCCTTGGGCGGCGAAGCTGGGGAGAATCGGATGTAACATTTTCTGTAGATGTCCGTGGATATATCATTTGCCTGATTCCGAGTCCGTATGAGAAAGTTACGCCTATTTTAAGAAATGACACCCGAATGACGCCAAAGCATGTTGGATGCGATCATACCAGCACTAAAGCACCGGATCCCATCAGAACTCCGAAGTTAAGCGTGCTTGGGCGAGAGTAGTACTAGGATGGGTGACCTCCTGGGAAGTCCTCGTGTTGCATCCCTCCTTTTTGTCTCTCTCTCCCCCCTTTTGACTCGCGCCGCTGCGTCCATCGTGTTGTGTCGCCCCTTGGGCGGCGAAGCTGGGGAGAATCGGATGTAACATTTTCTGTAGATGTCCGTGGATATATCATTTGCCTGATTCCGAGTCCGTATGAGAAAGTTACGCCTATTTTAAGAAATGACACCCGAATGACGCCAAAGCATGTCGGATGCGATCATACCAGCACTAAAGCACCGGATCCCATCAGAACTCCGAAGTTAAGCGTGCTTGGGCGAGAGTAGTACTAGGATGGGTCCTTTTTGTCTCTCTCTCCCCCCTTTTGACTCGCGCCGCTGCGTCCATCGTGTTGTGTCGCCCCTTGGGCGGCGAAGCTGGGGAGAATCGGATGTAACATTTTCTGTAGATGTCCGTGGATATATCATTTGCCTGATTCCGAGTCCGTATGAGAAAGTTACGCCTATTTTAAGAAATGACACCCGAATGACGCCAAAGCATGTCGGATGCGATCATACCAGCACTAAAGCACCGGATCCCATCAGAACTCCGAAGTTAAGCGTGCTTGGGCGAGAGTAGTACTAGGATGGGTGACCTCCTGGGAAGTCCTCGTGTTGCATCCCTCCTTTTTGTCTCTCTCTCCCCCCTTTTGACTCGCGCCGCTGCGTCCATCGTGTTGTGTCGCCCCTTGGGCGGCGAAGCTGGGGAGAATCGGATGTAACATTTTCTGTAGATGTCCGTGGATATATCATTTGCCTGATTCCGAGTCCGTATGAGAAAGTTACGCCTATTTTAAGAAATGACACCCGAATGACGCCAAAGCATGTCGGATGCGATCATACCAGCACTAAAGCACCGGATCCCATCAGAACTCCGAAGTTAAGCGTGCTTGGGCGAGAGTAGTACTAGGATGGGTCCTTTTTGTCTCTCTCTCCCCCCTTTTGACTCGCGCCGCTGCGTCCATCGTGTTGTGTCGCCCCTTGGGCGGCGAAGCTGGGGAGAATCGGATGTAACATTTTCTGTAGATGTCCGTGGATATATCATTTGCCTGATTCCGAGTCCGTATGAGAAAGTTACGCCTATTTTAAGAAATGACACCCGAATGACGCCAAAGCATGTCGGATGCGATCATACCAGCACTAAAGCACCGGATCCCATCAGAACTCCGAAGTTAAGCGTGCTTGGGCGAGAGTAGTACTAGGATGGGTGACCTCCTGGGAAGTCCTCGTGTTGCATCCCTCCTTTTTGTCTCTCTCTCCCCCCTTTTGACTCGCGCCGCTGCGTCCATCGTGTTGTGTCGCCCCTTGGGCGGCGAAGCTGGGGAGAATCGGATGTAACATTTTCTGTAGATGTCCGTGGATATATCATTTGCCTGATTCCGAGTCCGTATGAGAAAGTTACGCCTATTTTAAGAAATGACACCCGAATGACGCCAAAGCATGTCGGATGCGATCATACCAGCACTAAAGCACCGGATCCCATCAGAACTCCGAAGTTAAGCGTGCTTGGGCGAGAGTAGTACTAGGATGGGTCCTTTTTGTCTCTCTCTCCCCCCTTTTGACTCGCGCCGCTGCGTCCATCGTGTTGTGTCGCCCCTTGGGCGGCGAAGCTGGGGAGAATCGGATGTAACATTTTCTGTAGATGTCCGTGGATATATCATTTGCCTGATTCCGAGTCCGTATGAGAAAGTTACGCCTATTTTAAGAAATGACACCCGAATGACGCCAAAGCATGTCGGATGCGATCATACCAGCACTAAAGCACCGGATCCCATCAGAACTCCGAAGTTAAGCGTGCTTGGGCGAGAGTAGTACTAGGATGGGTGACCTCCTGGGAAGTCCTCGTGTTGCATCCCTCCTTTTTGTCTCTCTCTCCCCCCTTTTGACTCGCGCCGCTGCGTCCATCGTGTTGTGTCGCCCCTTGGGCGGCGAAGCTGGGGAGAATCGGATGTAACATTTTCTGTAGATGTCCGTGGATATATCATTTGCCTGATTCCGAGTCCGTATGAGAAAGTTACGCCTATTTTAAGAAATGACACCCGAATGACGCCAAAGCATGTCGGATGCGATCATACCAGCACTAAAGCACCGGATCCCATCAGAACTCCGAAGTTAAGCGTGCTTGGGCGAGAGTAGTACTAGGATGGGTGACCTCCTGGGAAGTCCTCGTGTTGCATCCCTCCTTTTTGTCTCTCTCTCCCCCCTTTTGACTCGCGCCGCTGCGTCCATCGTGTTGTGTCGCCCCTTGGGCGGCGAAGCTGGGGAGAATCGGATGTAACATTTTCTGTAGATGTCCGTGGATATATCATTTGCCTGATTCCGAGTCCGTATGAGAAAGTTACGCCTATTTTAAGAAATGACACCCGAATGACGCCAAAGCATGTCGGATGCGATCATACCAGCACTAAAGCACCGGATCCCATCAGAACTCCGAAGTTAAGCGTGCTTGGGCGAGAGTAGTACTAGGATGGGTCCTTTTTGTCTCTCTCTCCCCCCTTTTGACTCGCGCCGCTGCGTCCATCGTGTTGTGTCGCCCCTTGGGCGGCGAAGCTGGGGAGAATCGGATGTAACATTTTCTGTAGATGTCCGTGGATATATCATTTGCCTGATTCCGAGTCCGTATGAGAAAGTTACGCCTATTTTAAGAAATGACACCCGAATGACGCCAAAGCATGTCGGATGCGATCATACCAGCACTAAAGCACCGGATCCCATCAGAACTCCGAAGTTAAGCGTGCTTGGGCGAGAGTAGTACTAGGATGGGTGACCTCCTGGGAAGTCCTCGTGTTGCATCCCTCCTTTTTGTCTCTCTCTCCCCCCTTTTGACTCGCGCCGCTGCGTCCATCGTGTTGTGTCGCCCCTTGGGCGGCGAAGCTGGGGAGAATCGGATGTAACATTTTCTGTAGATGTCCGTGGATATATCATTTGCCTGATTCCGAGTCCGTATGAGAAAGTTACGCCTATTTTAAGAAATGACACCCGAATGACGCCAAAGCATGTCGGATGCGATCATACCAGCACTAAAGCACCGGATCCCATCAGAACTCCGAAGTTAAGCGTGCTTGGGCGAGAGTAGTACTAGGATGGGTGACCTCCTGGGAAGTCCTCGTGTTGCATCCCTCCTTTTTGTCTCTCTCTCCCCCCTTTTGACTCGCGCCGCTGCGTCCATCGTGTTGTGTCGCCCCTTGGGCGGCGAAGCTGGGGAGAATCGGATGTAACATTTTCTGTAGATGTCCGTGGATATATCATTTGCCTGATTCCGAGTCCGTATGAGAAAGTTACGCCTATTTTAAGAAATGACACCCGAATGACGCCAAAGCATGTCGGATGCGATCATACCAGCACTAAAGCACCGGATCCCATCAGAACTCCGAAGTTAAGCGTGCTTGGGCGAGAGTAGTACTAGGATGGGTGACCTCCTGGGAAGTCCTCGTGTTGCATCCCTCCTTTTTGTCTCTCTCTCCCCCCTTTTGACTCGCGCCGCTGCGTCCATCGTGTTGTGTCGCCCCTTGGGCGGCGAAGCTGGGGAGAATCGGATGTAACATTTTCTGTAGATGTCCGTGGATATATCATTTGCCTGATTCCGAGTCCGTATGAGAAAGTTACGCCTATTTTAAGAAATGACACCCGAATGACGCCAAAGCATGTCGGATGCGATCATACCAGCACTAAAGCACCGGATCCCATCAGAACTCCGAAGTTAAGCGTGCTTGGGCGAGAGTAGTACTAGGATGGGTGACCTCCTGGGAAGTCCTCGTGTTGCATCCCTCCTTTTTGTCTCTCTCTCCCCCCTTTTGACTCGCGCCGCTGCGTCCATCGTGTTGTGTCGCCCCTTGGGCGGCGAAGCTGGGGAGAATCGGATGTAACATTTTCTGTAGATGTCCGTGGATATATCATTTGCCTGATTCCGAGTCCGTATGAGAAAGTTACGCCTATTTTAAGAAATGACACCCGAATGACGCCAAAGCATGTCGGATGCGATCATACCAGCACTAAAGCACCGGATCCCATCAGAACTCCGAAGTTAAGCGTGCTTGGGCGAGAGTAGTACTAGGATGGGTGACCTCCTGGGAAGTCCTCGTGTTGCATCCCTCCTTTTTGTCTCTCTCTCCCCCCTTTTGACTCGCGCCGCTGCGTCCATCGTGTTGTGTCGCCCCTTGGGCGGCGAAGCTGGGGAGAATCGGATGTAACATTTTCTGTAGATGTCCGTGGATATATCATTTGCCTGATTCCGAGTCCGTATGAGAAAGTTACGCCTATTTTAAGAAATGACACCCGAATGACGCCAAAGCATGTCGGATGCGATCATACCAGCACTAAAGCACCGGATCCCATCAGAACTCCGAAGTTAAGCGTGCTTGGGCGAGAGTAGTACTAGGATGGGTGACCTCCTGGGAAGTCCTCGTGTTGCATCCCTCCTTTTTGTCTCTCTCTCCCCCCTTTTGACTCGCGCCGCTGCGTCCATCGTGTTGTGTCGCCCCTTGGGCGGCGAAGCTGGGGAGAATCGGATGTAACATTTTCTGTAGATGTCCGTGGATATATCATTTGCCTGATTCCGAGTCCGTATGAGAAAGTTACGCCTATTTTAAGAAATGACACCCGAATGACGCCAAAGCATGTCGGATGCGATCATACCAGCACTAAAGCACCGGATCCCATCAGAACTCCGAAGTTAAGCGTGCTTGGGCGAGAGTAGTACTAGGATGGGTGACCTCCTGGGAAGTCCTCGTGTTGCATCCCTCCTTTTTGTCTCTCTCTCCCCCCTTTTGACTCGCGCCGCTGCGTCCATCGTGTTGTGTCGCCCCTTGGGCGGCGAAGCTGGGGAGAATCGGATGTAACATTTTCTGTAGATGTCCGTGGATATATCATTTGCCTGATTCCGAGTCCGTATGAGAAAGTTACGCCTATTTTAAGAAATGACACCCGAATGACGCCAAAGCATGTCGGATGCGATCATACCAGCACTAAAGCACCGGATCCCATCAGAACTCCGAAGTTAAGCGTGCTTGGGCGAGAGTAGTACTAGGATGGGTGACCTCCTGGGAAGTCCTCGTGTTGCATCCCTCCTTTTTGTCTCTCTCTCCCCCCTTTTGACTCGCGCCGCTGCGTCCATCGTGTTGTGTCGCCCCTTGGGCGGCGAAGCTGGGGAGAATCGGATGTAACATTTTCTGTAGATGTCCGTGGATATATCATTTGCCTGATTCCGAGTCCGTATGAGAAAGTTACGCCTATTTTAAGAAATGACACCCGAATGACGCCAAAGCATGTCGGATGCGATCATACCAGCACTAAAGCACCGGATCCCATCAGAACTCCGAAGTTAAGCGTGCTTGGGCGAGAGTAGTACTAGGATGGGTGACCTCCTGGGAAGTCCTCGTGTTGCATCCCTCCTTTTTGTCTCTCTCTCCCCCCTTTTGACTCGCGCCGCTGCGTCCATCGTGTTGTGTCGCCCCTTGGGCGGCGAAGCTGGGGAGAATCGGATGTAACATTTTCTGTAGATGTCCGTGGATATATCATTTGCCTGATTCCGAGTCCGTATGAGAAAGTTACGCCTATTTTAAGAAATGACACCCGAATGACGCCAAAGCATGTCGGATGCGATCATACCAGCACTAAAGCACCGGATCCCATCAGAACTCCGAAGTTAAGCGTGCTTGGGCGAGAGTAGTACTAGGATGGGTGACCTCCTGGGAAGTCCTCGTGTTGCATCCCTCCTTTTTGTCTCTCTCTCCCCCCTTTTGACTCGCGCCGCTGCGTCCATCGTGTTGTGTCGCCCCTTGGGCGGCGAAGCTGGGGAGAATCGGATGTAACATTTTCTGTAGATGTCCGTGGATATATCATTTGCCTGATTCCGAGTCCGTATGAGAAAGTTACGCCTATTTTAAGAAATGACACCCGAATGACGCCAAAGCATGTCGGATGCGATCATACCAGCACTAAAGCACCGGATCCCATCAGAACTCCGAAGTTAAGCGTGCTTGGGCGAGAGTAGTACTAGGATGGGTGACCTCCTGGGAAGTCCTCGTGTTGCATCCCTCCTTTTTGTCTCTCTCTCCCCCCTTTTGACTCGCGCCGCTGCGTCCATCGTGTTGTGTCGCCCCTTGGGCGGCGAAGCTGGGGAGAATCGGATGTAACATTTTCTGTAGATGTCCGTGGATATATCATTTGCCTGATTCCGAGTCCGTATGAGAAAGTTACGCCTATTTTAAGAAATGACACCCGAATGACGCCAAAGCATGTCGGATGCGATCATACCAGCACTAAAGCACCGGATCCCATCAGAACTCCGAAGTTAAGCGTGCTTGGGCGAGAGTAGTACTAGGATGGGTGACCTCCTGGGAAGTCCTCGTGTTGCATCCCTCCTTTTTGTCTCTCTCTCCCCCCTTTTGACTCGCGCCGCTGCGTCCATCGTGTTGTGTCGCCCCTTGGGCGGCGAAGCTGGGGAGAATCGGATGTAACATTTTCTGTAGATGTCCGTGGATATATCATTTGCCTGATTCCGAGTCCGTATGAGAAAGTTACGCCTATTTTAAGAAATGACACCCGAATGACGCCAAAGCATGTCGGATGCGATCATACCAGCACTAAAGCACCGGATCCCATCAGAACTCCGAAGTTAAGCGTGCTTGGGCGAGAGTAGTACTAGGATGGGTGACCTCCTGGGAAGTCCTCGTGTTGCATCCCTCCTTTTTGTCTCTCTCTCCCCCCTTTTGACTCGCGCCGCTGCGTCCATCGTGTTGTGTCGCCCCTTGGGCGGCGAAGCTGGGGAGAATCGGATGTAACATTTTCTGTAGATGTCCGTGGATATATCATTTGCCTGATTCCGAGTCCGTATGAGAAAGTTACGCCTATTTTAAGAAATGACACCCGAATGACGCCAAAGCATGTCGGATGCGATCATACCAGCACTAAAGCACCGGATCCCATCAGAACTCCGAAGTTAAGCGTGCTTGGGCGAGAGTAGTACTAGGATGGGTGACCTCCTGGGAAGTCCTCGTGTTGCATCCCTCCTTTTTGTCTCTCTCTCCCCCCTTTTGACTCGCGCCGCTGCGTCCATCGTGTTGTGTCGCCCCTTGGGCGGCGAAGCTGGGGAGAATCGGATGTAACATTTTCTGTAGATGTCCGTGGATATATCATTTGCCTGATTCCGAGTCCGTATGAGAAAGTTACGCCTATTTTAAGAAATGACACCCGAATGACGCCAAAGCATGTCGGATGCGATCATACCAGCACTAAAGCACCGGATCCCATCAGAACTCCGAAGTTAAGCGTGCTTGGGCGAGAGTAGTACTAGGATGGGTGACCTCCTGGGAAGTCCTCGTGTTGCATCCCTCCTTTTTGTCTCTCTCTCCCCCCTTTTGACTCGCGCCGCTGCGTCCATCGTGTTGTGTCGCCCCTTGGGCGGCGAAGCTGGGGAGAATCGGATGTAACATTTTCTGTAGATGTCCGTGGATATATCATTTGCCTGATTCCGAGTCCGTATGAGAAAGTTACGCCTATTTTAAGAAATGACACCCGAATGACGCCAAAGCATGTCGGATGCGATCATACCAGCACTAAAGCACCGGATCCCATCAGAACTCCGAAGTTAAGCGTGCTTGGGCGAGAGTAGTACTAGGATGGGTGACCTCCTGGGAAGTCCTCGTGTTGCATCCCTCCTTTTTGTCTCTCTCTCCCCCCTTTTGACTCGCGCCGCTGCGTCCATCGTGTTGTGTCGCCCCTTGGGCGGCGAAGCTGGGGAGAATCGGATGTAACATTTTCTGTAGATGTCCGTGGATATATCATTTGCCTGATTCCGAGTCCGTATGAGAAAGTTACGCCTATTTTAAGAAATGACACCCGAATGACGCCAAAGCATGTCGGATGCGATCATACCAGCACTAAAGCACCGGATCCCATCAGAACTCCGAAGTTAAGCGTGCTTGGGCGAGAGTAGTACTAGGATGGGTGACCTCCTGGGAAGTCCTCGTGTTGCATCCCTCCTTTTTGTCTCTCTCTCCCCCCTTTTGACTCGCGCCGCTGCGTCCATCGTGTTGTGTCGCCCCTTGGGCGGCGAAGCTGGGGAGAATCGGATGTAACATTTTCTGTAGATGTCCGTGGATATATCATTTGCCTGATTCCGAGTCCGTATGAGAAAGTTACGCCTATTTTAAGAAATGACACCCGAATGACGCCAAAGCATGTCGGATGCGATCATACCAGCACTAAAGCACCGGATCCCATCAGAACTCCGAAGTTAAGCGTGCTTGGGCGAGAGTAGTACTAGGATGGGTGACCTCCTGGGAAGTCCTCGTGTTGCATCCCTCCTTTTTGTCTCTCTCTCCCCCCTTTTGACTCGCGCCGCTGCGTCCATCGTGTTGTGTCGCCCCTTGGGCGGCGAAGCTGGGGAGAATCGGATGTAACATTTTCTGTAGATGTCCGTGGATATATCATTTGCCTGATTCCGAGTCCGTATGAGAAAGTTACGCCTATTTTAAGAAATGACACCCGAATGACGCCAAAGCATGTCGGATGCGATCATACCAGCACTAAAGCACCGGATCCCATCAGAACTCCGAAGTTAAGCGTGCTTGGGCGAGAGTAGTACTAGGATGGGTGACCTCCTGGGAAGTCCTCGTGTTGCATCCCTCCTTTTTGTCTCTCTCTCCCCCCTTTTGACTCGCGCCGCTGCGTCCATCGTGTTGTGTCGCCCCTTGGGCGGCGAAGCTGGGGAGAATCGGATGTAACATTTTCTGTAGATGTCCGTGGATATATCATTTGCCTGATTCCGAGTCCGTATGAGAAAGTTACGCCTATTTTAAGAAATGACACCCGAATGACGCCAAAGCATGTCGGATGCGATCATACCAGCACTAAAGCACCGGATCCCATCAGAACTCCGAAGTTAAGCGTGCTTGGGCGAGAGTAGTACTAGGATGGGTGACCTCCTGGGAAGTCCTCGTGTTGCATCCCTCCTTTTTGTCTCTCTCTCCCCCCTTTTGACTCGCGCCGCTGCGTCCATCGTGTTGTGTCGCCCCTTGGGCGGCGAAGCTGGGGAGAATCGGATGTAACATTTTCTGTAGATGTCCGTGGATATATCATTTGCCTGATTCCGAGTCCGTATGAGAAAGTTACGCCTATTTTAAGAAATGACACCCGAATGACGCCAAAGCATGTCGGATGCGATCATACCAGCACTAAAGCACCGGATCCCATCAGAACTCCGAAGTTAAGCGTGCTTGGGCGAGAGTAGTACTAGGATGGGTGACCTCCTGGGAAGTCCTCGTGTTGCATCCCTCCTTTTTGTCTCTCTCTCCCCCCTTTTGACTCGCGCCGCTGCGTCCATCGTGTTGTGTCGCCCCTTGGGCGGCGAAGCTGGGGAGAATCGGATGTAACATTTTCTGTAGATGTCCGTGGATATATCATTTGCCTGATTCCGAGTCCGTATGAGAAAGTTACGCCTATTTTAAGAAATGACACCCGAATGACGCCAAAGCATGTCGGATGCGATCATACCAGCACTAAAGCACCGGATCCCATCAGAACTCCGAAGTTAAGCGTGCTTGGGCGAGAGTAGTACTAGGATGGGTGACCTCCTGGGAAGTCCTCGTGTTGCATCCCTCCTTTTTGTCTCTCTCTCCCCCCTTTTGACTCGCGCCGCTGCGTCCATCGTGTTGTGTCGCCCCTTGGGCGGCGAAGCTGGGGAGAATCGGATGTAACATTTTCTGTAGATGTCCGTGGATATATCATTTGCCTGATTCCGAGTCCGTATGAGAAAGTTACGCCTATTTTAAGAAATGACACCCGAATGACGCCAAAGCATGTCGGATGCGATCATACCAGCACTAAAGCACCGGATCCCATCAGAACTCCGAAGTTAAGCGTGCTTGGGCGAGAGTAGTACTAGGATGGGTGACCTCCTGGGAAGTCCTCGTGTTGCATCCCTCCTTTTTGTCTCTCTCTCCCCCCTTTTGACTCGCGCCGCTGCGTCCATCGTGTTGTGTCGCCCCTTGGGCGGCGAAGCTGGGGAGAATCGGATGTAACATTTTCTGTAGATGTCCGTGGATATATCATTTGCCTGATTCCGAGTCCGTATGAGAAAGTTACGCCTATTTTAAGAAATGACACCCGAATGACGCCAAAGCATGTCGGATGCGATCATACCAGCACTAAAGCACCGGATCCCATCAGAACTCCGAAGTTAAGCGTGCTTGGGCGAGAGTAGTACTAGGATGGGTGACCTCCTGGGAAGTCCTCGTGTTGCATCCCTCCTTTTTGTCTCTCTCTCCCCCCTTTTGACTCGCGCCGCTGCGTCCATCGTGTTGTGTCGCCCCTTGGGCGGCGAAGCTGGGGAGAATCGGATGTAACATTTTCTGTAGATGTCCGTGGATATATCATTTGCCTGATTCCGAGTCCGTATGAGAAAGTTACGCCTATTTTAAGAAATGACACCCGAATGACGCCAAAGCATGTCGGATGCGATCATACCAGCACTAAAGCACCGGATCCCATCAGAACTCCGAAGTTAAGCGTGCTTGGGCGAGAGTAGTACTAGGATGGGTGACCTCCTGGGAAGTCCTCGTGTTGCATCCCTCCTTTTTGTCTCTCTCTCCCCCCTTTTGACTCGCGCCGCTGCGTCCATCGTGTTGTGTCGCCCCTTGGGCGGCGAAGCTGGGGAGAATCGGATGTAACATTTTCTGTAGATGTCCGTGGATATATCATTTGCCTGATTCCGAGTCCGTATGAGAAAGTTACGCCTATTTTAAGAAATGACACCCGAATGACGCCAAAGCATGTCGGATGCGATCATACCAGCACTAAAGCACCGGATCCCATCGGAACTCCGAAGTTAAGCGTGCTTGGGCGAGAGTAGTACTAGGATGGGTGACCTCCTGGGAAGTCCTCGTGTTGCATCCCTCCTTTTTGTCTCTCTCTCCCCCCTTTTGACTCGCGCCGCTGCGTCCATCGTGTTGTGTCGCCCCTTGGGCGGCGAAGCTGGGGAGAATCGGATGTAACATTTTCTGTAGATGTCCGTGGATATATCATTTGCCTGATTCCGAGTCCGTATGAGAAAGTTACGCCTATTTTAAGAAATGACACCCGAATGACGCCAAAGCATGTCGGATGCGATCATACCAGCACTAAAGCACCGGATCCCATCAGAACTCCGAAGTTAAGCGTGCTTGGGCGAGAGTAGTACTAGGATGGGTGACCTCCTGGGAAGTCCTCGTGTTGCATCCCTCCTTTTTCTCTCTCTCTTCCCCCTTTTGACTCGCGCCGCTGCGTCCATCGTGTTGTGTCGCCCCTTGGGCGGCGAAGCTGGGGAGAATCGGATGTAACATTTTCTGTAGATGTCCGTGGATATATCATTTGCCTGATTCCGAGTCCGTATGAGAAAGTTACGCCTATTTTAAGAAATGACACCCGAATGACGCCAAAGCATGTCGGATGCGATCATACCAGCACTAAAGCACCGGATCCCATCAGAACTCCGAAGTTAAGCGTGCTTGGGCGAGAGTAGTACTAGGATGGGTGACCTCCTGGGAAGTCCTCGTGTTGCATCCCTCCTTTTTGTCTCACTCTCCCCCCTTTTGACTCGCGCCGCTGCGTCCATCGTGTTGTGTCGCCCCTTGGGCGGCGAAGCTGGGGAGAATCGGATGTAACATTTTCTGTAGATGTCCGTGGATATATCATTTGCCTGATTCCGAGTCCGTATGAGAAAGTTACGCCTATTTTAAGAAATGACACCCGAATGACGCCAAAGCATGTCGGATGCGATCATGCCAGCACTAAAGCACCGGATCCCATCAGAACTCCGAAGTTAAGCGTGCTTGGGCGAGAGTAGTACTAGGATGGGTGACCTCCTAGGAAGTCCTCGTGTTGCATCCCTCCTTTTTGTCTCTCTCTCCCCCCTTTTGACTCGCGCCGCTGCGTCCATCGTGTTGTGTCGCCCCTTGGGCGGCGAAGCTGGGGAGAATCGGATTTTGTCTCTCTCTCCCCCCTTTTGACTCGCGCCGCTGCGTCCATCGTGTTGTGTCGCCCCTTGGGCGGCGAAGCTGGGGAGAATCGGATGTAACATTTTCTGTAGATGTCCGTGGATATATCATTTGCCTGATTCCGAGTCCGTATGAGAAAGTTACGCCTATTTTAAGAAATGACACCCGAATGACGCCAAAGCATGTCGGATGCGATCATGCCAGCACTAAAGCACCGGATCCCATCAGAACTCCGAAGTTAATCGTGCTTGGGCGAGAGTAGTACTAGGATGGGTGACCTCCTGGGAAGTCCTCGTGTTGCATCCCTCCTTTTTGTCTCTCTCTCCCCCCTTTTGACTCGCGCCGCTGCGTCCATCGTGTTGTGTCGCCCCTTGGGCGGCGAAGCTGGGGAGAATCGGATGTAACATTTTCTGTAGATGTCCGTGGATATATCATTTGCCTGATTCCGAGTCCGTATGAGAAAGTTACGCCTATTTTAAGAAATGACACCCGAATGACGCCAAAGCATGTCGGATGCGATCATACCAGCACTAAAGCACCGGATCCCATCAGAACTCCGAAGTTAAGCGTGCTTGGGCGAGAGTAGTACTAGGATGGGTGACCTCCTGGGAAGTCCTCGTGTTGCATCCCTCCTTTTTGTCTCTCTCTCCCCCCTTTTGACTCGCGCCGCTGCGTCCATCGTGTTGTGTCGCCCCTTGGGCGGCGAAGCTGGGGAGAATCGGATGTAACATTTTCTGTAGATGTCCGTGGATATATCATTTGCCTGATTCCGAGTCCGTATGAGAAAGTTACGCCTATTTTAAGAAATGACACCCGAATGACGCCAAAGCATGTCGGATGCGATCATACCAGCACTAAAGCACCGGATCCCATCAGAACTCCGAAGTTAAGCGTGCTTGGGCGAGAGTAGTACTAGGATGGGTGACCTCCTGGGAAGTCCTCGTGTTGCATCCCTCCTTTTTGTCTCTCTCTCCCCCCTTTTGACTCGCGCCGCTGCGTCCATCGTGTTGTGTCGCCCCTTGGGCGGCGAAGCTGGGGAGAATCGGATGCTTTTTGTCTCTCTCTCCCCCCTTTTGACTCGCGCCGCTGCGTCCATCGTGTTGTGTCGCCCCTTGGGCGGCGAAGCTGGGGAGAATCGGATGTAACATTTTCTGTAGATGTCCGTGGATATATCATTTGCCTGATTCCGAGTCCGTATGAGAAAGTTACGCCTATTTTAAGAAATGACACCCGAATGACGCCAAAGCATGTCGGATGCGATCATACCAGCACTAAAGCACCGGATCCCATCAGAACTCCGAAGTTAAGCGTGCTTGGGCGAGAGTAGTACTAGGATGGGTGACCTCCTGGGAAGTCCTCGTGTTGCATCCCTCCTTTTTGTCTCTCTCTCCCCCCTTTTGACTCGCGCCGCTGCGTCCATCGTGTTGTGTCGCCCCTTGGGCGGCGAAGCTGGGGAGAATCGGATGTAACATTTTCTGTAGATGTCCGTGGATATATCATTTGCCTGATTTCGAGTCCGTATGAGAAAGTTACGCCTATTTTAAGAAATGACACCCGAATGACGCCAAAGCATGTCGGATGCGATCATACCAGCACTAAAGCACCGGATCCCATCAGAACTCCGAAGTTAAGCGTGCTTGGGCGAGAGTAGTACTAGGATGGGTGACCTCCTGGGAAGTCCTCGTGTTGCATCCCTCCTTTTTGTCTCTCTCTCCCCCCTTTTGACTCGCGCCGCTGCGTCCATCGTGTTGTGTCGCCCCTTGGGCGGCGAAGCTGGGGAGAATCGGATGTAACATTTTCTGTAGATGTCCGTGGATATATCATTTGCCTGATTCCGAGTCCGTATGAGAAAGTTACGCCTATTTTAAGAAATGACACCCGAATGACGCAAAGCATGTCGGATGCGATCATACCAGCACTAAAGCACCGGATCCCATCAGAACTCCGAAGTTAAGCGTGCTTGGGCGAGAGTAGTACTAGGATGGGTGACCTCCTGGGAAGTCCTCGTGTTGCATCCTTCCTTTTTGTCTCTCTCTCCCCCCTTTTGACTCGCGCCGCTGCGTCCATCGTGTTGTGTCGCCCCTTGGGCGGCGAAGCTGGGGAGAATCGGATGTAACATTTTCTGTAGATGTCCGTGGATATATCATTTGCCTGATTCCGAGTCCGTATGAGAAAGTTACGCCTATTTTAAGAAATGACACCCGAATGACGCCAAAGCATGTCGGATGCGATCATACCAGCACTAAAGCACCGGATCCCATCAGAACTCCAAAGTTAAGCGTGCTTGGGCGAGAGTAGTACTAGGATGGGTGACCTCCTGGGAAGTCCTCGTGTTGCATCCCTCCTTTTTGTCTCTCTCTCCCCCCTTTTGACTCGCGCCGCTGCGTCCATCGTGTTGTGTCGCCCCTTGGGCGGCGAAGCTGGGGAGAATCGGATGTAACATTTTCTGTAGATGTCCGTGGATATATCATTTGCCTGATTCCGAGTCCGTATGAGAAAGTTACGCCTATTTTAAGAAATGACACCCGAATGACGCCAAAGCATGTCGGATGCGATCATACCAGCACTAAAGCACCGGATCCCATCAGAACTCCGAAGTTAAGCGTGCTTGGGCGAGAGTAGTACTACGATGGGTGACCTCCTCGTGTTGCATCCCTCCTTTTTGTCTCTCTCTTCCCCCTTTTGACTCGCGCCGCTGCGTCCATCGTGTTGTGTCGCCCCTTGGGCGGCGAAGCTGGGGAGAATCGGATGTAACATTTTCTGTAGATGTCGGTGGATATATCATTTGCCTGATTCCGAGTCCGTATGAGAAAGTTACGCCTATTTTAAGAAATGACCGTATGAGAAAGTTACGCCTATTTTAAGAAATGACACCCGAATGACGCCAAAGCATGTCGGATGCGATCATACCAGCACTAAAGCACCGGATCCCATCAGAACTCCGAAGTTAAGCGTGCTTGGGCGAGAGTAGTACTACGATGGGTGACCTCCTCGTGTTGCATCCCTCCTTTTTGTCTCTCTCTCCCCCCTTTTGACTCGCGCCGCTGCGTCCATCGTGTTGTGTCGCCCCTTGGGCGGCGAAGCTGGGGAGAATCGGATGTAACATTTTCTGTAGATGTCCGTGGATATATCATTTGCCTGATTCCGAGTCCGTATGAGAAAGTTACGCCTATTTTAAGAAATGACACCCGAATGACGCCAAAGCATGTCGGATGCGATCATACCAGCACTAAAGCACCGGATCCCATCAGAACTCCGAAGTTAAGCGTGCTTGGGCGAGAGTAGTACTAGGATGGGTGACCACCTGGGAAGTCCTCGTGTTGCATCCCTCCTTTTTGTCTCTCTCTCCCCCCTTTTGACTCGCGCCGCTGCGTCCATCGTGTTGTGTCGCCCCTTGGGCGGCGAAGCTGGGGAGAATCGGATGTAACATTTTCTGTAGATGTCCGTGGATATATCATTTGCCTGATTCCGAGTCCGTATGAGAAAGTTACGCCTATTTTAAGAAATGACACCCGAATGACGCCAAAGCATGTCGGATGCGATCATACCAGCACTAAAGCACCGTATCCCATCAGAACTCCCAAGTTAAGCGTGCTTGGGCGAGAGTAGTACTAGGATGGGTGACCTCCTGGGAAGTCCTCGTGTTGCATCCCTCCTTTTTGTCTCTCTCTCCCCCCTTTTGACTCGCGCCGCTCCTTTTTGTCTCTCTCTCCCCCCTTTTGACTCGCGCCGCTGCGTCCATCGTGTTGTGTCGCCCCTTGGGCGGCGAAGCTGGGGAGAATCGGATGTAACATTTTCTGTAGATGTCGGTGGATATATCATTTGCCTGATTCCGAGTCCGTATGAGAAAGTTACGCCTATTTTAAGAAATGACACCCGAATGACGCCAAAGCATGTCGGATGCGATCATACCAGCACTAAAGCACCGGATCCCATCAGAACTCCGAAGTTAAGCGTGCTTGGGCGAGAGTAGTACTATGATGGGTGACCACCTGGGAAGTCCTCGTGTTGCATCTCTCCTTTTTGTCTCTCTCTCCCCCCTTTTGACTCGCGCCGCTGCGTCCATCGTGTTGTGTCGCCCCTTGGGCGGCGAAGCTGGGGAGAATCGGATGTAACATTTTCTGTAGATGTCCGTGGATATATCATTTGCCTGATTCCGAGTCCGTATGAGAAAGTTACGCCTATTTTAAGAAATGACACCCGAATGACGCCAAAGCATGTCGGATGCAATCATACCAGCACTAAAGCACCGTATCCCATCAGAACTCCCAAGTTAAGCGTGCTTGGGCGAGAGTAGTACTAGGATGGGTGACCTCCTGGGAAGTCCTCGTGTTGCATCCCTCCTTTTTGTCTCTCTCTCCCCCCTTTTGACTCGCGCCGCTGCGTCCATCGTGTTGTGTCGCCCCTTGGGCGGCGAAGCTGGGGAGAATCGGATGTAACATTTTCTGTAGATGTCCGTGGATATATCATTTGCCTGATTCCGAGTCCGTATGAGAAAGTTACGCCTATTTTAAGAAATGACACCCGAATGACGCCAAAGCATGTCGGATGCGATCATACCAGCACTAAAGCACCGGATCCCATCAGAACTCCGAAGTTAAGCGTGCTTGGGCGAGAGTAGTACTAGGATGGGTGACCTCCTGGGAAGTCCTCGTGTTGCATCCCTCCTTTTTGTCTCTCTCCCCCCTTTTGACTCGCGCCGCTGCGTCCATCGTGTTGTGTCGCCCCTTGGGCGGCGAAGCTGGGGAGAATCGGATGTAACATTTTCTGTAGATGTCCGTGGATATATCATTTGTCTGATTCCGAGTCCGTATGAGAAAGTTACGCCTATTTTAAGAAATGACACCCGAATGACGCCAAAGCATGTCGGATGCGATCATACCAGCACTAAAGCACCGGATCCCATCAGAACTCCGAAGTTAAGCGTGCTTGGGCGAGAGTAGTACTAGGATGGGTGACCTCCTGGGAAGTCCTCGTGTTGCATCCCTCCTTTTTGTCTCTCTCTCCCCCCTTTTGACTCGCGCCGCTGCGTCCATCGTGTTGTGTCGCCCCTTGGGCGGCGAAGCTGGGGAGAATCGGATGTAACATTTTCTGTAGATGTCCGTGGATATATCATTTGCCTGATTCCGAGTCCGTATGAGAAAGTTACGCCTATTTTAAGAAATGACACCCGAATGACGCCAAAGCATGTCGGATGCGATCATACCAGCACTAAAGCACCGTATCCCATCAGAACTCCCAAGTTAAGCGTGCTTGGGCGAGAGTAGTACTAGGATGGGTGACCTCCTGGGAAGTCCTCGTGTTGCATCCCTCCTTTTTGTCTCTCTCTCCCCCCTTTTGACTCGCGCCGCTGCGTCCATCGTGTTGTGTCGCCCCTTGGGCGGCGAAGCTGGGGAGAATCGGATGTAACATTTTCTGTAGATGTCCGTGGATATATCATTTGCCTGATTCCGAGTCCGTATGAGAAAGTTACGCCTATTTTAAGAAATGACACCCGAATGACGCCAAAGCATGTCGGATGCGATCATACCAGCACTAAAGCACCGGATCCCATCAGAACTCCGAAGTTAAGCGTGCTTGGGCGAGAGTAGTACTACGATGGGTGACCTCCTGGGAAGTCCTCGTGTTGCATCCCTCCTTTTTGTCTCTCTCCCCCCTTTTGACTCGCGCCGCTGCGTCCATCGTGTTGTGTCGCCCCTTGGGCGGCGAAGCTGGGGAGAATCGGATGTAACATTTTCTGTAGATGTCCGTGGATATATCATTTGCCTGATTCCGAGTCCGTATGAGAAAGTTACGCCTATTTTAAGAAATGACACCCGAATGACGCCAAAGCATGTCGGATGCGATCATACCAGCACTAAAGCACCGGATCCCATCAGAACTCCGAAGTTAAGCGTGCTTGGGCGAGAGTAGTACTAGGATGGGTGACCTCCTGGGAAGTCCTCGTGTTGCATCCCTCCTTTTTGTCTCTCTCTCCCCCCTTTTGACTCGCGCCGCTGCGTCCATCGTGTTGTGTCGCCCCTTGGGCGGCGAAGCTGGGGAGAATCGGATGTAACATTTTCTGTAGATGTCCGTGGATATATCATTTGCCTGATTCCGAGTCCGTATGAGAAAGTTACGCCTATTTTAAGAAATGACACCCGAATGACGCCAAAGCATGTCGGATGCGATCATACCAGCACTAAAGCACCGGATCCCATCAGAACTCCGAAGTTAAGCGTGCTTGGGCGAGAGTAGTACTAGGATGGGTGACCTCCTGGGAAGTCCTCGTGTTGCATCCCTCTTTTTTGTCTCTCTCTCCCCCCTTTTGACTCGCGCCGCTGCGTCCATCGTGTTGTGTCGCCCCTTGGGCGGCGAAGCTGGGGAGAATCGGATGTAACATTTTCTGTAGATGTCCGTGGATATATCATTTGCCTGATTCCGAGTCCGTATGAGAAAGTTACGCCTATTTTAAGAAATGACACCCGAATGACGCCAAAGCATGTCGGATGCGATCATGCCAGCACTAAAGCACCGGATCCCATCAGAACTCCGAAGTTAAGCGTGCTTGGGCGAGAGTAGTACTAGGATGGGTGACCTCCTGGGAAGTCCTCGTGTTGCATCCCTCCTTTTTGTCTCTCTCTCCCCCCTTTTGACTCGCGCCGCTGCGTCCATCGTGTTGTGTCGCCCCTTGGGCGGCGAAGCTGGGGAGAATCGGATGTAACATTTTCTGTAGATGTCCGTGGATATATCATTTGCCTGATTCCGAGTCCGTATGAGAAAGTTACGCCTATTTTAAGAAATGACACCCGAATGACGCCAAAGCATGTCCGATGCGATCATACCAGCACTAAAGCACCGGATCCCATCAGAACTCCGAAGTTAAGCGTGCTTGGGCGAGAGTAGTACTAGGATGGGTGACCTCCTGGGAAGTCCTCGTGTTGCATCCCTCCTTTTTGTCTCTCTCTCCCCCCTTTTGACTCGCGCCGCTGCGTCCATCGTGTTGTGTCGCCCCTTGGGCGGCGAAGCTGGGGAGAATCGGATGTAACATTTTCTGTAGATGTCCGTGGATATATCATTTGCCTGATTCCGAGTCCGTATGAGAAAGTTACGCCTATTTTAAGAAATGACACCCGAATGACGCAAAAGCATGTCGGATGCGATCATACCAGCACTAAAGCACCGGATCCCATCAGAACTCCGAAGTTAAGCGTGCTTGGGTGAGAGTAGTACTAGGATGGGTGACCTCCTGGGAAGTCCTCGTGTTGCATCCCTCCTTTTTGTCTCTCTCTCCCCCCTTTTGACTCGCGCCGCTGCGTCCATCGTCCGCTGCGTCCATCGTGTTGTGTCGCCCCTTGGGCGGCGAAGCTGGGGAGAATCGGATGTAACATTTTCTGTAGATGTCCGTGGATATATCATTTGCCTGATTCCGAGTCCGTATGAGAAAGTTACGCCTATTTTAAGAAATGACACCCGAATGACGCCAAAGCATGTCGGATGCGATCATACCAGCACTAAAGCACCGGATCCCATCAGAACTCCGAAGTTAAGCGTGCTTGGGCGAGAGTAGTACTAGGATGGGTGACCTCCTGGGAAGTCCTCGTGTTACATCCCTCCTTTTTGTCTCTCTCCCCCCTTTTGACTCGCGCCGCTGCGTCCATCGTGTTGTGTCGCCCCTTGGGCGGCGAAGCTGGGGAGAATCGGATGTAACATTTTCTGTAGATGTCCGTGGATATATCATTTGCCTGATTCCGAGTCCGTATGAGAAAGTTACGCCTATTTTAAGAAATGACACCCATATGACGCCAAAGCATGTCGGATGCGATCATACCAGCACTAAAGCACCGGATCCCATCAGAACTCCGAAGTTAAGCGTGCTTGGGTGAGAGTAGGACTAGGATGGGTGACCTCCTGGGAAGTCCTCGTGTTGCATCCCTCCTTTTTGTCTCTCTCTCCCCCCTTTTGACTCGCGCCGCTGCGTCCATCGTGTTGTGTCGCCCCTTGGGCGGCGAAGCTGGGGAGAATCGGATGTAACATTTTCTGTAGATGTCCGTGGATATATCATTTGCCTGATTCCGAGTCCGTATGAGAAAGTTACCCCTATTTTAAGAAATGACACCCGAATGACGCCAAAGCATGTCGGATGCGATCATGCCAGCACTAAAGCACCGGATCCCATCAGAACTCCAAAGTTAAGCGTGCTTGGGCGAGAGTAGTACTAGGATGGGTGACCTCCTGGGAAGTCCTCGTGTTGCATCCCTCCTTTTTGTCTCTCTCTCCCCCCTTTTGACTCGCGCCGCTGCGTCCATCGTGTTGTGTCGCCCCTTGGGCGGCGAAGCTGGGGAGAATCGGATGTAACATTTTCTGTAGATGTCCGTGGATATATCATTTGTCTGATTCCGAGTCCGTATGAGAAAGTTACGCCTATTTTAAGAAATGACACCCGAATGACGCCAAAGCATGTCGGATGCGATCATACCAGCACTAAAGCACCGGATCCCATCAGAACTCCGAAGTTAAGCGTGCTTGGGCGAGAGTAGTACTAGGATGGTGAAGTCCTCGTGTTGCATCCCTCCTTTTTGTCTCTCTCTCCCCCCTTTTGACTCGCGCCGCTGCGTCCATCGTGTTGTGTCGCCCCTTGGGCGGCGAAGCTGGGGAGAATCGGATGTAACATTTTCTGTAGATGTCCGTGGATATATCATTTGCCTGATTCCGAGTCCGTATGAGAAAGTTACGCCTATTTTAAGAAATGACACCCGAATGACGCCAAAGCATGTCGGATGCGATCATACCAGCACTAAAGCACCGGATCCCATCAGAACTCCGAAGTTAAGCGTGCTTGGGCGAGAGTAGTACTAGGATGGGTGACCTCCTGGGAAGTCCTCGTGTTACATCCCTCCTTTTTGTCTCTCTCCCCCCTTTTGACTCGCGCCGCTGCGTCCATCGTGTTGTGTCGCCCCTTGGGCGGCGAAGCTGGGGAGAATCGGATGTAACATTTTCTGTAGATGTCCGTGGATATATCATTTGCCTGATTCCGAGTCCGTATGAGAAAGTTACGCCTATTTTAAGAAATGACACCCATATGACGCCAAAGCATGTCGGATGCGATCATACCAGCACTAAAGCACCGGATCCCATCAGAACTCCGAAGTTAAGCGTGCTTGGGTGAGAGTAGGACTAGGATGGGTGACCTCCTGGGAAGTCCTCGTGTTGCATCCCTCCTTTTTGTCTCTCTCTCCCCCCTTTTGACTCGCGCCGCTGCGTCCATCGTGTTGTGTCGCCCCTTGGGCGGCGAAGCTGGGGAGAATCGGATGTAACATTTTCTGTAGATGTCCGTGGATATATCATTTGCCTGATTCCGAGTCCGTATGAGAAAGTTACGCCTATTTTAAGAAATGACACCCGAATGACGCCAAAGCATGTCGGATGCGATCATACCAGCACTAAAGCACCGGATCCCATAAGAACTCCGAAGTTAAGCGTGCTTGGGCGAGAGTAGTACTAGGATGGTGAAGTCCTCGTGTTGCATCCCTCCTTTTTGTCTCTCTCTCCCCCCTTTTGACTCGCGCCGCTGCGTCCATCGTGTTGTGTCGCCCCTTGGGCGGCGAAGCTGGGGAGAATCGGATGTAACATTTTCTGTAGATGTCCGTGGATATATCATTTGCCTGATTCCGAGTCCGTATGAGAAAGTTACGCCTATTTTAAGAAATGACACCCGAATGACGCCAAAGCATGTCGGATGCGATCATACCAGCACTAAAGCACCGGATCCCATCAGAACTCCGAAGTTAAGCGTGCTTGGGCGAGAGTAGTACTAGGATGGGTGACCTCCTGGGAAGTCCTCGTGTTACATCCCTCCTTTTTGTCTCTCTCCCCCCTTTTGACTCGCGCCGCTGCGTCCATCGTGTTGTGTCGCCCCTTGGGCGGCGAAGCTGGGGAGAATCGGATGTAACATTTTCTGTAGATGTCCGTGGATATATCATTTGCCTGATTCCGAGTCCGTATGAGAAAGTTACGCCTATTTTAAGAAATGACACCCATATGACGCCAAAGCATGTCGGATGCGATCATACCAGCACTAAAGCACCGGATCCCATCAGAACTCCGAAGTTAAGCGTGCTTGGGTGAGAGTAGGACTAGGATGGGTGACCTCCTGGGAAGTCCTCGTGTTGCATCCCTCCTTTTTGTCTCTCTCTCCCCCCTTTTGACTCGCGCCGCTGCGTCCATCGTGTTGTGTCGCCCCTTGGGCGGCGAAGCTGGGGAGAATCGGATGTAACATTTTCTGTAGATGTCCGTGGATATATCATTTGCCTGATTCCGAGTCCGTATGAGAAAGTTACCCCTATTTTAAGAAATGACACCCGAATGACGCCAAAGCATGTCGGATGCGATCATGCCAGCACTAAAGCACCGGATCCCATCAGAACTCCAAAGTTAAGCGTGCTTGGGCGAGAGTAGTACTAGGATGGGTGACCTCCTGGGAAGTCCTCGTGTTGCATCCCTCCTTTTTGTCTCTCTCTCCCCCCTTTTGACTCGCGCCGCTGCGTCCATCGTGTTGTGTCGCCCCTTGGGCGGCGAAGCTGGGGAGAATCGGATGTAACATTTTCTGTAGATGTCCGTGGATATATCATTTGCCTGATTCCGAGTCCGTATGAGAAAGTTACGCCTATTTTAAGAAATGACACCCGAATGACGCCAAAGCATGTCGGATGCGATCATACCAGCACTAAAGCACCGGATCCCATCAGAACTCCGAAGTTAAGCGTGCTTGGGCGAAAGTAGTACTAGGATGGTGAAGTCCTCGTGTTGCATCCCTCCTTTTTGTCTCTCTCTCCCCCCTTTTGACTCGCGCCGCTGCGTCCATCGTGTTGTGTCGCCCCTTGGGCGGCGAAGCTGGGGAGAATCGGATGTAACATTTTCTGTAGATGTCCGTGGATATATCATTTGCCTGATTCCGAGTCCGTATGAGAAAGTTACGCCTATTTTAAGAAATGACACCCGAATGACGCCAAAGCATGTCGGATGCGATCATACCAGCACTAAAGCACCGGATCCCATCAGAACTCCGAAGTTAAGCGTGCTTGGGCGAGAGTAGTACTAGGATGGGTGACCTCCTGGGAAGTCCTCGTGTTGCATCCCTCCTTTTTGTCTCTCTCTCCCCCCTTTTGACTCGCGCCGCTGCGTCCATCGTGTTGTGTCGCCCCTTGGGCGGCGAAGCTGGGGAGAATCGGATGTAACATTTTCTGTAGATGTCCGTGGATATATCATTTGCCTGATTCCGAGTCCGTATGAGAAAGTTACGCCTATTTTAAGAAATGACACCCGAATGACGCCAAAGCATGTCGGATGCGATCATACCAGCACTAAAGCACCGGATCCCATCAGAACTCCGAAGTTAAGCGTGCTTGGGCGAGAGTAGTACTAGGATGGGTGACCTCCTGGGAAGTCCTCGTGTTGCATCCCTCCTTTTTGTCTCTCTCTCCCCCTTTTGACTCGCGCCGCTGCGTCCATCGTGTTGTGTCGCCCCTTGGGCGGCGAAGCTGGGGAGAATCGGATGTAACATTTTCTGTAGATGTCCGTGGATATATCATTTGCCTGATTCCGAGTCCGTATGAGAAAGTTACGCCTATTTTAAGAAATGACACCCGAATGACGCCAAAGCATGTCGGATGCGATCATACCAGCACTAAAGCACCGGATCCCATCAGAACTCCGAAGTTAAGCGTGCTTGGGTGAGAGTAGGACTAGGATGGGTGACCTCCTGGGAAGTCCTCGTGTTGCATCCCTCCTTTTTGTCTCTCTCTCCCCCCTTTTGACTCGCGCCGCTGCGTCCATCGTGTTGTGTCGCCCCTTGGGCGGCGAAGCTGGGGAGAATCGGATGTAACATTTTCTGTAGATGTCCGTGGATATATCATTTGCCTGATTCCGAGTCCGTATGAGAAAGTTACCCCTATTTTAAGAAATGACACCCGAATGACGCCAAAGCATGTCGGATGCGATCATGCCAGCACTAAAGCACCGGATCCCATCAGAACTCCGAAGTTAAGCGTGCTTGGGCGAGAGTAGTACTAGGATGGGTGACCTCCTGGGAAGTCCTCGTGTTGCATCCCTCCTTTTTGTCTCTCTCTCCCCCCTTTTGACTCGCGCCGCTGCGTCCATCGTGTTGTGTCGCCCCTTGGGCGGCGAAGCTGGGGAGAATCGGATGTAACATTTTCTGTAGATGTCCGTGGATATATCATTTGCCTGATTCCGAGTCCGTATGAGAAAGTTACGCCTATTTTAAGAAATGACACCCGAATGACGCCAAAGCATGTCGGATGCGATCATACCAGCACTAAAGCACCGGATCCCATCAGAACTCCGAAGTTAAGCGTGCTTGGGCGAGAGTAGTACTAGGATGGTGAAGTCCTCGTGTTGCATCCCTCCTTTTTGTCTCTCTCTCCCCCCTTTTGACTCGCGCCGCTGCGTCCATCGTGTTGTGTCGCCCCTTGGGCGGCGAAGCTGGGGAGAATCGGATGTAACATTTTCTGTAGATGTCCGTGGATATATCATTTGCCTGATTCCGAGTCCGTATGAGAAAGTTACGCCTATTTTAAGAAATGACACCCGAATGACGCCAAAGCATGTCGGATGCGATCATACCAGCACTAAAGCACCGGATCCCATCAGAACTCCGAAGTTAAGCGTGCTTGGGCGAGAGTAGTACTAGGATGGGTGACCTCCTGGGAAGTCCTCGTGTTGCATCCCTCCTTTTTGTCTCTCTCTCCCCCCTTTTGACTCGCGCCGCTGCGTCCATCGTGTTGTGTCGCCCCTTGGGCGGCGAAGCTGGGGAGAATCGGATGTAACATTTTCTGTAGATGTCCGTGGATATATCATTTGCCTGATTCCGAGTCCGTATGAGAAAGTTACGCCTATTTTAAGAAATGACACCCGAATGACGCCAAAGCATGTCGGATGCGATCATACCAGCACTAAAGCACCGGATCCCATCAGAACTCCGAAGTTAAGCGTGCTTGGGCGAGAGTAGTACTAGGATGGGTGACCTCCTGGGAAGTCCTCGTGTTGCATCCCTCCTTTTTGTCTCTCTCTCCCCCCTTTTGACTCGCGCCGCTGCGTCCATCGTGTTGTGTCGCCCCTTGGGCGGCGAAGCTGGGGAGAATCGGATGTAACATTTTCTGTAGATGTCCGTGGATATATCATTTGCCTGATTCCGAGTCCGTATGAGAAAGTTACGCCTATTTTAAGAAATGACACCCGAATGACGCCAAAGCATGTCGGATGCGATCATACCAGCACTAAAGCACCGGATCCCATCAGAACTCCGAAGTTAAGCGTGCTTGGGCGAGAGTAGTACTAGGATGGGTGACCTCCTGGGAAGTCCTCGTGTTGCATCCCTCCTTTTTGTCTCTCTCTCCCCCCTTTTGACTCGCGCCGCTGCGTCCATCGTGTTGTGTCGCCCCTTGGGCGGCGAAGCTGGGGAGAATCGGATGCTTTTTGTCTCTCTCTCCCCCCTTTTGACTCGCGCCGCTGCGTCCATCGTGTTGTGTCGCCCCTTGGGCGGCGAAGCTGGGGAGAATCGGATGTAACATTTTCTGTAGATGTCCGTGGATATATCATTTGCCTGATTCCGAGTCCGTATGAGAAAGTTACGCCTATTTTAAGAAATGACACCCGAATGACGCCAAAGCATGTCGGATGCGATCATACCAGCACTAAAGCACCGGATCCCATCAGAACTCCGAAGTTAAGCGTGCTTGGGCGAGAGTAGTACTAGGATGGGTGACCTCCTGGGAAGTCCTCGTGTTGCATCCCTCCTTTTTGTCTCTCTCTCCCCCCTTTTGACTCGCGCCGCTGCGTCCATCGTGTTGTGTCGCCCCTTGGGCGGCGAAGCTGGGGAGAATCGGATGTAACATTTTCTGTAGATGTCCGTGGATATATCATTTGCCTGATTCCGAGTCCGTATGAGAAAGTTACGCCTATTTTAAGAAATGACACCCGAATGACGCCAAAGCATGTCGGATGCGATCATACCAGCACTAAAGCACCGGATCCCATCAGAACTCCGATGTTAAGCGTGCTTGGGCGAGAGTAGTACTAGGATGGGTGACCTCCTGGGAAGTCCTCGTGTTGCATCCCTCCTTTTTGTCTCTCTCTCCCCCCTTTTGACTCGCGCCGCTGCGTCCATCGTGTTGTGTCGCCCCTTGGGCGGCGAAGCTGGGGAGAATCGGATGTAACATTTTCTGTAGATGTCCGTGGATATATCATTTGCCTGATTCCGAGTCCGTATGAGAAAGTTACGCCTATTTTAAGAAATGACACCCGAATGACGCCAAAGCATGTCGGATGCGATCATACCAGCACTAAAGCACCGGATCCCATCAGAACTCCGATGTTAAGCGTGCTTGGGCGAGAGTAGTACTAGGATGGGTGACCTCCTGGGAAGTCCTCGTGTTGCATCCCTCCTTTTTGTCTCTCTCTCCCCCCTTTTGACTCGCGCCGCTGCGTCCATCGTGTTGTGTCGCCCCTTGGGCGGCGAAGCTGGGGAGAATCGGATGTAACATTTTCTGTAGATGTCCGTGGATATATCATTTGCCTGATTCCGAGTCCGTATGAGAAAGTTACGCCTATTTTAAGAAATGACACCCGAATGACGCCAAAGCATGTCGGATGCGATCATACCAGCACTAAAGCACCGGATCCCATCAAAACTCCGAAGTTAAGCGTGCTTGGGCGAGAGTAGTACTAGGATGGGTGACCTCCTGGGAAGTCCTCGTGTTGCATCCCTCCTTTTTGTCTCTCTCTCCCCCCTTTTGACTCGCGCCGCTGCGTCCATCGTGTTGTGTCGCCCCTTGGGCGGCGAAGCTGGGGAGAATCGGATGTAACATTTTCTGTAGATGTCCGTGGATATATCATTTGCCTGATTCCGAGTCCGTATGAGAAAGTTACGCCTATTTTAAGAAATGACACCCGAATGACGCCAAAGCATGTCGGATGCTATCATACCAGCACTAAAGCACCGGATCCCATCAGAACTCCGAAGTTAAGCGTGCTTGGGCGAGAGTAGTACTAGGATGGGTGACCTCCTGGGAAGTCCTCGTGTTGCATCCCTCTTTTTTGTCTCTCTCTCCCCCCTTTTGACTCGCGCCGCTGCGTCCATCGTGTTGTGTCGCCCCTTGGGCGGCGAAGCTCCCCCTTTTGACTCGCGCCGCTGCGTCCATCGTGTTGTGTCGCCCCTTGGGCGGCGAAGCTGGGGAGAATCGGATGTAACATTTTCTGTAGATGTCCGTGGATATATCATTTGCCTGATTCCGAGTCCGTATGAGAAAGTTACGCCTATTTTAAGAAATGACACCCGAATGACGCCAAAGCATGTCGGATGCGATCATACCAGCACTAAAGCACCGGATCCCATCAGAACTCCGAAGTTAAGCGTGCTTGGGCGAGAGTAGTACTAGGATGGTGAAGTCCTCGTGTTGCATCCCTCCTTTTTGTCTCTCTCTCCCCCCTTTTGACTCGCGCCGCTGCGTCCATCGTGTTGTGTCGCCCCTTGGGCGGCGAAGCTGGGGAGAATCGGATGTAACATTTTCTGTAGATGTCCGTGGATATATCATTTGCCTGATTCCGAGTCCGTATGAGAAAGTTACGCCTATTTTAAGAAATGACACCCGAATGACGCCAAAGCATGTCGGATGCGATCATACCAGCAGTAAAGCACCGGATCCCATCAGAACTCCGAAGTTAAGCGTGCTTGGGCGAGAGTAGTACTAGGATGGGTGACCTCCTGGGAAGTCCTCGTGTTGCATCCCTCCTTTTTGTCTCTCTCTCCCCCCTTTTGACTCGCGCCGCTGCGTCCATCGTGTTGTGTCGCCCCTTGGGCGGCGAAGCTGGGGAGAATCGGATGTAACATTTTCTGTAGATGTCCGTGGATATATCATTTGCCTGATTCCGAGTCCGTATGAGAAAGTTACGCCTATTTTAAGAAATGACACCCGAATGACGCCAAAGCATGTCGGATGCGATCATACCAGCACTAAAGCACCGGATCCCATCAGAACTCCGAAGTTAAGCGTGCTTGGGCGAGAGTAGTACTAGGATGGGTGACCTCCTGGGAAGTCCTCGTGTTGCATCCCTCCTTTTTGTCTCTCTCTCCCCCCTTTTGACTCGCGCCGCTGCGTCCATCGTGTTGTGTCGCCCCTTGGGCGGCGAAGCTGGGGAGAATCGGATGCTTTTTGTCTCTCTCTCCCCCCTTTTGACTCGCGCCGCTGCGTCCATCGTGTTGTGTCGCCCCTTGGGCGGCGAAGCTGGGGAGAATCGGATGTAACATTTTCTGTAGATGTCCGTGGATATATCATTTGCCTGATTCCGAGTCCGTATGAGAAAGTTACGCCTATTTTAAGAAATGACACCCGAATGACGCCAAAGCATGTCGGATGCGATCATACCAGCACTAAAGCACCGGATCCCATCAGAACTCCGAAGTTAAGCGTGCTTGGGCGAGAGTAGTACTAGGATGGGTGACCTCCTGGGAAGTCCTCGTGTTGCATCCCTCCTTTTTGTCTCTCTCTCCCCCCTTTTGACTCGCGCCGCTGCGTCCATCGTGTTGTGTCGCCCCTTGGGCGGCGAAGCTGGGGAGAATCGGATGTAACATTTTCTGTAGATGTCCGTGGATATATCATTTGCCTGATTTCGAGTCCGTATGAGAAAGTTACGCCTATTTTAAGAAATGACACCCGAATGACGCCAAAGCATGTCGGATGCGATCATACCAGCACTAAAGCACCGGATCCCATCAGAACTCCGAAGTTAAGCGTGCTTGGGCGAGAGTAGTACTAGGATGGGTGACCTCCTGGGAAGTCCTCGTGTTGCATCCCTCCTTTTTGTCTCTCTCTCCCCCTTTTGACTCGCGCCGCTGCGTCCATCGTGTTGTGTCGCCCCTTGGGCGGCGAAGCTGGGGAGAATCGGATGTAACATTTTCTGTAGATGTCCGTGGATATATCATTTGCCTGATTCCGAGTCCGTATGAGAAAGTTACGCCTATTTTAAGAAATGACACCCGAATGACGCCAAAGCATGTCGGATGCGATCATACCAGCACTAAAGCACCGGATCCCATCAGAACTCCGAAGTTAAATGTGCTTGGGCGAGAGTAGTACTAGGATGGGTGACCTCCTGGGAAGTCCTCGTGTTGCATCCCTCCTTTTTGTCTCTCTCTCCCCCCTTTTGACTCGCGCCGCTGCGTCCATCGTGTTGTGTCGCCCCTTGGGCGGCAAAGCTGGGGAGAATCGGATGTAACATTTTCTGTAGATGTCCGTGGATATATCATTTGCCTGATTCCGAGTCCGTATGAGAAAGTTACGCCTATTTTAAGAAATGACACCCGAATGACGCCAAAGCATGTCGGATGCGATCATGCCAGCACTAAAGCACCGGATCCCATCAGAACTCCGAAGTTAAGCGTGCTTGGGCGAGAGTAGTACTAGGATGGACGAAGTTAAGCGTGCTTGCGCGAGAGTAGTACTAGGATGGGTGACCTCCTGGAAAGTCCTCGTGTTGCATCCCTCCTTTTTGTCTCTCTCCCCCCTTTTGACTCGCGCCGCTGCGTCCATCGTGTTGTGTCGCCCCTTGGGCGGCGAAGCTGGGGAGAATCGGATGTAACATTTTCTGTAGATGTCCGTGGATATATCATTTGCCTGATTCCGAGTCCGTATGAGAAAGTTACGCCTATTTTAAGAAATGACACCCGAATGACGCCAAAGCATGTCGGATGCGATCATACCAGCACTAAAGCACCGGATCCCATCAGAACTCCGAAGTTAAGCGTGCTTGGGCGAGAGTAGTACTAGGATGGGTGACCTCCTGGGAAGTCCTCGTGTTGCATCCCTCCTTTTTGTCTCTCTCTCCCCCCTTTTGACTCGCGCCGCTGCGTCCATCGTGTTGTGTCGCCCCTTGGGCGGCGAAGCTGGGGAGAATATGTCCGTGGATATATCATTTGCCTGATTCCGAGTCCGTATGAGAAAGTTACGCCTATTTTAAGAAATGACACCCGAATGACGCCAAAGCATGTCGGATGCGATCATACCAGCACTAAAGCACCGGATCCCATCAGAACTCCGAAGTTAAGCGTGCTTGGGCGAGAGTAGTACTAGGATGGGTGACCTCCTGGGAAGTCCTCGTGTTGCATCCCTCCTTTTTGTCTCTCTCTCCCCCCTTTTGACTCGCGCCGCTGCGTCCATCGTGTTGTGTCGCCCCTTGGGCGGCGAAGCTGGGGAGAATCGGATGTAACATTTTCTGTAGATGTCCGTCCATCGTGTTGTGTCGCCCCTTGGGCGGCGAAGCTGGGGAGAATCGGATGTAACATTTTCTGTAGATGTCCGTGGATATATCATTTGCCTGATTCCGAGTCCGTATGAGAAAGTTACGCCTATTTTAAGAAATGACACCCGAATGACGCCCAAGCATGTCGGATGCGATCATACCAGCACTAAAGTACCGGATCCCATCAGAACTCCGAAGTTAAGCGTGCTTGGGCGAGAGTAGTACTAGGATGGGTGACCTCCTGGGAAGTCCTCGTGTTGCATCCCTCCTTTTTGTCTCTCTCTCCCCCCTTTTGACTCGCGCCGCTGCGTCCATCGTGTTGTGTCGCCCCTTGGGCGGCGAA
Organism: Oryza sativa Japonica Group; assembly: GCF_034140825.1. NCBI lineage: Eukaryota > Viridiplantae > Streptophyta > Magnoliopsida > Poales > Poaceae > Oryza > Oryza sativa. The sequence goes on along the minus strand of NC_089045.1, from coordinate 12,596,231 downwards.
GCTGGGGAGAATCGGATGTAACATTTTCTGTAGATGTCCGTGGATATATCATTTGCCTGATTCCGAGTCCGTATGAGAAAGTTACGCCTATTTTAAGAAATGACACCCGAATGACGCCAAAGCATGTCGGATGCGATCATACCAGCACTAAAGCACCGGATCCCATCAGAACTCCGAAGTTAAGCGTGCTTGGGCGAGAGTAGTACTAGGATGGGTGACCTCCTGGGAAGTCCTCGTGTTGCATCCCTCCTTTTTGTCTCTCTCTCCCCCCTTTTGACTCGCGCCGCTGCGTCCATCGTGTTGTGTCGCCCCTTGGGCGGCGAAGCTGGGGAGAATCGGATGTAACATTTTCTGTAGATGTCCGTGGATATATCATTTGCCTGATTCCGAGTCCGTATGAGAAAGTTACGCCTATTTTAAGAAATGACACCCGAATGACGCCAAAGCTTGTCGGATGCGATCATACCAGCACTAAAGCACTGGATCCCATCAAAACTCCGAAGTTAAGCGTGCTTGGGCGAGAGTAGTACTAGGATGGGTGACCTCCTGGGAAGTCCTCGTGTTGCATCCCTCCTTTTTGTCTCTCTCTCCCCCCTTTTGACTCGCGCCGCTGCGTCCATCGTGTTGTGTCGCCCCTTGGGCGGCGAAGCTGGGGAGAATCGGATGTAACATTTTCTGTAGATGTCCGTGGATATATCATTTGCCTGATTCCGAGTCCGTATGAGAAAGTTACGCCTATTTTAAGAAATGACACCCGAATGACGCCAAAGCATGTCGGATGCTATCATACCAGCACTAAAGCACCGGATCCCATCAGAACTCCGAAGTTAAGCGTGCTTGGGCGAGAGTAGTACTAGGATGGGTGACCTCCTGGGAAGTCCTCGTGTTGCATCCCTCTTTTTTGTCTCTCTCTCCCCCCTTTTGACTCGCGCCGCTGCGTCCATCGTGTTGTGTCGCCCCTTGGGCGGCGAAGCTGGGGAGAATCGGATGTAACATTTTCTGTAGATGTCCGTGGATATATTATTTGCCTGATTCCGAGTCCGTATGAGAAAGTTACGCCTATTTTAAGAAATGACACCCGAATGACGCCAAAGCAAGTCGGATGTGATCATACCAGCACTAAAGCACCGGATCCCATCAGAACTCCGAAGTTAAGCGTGCTTGGGCGAGAGTAGTACTAGGATGGGTGACCTCCTGGGAAGTCCTCGTTGTTGCATCCCTCCTTTTTGTCTCTCTCTCCCCCCTTTTGACTCGCGCCGCTGCGTCCACCGTGTTGTGTCGCCCCTTGGGCGGCGAAGCTGGGGAGAATTGGATGTAACATTTTCTGTAGATGTCCGTGGATATATCATTTGCCTGATTCCGAGTCCGTATGAGAAAGTTACGCCTATTTTAAGAAATGACACCCGAATGACGCCAAAGCATGTCGGATGCGATCATACCAGCACTAAAGCACCGGATCCCATCAGAACTCCGAAGTTAAGCGTGCTTGGGCGAGAGTAGTACTAGGATGGTGAAGTCCTCGTGTTGCATCCCTCCTTTTTGTCTCTCTCTCCCCCCTTTTGACTCGCGCCGCTGCGTCCATCGTGTTGTGTCGCCCCTTGGGCGGCGAAGCTGGGGAGAATCGGATGTAACATTTTCTGTAGATGTCCGTGGATATATCATTTGCCTGATTCCGAGTCCGTATGAGAAAGTTACGCCTATTTTAAGAAATGACACCCGAATGACGCCAAAGCATGTCGGATGCGATCATACCAGCACTAAAGCACCGGATCCCATCAGAACTCCGAAGTTAAGCGTGCTTGGGCAAGAGTAGTACTAGGATGGGTGACCTCCTGGGAAGTCCTCGTGTTGCATCCCTCCTTTTTGTCTCTCTCTCCCCCCTTTTGACTCGCGCCGCTGCGTCCATCGTGTTGTGTCGCCCCTTGGGCGGCGAAGCTGGGGAGAATCGGATGTAACATTTTCTGTAGATGTCCGTGGATATATCATTTGCCTGATTCCGAGTCCGTATGAGAAAGTTACGCCTATTTTAAGAAATGACACCCGAATGACGCCAAAGCATGTCGGATGCGATCATACCAGCACTAAAGCACCGGATCCCATCAGAACTCCGAAGTTAAGCGTGCTTGGGCAAGAGTAGTACTAGGATGGGTGACCTCCTGGGAAGTCCTCGTGTTGCATCCCTCCTTTTTGTCTCTCTCTCCCCCTTTTGACTCGCGCCGCTGCGTCCATCGTGTTGTGTCGCCCCTTGGGCGGCGAAGCTGGGGAGAATCGGATGTAACATTTTCTGTAGATGTCCGTGGATATATCATTTGCCTGATTCCGAGTCCGTATGAGAAAGTTACGCCTATTTTAAGAAATGACACCCGAATGACGCCAAAGCATGTCGGATGCGATCATACCAGCACTAAAGCACCGGATCCCATCAGAACTCCGAAGTTAAATGTGCTTGGGCGAGAGTAGTACTAGGATGGGTGACCTCCTGGGAAGTCCTCGTGTTGCATCCCTCCTTTTTGTCTCTCTCTCCCCCCTTTTGACTCGCGCCGCTGCGTCCATCGTGTTGTGTCGCCCCTTGGGCGGCAAAGCTGGGGAGAATCGGATGTAACATTTTCTGTAGATGTCCGTGGATATATCATTTGCCTGATTCCGAGTCCGTATGAGAAAGTTACGCCTATTTTAAGAAATGACACCCGAATGACGCCAAAGCATGTCGGATGCGATCATGCCAGCACTAAAGCATCGGATCCCATCAGAACTCCGAAGTTAAGCGTGCTTGGGCGAGAGTAGTACTAGGATGGACGAAGTTAAGCGTGCTTGCGCGAGAGTAGTACTAGGATGGGTGACCTCCTGGAAAGTCCTCGTGTTGCATCCCTCCTTTTTGTCTCTCTCCCCCCTTTTGACTCGCGCCGCTGCGTCCATCGTGTTGTGTCGCCCCTTGGGCGGCGAAGCTGGGGAGAATCGGATGTAACATTTTCTGTAGATGTCCGTGGATATATCATTTGCCTGATTCCGAGTCCGTATGAGAAAGTTACGCCTATTTTAAGAAATGACACCCGAATGACGCCAAAGCATGTCGGATGCGATCATACCAGCACTAAAGCACCGGATCCCATCAGAACTTCGAAGTTAAGCGTGCTTGGGCGAGATTAGTACTAGGATGGGTGACCTCCTGGGAAGTCCTCGTGTTGCATCCCTCCTTTTTGTCTCTCTCTCCCCCCTTTTGACTCGCGCCGCTGCGTCCATCGTGTTGTGTCGCCCCTTGGGCGGCGAAGCTGGGGAGAATCGGATGTAACATTTTCTGTAGATGTCCGTCCATCGTGTTGTGTCGCCCCTTGGGCGGCGAAGCTGGGGAGAATCGGATGTAACATTTTCTGTAGATGTCCGTGGATATATCATTTGCCTGATTCCGAGTCCGTATGAGAAAGTTACGCCTATTTTAAGAAATGACACCCGAATGACGCCCAAGCATGTCGGATGCGATCATACCAGCACTAAAGTACCGGATCCCATCAGAACTCCGAAGTTAAGCGTGATTGGGCGAGAGTAGTACTAGGATGGGTGACCTCCTGGGAAGTCCTCGTGTTGCATCCCTCCTTTTTGTCTCTCTCTCCCCCCTTTTGACTCGCGCCGCTGCGTCCATCGTGTTGTGTCGCCCCTTGGGCGGCGAAGCTGGGGAGAATCGGATGTAACATTTTCTGTAGATGTCCGTGGATATATCATTTGCCTGGTTCCGAGTCCGTATGAGAAAGTTACGCCTATTTTAAGAAATGACACCCGAATGACGCCAAAGCATATCGGATGCGATCATACCAGCACTAAAGCACCGGATCCCATCAGAACTCCGAAGTTAAGCGTGCTTGGGCGAGAGTAGTACTAGGATGGGTGACCTCCTGGGAAGTCCTCGTGTTGCATCCCTCCTTTTTGTCTCTCTCTCCCCCCTTTTGACTCGCGCCGCTGCGTCCATCGTGTTGTGTCGCCCCTTGGGCGGCGAAGCTGGGGAGAATCGGATGTAACATTTTCTGTAGATGTCCGTGGATATATCATTTGCCTGATTCCGAGTCCGTATGAGAAAGTTACGCCTATTTTAAGAAATGACACCCGAATGACGCCAAAGCATGTCGGATGCGATCATACCAGCACTAAAGCACCGGATCCCATCAGAACTCCGAAGTTAAGCGTGCTTGGGCGAGAGTAGTACTAGGATGGTGAAGTCCTCGTGTTGCATCCCTCCTTTTTGTCTCTCTCTCCCCCCTTTTGACTCGCGCCGCTGCGTCCATCGTGTTGTGTCGCCCCTTGGGCGGCGAAGCTGGGGAGAATCGGATGTAACATTTTCTGTAGATGTCCGTGGATATATCATTTGCCTGATTCCGAGTCCGCATGAGAAAGTTACGCCTATTTTAAGAAATGACACCCGAATGACGCCAAAGCATGTCGGATGCGATCATACCAGCACTAAAGCACCGGATCCCATCAGAACTCCGAAGTTAAGCGTGCTTGGGCGAGAGTAGTACTAGGATGGTGAAGTCCTCGTGTTGCATCCCTCCTTTTTGTCTCTCTCTCCCCCCTTTTGACTCGCGCCGCTGCGTCCATCGTGTTGTGTCGCCCCTTGGGCGGCGAAGCTGGGGAGAATCGGATGTAACATTTTCTGTAGATGTCCGTGGATATATCATTTGCCTGATTCCGAGTCCGTATGAGAAAGTTACGCCTATTTTAAGAAATGACACCCGAATGACGCCAAAGCATGTCGGATGCGATCATACCAGCACTAAAGCACCGGATCCCATCAGAACTCCGAAGTTAAATGTGCTTGGGCGAGAGTAGTACTAGGATGGGTGACCTCCTGGGAAGTCCTCGTGTTGCATCCCTCCTTTTTGTCTCTCTCTCCCCCCTTTTGACTCGCGCCGCTGCGTCCATCGTGTTGTGTCGCCCCTTGGGCGGCAAAGCTGGGGAGAATCGGATGTAACATTTTCTGTAGATGTCCGTGGATATATCATTTGCCTGATTCCGAGTCCGTATGAGAAAGTTACGCCTATTTTAAGAAATGACACCCGAATGACGCCAAAGCATGTCGGATGCGATCATGCCAGCACTAAAGCACCGGATCCCATCAGAACTCCGAAGTTAAGCGTGCTTGGGCGAGAGTAGTACTAGGATGGACGAAGTTAAGCGTGCTTGCGCGAGAGTAGTACTAGGATGGGTGACCTCCTGGAAAGTCCTCGTGTTGCATCCCTCCTTTTTGTCTCTCTCCCCCCTTTTGACTCGCGCCGCTGCGTCCATCGTGTTGTGTCGCCCCTTGGGCGGCGAAGCTGGGGAGAATCGGATGTAACATTTTCTGTAGATGTCCGTGGATATATCATTTGCCTGATTCCGAGTCCGTATGAGAAAGTTACGCCTATTTTAAGAAATGACACCCGAATGACGCCAAAGCATGTCGGATGCGATCATACCAGCACTAAAGCACCGGATCCCATCAGAACTCCGAAGTTAAGCGTGCTTGGGCGAGAGTAGTACTAGGATGGGTGACCTCCTGGGAAGTCCTCGTGTTGCATCCCTCCTTTTTGTCTCTCTCTCCCCCCTTTTGACTCGCGCCGCTGCGTCCATCTTGTTGTGTCGCCCCTTGGGCGGCGAAGCTGGGGAGAATCGGATGTAACATTTTCTGTAGATGTCCGTCCATCGTGTTGTGTCGCCCCTTGGGCGGCGAAGCTGGGGAGAATCGGATGTAACATTTTCTGTAGATGTCCGTGGATATATCATTTGCCTGATTCCGAGTCCGTATGAGAAAGTTACGCCTATTTTAAGAAATGACACCCGAATGACGCCCAAGCATGTCGGATGCGATCATACCAGCACTAAAGTACCGGATCCCATCAGAACTCCGAAGTTAAGCGTGCTTGGGCGAGAGTAGTACTAGGATGGGTGACCTCCTGGGAAGTCCTCGTGTTGCATCCCTCCTTTTTGTCTCTCTCTCCCCCCTTTTGACTCGCGCCGCTGCGTCCATCGTGTTGTGTCGCCCCTTGGGCGGCGAAGCTGGGGAGAATCGGATGTAACATTTTCTGTAGATGTCCGTGGATATATCATTTGCCTGATTCCGAGTCCGTATGAGAAAGTTACGCCTATTTTAAGAAATGACACCCGAATGACGCCAAAGAATATCGGATGCGATCATACCAGCACTAAAGCACCGGATCCCATCAGAACTCCGAAGTTAAGCGTGCTTGGGCGAGAGTAGTACTAGGATGGGTGACCTCCTGGGAAGTCCTCGTGTTGCATCCCTCCTTTTTGTCTCTCTCTCCCCCCTTTTGACTCGCGCCGCTGCGTCCATCGTGTTGTGTCGCCCCTTGGGCGGCGAAGCTGGGGAGAATCGGATGTAACATTTTCTGTAGATGTCCGTGGATATATCATTTGCCTGATTCCGAGTCCGTATGAGAAAGTTACGCCTATTTTAAGAAATGACACCCGAATGACGCCAAAGCATGTCGGATGCGATCATACCAGCACTAAAGCACCGGATCCCATCAGAACTCCGAAGTTAAGCGTGCTTGGGCGAGAGTAGTACTAGGATGGTGAAGTCCTCGTGTTGCATCCCTCCTTTTTGTCTCTCTCTCCCCCCTTTTGACTCGCGCCGCTGCGTCCATCGTGTTGTGTCGCCCCTTGGGCGGCGAAGCTGGGGAGAATCGGATGTAACATTTTCTGTAGATGTCCGTGGATATATCATTTGCCTGATTCCGAGTCCGTATGAGAAAGTTACGCCTATTTTAAGAAATGACACCCGAATGACGCCAAAGCATGTCGGATGCGATCATACCAGCACTAAAGCACCGGATCCCATCAGAACTCCGATGTTAAGCGTGCTTGGGCGAGAGTAGTACTAGGATGGGTGACCTCCTGGGAAGTCCTCGTGTTGCATCCCTCCTTTTTGTCTCTCTCTCCCCCCTTTTGACTCGCGCCGCTGCGTCCATCGTGTTGTGTCGCCCCTTGGGCGGCGAAGCTGGGGAGAATCGGATGTAACATTTTCTGTAGATGTCCGTGGATATATCATTTGCCTGATTCCGAGTCCGTATGAGAAAGTTACGCCTATTTTAAGAAATGACACCCGAATGACGCCAAAGCATGTCGGATGCGATCATACCAGCACTAAAGCACCGGATCCCATCAAAACTCCGAAGTTAAGCGTGCTTGGGCGAGAGTAGTACTAGGATGGGTGACCTCCTGGGAAGTCCTCGTGTTGCATCCCTCCTTTTTGTCTCTCTCTCCCCCCTTTTGACTCGCGCCGCTGCGTCCATCGTGTTGTGTCGCCCCTTGGGCGGCGAAGCTGGGGAGAATCGGATGTAACATTTTCTGTAGATGTCCGTGGATATATCATTTGCCTGATTCCGAGTCCGTATGAGAAAGTTACGCCTATTTTAAGATATGACACCCGAATGACGCCAAAGCATGTCGGATGCTATCATACCAGCACTAAAGCACCGGATCCCATCAGAACTCCGAAGTTAAGCGTGCTTGGGCGAGAGTAGTACTAGGATGGGTGACCTCCTGGGAAGTCCTCGTGTTGCTTCCCTCTTTTTTGTCTCTCTCTCCCCCCTTTTGACTCGCGCCGCTGCGTCCATCGTGTTGTGTCGCCCCTTGGGCGGCGAAGCTGGGGAGAATCGGATGTAACATTTTCTGTAGATGTCCGTGGATATATCATTTGCCTGATTCCGAGTCCGTATGAGAAAGTTACGCCTATTTTAAGAAATGACACCCGAATGACGCCAAAGCATGTCGGATGCGATCATACCAGCACTAAAGCACCGGATCCCATCAGAACTCCGAAGTTAAGCGTGCTTGGGCGAGAGTAGTACTAGGATGGGTGACCTCCTGGGAAGTCCTCGTTGTTGCATCCCTCCTTTTTGTCTCTCTCTCCCCCCTTTTGACTCGCGCCGCTGCGTCCATCGTGTTGTGTCGCCCCTTGGGCGGCGAAGCTGGGGAGAATCGGATGTAACATTTTCTGTAGATGTCCGTGGATATATCATTTGCCTGATTCCGAGTCCGTATGAGAAAGTTACGCCTATTTTAAGAAATGACACCCGAATGACGCCAAAGCATGTCGGATGCGATCATACCAGCACTAAAGCACCGGATCCCATCAGAACTCCGAAGTTAAGCGTGCTTGGGCGAGAGAAGTACTAGGATGGTGAAGTCCTCGTGTTGCATCCCTCCTTTTTGTCTCTCTCTCCCCCCTTTTGACTCGCGCCGCTGCGTCCATCGTGTTGTGTCGCCCCTTGGGCGGCGAAGCTGGGGAGAATCGGATGTAACATTTTCTGTAGATGTCCGTGGATATATCATTTGCCTGATTCCGAGTCCGTATGAGAAAGTTACGCCTATTTTAAGAAATGACACCCGAATGACGCCAAAGCATGTCGGATGCGATCATACCAGCACTAAAGCACCGGATCCCATCAGAACTCCGAAGTTAAGCGTGCTTGGGCGAGAGTAGTACTAGGATGGGTGACCTCCTGGGAAGTCCTCGTGTTGCATCCCTCCTTTTTGTCTCTCTCTCCCCCCTTTTGACTCGCGCCGCTCCCTTTTGACTCGCGCCGCTGCGTCCATCGTGTTGTGTCGCCCCTTGGGCGGCGAAGCTGGGGAGAATCGGATGTAACATTTTCTGTAGATGTCCGTGGATATATCATTTGCCTGATTCCGAGTCCGTATGAGAAAGTTACGCCTATTTTAAGAAATGACACCCGAATGACGCCAAAGCATGTCGGATGCGATCATACCAGCACTAAAGCACCGGATCCCATCAGAACTCCAAAGTTAAGCGTGCTTGGGCGAGAGTAGTACTAGGATGGGTGACCTCCTGGGAAGTCCTCGTGTTGCATCCCTCCTTTTTGTCTCTCTCTCCCCCCTTTTGACTCGCGCCGCTGCGTCCATCGTGTTGTGTCGCCCCTTGGGCGGCGAAGCTGGGGAGAATCGGATGTAACATTTTCTGTAGATGTCCGTGGATATATCATTTGCCTGATTCCGAGTCCGTATGAGAAAGTTACGCCTATTTTAAGAAATGACACCCGAATGACGCCAAAGCATGTCGGATGCGATCATACCAGCACTAAAGCACCGGATCCCATCAGAACTCCGAAGTTAAGCGTGCTTGGGCGAGAGTAGTACTAGGATGGGTGACCTCCTAGGAAGTCCTCGTGTTGCATCCCTCCTTTTTGTCTCTCTCTCCCCCCTTTTGACTCGCGCCGCTGCGTCCATCGTGTTGTGTCGCCCCTTGGGCGGCGAAGCTGGGGAGAATCGGATGTAACATTTTCTGTAGATGTCCGTGGATATATCATTTGCCTGATTCCGAGTCCGTATGAGAAAGTTACGCCTATTTTAAGAAATGACACCCGAATGACGCCAAAGCATGTCGGATGCGATCATACCAGCACTAAAGCACCGGATCCCATCAGAACTCCGAAGTTAAGCGTGCTTGGGCGAGAGTAGTACTAGGATGGGTGACCTCCTGGGAAGTCCTCGTGTTGCATCCCTCCTTTTTGTCTCTCTCTCCCCCCTTTTGACTCGCGCCGCTGCGTCCATCGTGTTGTGTCGCCCCTTGGGCGGCGAAGCTGGGGAGAATCGGATGTAACATTTTCTGTAGATGTCCGTGGATATATCATTTGCCTGATTCCGAGTCCGTATGAGAAAGTTACGCCTATTTTAAGAAATGACACCCGAATGACGCCAAAGCATGTCGGATGCGATCATACCAGCACTAAAGCACCGGATCCCATCAGAACTCCGAAGTTAAGCGTGCTTGGGCGAGAGTAGTACTAGGATGGGTGACCTCCTGGGAAGTCCTCGTGTTGCATCCCTCCTTTTTGTCTCTCTCTCCCCCTTTTGACTCGCGCCGCTGCGTCCATCGTGTTGTGTCGCCCCTTGGGCGGCGAAGCTGGGGAGAATCGGATGTAACATTTTCTGTAGATGTCCGTGGATATATCATTTGCCTGATTCCGAGTCCGTATGAGAAAGTTACGCCTATTTTAAGAAATGACACCCGAATGACGCCAAAGCATGTCGGATGCGATCATACCAGCACTAAAGCACCGGATCCCATCAGAACTCCGAAGTTAAGCGTGCTTGGGCGAGAGTAGTACTAGGATGGGTGACCTCCTAGGAAGTCCTCGTGTTGCATCCCTCCTTTTTGTCTCTCTCTCCCCCCTTTTGACTCGCGCCGCTGCGTCCATCGTGTTGTGTCGCCCCTTGGGCGGCGAAGCTGGGGAGAATCGGATGTAACATTTTCTGTAGATGTCCGTGGATATATCATTTGCCTGATTCCGAGTCCGTATGAGAAAGTTACGCCTATTTTAAGAAATGACACCCGAATGACGCCAAAGCATGTCGGATGCGATCATACCAGCACTAAAGCACCGGATCCCATCAGAACTCCGAAGTTAAGCGTGCTTGGGTGAGAGTAGTACTAGGATGGGTGACCTCCTGGGAAGTCCTCGTGTTGCATCCCTCCTTTTTGTCTCTCTCTCCCCCCTTTTGACTCGCGCCGCTGCGTCCATCGTGTTGTGTCGCCCCTTGGGCGGCGAAGCTGGGGAGAATCGGATGTAACATTTTCTGTAGATGTCCGTGGATATATCATTTGCCTGATTCCGAGTCCGTATGAGAAAGTTACGCCTATTTTAAGAAATGACACCCGAATGACGCCAAAGCATGTCGGATGCGATCATACCAGCACTAAAGCACCGGATCCCATCAGAACTCCGAAGTTAAGCGTGCTTGGGCGAGAGTAGTACTAGGATGGTGAAGTCCTCGTGTTGCATCCCTCCTTTTTGTCTCTCTCTCCCCCCTTTTGACTCGCGCCGCTGCGTCCATCGTGTTGTGTCGCCCCTTGGGCGGCGAAGCTGGGGAGAATCGGATGTAACATTTTCTGTAGATGTCCGTGGATATATCATTTGCCTGATTCCGAGTCCGTATGAGAAAGTTACGCCTATTTTAAGAAATGACACCCGAATGACGCCAAAGCATGTCGGATGCGATCATACCAGCACTAAAGCACCGGATCCCATCAGAACTCCGAAGTTAAGCGTGCTTGGGCGAGAGTAGTACTAGGATGGGTGACCTCCTGGGAAGTCCTCGTGTTGCATCCCTCCTTTTTGTCTCTCTCTCCCCCCTTTTGACTCGCGCCGCTGCGTCCATCGTGTTGTGTCGCCCCTTGGGCGGCGAAGCTGGGGAGAATCGGATGTAACATTTTCTGTAGATGTCCGTGGATATATCATTTGCCTGATTCCGAGTCCGTATGAGAAAGTTACGCCTATTTTAAGAAATGACACCCGAATGACGCCAAAACATGTCGGATGCGATCATACCAGCACTAAAGCACCGGATCACATCAGAACTCCGAAGTTAAGCGTGCTTGGGTGAGAGTAGTACTAGGATGGGTGACCTCCTGGGAAGTCCTCGTGTTGCATCCCTCCTTTTTGTCTCTCTCTCCCCCCTTTTGACTCGCGCCGCTGCGTCCATCGTGTTGTGTCGCCCCTTGGGCGGCGAAGCTGGGGAGAATCGGATGTAACATTTTCTGTAGATGTCCGTGGATATATCATTTGCCTGATTCCGAGTCCGTATGAGAAAGTTACGCCTATTTTAAGAAATGACACCCGAATGACGCCAAAGCATGTCGGATGCGATCATACCAGCACTAAAGCACCGGATCCCATCAGAACTCCAAAGTTAAGCGTGCTTGGGCGAGAGTAGTACTAGGATGGGTGACCTCCTGGGAAGTCCTCGTGTTGCATCCCTCCTTTTTGTCTCTCTCTCCCCCCTTTTGACTCGCGCCGCTGCGTCCATCGTGTTGTGTCGCCCCTTGGGCGGCGAAGCTGGGGAGAATCGGATGTAACATTTTCTGTAGATGTCCGTGGATATATCATTTGCCTGATTCCGAGTCCGTATGAGAAAGTTACGCCTATTTTAAGAAATGACACCCGAATGACGCCAAAGCATGTCGGATGCGATCATACCAGCACTAAAGCACCGGATCCCATCAGAACTCCGAAGTTAAGCGTGCTTGGGCGAGAGTAGTACTAGGATGGGTGACCTCCTAGGAAGTCCTCGTGTTGCATCCCTCCTTTTTGTCTCTCTCTCCCCCCTTTTGACTCGCGCCGCTGCGTCCATCGTGTTGTGTCGCCCCTTGGGCGGCGAAGCTGGGGAGAATCGGATGTAACATTTTCTGTAGATGTCCGTGGATATATCATTTGCCTGATTCCGAGTCCGTATGAGAAAGTTACGCCTATTTTAAGAAATGACACCCGAATGACGCCAAAGCATGTCGGATGCGATCATACCAGCACTAAAGCACCGGATCCCATCAGAACTCCGAAGTTAAGCGTGCTTGGGCGAGAGTAGTACTAGGATGGGTGACCTCCTGGGAAGTCCTCGTGTTGCATCCCTCCTTTTTGTCTCTCTCTCCCCCCTTTTGACTCGCGCCGCTGCGTCCATCGTGTTGTGTCGCCCCTTGGGCGGTGAAGCTGGGGAGAATCGGATGTAACATTTTCTGTAGATGTCCGTGGATATATCATTTGCCTGATTCCGAGTCCGTATGAGAAAGTTACGCCTATTTTAAGAAATGACACCCGAATGACGCCAAAGCATGTCGGATGCGATCATACCAGCACTAAAGCACCGGATCCCATCAGAACTCCGAAGTTAAGCGTGCTTGGGCGAGAGTAGTACTAGGATGGGTGACCTCCTGGGAAGTCCTCGTGTTGCATCCCTCCTTTTTGTCTCTCTCTCCCCCCTTTTGACTCGCGCCGCTGCGTCCATCGTGTTGTGTCGCCCCTTGGGCGGCGAAGCTGGGGAGAATCGGATGTAACATTTTCTGTAGATGTCCGTGGATATATCATTTGCCTGATTCCGAGTCCGTATGAGAAAGTTACGCCTATTTTAAGAAATGACACCCGAATGACGCCAAAGCATGTCGGATGCGATCATACCAGCACTAAAGCACCGGATCCCATCAGAACTCCGAAGTTAAGCGTGTTTGGGCGAGAGTAGTACTAGGATGGGTGACCTCCTAGGAAGTCCTCGTGTTGCATCCCTCCTTTTTGTCTCTCTCTCCCCCCTTTTGACTCGCGCCGCTGCGTCCATCGTGTTGTGTCGCCCCTTGGGCGGCGAAGCTGGGGAGAATCGGATGTAACATTTTCTGTAGATGTCCGTGGATATATCATTTGCCTGATTCCGAGTCCGTATGAGAAAGTTACGCCTATTTTAAGAAATGACACCCGAATGACGCCAAAGCATGTCGGATGCGATCATACCAGCACTAAAGCACCGGATCCCATCAGAACTCCGAAGTTAAGCGTGCTTGGGCGAGAGTAGTACTAGGATGGGTGACCTCCTGGGAAGTCCTCGTGTTGCATCCCTCCTTTTTGTCTCTCTCTCCCCCCTTTTGACTCGCGCCGCTGCGTCCATCGTGTTGTGTCGCCCCTTGGGCGGCGAAGCTGGGGAGAATCGGATGTAACATTTTCTGTAGATGTCCGTGGATATATCATTTGCCTGATTCCGAGTCCGTATGAGAAAGTTACGCCTATTTTAAGAAATGACACCCGAATGACGCCAAAGCATGTCGGATGCGATCATACCAGCACTAAAGCACCGGATCCCATCAGAACTCCGAAGTTAAGCGTGCTTGGGCGAGAGTAGTACTAGGATGGTGAAGTCCTCGTGTTGCATCCCTCCTTTTTGTCTCTCTCTCCCCCCTTTTGACTCGCGCCGCTGCGTCCATCGTGTTGTGTCGCCCCTTGGGCGGCGAAGCTGGGGAGAATCGGATGTAACATTTTCTGTAGATGTCCGTGGATATATCATTTGCCTGATTCCGAGTCCGTATGAGAAAGTTACGCCTATTTTAAGAAATGACACCCGAATGACGCCAAAGCATGTCGGATGCGATCATACCAGCACTAAAGCACCGGATCCCATCAGAACTCCGAAGTTAAGCGTGCTTGGGCGAGAGTAGTACTAGGATGGGTGACCTCCTGGGAAGTCCTCGTGTTGCATCCCTCCTTTTTGTCTCTCTCTCCCCCCTTTTGACTCGCGCCGCTGCGTCCATCGTGTTGTGTCGCCCCTTGGGCGGCGAAGCTGGGGAGAATCGGATGTAACATTTTCTGTAGATGTCCGTGGATATATCATTTGCCTGATTCCGAGTCCGTATGAGAAAGTTACGCCTATTTTAAGAAATGACACCCGAATGACGCCAAAACATGTCTGATGCGATCATACCAGCACTAAAGCACCGGATCACATCAGAACTCCGAAGTTAAGCGTGCTTGGGTGAGAGTAGTACTAGGATGGGTGACCTCCTGGGAAGTCCTCGTGTTGCATCCCTCCTTTTTGTCTCTCTCTCCCCCCTTTTGACTCGCGCCGCTGCGTCTATCGTGTTGTGTCGCCCCTTGGGCGGCGAAGCTGGGGAGAATCGGATGTAACATTTTCTGTAGATGTCCGTGGATATATCATTTGCCTGATTCCGAGTCCGTATGAGAAAGTTACGCCTATTTTAAGAAATGACACCCGAATGACGCCAAAGCATGTCGGATGCGATCATACCAGCACTAAAGCACCGGATCCCATCAGAACTCCGAAGTTAAGCGTGCTTGGGCGAGAGTAGTACTAGGATGGGTGACCTCCTAGGAAGTCCTCGTGTTGCATCCCTCCTTTTTGTCTCTCTCTCCCCCCTTTTGACTCGCGCCGCTGCGTCCATCGTGTTGTGTCGCCCCTTGGGCGGCGAAGCTGGGGAGAATCGGATGTAACATTTTCTGTAGATGTCCGTGGATATATCATTTGCCTGATTCCGAGTCCGTATGAGAAAGTTACGCCTATTTTAAGAAATGACACCCGAATGACGCCAAAGCATGTCGGATGCGATCATACCAGCACTAAAGCACCGGATCCCATCAGAACTCCGAAGTTAAGCGTGCTTGGGCGAGAGTAGTACTAGGATGGTGAAGTCCTCGTGTTGCATCCCTCCTTTTTGTCTCTCTCTCCCCCCTTTTGACTCGCGCCGCTGCGTCCATCGTGTTGTGTCGCCCCTTGGGCGGCGAAGCTGGGGAGAATCGGATGTAACATTTTCTGTAGATGTCCGTGGATATATCATTTGCCTGATTCCGAGTCCGTATGAGAAAGTTACGCCTATTTTAAGAAATGACACCCGAATGACGCCAAAACATGTCGGATGCGATCATACCAGCACTAAAGCACCGGATCACATCAGAACTCCGAAGTTAAGCGTGCTTGGGTGAGAGTAGTACTAGGATGGGTGACCTCCTGGGAAGTCCTCGTGTTGCATCCCTCCTTTTTGTCTCTCTCTCCCCCCTTTTGACTCGCGCCGCTGCGTCCATCGTGTTGTGTCGCCCCTTGGGC
This sequence comes from Oryza sativa Japonica Group, assembly GCF_034140825.1. Lineage (NCBI taxonomy): Eukaryota > Viridiplantae > Streptophyta > Magnoliopsida > Poales > Poaceae > Oryza > Oryza sativa. The sequence continues at coordinate 12,580,853 of NC_089045.1, read as the reverse complement.
GGCGAAGCTGGGGAGAATCGGATGTAACATTTTCTGTAGATGTCCGTGGATATATCATTTGCCTGATTCCGAGTCCGTATGAGAAAGTTACGCCTATTTTAAGAAATGACACCCGAATGACGCCAAAGCATGTCGGATGCGATCATACCAGCACTAAAGCACCGGATCCCATCAGAACTCCGAAGTTAAGCGTGCTTGGGCGAGAGTAGTACTAGGATGGGTGACCTCCTAGGAAGTCCTCGTGTTGCATCCCTCCTTTTTGTCTCTCTCTCCCCCCTTTTGACTCGCGCCGCTGCGTCCATCGTGTTGTGTCGCCCCTTGGGCGGCGAAGCTGGGGAGAATCGGATGTAACATTTTCTGTAGATGTCCGTGGATATATCATTTGCCTGATTCCGAGTCCGTATGAGAAAGTTACGCCTATTTTAAGAAATGACACCCGAATGACGCCAAAGCATGTCGGATGCGATCATACCAGCACTAAAGCACCGGATCCCATCAGAACTCCGAAGTTAAGCGTGCTTGGGCGAGAGTAGTACTAGGATGGGTGACCTCCTGGGAAGTCCTCGTGTTGCATCCCTCCTTTTTGTCTCTCTCTCCCCCCTTTTGACTCGCGCCGCTGCGTCCATCGTGTTGTGTCGCCCCTTGGGCGGCGAAGCTGGGGAGAATCGGATGTAACATTTTCTGTAGATGTCCGTGGATATATCATTTGCCTGATTCCGAGTCCGTATGAGAAAGTTACGCCTATTTTAAGAAATGACACCCGAATGACGCCAAAACATGTCTGATGCGATCATACCAGCACTAAAGCACCGGATCACATCAGAACTCCGAAGTTAAGCGTGCTTGGGTGAGAGTAGTACTAGGATGGGTGACCTCCTGGGAAGTCCTCGTGTTGCATCCCTCCTTTTTGTCTCTCTCTCCCCCCTTTTGACTCGCGCCGCTGCGTCTATCGTGTTGTGTCGCCCCTTGGGCGGCGAAGCTGGGGAGAATCGGATGTAACATTTTCTGTAGATGTCCGTGGATATATCATTTGCCTGATTCCGAGTCCGTATGAGAAAGTTACGCCTATTTTAAGAAATGACACCCGAATGACGCCAAAGCATGTCGGATGCGATCATACCAGCACTAAAGCACCGGATCCCATCAGAACTCCGAAGTTAAGCGTGCTTGGGCGAGAGTAGTACTAGGATGGGTGACCTCCTAGGAAGTCCTCGTGTTGCATCCCTCCTTTTTGTCTCTCTCTCCCCCCTTTTGACTCGCGCCGCTGCGTCCATCGTGTTGTGTCGCCCCTTGGGCGGCGAAGCTGGGGAGAATCGGATGTAACATTTTCTGTAGATGTCCGTGGATATATCATTTGCCTGATTCCGAGTCCGTATGAGAAAGTTACGCCTATTTTAAGAAATGACACCCGAATGACGCCAAAGCATGTCGGATGCGATCATACCAGCACTAAAGCACCGGATCCCATCAGAACTCCGAAGTTAAGCGTGCTTGGGCGAGAGTAGTACTAGGATGGTGAAGTCCTCGTGTTGCATCCCTCCTTTTTGTCTCTCTCTCCCCCCTTTTGACTCGCGCCGCTGCGTCCATCGTGTTGTGTCGCCCCTTGGGCGGCGAAGCTGGGGAGAATCGGATGTAACATTTTCTGTAGATGTCCGTGGATATATCATTTGCCTGATTCCGAGTCCGTATGAGAAAGTTACGCCTATTTTAAGAAATGACACCCGAATGACGCCAAAACATGTCGGATGCGATCATACCAGCACTAAAGCACCGGATCACATCAGAACTCCGAAGTTAAGCGTGCTTGGGTGAGAGTAGTACTAGGATGGGTGACCTCCTGGGAAGTCCTCGTGTTGCATCCCTCCTTTTTGTCTCTCTCTCCCCCCTTTTGACTCGCGCCGCTGCGTCCATCGTGTTGTGTCGCCCCTTGGGCGGCGAAGCTGGGGAGAATCGGATGTAACATTTTCTGTAGATGTCCGTGGATATATCATTTGCCTGATTCCGAGTCCGTATGAGAAAGTTACGCCTATTTTAAGAAATGACACCCGAATGACGCCAAAGCATGTCGGATGCGATCATACCAGCACTAAAGCACCGGATCCCATCAGAACTCCGAAGTTAAGCGTGCTTGGGCGAGAGTAGTACTAGGATGGGTGACCTCCTAGGAAGTCCTCGTGTTGCATCCCTCCTTTTTGTCTCTCTCTCCCCCCTTTTGACTCGCGCCGCTGCGTCCATCGTGTTGTGTCGCCCCTTGGGCGGCGAAGCTGGGGAGAATCGGATGTAACATTTTCTGTAGATGTCCGTGGATATATCATTTGCCTGATTCCGAGTCCGTATGAGAAAGTTACGCCTATTTTAAGAAATGACACCCGAATGACGCCAAAGCATGTCGGATGCGATCATACCAGCACTAAAGCACCGGATCCCATCAGAACTCCGAAGTTAAGCGTGCTTGGGCGAGAGTAGTACTAGGATGGTGAAGTCCTCGTGTTGCATCCCTCCTTTTTGTCTCTCTCTCCCCCCTTTGGACTCGCGCCGCTGCGTCCATCGTGTTGTGTGTTGTGTCTCCCCTTGGGCGGCGAAGCTGGGGAGAATCGGATGTAACATTTTCTGTAGATGTCCGTGGATATATCATTTGCCTGATTCCGAGTCCGTATAAGAAAGTTACGCCTATTTTAAGAAATGACACCCGAATGACGCCAAAGCATGTCGGATGCGATCATACCAGCACTAAAGCACCGGATCCCATCAGAACTCCGAAGTTAAGCGTGCTAGGGCGAGAGTAGTACTAGGATGGGTGACCTCCTGGGAAGTCCTCGTGTTGCATCCCTCCTTTTTGTCTCTCTCTCCCCCCTTTTGACTCGCGCCGCTGCGTCCATCGTGTTGTGTCGCCCCTTGGGCGGCGAAGCTGGGGAGAATCGGATGTAACATTTTCTGTAGATGTCCGTGGATATATCATTTGCCTGATTCCGAGTCCGTATGAGAAAGTTACGCCTATTTTAAGAAATGACACCCGAATGACGCCAAAGCATGTCGGATGCGATCATACCAGCACTAAAGCACCTGATCCCATCAGAACTCCGAAGTTAAGCGTGCTTGGGCGAGAGTAGTACTAGGATGGGTGACCTCCTGGGAAGTCCTCGTGTTGCATCCCTCCTTTTTGTCTCTCTCTCCCCCATTTTCTGTAGATGTCCGTGGATATATCATTTGCCTGATTCCGAGTCCGTATGAGAAAGTTACGCCTATTTTAAGAAATGACACCCGAATGACGCCAAAGCATGTCGGATGCGATCATACCAGCACTAAAGCACCCTCCCCCATTTTCTGTAGATGTCCGTGGATATATCATTTGCCTGATTCCGAGTCCGTATGAGAAAGTTACGCCTATTTTAAGAAATGACACCCGAATGACGCCAAAGCATGTCGGATGCGATCATACCAGCACTAAAGCACCGGATCCCATCAGAACTCCGAAGTTAAGCGTGCCTTGGCGAGAGTAGTACTAGGATGGGTGACCTCCTGGGAAGTCCTCGTGTTGCATCCCTCCTTTTTGTCTCTCTCTCCCCCCTTTTGACTCGCGCCGCTGCGTCCATCGTGTTGTGTCGCCCCTTGGGCGGCGAAGCTGGGGAGAATCGGATTTACATTTTCTGTAGATGTCCGTGGATATATCATTTGCCTGATTCCGAGTCCGTATGAGAAAGTTACGCCTATTTTAAGAAATGACACCCGAATGACGCCAAAGCATGCCGGATGCGATCATACCAGCACTAAAGCACCGGATCCCATCAGAACTCCGAAGTTAAGCGTGCTTGGGCGAGAGTAGTACTAGGATGGGTGACCTCCTGGGAAGTCCTCGTGTTGCATCCCTCCTTTTTGTCTCTCTCTCCCCCTTTTGACTCGCGCCGCTGCGTCCATCGTGTTGTGTCGCCCCTTGGGCGGCGAAGCTGGGGAGAATCGGATGTAACATTTTCTGTAGATGTCCGTGGATATATCATTTGCCTGATTCCGAGTCCGTATGAGAAAGTTACGCCTATTTTAAGAAATGACACCCGAATGACGCCAAAGCATGTCGGATGCGATCATACCAGCACTAAAGCACCGGATCCCATCAGAACTCCGAAGTTAAGCGTGCTTGGGCGAGAGTAGTACTAGGATGGTGAAGTCCTCGTGTTGCATCCCTCCTTTTTGTCTCTCTCTCCCCCCTTTTGACTCGCGCCGCTGCGTCCATCGTGTTGTGTCGCCCCTTGGGCGGCGAAGCTGGGGAGAATCGGATGTAACATTTTCTGTAGATGTCCGTGGATATATCATTTGCCTGATTCCGAGTCCGTATGAGAAAGTTACGCCTATTTTAAGAAATGACACCCGAATGACGCCAAAGCATGTCGGATGCGATCATACCAGCACTAAAGCACCGGATCCCATCAGAACTCCGAAGTTAAGCGTGCTTGGGCGAGAGTAGTACTAGGATGGTGAAGTCCTCGTGTTGCATCCCTCCTTTTTGTCTCTCTCTCCCCCCTTTTGACTCGCGCCGCTGCGTCCATCGTGTTGTGTCGCCCCTTGGGCGGCGAAGCTGGGGAGAATCGGATGTAACATTTTCTGTAGATGTCCGTGGATATATCATTTGCCTGATTCCGAGTCCGTATGAGAAAGTTACGCCTATTTTAAGAAATGACACCCGAATGACGCCAAAGCATGTCGGATGCGATCATACCAGCACTAAAGCACCGGATCCCATCAGAACTCCGAAGTTAAGCGTGCTTGGGCGAGAGTAGTACTAGGATGGGTGACCTCCTTGGAAGTCCTCGTGTTGCATCCCTCCTTTTTGTCTCTCTCTCCCCCCTTTTGACTCGCGCCGCTGCGTCCATCGTGTTGTGTCGCCCCTTGGGCGGCGAAGCTGGGGAGAATCGGATGTAACATTTTCTGTAGATGTCCGTGGATATATCATTTGCCTGATTCCGAGTCCGTATGAGAAAGTTACGCCTATTTTAAGAAATGACACCCGAATGACGCCAAAGCATGTCGGATGCGATCATACCAGCACTAAAGCACCGGATCCCATCAGAACTCCGAAGTTAAGCGTGCTTGGGCGAGAGTAGTACTAGGATGGGTGACCTCCTGGGAAGTCCTCGTGTTGCATCCCTCCTTTTTGTCTCTCTCTCCCCCCTTTTGACTCGCGCCGCTGCGTCCATCGTGTTGTGTCGCCCTTTGGGCGGCGAAGCTGGGGAGAATCGGATGTAACATTTTCTGTAGATGTCCGTGGATATATCATTTGCCTGATTCCGAGTCCGTATGAGAAAGTTACGCCTATTTTAAGAAATGACACCCGAATGACGCCAAAGCATGTCGGATGCGATCATACCAGCACTAAAGCACCGGATCCCATCAGAACTCCGAAGTTAAGCGTGCTAGGGCGAGAGTAGTACTAGGATGGTGAAGTCCTCGTGTTGCATCCCTCCTTTTTGTCTCTCTCTCCCCCCTTTTGACTCGCGCCGCTGCGTCCATCGTGTTGTGTCGCCCCTTGGGCGGCGAAGCTGGGGAGAATCGGATGTAACATTTTCTGTAGATGTCCGTGGATATATCATTTGCCTGATTCCGAGTCCGTATAAGAAAGTTACGCCTATTTTAAGAAATGACACCCGAATGACGCCAAAGCATGTCGGATGCGATCATACCAGCACTAAAGCACCGGATCCCATCAGAACTCCGAAGTTAAGCGTGCTAGGGCGAGAGTAGTACTAGGATGGGTGACCTCCTGGGAAGTCCTCGTGTTGCATCCCTCCTTTTTGTCTCTCTCTCCCCCCTTTTGACTCGCGCCGCTGCGTCCATCGTGTTGTGTCGCCCCTTGGGCGGCGAAGCTGGGGAGAATCGGATGTAACATTTTCTGTAGATGTCCGTGGATATATCATTTGCCTGATTCCGAGTCCGTATGAGAAAGTTACGCCTATTTTAAGAAATGACACCCGAATGACGCCAAAGCATGTCGGATGCGATCATACCAGCACTAAAGCACCTGATCCCATCAGAACTCCGAAGTTAAGCGTGCTTGGGCGAGAGTAGTACTAGGATGGGTGACCTCCTGGGAAGTCCTCGTGTTGCATCCCTCCTTTTTGTCTCTCTCTCCCCCATTTTCTGTAGATGTCCGTGGATATATCATTTGCCTGATTCCGAGTCCGTATGAGAAAGTTACGCCTATTTTAAGAAATGACACCCGAATGACGCCAAAGCATGTCGGATGCGATCATACCAGCACTAAAGCACCCTCCCCCATTTTCTGTAGATGTCCGTGGATATATCATTTGCCTGATTCCGAGTCCGTATGAGAAAGTTACGCCTATTTTAAGAAATGACACCCGAATGACGCCAAAGCATGTCGGATGCGATCATACCAGCACTAAAGCACCGGATCCCATCAGAACTCCGAAGTTAAGCGTGCCTTGGCGAGAGTAGTACTAGGATGGGTGACCTCCTGGGAAGTCCTCGTGTTGCATCCCTCCTTTTTGTCTCTCTCTCCCCCCTTTTGACTCGCGCCGCTGCGTCCATCGTGTTGTGTCGCCCCTTGGGCGGCGAAGCTGGGGAGAATCGGATTTACATTTTCTGTAGATGTCCGTGGATATATCATTTGCCTGATTCCGAGTCCGTATGAGAAAGTTACGCCTATTTTAAGAAATGACACCCGAATGACGCCAAAGCATGCCGGATGCGATCATACCAGCACTAAAGCACCGGATCCCATCAGAACTCCGAAGTTAAGCGTGCTTGGGCGAGAGTAGTACTAGGATGGGTGACCTCCTGGGAAGTCCTCGTGTTGCATCCCTCCTTTTTGTCTCTCTCTCCCCCTTTTGACTCGCGCCGCTGCGTCCATCGTGTTGTGTCGCCCCTTGGGCGGCGAAGCTGGGGAGAATCGGATGTAACATTTTCTGTAGATGTCCGTGGATATATCATTTGCCTGATTCCGAGTCCGTATGAGAAAGTTACGCCTATTTTAAGAAATGACACCCGAATGACGCCAAAGCATGTCGGATGCGATCATACCAGCACTAAAGCACCGGATCCCATCAGAACTCCGAAGTTAAGCGTGCTTGGGCGAGAGTAGTACTAGGATGGTGAAGTCCTCGTGTTGCATCCCTCCTTTTTGTCTCTCTCTCCCCCCTTTTGACTCGCGCCGCTGCGTCCATCGTGTTGTGTCGCCCCTTGGGCGGCGAAGCTGGGGAGAATCGGATGTAACATTTTCTGTAGATGTCCGTGGATATATCATTTGCCTGATTCCGAGTCCGTATGAGAAAGTTACGCCTATTTTAAGAAATGACACCCGAATGACGCCAAAGCATGTCGGATGCGATCATACCAGCACTAAAGCACCGGATCCCATCAGAACTCCGAAGTTAAGCGTGCTTGGGCGAGAGTAGTACTAGGATGGTGAAGTCCTCGTGTTGCATCCCTCCTTTTTGTCTCTCTCTCCCCCCTTTTGACTCGCGCCGCTGCGTCCATCGTGTTGTGTCGCCCCTTGGGCGGCGAAGCTGGGGAGAATCGGATGTAACATTTTCTGTAGATGTCCGTGGATATATCATTTGCCTGATTCCGAGTCCGTATGAGAAAGTTACGCCTATTTTAAGAAATGACACCCGAATGACGCCAAAGCATGTCGGATGCGATCATACCAGCACTAAAGCACCGGATCCCATCAGAACTCCGAAGTTAAGCGTGCTTGGGCGAGAGTAGTACTAGGATGGGTGACCTCCTTGGAAGTCCTCGTGTTGCATCCCTCCTTTTTGTCTCTCTCTCCCCCCTTTTGACTCGCGCCGCTGCGTCCATCGTGTTGTGTCGCCCCTTGGGCGGCGAAGCTGGGGAGAATCGGATGTAACATTTTCTGTAGATGTCCGTGGATATATCATTTGCCTGATTCCGAGTCCGTATGAGAAAGTTACGCCTATTTTAAGAAATGACACCCGAATGACGCCAAAGCATGTCGGATGCGATCATACCAGCACTAAAGCACCGGATCCCATCAGAACTCCGAAGTTAAGCGTGCTTGGGCGAGAGTAGTACTAGGATGGGTGACCTCCTGGGAAGTCCTCGTGTTGCATCCCTCCTTTTTGTCTCTCTCTCCCCCCTTTTGACTCGCGCCGCTGCGTCCATCGTGTTGTGTCGCCCCTTGGGCGGCGAAGCTGGGGAGAATCGGATGTAACATTTTCTGTAGATGTCCGTGGATATATCATTTGCCTGATTCCGAGTCCGTATGAGAAAGTTACGCCTATTTTAAGAAATGACACCCGAATGACGCCAAAGCTTTTTGTCTCTCTCTCCCCCCTTTTGACTCGCGCCGCTGCGTCCATCGTGTTGTGTCGCCCCTTGGGCGGCGAAGCTGGGGAGAATCGGATGTAACATTTTCTGTAGATGTCCGTGGATATATCATTTGCCTGATTCCGAGTCCGTATGAGAAAGTTACGCCTATTTTAAGAAATGACACCCGAATGACGCCAAAGCATGTCGGATGCGATCATACCAGCACTAAAGCACCGGATCCCATCAGAACTCCGAAGTTAAGCGTGCTTGGGCGAGAGTAGTACTAGGATGGTGAAGTCCTCGTGTTGCATCCCTCCTTTTTGTCTCTCTCTCCCCCCTTTTGACTCGCGCCGCTGCGTCCATCGTGTTGTGTCGCCCCTTGGGCGGCGAAGCTGGGGAGAATCGGATGTAACATTTTCTGTAGATGTCCGTGGATATATCATTTGCCTGATTCCGAGTCCGTATGAGAAAGTTACGCCTATTTTAAGAAATGACACCCGAATGACGCCAAAGCATGTCGGATGCGATCATACCAGCACTAAAGCACCGGATCCCATCAAAACTCCGAAGTTAAGCGTGCTTGGGCGAGAGTAGTACTAGGATGGGTGACCTCCTGGGAAGTCCTCGTGTTGCATCCCTCCTTTTTGTCTCTCTCTCCCCCCTTTTGACTCGCGCCGCTGCGTCCATCGTGTTGTGTCGCCCCTTGGGCGGCGAAGCTGGGGAGAATCGGATGTAACATTTTCTGTAGATGTCCGTGGATATATCATTTGCCTGATTCCGAGTCCGTATGATAAAGTTACGCCTATTTTAAGAAATGACACCCGAATGACGCCAAAGCATGTCGGATGCGATCATACCAGCACTAAAGCACCGGATCCCATCAGAACTCCGAAGTTAAGCGTGCTTGGGCGAGAGTAGTACTAGGATGGGTGACCTCCTTGGAAGTCCTCGTGTTGCATCCCTCCTTTTTGTCTCTCTCTCCCCCCTTTTGACTCGCGCCGCTGCGTCCATCGTGTTGTGTCGCCCCTTGGGCGGCGAAACTGGGGAGAATCGGATGTAACATTTTCTGTAGATGTCCGTGGATATATCATTTGCCTGATTCCGAGTCCGTATGAGAAAGTTACGCCTATTTTAAGAAATGACACCCGAATGACGCCAAAGCATGTCGGATGCGATCATACCAGCTCTAAAGCACCGGATCCCATCAGAACTTCGAAGTTAAGCGTGCTTGGGCGAGAGTAGTACTAGGATGGGTGACCTCCTGGGAAGTCCTCGTGTTGCATCCCTCCTTTTTGTCTCTCTCTCCCCCCTTTTGACTCGCGCCGCTGCGTCCATCGTGTTGTGTCGCCCCTTGGGCGGCGAAGCTGGGGAGAATCGGATGTAACATTTTCTGTAGATGTCCGTGGATATATCATTTGCCTGATTCCGAGTCCGTATGAGAAAGTTACGCCTATTTTAAGAAATGACACCCGAATGACGCCAATGCATGTCGGATGCGATCATACCAGCACTAAAGCACCGGATCCCATCAGAACTCCGAAGTTAAGCGTGCTTGGGCGAGAGTAGTACTAGGATGGGTGACCTCCTGGGAAGTCCTTTGTTGCATCGCTCCTTTTTGTCTCTCTCTCCCCCCTTTTGACTCGTGCCGCTGTGTTGCTCGTGTTGTGTCGCCCCTTGGGCGAGAGCTGGGGAGAATCGGATGTAACATTTTCTGTAGATGTCCGTGGATATATCATTTGCCTGATTCCGAGTCCGTATGAGAAAGTTACGCCTATTTTAAGAAATGACACCCGAATGACGCCAAAGCATGTTGGATGCGATCATACCAGCACTAAAGCACCGGTTTCCATTAGAACTCCGAAGTTAAGCGTGCTTGGGCGATAGTAGTACTAGGATGGATGACCACCTGGGAAGTCCTCGTGTTGCATCCCTCCTTTTTGTCTCTCTCTCCCCCCTTTTGACTCGCGCCTCTCCCCCCCTTTTGACTCGCGCCGCTGCGTCCCTCGTGTTGTGTCGCCCCTTGGGCGAGAGCTGGGAAGAATCAGATGTAACATTTTCTGTAGATGTCCATGGATATATCATTTGTCTGATTCCGAGTCCGTCTGAGAAAGTTACGTCTATTTTAAGAAATGACACCCGAATGACACCAAAGCATGTCGGATGCGATCGTACCAGCACTAAAGCACCGGATCCCATCAGAACTACGAGTTTAAGCGTGCTTGGGCGAGAGCGGATGTAACATTTTCTGCAGATGTCCGTGGATATATCATTTGCCTGATTCCGAGTCCGTATGAGAAAGTTACGCCTATTTTAAGAAATGACACCCGAATGACGCCAAAGCATATCGGATGCGATCATACCAGCACTAAAGCAGCGGATCCCATCAGAACTCCGAAGTTAAGCGTGCTTGGGCGAGAGTAGTACTAGGATGGGTGACCTCCTGGGAAGTCCTCGAGTTGCATCCCTCCTTTTTGTCTCTCTCTCCCCCCTTTTGACTCGCGCCGCTGCGTCCATCGTGTTGTGTCGCCCCTTGGGCGGCGAAGCTGGGGAGAATCGGATGTAACATTTTCTGTAGATGTCCGTGGATATATCATTTGCCTGATTCCGAGTCCGTATGAGAAAGTTACGCCTATTTTAAGAAATGACACCCGAATGACGCCAAAGCATGTCGCATGCGATCATACCAGCACTAAAGCATCGGATCCCATCAGAACTCCGAAGTTAAGCGTGCTTGGGCGAGAGTAGTACTAGGATGGGTGACCTCCTGGGAAGTCCTCGTGTTGCATCCCTCCTTTTGTCTCTCTCTCCCCCTTTTGACTCGCGCCGCTGCGTCTCTCGTGTTGTGTCGCCCCTTGGGCGTGAGCTGGGGAGAATCCGATGTAACATTTTCTGTAGATGTCCGTGGATATATCATTTGCCTGATTCCGAGTCCGTATGAGAAAGTTACGCCTATTTTAATAAATGACACCCGAATGACGCCAAAGCATGTTGGATGCGATCACACTAGCACTAAAGCAGCGGGTCCCATTAGAACTCCGAAGTTTTAGCGTGGTTGGGCGAGAGTAGTACTAGGATGGATGACCTCCTGGGATGTCCTCGTGTTGCATCCCTCGTTTTTGTCTCTCTCTCCCCCCTTTTGACTCGCGCCGCTGCGTCCCTCGTGTTGTGTCGCCCCTTGGGCGAGAGCTGGGGAGAATCGGATGTACCATTTTCTGTAGATGTCCGTGGATATATCATTTGCCTGATTCCGAGTTCGTATGAGAAAGTTACGCCTATTTTAAGAAATGACACCCGAATAACGCCAAACCATGTCGGATGCGATCATACCAGCACTAAAGCACCGGATCCCATCAGAACTACGAGTTTAAGCGTGCTTGGGCGAGAGCGGATGTAACATTTTCTGTAGATGTCCGTGGATATATCATTTGCCTGATTCCGAGTCCGTGTGAGAAAGTTACGCCTATTTTAAGAAATGACACCCGAATGACACCAAAGCATGTTGGATGCGATCACACTAGCACTAAAGCAGCGGATCCCATTAGAACTCCGAAGTTAAGCGTGCTTGCACGATAGTAGTACTAGGATGGGTGACCTACTGGCAAGTCCTCGTGTTGCTTTCTGTCTCTCTCTCCCCCCTTTTGGCTCGAGCCGCTGCGTCCCTCGTGTTGTGTCGCCCCTTGGGCGAGAGCTGGGGAGAATCGGATGTAACATTTTCTGTAGATGTCCGTGGATATATATAGTTTGCCTGATTCCGAGTCCGTATGAGAAAGTTACGCCTATTTTAAGAAATGACACGCGAATGACGCCAAAATATGCTCGATGTGATCATACCAGCACTAAAGCTCCGGATCCCATCAGAACTCCGAAGTTAAGCGTGCTTGGGCGAGAGTAGTACTAGGATGGGTGACCTCCTGGGGTGACCTCCTGGGAAGTCCTCGTGTTACATCCCTCCTTTTTGACTCTCTCTCCCCCCTTTTTGACTCGCGCCGTTGCGTGTTGTGTCGCCCCTTGGGCGAGAGCTGGGGAGAATTGGATGTAACATTTTCTATAGATGTCCGTGGATATATCATTTGCCTGATTCCGAGTCCGTATGAGAAAGTTACGCCTATTTTAAGAAATGACACCCGAATGACGCCAAAGCATGTTGGATGCGATCATACCAGCACTAAAGCACCGGTTCCCATTAGAACTTCGAAGTTTGAGCGTGCTTGGGCGAGAGTAGTACTAGGATGGATGACTTCCTGGGATGTCCTCGTGTTGCATCCCTCTTTTTTGTCTCTCTCTCCCCCCTTTTGACTCGCGCCGCTGCGTCCCTCGTGTTGTGTCGCCCCTTGGGCGAGAGCTAGGGAGAATCGGATGTAACATTTTATGTAGATGTCCGTGGATATATCATTTGCCTGATTCCGAGTCCGTGAGAAAGTTACGCCTATTTTAAGAAATGACAGCCGAATGACACCAAAGCATGTCGGATGCGATCATACCAGCACTAAAGCACCGGATCCCATCAGAACTCCGAAGTTAAGCGTGCTTGGGCGAGAGCGGATGTAACATTTTCTGTAGATGTCCGTGGATATATCATTTGCCTGATTCCGAGTCTGTATGAGAATGTTACGGCTATTTTAAGAAATGACACCCGAATGACGCCAAAGCATGTTGGTTGCAATCATACCAGCACTAAAACACCGTATCCCATCATAACTCCAAAGTTAAGCGTGCTTGGGTGAGAGTAGTACTAGGATGGGTGACCTCCTGGGAAGTCCTCGTGTTGCATCCCTCCTTTTTGTCTCTCTCTCCCCCCTTTTGACTCGCGCCGCTGCGTCCCTCGTGTTGTGTCGCCCCTTGGGCGAGAGCTGGGGAGAATCGGATGTCCTCGTGTTGCATCCCTCCTTTTTGTCTCTCTCTCCCCCCTTTTGACTCGCGCCGCTGCGTCCCTCGTATTGTGTCGTTTCTGTAGATGTCCGTGGATATATCATTTGCCTGATTCCGAGTCCGTATGAGAAAGTTACACCTATTTTAAGAAATGACACCCTAATGACGCCAAAGCATGTCGAATGCGATCATACCAGCACTAAAGCACCGGATCCCACCTGGGAAGTCCTCGTGTTGCATCCCTCCTTTTTGTCTCTCTCTCCCCCCTTTTGACTCGCGCCGCTGCGTCCCTCGTGTTGTGTCGCCCCTTGGGCGAGAGCTGGGGAGAATCGGATGTAACATTTTCTGTAGATGTCCGTGGATATATCATTTGCCTGATTCCGAGTCCGTATGAGAAAGTTACGCCTATTTTAAGAAATGACACCTGAGTGACGTCAAAGCATGTCGGATGCGATCATACCAGCACTAAAGCACCGGATCCTATCAGAATTCTGAAGTTAACCGTGCTTGCGCAAGAGTAGTACTAGGATGGGTGACCTCTTGTTAAGTCCTCGTGTTGCATCCCTCCTTTTTGTCTCCCCCTTGGACGAGAGCTGGGGAGAATCGGATGTAACATTTTCTGTAGATGTCCGTGGATATATCATTTGCCTGATTTCGAGTCCGTATGAGAAAGTTACGCCTATTTTGAGAAATGACACCCGAATGACACCAAAGCATGTCGGATGCGATCATACCAGCACTAAAGCACCGGATCCCATCAGAACTCCGAAGTTAAGCGTGCTTGGGCGAGAGTAGTACTAGGATGGGTGACCTCCTGGGAAGTCCTCGTGTTGCATCCCTCCTATTTGTCTCTCTCTCCCCCCTTTTGACTCGCGCCGCTGCGTCCATCGTGTTGTGTCGCCCCTTGGGCGGCGAAGCTGGGGAGAATCGGATGTAACATTTTCTGTAGATGTCCGTGGATATATCATTTGCCTGATTCCGAGTCCGTATGAGAAAGTTACGCCTATTTTAAGAAATGACACCCGAATGACGCCAAAGCATGTTGGATGCGATCATACCAGCACTAAAGCACCGGATCCCATCAGAACTCCGAAGTTAAGCGTGCTTGGGCGAGAGTAGTACTAGGATGGGTGACCTCCTGGGAAGTCCTCGTGTTGCATCCCTCCTTTTTCTCTCTCTCTCCCCCCTTTTGACTCGCGCCGCTGCGTCCATCGTGTTGTGTCGCCCCTTGGGCGGCGAAGCTGGGGAGAATCGGATGTAACATTTTCTGTAGATGTCCGTGGATATATCATTTGCCTGATTCCGAGTCCGTATGAGAAAGTTACGCCTATTTTAAGAAATGACACCCGAATGACGCCAAAGCATTTCGGATGCGATCATACCAGCACTAAAGTACCGGATCCCATCAGAACTCCGAAGTTAAGCGTGCTTGGGCGAGAGTAGTACTAGGATGGGTGACCTCCTGGGAAGTCCTCGTGTTGCATCCCTCCTTTTTGTCTCTCTCTCCCCCCTTTTGACTCGCGCCGCTGCGTCCATCGTGTTGTGTCGCCCCTTGGGCGGCGAAGCTGGGGAGAATCGGATGTAACATTTTCTGTAGATGTCCGTGGATATATCATTTGCCTGATTCCGAGTCCGTATGAGAAAGTTACGCCTATTTTAAGAAATGACACCCGAATGACGCCAAAGCATGTCGGATGCGATCATACCAGCACTAAAGCACCGGATCCCATCAGAACTCCGAATTTAAGCGTACTTGGGCGAGAGTAGTACTAGGATGGGTGACCTCCTAGGAAGTCCTCGTGTTGCATCCCCCTTTTTGTCTCTCTCTCCCCCCTTTTGACTCGCGCCGCTGCGTCCCTCGTGTTGTGTCGCCCCTTGGGCGAGAGCTGGGGAGAATCGGATGTACCATTTTCTGTAGATGTCCGTGGATATATCATTTGCCTGATTCCGAGTTCGTATGAGAAAGTTACGCCTATTTTAAGAAATGACACCCGAATAACGCCAAACCATGTCGGATGCGATCATACCAGCACTAAAGCACCGGATCCCATCAGAACTTTGGAGTTAAGCGTGCTTGGGTGAGAGTAGTACTAGGATGGGTTACCTCCTAGGAAGTCCTCGTGTTGCATCCCTCCTTTTTGTCTCTCTCTCCCCCCTTTTGACTAGCGCCGCTGCGTCCCTCGTGTTGTGTCGCCCCTTGGGCGAGAGCTAGGGAGAATCGGATGTAACATTTTCTGTAGATGTCCGTGGATATATCATTTGCCTGATTCCGAGTCCGTATGAGAAAGTTACGCCTATTTTAAGAAATGACACCCGAGTGACGCCAAAGCATGTCGGATGCGATCATACCAGCACTAAAGCACCGGATCCTATCAGAATTCTGAAGTTAACCGTGCTTGCGCGAGAGTAGTACTAGGATGGGTGACCTCTTGTTAAGTCCTCGTGTTGCATCCCTCCTTTTTGTCTCTCTCTCCCCCCTTTTGACTCGCGCCGCTGCGTCCCTCGTGTTGTGTCGCCCCTTGGGCGAGAGCTGGGGAGAATCGAATTTAACATTTTCTGTAGATGTCCGTGGATATATCATTTGCCTGATTCCGAGTCCGTATGAGAAAGTTACGCCTATTTTAAGAAATGACACCCGAATGACGCCAAAGCATGTCGGATGTGATTATACCAGCACTAAAGCACCGGATCCCATCGGAACTCCAAAGTTAAGCGTACTTGGGTGAGAGTAGTACTAGGATGGGTGACCTCCTGGGAAGTCCTCATGTTGCATCCCTCCTTTTTGTCTCTCTCTCCCCCTTTTGACTCGCTCCGCTGCGTCTCTCGTGTTGTGTCGCCCCTTGGGCGAGAGCTGGGGAGAATCGGATGTAACATTTTCTATAGATGTCCGTGGATATATCATTTGCCTGATTCCGAGTCCGTATGAGAAAGTTACGCCTATTTTAAGAAATGACACCCGAATAACGCCAAACCATGTCGGATGCGATCATACCAGTACTAAAGCACCGGATCCCACCTGGGAAGTCCTCGTGTTGCATCCCTCCTTTTTGTCTCTTTCTCCCCCCTTTTGACTCGCGCCGCTGCGTCCCTCGTGTTGTGTCGCCCCTTGGGCGAGAGCTGGGGAGAATTGGATGTACCATTTTCTGTAGATGTCCGTGGATATATCATTTGCCTGATTCCGAGTACGTATGAGAAAGTTACACCTATTTTAAGAAATGACACCCGAATGACGCCAAAGCATATTGGATGCGATCATACCTACACTAAAGCTCCGGATCCCATCAGAACTCTGAAGTTAAGCGTGCTTGGGCGAGAGTAGTACTAGGATGGGTGACCGGAATCAAAAAGTTCAGAAAGCACCAAAACATGATTTTTGGACATATTGGAGTGTATTGGGTGTGTTCGTTGCAAAAACTCACTTCGTGATACGCGCGGCGAACTTTTGTCATTTAATGCCAATGTTGGCATATATTCGCCCACACGGGTGCGATGTTTTTGACCAGAATGAAAAAGTTCAAAAAGCACCAAAACATGATTTCCCACACGGGTGCGATGTTTTTGACCAGAATGAAAAAGTTCAAAAAGCACCAAAACATGATTTTTGCACATATATGAGTGTATTGGGTGCGTTCGTGGCAAAAACTCACTTCGAGATACGCGCGACAAACTTTTATCAATTAATGCCAATATTGGCACACGAGGGTGCGATGTTCTTGACCGGAATCAAAAAGTTCAACAAACGCCAAAACATGATTTTTGGACATATTGGAATGTATTCGGTGCGTTCGTGGCAAAAACACACTTCGTGATTCGCGCGGTGAACTTTTGTCAATTAGTGCCAATATTGGCATATATTGGCCCACACGGGTGCGATGTTTTTGACCGGAATGAAAAAGTTCAAAAAGCACCAAAACATGATTTTTGGATATATTGGAGTGTATTGAGAGCGTTCGTTACAAAAACTCACTTCGTGATACGCGCGGCGAACTTTTGTCAATTAATGCCAATATTGGCACACGAGGGTGCGATGTTTTTGACCGGAATGTAAAAGTTCAAAACACGCCAAAACATGATTTTTGGAAATATTTGAGTGTATTGGGTGCGTTCGTGGCAAAAACTCACTTTTTGATTCGCGCGGCGAACTTTTGTCAATTAATGCCAATATTGGCATATATTGGCCCACAGGGGTGCGATGTTTTTGATCGGAATGAAAAAGTTGAAAAAGCACCAAAACATGATTTTTGGACATATTGGAGTGTATTGGGTGCGTTCTTTGCAAAAACTCACTTCGTGATACGCGCGACGAACTTTTGTCAATTAATGCCATATATTGGCCCACATGGGTGCGATGTTTTTGACCGGAATGAAAAAGTTCAAAAAGCACCAAGACCTGATTTTTGGACATATTGGATTTTATTGGGTGCGTTCGTTGCAAAAACTCACTTCGTGATACGCGCGGCGAACTTTTGTCAAATAATGCCATTATTGGCCCACACAGGTGCGATGTTTTTGACCGGAATCAAAAAGTTCAGAAAGCACCAAAACATGATTTTTGGAAATATTGGAGTGTATTGCGTGCGTTCATGGCAAAAACTCACTTTGTGATTCGCGCTGCGAACATTTGTCAATTAATGGCAATATTGGCATATATTGGCCCACAGGGGTGCGATGTTTTTGATCGGAATAAAAAAGTTCAAAAAGCACCAAAACATGATTTTTGGACATATTGGAGTGTATTGGATGTGTTCGTGGCAAAAACTCACTTCGTGATTCATGCGGCAATCTTTTGTCAATTAATGCCAATATTGGCATATATTGGCCCACATGGGTACGATGTTTCGGACCGGAATGAAAAGTTAAAAAAGCACCAAAACATGATTTTTGAACATATTGGAGTGTATTAGGTGCGTTCGTGGCAAAAACTCCCTGATTCGCGTGGCGAACATTTGTCAACTACTGCCAATATTGGCACACGAGAGTGCGATGTTCTCGACTGCAATGAAAAAGTTCAAAAAGCACCAAGACAAGATATTTGGACATATTGGTTTTTATCGGGTGCGTTCGTGGCAAAAACTCACTTCATGATTCGCGCGGTGAACTTTTGTCAATTAATGCTAATATTGGCATATATTGGCCCACACAGGTGCGATGTTTTTGATCGGAATCAAAAAGTTTAAAAAGCGCCAACACATGATTTTTGGACATATTGGAGCGTATTGGGTACTTTCGTGGCAAAAACTCACTTCGTGATTCGCGTGGCGAACTTTTATCAATTAATGCTAATATTGGCATATATTGGTCCACACGGGTGCGATGTTTTTGACCCTAATGAAAATGTTCAAAAAGCACCAAAACATAATTTTTGGACATATTTTAGTGTATTGGGTGCGTTCGTGCCGAAAACACACTTCGTGATTCGCGCGGCGAACTTCTGTCAATTAACGCCAATATTGGCACACGAGGATGCGATGTTCCTGACTCGAATGAAAAAGTTCAAAAAGCACCAAAACATGATTTTTTGACATATTGGAGTGTATTGGATGTGTTCGTGGAAAAAACTCACTTCGTGATTCGTGCGGCGAACTTTTGTAAATTAATGCCAATATTGGCATATACTGGCCCACATGGGTGCGATGTTTTGGACCAGAATGAAAAAGTTCAAAAAGCAAAAAAAACATGATTTTTGGACATATTGGAGTGTATTGGGTGCGTTCGTGGCAAAAACTTCCTGATTCGCGTGGCGAACATTTGTCAATTACTACCAATATTGGCACACGAGGGTGCGATGTTTTTGAGTGTAATGAAAAAGTTCGAAAAGCACCAAAACATGATTTTTGGACATATTGGAGTGTATTGGGTGTGTTCGTTGCAAAAACTCACTTCGTGATTCGCGGCCGAACTTTTGTCAATTAATGCCAATATTGGCACATATTGGCCCACACGGGTGCGATGTTTTTGACCGGAATAGAAAAGTTCAAAAAGCATCAATACATGATTTTTTGACATATTGGAGTGTATTAGGTGCGTTCGAGGCAAAAACTCCCTGATTTGCGCGGCGAACATTTGTCAATTACTGCCAATATTGGCACACGAGGGTGCGATTTTCTTGACTGTAATGAAAAGTTCAAAAAGCACCAAAACATGATTTTTGGACATATTGGAGTGTATTGGGTGCGTTCGTGGCAAAAACTCACTTCGTGATTCGCGCGGCGAACTTTTGTCAATCAATGCCAATATTAGCATATATTGGCCCACACGGGTGCGATGTTTTTGACCGGAATAAAAAAATTCAAAAACCACCAAAACATGATTTTTGGACATATTGGAGAGTATTAGGTGCGTTCGTTGCAAAAACTCATTTTGTGATACGCGCGGCGAACTTTTGTCAATTAACGCCAATATTAGCACATATTGGCCCACACGGGTGCGATGTTTTTGACCGGAATGAAAAAGTTTAAAAAGCGCCAAAACATGATTTTTGGACAGATTGGAGTGTATTGGATGTGTTCATGGCAAAAACTCACTTCGTGATTCGCGCGGCGAACTTTTATGATTTAATGCCAATATAGGCATATATTGGCCCACACGGCTGCGAGTTTTTTGACCAGAATGAAAAAGTTCAAAAAGCACCAAAACATGATTTTTGGACATATTGGAGTGTATTGGGTGCGTTCGTGGAAAAAACTCACTTCGTGATTCGCGCGGCGAACTTCTGTCAATTAATGCCAATATTGGCACACAAGGGTGCGATGTTCTTGACCGGAATCAAAAAGTTCAAAAAACGCCAAAACATTATTTTTGGACATATTGGAATGTATTCGGTGCGTTCGTGGCAAAAACACACTTCGTGATTCGCGCGGTGAACTTTTGTCAATTAGTGCCAATATTGGCATATATTGGCCCACACGGGTGCGATGTTTTTGACCGGAATGAAAAAGTTCAAAAAGCACCAAAACATGATTTTTGGATATATTGGGGTGTATTGGGTGCGTTCGTGACAAAAACTCACTTCGTGATTCGCGCGACGAACTTTTGTCAATTAATGCCAATATTGGCATATTTTGGCCCACATGGGTGCGATGTTTTTGATCGGAATGTAAAAGTTCAAAAAGCACCAAAACATGATTTTTAGACACATGGGTGCGTTCGTGGCAAAAACTTACTTCGTGATTCGCGCGGCAATCTTTTGTCAATTAGTGCCAATATTGGCACACGAGGGTGCGATGTTCTTGACCGGAATCAAAAAGTTCAAAAAACGCCAAAACATTATTTTTGGACATATTGGAGTGTATTGGGTGCGTTCGTGGCAAAAACTCACTTCGTGATTCGCGTGGCGAACTTTTATGAATTAATGTCGATATTGGCATATATTGGCCCACACGGGTGCGATGTTTTTGACCGGAATGAAAAAGTTCAAAAAGCACCAAAACATGATTTTTGGACATATTGGAGTGTATTGGGTGCATTCGTGGCAAAAACTCACTTCGTGATTCGCACGGCGAACTTTTATCAATTAATGCCAATATTGGCATATATTGGTGTCACGCCCGAAATTTCTATCCAAAACTCCAAACGCTTACATGTGCGTTAAACCCTCGTCCAGGAATCAGCCGAGGCACACAATAACAAATTGATAATAGAGTACTATCAAATAGCTAATTAATATTCGCAAAATAATAAATTATTACATAGGTGGATAGTTCCTCTCAAAAGAATAAAATTCTATGCAGCGGAATAAAAAACAAAAATGGAACAGCTATGGCGACTCCACTCCACAAGCAACTTGACCCGAATAAAGCCACACAGCAAATATTCTGATGAATGAATATTGCAAGAATGAGCATATGACATACTCAACAAGCCACACAGCATATATGCAAGTGCACAGGATAACAAAGGATGGCATAATAAGGCTCATTTGCCTAAACAACATTTAACAAACCTTTAAGAGAATAGTGAAACAGTTGAGTAATTAAGCAATATTAAATAAACACTATACAACACACCCGTGTTGCATAGGCCCAACCTCATCTGAACAACCAACCCCGGTTGTACAAATCAAACCTCCATACCAGGAATATACCATTCCAAACCAGGAGTCATATTAATTATCACAATATTATCATTAATAATAATTAATGTGAGACTAATCACGAAAAACATTGTTAAACTCACCTATAACCGCGGGCACGACTATTCGAATAGTTTTCCTCTGGCTAGAGATGTACCACTGTACCCACAAGACACAGCTCCACAACATGTTACCATGCGCCTCGATACCACCACGATACCTTGGAAAGGAATTGTGACAATACCTCTCACACAACACAACTCACCACAGTGCACCGTTCCTGGATCATAATCTCCCCCTCAAACCAGAGGCAATGGACTCCCCAACGACCCCCACGGACTTCTCGCCACTTCTCAGTCTGGCACCCCATAATGAATCATGCTATACAAAAGGTAAAGCCGTTGCCCACGCTGGCTTGTGGTTGGCACGGTAAATGTTTCACAACAGTAGCTCACGAACCGGTCCTTAATTGTCATGAGCACAACCATCAAAACCATATGCTCACAACCCACCTTTAATCAGGTTTTAATTATCAATTAATTATCATAACACGATTAACCATCGTGAGCTACCATTAAATATAACCATAATTAATAATGTAGTATGATTCATCCCATTAATGAGCTAATATTTCTAAGCATGGCTAAGCAATTATATATATAGCATTTAGCTGAACCAAACCAATATATAAGGTTCTAGCTAATCAAATTATAACCCATAGGAAAATAAAGTCATCTTCGGCCATTAATTAATTGGGAAAGGCTCACCACCCGATGACATTCGAAAATAATGCATATTTTGAAATAAAACATTAGCTTTAAATGGGTTCAACATGCTCAAAGGGTTGTTTGGGATCTGTGTGACTTGCCTTGAGCTTCTTCAAATGCTTCCGAACGTTCCTCAACGAAAACGCTCTCCTCTGGAACGTCGGAAACGGTGCAAAGAATAACGACGGACGACGACGAACGACGGCCGGCGACGAGGTCCGACGGCGGCTCGGCTCGGGTCCCCGACGGCGACGGCGCTTCAGTGGTCTTCGGCGGCTACAAAGGGGCGGACGGGGTGCTCCTCCACCGTGCGAACCCGGTGGCAGCAACGGACAGCTACGGCGATGACGCTAGCGGCGGCACCACGCGGATGGAGCGGCGACGGCGCTACGGGCGACGGCTCGGCTTGGGACTTGAGGCAAACGGAAGAGGACGACAAGGGGATGCTTTATATAGGCTTGGACTAGAGAGATCGGACTCCAAACGAGAGGATTTGAGCCGGAAAATCCGAGGGTTTGTTTGGAGAGATAAACTCGAAAACGAATTCGATTCGGTTTATCCGGGCAAAATTAATCTCCGAGACTTTAGGGGAAAGGAAGAGGATAAGGACGAGATAATTTCCCCTCAACTAATTTTAGGAAAACACAAGAGAAAAGGTCGGATTTGGAGGGGAAAAACCGAGCCCACTCGGTCCTAGTTCGGCTGTCCTGAGGTTGAAGATGAGAGTCTTTTACCCCTATGCCATTAAGAAAGTTGTTACTTACCTATATGCCACAAAAAAGTTTGGAGTTACATATATGCCATGAGCCTAAATTTCGTTCACCCGTGTGCCATTTTGGATGGATAGAGACATAACAGAGGTGTTAGGGGTTGTGTAAAGACAGTTTTGCCCTTGTGTCCAATAATGGGTTTAAAAAATCAGAAAAGTGAAAAATAATTTAGAAAAGGCGTTAAAAATAAAAAAAATGGAAAATAGTTTTTAAAAAATGTTAAGAATCAGAAAAAGTGATAATAAATTTTAAAAATGTTTACAAATGTGGGAAAAATTAGGAAAATGTGGGAAAAATTTGAAAATGGTGGAAAAAATAAGGAAAAATCGGAAATAAATTTTTTAAAAAGGAAAAAAGAGGTGCATGTCCATTGCGTACCGACAAATAACGACATATCACATGGAAAAAACAAGGGCATGACCATTACACCCATAGCAACAAGTTCATATCAAACCATACAAGTGCATATCGAACCATACATGACCATTGCAACCATAGCAACAAGTTCATATCAAACCAACAAGTTCACTAGTTTTCATCACACTAAGTCCACACATAAAAAGTAGTAGTTCACTAGTTTTCATCACACAAAACCATGCATGTCTTAAATTACATCAAAAGTAGTAGTTCCTCCACATAATTTATTCAAGCTGGAGTTTCTTCTTCTTCTTGCTTCTGGTATTAGAAGCTGGGTTGGATGGGTTCGCCACTTCAATTGGACCTTGCCATCTACACAGCTCTTGGGCCTCTTCACCTCCGTCCCACAGGTTCCTTCCCTAAGCGTGTCGCCGCCACTTACGAAATCAACAAAGATTGATCAGTCCATTATCAAATCTGAATCCAGGAACATGCCAATGTCGGACAGCATGCTTGGGAATTAATGCGATATAAATCAACAACCATTTTATTTTCCAACTTGAGCTATCGAGCGATTTTAATATTCACTCTAATTGATGGCATAGTGCATAAATTCGCAGTAGAGTGGAATCCGGCAAGATTTAGTGCCGGGTCACTACAACTAACAGGTCTGAAGAGAGACCAAGATGAAGAACCTGCTCGTCACTGGCTCGGGGGTCTGACGCTTGAAGAACGCACTGATCTTGGGCTGCATCCCCTTCTCGCCTCACGCCATGCAGCTTGAAAAGTCGGCGAGTGAAGGAACAGACGCGGCGGCGGCGGCGGCGCTGAATTATGCGAATTTGCCAGCAAATTATTAGCATACATATGTGCAACCTCTATGTGAAAATAGCTAAACTACAGAATTAACCAGGGTGCGGAACCAACATATGTGCGAGACACATCCAAATCTGAACTTCCATATACTATATGAGTAGCTTAACAAAATCAAGAAGTATCATACCCAAAAATCCCCAGATCTGAGCGGAATATACACATCAACCCTAGAAAACTTTAAAAGGGGAAGAAGAATGCCACTTACCGTCTAGCACGGGGCGCGGGGGAAAAGAGTCCGGTGTAGCTCGCTCAGTGGGGGCGAGGAAGCGATGCACTCACGGCTGCGTAGCACTGCTTCCACGGGCGGCGACCTTGAGGCGGCTTGGAGGCGAGGTGGGCACGGGCGCTGATGTGACCATGACTACCACGGATGCAACCATTGCTCACATCATGGATGAACAAGAAGATATCGATATCACGTCGTCCAAGTGTTGGAATCCGATTCGGCCACCTGCTACACTACTGACTTCAAACGGTCGCCGAATCTGCATACGACCTCCGTTTTCGGCCCGTGAGTACTTGATGGAAAGCTCTCGGAGCCCTCTTTCCAACAGATCTAGCCTCATCTCCGAATTCCATCTCGTGTGGCCCAAATCACAGGCACAAGGTGCTGCGTCACCTATAATGGGCCTATGGACCCCGGCCCAGGTGGGGCCCATGTGGGGTGCGCCCCAACCAGGTGGAGCACACCCCTAGGCACCCCTAGGTCGTCCTCCCACCCCTATATATAGCTAGGTACCCCTTCAGGGTTTATTGTGTTTTGATAGATTAAAGTTTAGCCATTGCTACTTGCTTGCAGCGCGCATGTCGGCTAGACGGTCCGTCTTCTTGTTCTTCGGAACCCCAACTTATCATTCGTATTCAACTTCTATTTGCAATTCAGATTGCTTTTATCTTGTTCTTGCTTGTTTCTTCGATTTGCTTGCAGGAATAAGGTTGATTTGCACCGGCAAGATCAACAACCCACGGAGAGGTGTATCGATCGCTAAGGCGCAACGCAACATCTTGTACGGTTCTAGTCGGGTCGTCAACGTTTCTCCCAAATCGTAGTTATCATCAACTCACCGAAAGATCGGGACAAGAACAGCCTTGAGTGTCGAGAGGAACTCAGGGTTCATCAGGTGGTATCAGAGCTTTCGTTGCTCGGTGAGTTTTATCTACCCATAACCAGAAAATTGCCATAAAAAATTGTCCTGTACCTAGCCATATTGTGCCATTGCATTGTTTTTAATCAGTTTTTGCTTTGTTGAGTTTTGTGTTTCATCGTCGAGTCGAGTTGCTGGTGTTAGCGTCTAGTTCGTTTAGAGTTTCGAGTTATGGTCACGTTTTGTACCACAGTCGTCGTCACCTCCGTGTATCTGTTGTCGTCGGGACTTACGAAAACGGAATCGGCTCGCTGCCATGATTCTACTTTTGTAGTTTTCAAAAGTTTTTACCGGTTGGTTTTGCAGTTGTTGAGTTGCATCTTGGGTTTGCTGACTGCCGTGCTTATGTTTTGGCCGTGCCTGTGTCGTGCACGAGAGGAGGAAGGTGAATTACCATATCTGATTTTGGAAGTAGTCAAGTTTGTTTTGGAAAGATATAGTAGATTGGATTGGTTAAAAATCAGTTTCCTTTTTATCCCATACACCAAATTCGGCTGTCATCCACTACACCTCCTGGTCGACTCCCACTCGCCCCTTTGGCCGAGTCCGACTCCCTCCCTCCCTTTCACGGTTCCGAGTTGTGAATCAAAGAAACAAGCAAGAACAAGATAAAAGCAATCTGAATTGCAAATAGGAATGAATACACAAGATAAGTTGGGGTTCCGAAGAACAAGCAGACGGACGGTCTAGCCGACACGCGCGCTGCAAGGAAGTAGCAATGGCTAAACTTTCATCTAAACAAAACCCAAGAAACTCTAAAGGGATACCTAACCATTTAAGGAGGTGGGAGGATGACCTAAGGGGACCCTAGGGTCGTGCTCCACCTGGTTGGGGCACACCCCACATGGGCCCCACTTGGGCCGGGGTCCCAGACGAAGTTATAAGCCCATAGGCCCATTATAGGTGACGCAGCACCTTCTTTTTGTGATTTCAGCCGACTGGGATGGAATTTGGCGATGAAGCTAGATCCATTGGAAAGATGACTCCAACAGCTTTCCAACAAGTACTCATGGACCCAAAATGGAGCTCGCATGCATATTTGGTGGCCGTTTGAAGTCGACACTATAGTAGGTGGCTGAACTGGATTGCAGAACTTGGACGGCTTGATCTTGATGTGAACGACAGTTGTATCTATAGTAGCTATGGTCACATCATCCTCCCCTTCTTCACGGAAAACCGTCCTCGGTTTTTCCATATGGTTCTCTTCGTGTAGTCCATTTAAAACTACCTGTTTCTTCCATTCACAACAAGACAAACTCGAGATAATTTTGTTAGCAATAACATTTCTCTCTAGCTTGCATGTTTTATCGACATGTACAGGAGGTTCTAAATCTGAACAGATGTAAACTTTATGCACCAAATATATTCCTCTATCATTATATTCACCAAAGAGATGAAAAATAGCGTTACTTGGACATGGCAAATCAGAATTAGCAAATAATTTCTCCTTCAAATTATCGAGCTCATGAAATTCAGCAAACTGAACATAGCCCAAAGTATTTAAAGAAGATGTCAATTCACGTTCCTCTACTCTATTAGCAATGTGAACAACATGCTTAAAATCAGCGCAGTTAGTATTAACAACAGGAATAGCATGTTCATTCACTAGTTGTGGCATGGATATAAGTGAAGCATTATCGCACAACTCTTCTTTATCACAAGGAATAGCAAGTAAATCAACTTGTGACAAAGGCAACTTAGCAATTGATTCCACTAATGGTTGCTCTACTATAGCATGAAAAGTGGACAAGTGTAGCTCACCTTGAGAATACTCACTTCATTTCTCTCAGCACCATTTAATTTACCTTGCGAACTTTCTTCAAACATCGCAGGTGCTTCATCCTCTTTCTTCTCAAGTATACCATTCTCCTTTTCTTGGATGTGCAGATCTTCCTGCAGAACGTTAGTAACAGGGGAGACAAAAGATTGCTCCTCCAATATTTGCACATCATCATTACATAAGTATATTGTGGATTCAGAAATAGGAGATAAATCACATTGGTCATGCATCCTGGCCTTTGATATGATCTGACTCTCAATGCTACGAGCAAGCATGAATAGGTGCCCAATATGATTATATGCCACATTATCAAGCAAAACCTGAATTTCAGAATTAAGCCCATTGAAAAATCTACGCATTGTATTTTTATTGCACTCTTTGAGACCACTGTAGATGATACAGACCTTAAATTCATGAATGTACTCCCTAACAGTTCTATCACCTTGTTTCAGATGTTCTAATTTCTCCCAAGAGTACATTTGTAATAAGATGTCACAAAGCGTTTTCTCATCATGGTTTTCAATTCATCCCAAGTTTCAGATTTATTACTAACATAAGTCCACCAAAATAATGCAGAAGAGGTAAACTTATTACTAGCAGCCTTAATCATTTGAACATCAGAAAAATCATATATATCAAATTCATTGTCTACTGCTAGCTCCCAATCAATGTATGCAACAGAATCATACTTCCCATCATAGAATTGTAACTTAGATGCAACTTGTTCAAAATTATTGTCATGTACCTCATATGCATCACGTGGAGAAGTCATCATATCTCGTCGAAGGTGTAGAAGTCGATGTTCTCATATTCCCTTACGCAATCCTGCCATGGTTAGTAGCAAACAAGAAACACACAAAAATATGCACGCTCCTATCAACTACTAGGTAGTGGCAGCTCAAATATCACACATACTCAAGCTTTTAACCAAGCTCTTACAAGTTCTTACCAAAGCAAGCGGAATGGTGATGTACACTGACTCAACCAAGCACCCCAACGGAGTTTGGATGTATCGAAGCCTTGGCAAACACTTGCTGTACGGCTGCAATCAAATCTGTGGAGCTCTGGGTAGGCTTAAGTATGTAGCAAAGGAATAGCAAATGCTCAAATCAAAGAATGCAAAGTTGAATAATGGTTCAAAGTCAAGTACCGTGCTGGTCCTAAGCTAGAACATACTAGAGACGCGAGCCTAGACATAAACGATACCACAGGATAGCACAACTCTGATACATGAAAATGGTCTCAAAAATACAACTGATTTTCTTTTGTTTTTATTATTCTTTCTTTCTTTTCTTTTTCTTTTCTTTTTCTTTTTTTCTGGTGCGGCTTTTTTTTTTTGCTTTTGTATGCACCTTTCTGCCTTTTCTCACATTTTTTTTTCTGCAAAAACAACTTAAGGACTTCAATGCAAAATTACATGGATCGAATGTAAATACTAAAATTACATGGACTCAAATGCAAAAGTCCAAACCCAAAATTTGAATTATACAAAAATGGAATGCTGAATTTATACTGGTTCCGTTTTTCCAAACGGATCTCCAATCCGACACTCTGAAAATTTTCACCAAGCTATGCAGGAAGACACGGTATGGATCTAAACCGAGAGAAGAGAGGGAGGAGTCGGACTTGAGGGAGGAAGGCCGCACGGAGAGGAGGAGCTGAATATTGCGGCCAGCACTAGTGTTTGGATTTGGTGCACAAAATAAAAGGTAACGGATTTCCACCCGATCCAATCTTCTTTTTTATTTCCTATTCTTTTCTTTCCTTTTTTTCCTTTCCTTCCACCCAACCAAATCCAAACAGATCTTCTATATTCCTTTCCCCTTCTTCTTCCTCACGGGCAAAACAAAACCACGGCACAAGCACTAAGCCCGGGTAACAACAAACCCTTGATGCAACACCAAAACCGACCAATAAAAACTTCTGAAAACTACAAAAATAGAACCGTGGCAGCAAGCCGATTCTGTTTTCGTAGGCCCCAACGACAACAGAGACACGGAGGCGACGACGACTGTGATATAAAACGTGACCAGAACTCGAAACTCTAAACGAAGTAGACGCTAAGACCAGCAACACGATGAGACGATGCAACACAAAATTCAACAAAGCAAAAACTGAATAGAACAAAGCAATGGCACAAAGATGGCTAGGTACATGATGCAATTTTTTTTGTGGCTATTTTCTGGTAATAGGTAGATAAAAACTCACCGAGCAACGAAAGCTCTGATACCACCTGATGAACCTTGAGTTCCTCTCGACACTCAAGGCTGTTGTTGGCCCGATCTTTCGGTGAGTTGTAGGTAACTACGATTTGGGAGAAACGTTGGCGATCCGACTACAACCGTACAAGACGTTGTGTTGCGTCTTAGCGATCGATACACCTCTCCGTGGGTTGTAGATCTTGCCGGTGCAGATCAACCTTATTCCTGCAAGCAAATTGAAGAAACAAGCAAGAACAAGATAAAAGCAATCTGAATTGCAAATAGGAATGAATACACAAGATAAGTTGGGGTTCCGAAGAATAAGCAGACGGACGGTCTAGCCGACACGCGCGCTGCAAGGAAGTAGCAATGGCTAAACTTTCATCTAAACAAAACCCAAGAAACTCTAAAGGGGTACCTAACTATTTAAGGAGGTGGGAGGACGACCTAAGGGGACCCTAGGGTCGTGCTCCACCTGGTTGGGGCGCACCCCACAAGGGCCCCACTTGGGCCGTGGTCCCAGATGAAGTTACAAGCCCATAGGCCCATTATAGGTGACGCAGCACCTTCTTTTTGTGATTTCAGCCGACTGGGATGGAATTTGGCGATGAAGCTAGATCCATTGGAAAGATGACTCCGAGAGCTTTCCAACAAGTACTCATGGACCCAAAATGGAGCTCGCATGCATATTTGGTGGCCGTTTGAAGTCGACATTGTAGCAGGTGGCCGAACTGGATTGCAGAACTTGGACGGCTTGATCTTGATGTGAACGATGGTTGTATCTATAGTAGCCATGGTCACATCAGGCGCACGCCCTGGCGGCAGGGGCGCGCCGGCCTGGGGGCGAGGGCGCACGGCCGCGCCGGCCTGGGCGCACGGCGACGGGTCCGGCGAGGCTAGGAGGCGGCGGGGACGGCTCCGGTGAGGCTAGGCGGCAGCGGTGGCGATGGCTCCAGCGAGGGGACGCAGCGGCGGCGGCGACAGGTCCGGCGAGGCAAGGAGGTGGTGGCGGCGATGGCTCCAGCGAGGCGAGGCGGCGGCGGCGGCGGCGTGCGGCTAGGGTTAGCGTTTGTTCGTCTTGTTCACACGGGGAGAGCATGGGAGATAGCAGGAGAGGAGAATATAGCTGAAAATCCTTCAGGGGCAAATTAGTCATTTTCATACATGGGTCCCACATGTCAGACCTATGGAACCGTTAAGTTCTAACAGAAGGTGGACAGAATAGCGCACGGGTCAAGGAAAGTTTTTCTCATGGCATACATGTGACTCCAAACATTTTTGTGGCTCACAGGTAAGCAGCAACTTTTTTAATGGCATAGGGGTAAAAGACTCTGAAGATGAACAGTGCAAAGGGAGGCAATTCAGACTTTTGGCTAGGCTGAGAACTGAACAGGGAAAGAAAAGGGCAGCTCGACTAGGGCCGGCTTGGGCTGGACAGCACGCACGCGAGGGAGAGAGATGTTGCGCTGAAATCAGCCCAACGGTTTAGGAGAGGATTTTAAAAACTTTTCCAATTAAAATAGTTCGTGAAATGATGTTTCATTTATTAAAAATACTTTCCTTGCTAAAATAATTCCCAGAAAAATCTAGAAAATAGAAAAACAAGCAAAATATTTAATGAAATTTTACCTAGCCCAATTTTATGTTGAAATTTTTCCTAGATTATTAGAGTTTAACTTGTAGGCTTTTAAAATAATTTCTAAAAAAGATTTAAAGAATGAATTATTAAATTAGGCGATTTTCAGGGCGTGACAATTGGCCCACACGGGTGCGATATTTTTGACCGGAATGAAAAAGTTCAAAAAGCACCAAAACATGATTTTTGGACATATTTTAGTGTATTGAGTGCGTTCGTGGCGAAAACTCACTTCGTAATTCGTGCGGCGAACATTTGTGAATTAATGCCAATATTGGCACATAGTGGCCCACACGGGTGCGATGTTTTTGACTGGAATGAAAAAGTTCAAAAAGCACCAAAACATGATTTTTGGACATATTGGAGTGTATTGGGTGCGTTCGTGGCAAAAACTCACTTCGTGATTCGCGCGGCGAACTTTTGTCAATTAGTGCCAATATTGTCATATATTGGCCCACACGGGTGTGATGTTTTTGACCGGAATGAAAAAGTTCAAAACGCACCAAAACATGATTTTTGGACATATTGGAGTGTATTGGGTGCGTTCGTGGCAAAAACTCACTTCGTGATTCGCGCTGCGAACATTTGTCAATTAATGCCAATATTGGCACACGAGGGTGCGATGTTTTGGACTGGAATGAAAAAGTTCAAAAAGCACCAGAACATGATTTTTGGACATATTGGCGTATATTGGATGTGTTCGTGGCAAAAACTCACTTCGTGATTCGCGCGGCGAACTTTTGTCAATTGGTGCCAATATTGGCATATATTGGCCCACACGGGTGCGATGTTTTTACCGGAATGAAAAAGTTCAAAAAGCACCAAAACATGATTTTTGGACATATTGGAGTGTATTGGGTGCGTTCGTGGTAAAAACTCACTTCGTGATTCGCGCGGTGAATATTTGTCAATTAATGCCAATATTGGCACACGAGGGTGCGATGTTTTTGACTGGAATGAAAAAGTTCAAAAAGCACCAAAACATGATTTTTGGACATATTGGAGTATATTGGATGTGTTCGTTTCAAAAACTCACTTGGTGATTCGCGCGGCGATCTTTTGTTAATTAGTGCCAATATTGGCATATATTGGCCCACACGGGTGCGATGTTTTTGACCGGAATGAAAAAGTTCAAAAAGCACAAAAACATGATTTTTGAACATATTGAAGTGTATTGGGGTGTATTGGGTGCGTTCGTGGCAAAAACTCACTTCGTGATTCGCGCGGCGAACTTCTATCAATTAATGCCAACATTGGCACACGAGGATGCGATGTTTTTGACTCAAATGAAAAAAGCTCAAAAAGCACCAAAACATGATTTTTGGACATATTGGAGTGTATTGGATGTGTTCGTGGCAAAAACTCACTCCGTGATTCGCACGGCGAAGTTTTGACAATTAATGCCAATATTGGCATCTATTTGCTCATAGGGGTGCGATGTTTTTGATCGGAATGAAAAAGTTCAAAAGGCACCAAAACATGATTTTTGGACATATTGGACTATACTGGGTGCGTTCGTGGCAAAAACTCACTTCGTGATTCGTGCGGCAAACTTTTGTAAATTAACGCCAATATTGGCATATATTGGCCCACACGAGTGCGATGTTTTTGACCGGAATGAAAAAGTTCAAAAAGCACCAAAACATGATTTTTGGACATATTGGAGTATATTGGATGTGTTCGTTTCAAAAACTCACTTGGTGATTCGCGCGGCGATCTTTTGTTAATTAGTGCCAATATTGGCATATATTGGCCCACACGGGTGCGATGTTTTTGACCGGAATGAAAAAGTTCAAAAAGCACAAAAACATGATTTTTGAACATATTGAAGTGTATTGGGGTGTATTGGGTGCGTTCGTGGCAAAAACTCACTTCGTGATTCGCGCGGCGAACTTCTATCAATTAATGCCAACATTGGCACACGAGGATGCGATGTTTTTGACTCAAATGAAAAAAGCTCAAAAAGCACCAAAACATGATTTTTGGACATATTGGAGTGTATTGGATGTGTTCGTGGCAAAAACTCACTCCGTGATTCGCACGGCGAAGTTTTGTCAATTAATGCCAATATTGGCATCTATTTGCTCATAGGGGTGCGATGTTTTTGATCGGAATGAAAAAGTTCAAAAGGCACCAAAACATGATTTTTGGACATATTGGACTATACTGGGTGCGTTCGTGGCAAAAACTCACTTCGTGATTCGTGCGGCAAACTTTTGTAAATTAACGCCAATATTGGCATATATTGGCCCACACGAGTGCGATGTTTTTGACCGGAATGAAAAAGTTCAAAAAGCGCCAAAACATGATTTTTGGACATATTGGAGTGTATTGGATGTGTTCTTTGCAAAAACTCACTCCGTGATTCGTGCGGCGAACTTTTATGATTTAATGCCAATATAGGCATATATTGGCCCACACGGGTGCGATGTTTTTGACCGGAATGAAAATGTTCAAAAAGCACGGAAACATGATTTTTGGACATATTGAAGTGTATTGGGAGCGTTCGTGGCAAAAACTCACTTCCCGATTCGCGCGACGAACTTTTGTCAATTAGTGCCAATATTGGTATATATTGGCCCACATGGGTGCGATGTTTCTGACCGGATTGAAAAAGTCAAAAAGCACCAAAACATGATTTTTGGACATATTAGGGTGTATTGGGTGCGTTCGTGGCAAAAACTCACTTCGTGATTCGCGTGGCGAACTTTTGTCAATTAGTGCCAATATTGTCATATATTGGCCCACATGGGTGCGATGTTTTTGACCGGAATGAAAAAGTTCAAAAAGCACAAAAACATGATTTTTGGACATATTGGAGTCTAGTGGGTGCGTTTGTTGCAAAAACAAACTTTGTGATACGCGCGGCGAACTTTTGTAAATTAATGCCAATATTGGCATATATTGGCCCACACGGGTGCGATGTTTTTGACCGGAATGAAAAATTTCAAAAAGCACCAAAACATGATTTTTGGACATATTGGAGTTCGTGGCAAAAACTCACTTCGTGATTCGCGCGGCGAACTTTTGTCAATTAGTGCCAATATTGTCATATATTGGCCTACATGGGTGCGATGTTTTTGACCGGAATGAAAAAGTTCAAAAAGCACGAAAACATGATTTTTGGACATATTGGAGTCTAGTGGGTGCGTTCGTTGCAAAAACACACTTTGTGATACGCGCGGCGAACTTTTGTAAATTAATGCCACTATTGGCATATATTGGCCCACACGGGTGCGATGTTTTTGACCGGAATGAAAAAGTTCAAAAAGCACCAAAACATGATTTTTGGACATATTGGAGTGTATTGGATGCGTTCGTGGCAAAAACTCACTTCGTGATTCGCGCAGCGAACTTTTGTCAATTAATGCCAATATTGGCATATATTGGCCCACACAAGTGCGATGTTTTTGACCGGAATGAAAAAGTCCAGAAAGCACCAAAACATGATTTTTGGACATATTGGAGTGTATTGGGTCCGTTCGCGGCAAAAACTCACTTCGTGATTCGCGCGACGAACTTTTGTCAATTAGTGCCAATATTGGCACATGTTGGCCCACACGGGTGCGATGTTATTGACCGGAATGAAAAAGTTCAAAAAAGTTTTGTGATACGCGCGGCGAACTTTGTGATACCCACACGGGTGCGTTCGTTGCAAAAACTCACTTCGTGATACGCGCGGCGAACTTTTGTCAATTAATGCCAATATTGGCATATATTGGCCCACACGGGTACGATGTTTTTTACCGGAATGAAAAAGTTCAAAACGCACCAAAACATGATTTTTGGACATATTGGAGTGTATTGGGTGCGTTCGTGGCAAAAACTCACTTCGTGATTCGCGCGGCGAACTTTTGTCAATTAGTGCCAATATTGTCATATATTGGCCCACACGGGTGTGATGTTTTTGACCGGAATGAAAAAGTTCAAAACGCACCAAAACATGATTTTTGGACATATTGAAGTGTATTGGGTGCGTTCGTGGCAAAAACTCACTTCGTGATTCGCGCTGCGAACATTTGTCAATTAATGCCAATATTGGCACACGAGGGTGCGATGTTTTGGACTGGAATGAAAAAGTTCAAAAAGCACCAGAACATGATTTTTGGACATATTGGCGTATATTGGATGTGTTCGTGGCAAAAACTCACTTCGTGATTCGCGCGGCGAACTTTTGTCAATTGGTGCCAATATTGGCATATATTGGCCCACACGGGTGCGATGTTTTTACCGGAATGAAAAAGTTCAAAAAGCACCAAAACATGATTTTTGGACATATTGGAGTGTATTGGGTGCGTTCGTGGTAAAAACTCACTTCGTGATTCGCGCGGTGAATATTTGTCAATTAATGCCAATATTGGCACACGAGGGTGCGATGTTTTTGACTGGAATGAAAAAGTTCAAAAAGCACCAAAACATGATTTTTGGACATATTGGAGTATATTGGATGTGTTCGTTTCAAAAACTCACTTGGTGATTCGCGCGGCGATCTTTTGTTAATTAGTGCCAATATTGGCATATATTGGCCCACACGGGTGCGATGTTTTTGACCGGAATGAAAAAGTTCAAAAAGCACAAAAACATGATTTTTGAACATATTGAAGTGTATTGGGGTGTATTGGGTGCGTTCGTGGCAAAAACTCACTTCGTGATTCGCGCGGCGAACTTCTATCAATTAATGCCAACATTGGCACACGAGGATGCGATGTTTTTGACTCAAATGAAAAAAGCTCAAAAAGCACCAAAACATGATTTTTGGACATATTGGAGTGTATTGGATGTGTTCGTGGCAAAAACTCACTCCGTGATTCGCACGGCGAAGTTTTGACAATTAATGCCAATATTGGCATCTATTTGCTCATAGGGGTGCGATGTTTTTGATCGGAATGAAAAAGTTCAAAAGGCACCAAAACATGATTTTTGGACATATTGGACTATACTGGGTGCGTTCGTGGCAAAAACTCACTTCGTGATTCGTGCGGCAAACTTTTGTAAATTAACGCCAATATTGGCATATATTGGCCCACACGAGTGCGATGTTTTTGACCGGAATGAAAAAGTTCAAAAAGCACCAAAACATGATTTTTGGACATATTGGAGTATATTGGATGTGTTCGTTTCAAAAACTCACTTGGTGATTCGCGCGGCGATCTTTTGTTAATTAGTGCCAATATTGGCATATATTGGCCCACA
Source organism: Oryza sativa Japonica Group (assembly GCF_034140825.1). Lineage (NCBI taxonomy): Eukaryota > Viridiplantae > Streptophyta > Magnoliopsida > Poales > Poaceae > Oryza > Oryza sativa. The sequence continues at coordinate 12,544,905 of NC_089045.1, read as the reverse complement.
CGGGTGCGATGTTTTTGACCGGAATGAAAAAGTTCAAAAAGCACAAAAACATGATTTTTGAACATATTGAAGTGTATTGGGGTGTATTGGGTGCGTTCGTGGCAAAAACTCACTTCGTGATTCGCGCGGCGAACTTCTATCAATTAATGCCAACATTGGCACACGAGGATGCGATGTTTTTGACTCAAATGAAAAAAGCTCAAAAAGCACCAAAACATGATTTTTGGACATATTGGAGTGTATTGGATGTGTTCGTGGCAAAAACTCACTCCGTGATTCGCACGGCGAAGTTTTGTCAATTAATGCCAATATTGGCATCTATTTGCTCATAGGGGTGCGATGTTTTTGATCGGAATGAAAAAGTTCAAAAGGCACCAAAACATGATTTTTGGACATATTGGACTATACTGGGTGCGTTCGTGGCAAAAACTCACTTCGTGATTCGTGCGGCAAACTTTTGTAAATTAACGCCAATATTGGCATATATTGGCCCACACGAGTGCGATGTTTTTGACCGGAATGAAAAAGTTCAAAAAGCGCCAAAACATGATTTTTGGACATATTGGAGTGTATTGGATGTGTTCTTTGCAAAAACTCACTCCGTGATTCGTGCGGCGAACTTTTATGATTTAATGCCAATATAGGCATATATTGGCCCACACGGGTGCGATGTTTTTGACCGGAATGAAAATGTTCAAAAAGCACGGAAACATGATTTTTGGACATATTGAAGTGTATTGGGAGCGTTCGTGGCAAAAACTCACTTCCCGATTCGCGCGACGAACTTTTGTCAATTAGTGCCAATATTGGTATATATTGGCCCACATGGGTGCGATGTTTCTGACCGGATTGAAAAAGTCAAAAAGCACCAAAACATGATTTTTGGACATATTAGGGTGTATTGGGTGCGTTCGTGGCAAAAACTCACTTCGTGATTCGCGTGGCGAACTTTTGTCAATTAGTGCCAATATTGTCATATATTGGCCCACATGGGTGCGATGTTTTTGACCGGAATGAAAAAGTTCAAAAAGCACAAAAACATGATTTTTGGACATATTGGAGTCTAGTGGGTGCGTTTGTTGCAAAAACAAACTTTGTGATACGCGCGGCGAACTTTTGTAAATTAATGCCAATATTGGCATATATTGGCCCACACGGGTGCGATGTTTTTGACCGGAATGAAAAATTTCAAAAAGCACCAAAACATGATTTTTGGACATATTGGAGTTCGTGGCAAAAACTCACTTCGTGATTCGCGCGGCGAACTTTTGTCAATTAGTGCCAATATTGTCATATATTGGCCTACATGGGTGCGATGTTTTTGACCGGAATGAAAAAGTTCAAAAAGCACGAAAACATGATTTTTGGACATATTGGAGTCTAGTGGGTGCGTTCGTTGCAAAAACACACTTTGTGATACGCGCGGCGAACTTTTGTAAATTAATGCCAATATTGGCATATATTGGCCCACACGGGTGCGATGTTTTTGACCGGAATGAAAAAGTTCAAAAAGCACCAAAACATGATTTTTGGACATATTGGAGTGTATTGGATGCGTTCGTGGCAAAAACTCACTTCGTGATTCGCGCAGCGAACTTTTGTCAATTAATGCCAATATTGGCATATATTGGCCCACACAAGTGCGATGTTTTTGACCGGAATGAAAAAGTCCAGAAAGCACCAAAACATGATTTTTGGACATATTGGAGTGTATTGGGTCCGTTCGCGGCAAAAACTCACTTCGTGATTCGCGCGACGAACTTTTGTCAATTAGTGCCAATATTGGCACATGTTGGCCCACACGGGTGCGATGTTATTGACCGGAATGAAAAAGTTCAAAAAAGTTTTGTGATACGCGCGGCGAACTTTGTGATACCCACACGGGTGCGTTCGTTGCAAAAACTCACTTCGTGATACGCGCGGCGAACTTTTGTCAATTAATGCCAATATTGGCATATATTGGCCCACACGGGTACGATGTTTTTTACCGGAATGAAAAAGTTCAAAAAGCACCAAAACATGATTTTTGGACATATTAGAGTGTATTGGGTGGGTTCGTTGCAAAAACTCACTTCGTGATACGCGCGTCGATCTTTTGTCAATTAAAGCCAATATTGGCATATATTGGCCCATAGGTGTGCGATGTTTTTGATCGGAATGAAAAAGTTCAAAAAGCACCAAAACATGATTTTTGGACATATTGGAGTGTATTGGGTGCGTTCATTGCAAAAACTCACTTCGTGATACGCGCGGCTAACTTTTGTCAATTAGTGCCAATATTGGCATATATTGGCCCACAGGGGCGCGATGTTTTTGATCGGAATGAAAATGTTCAAAAAGCACCAAAACAAGATTTTTGGACATATTGGAGTGTACTGGGTGAGTTCGTTGCAAAAACTCACTTCGTGATACGCGCGGCGAACTTTTGTCAATTAATGCCAATATTGGCATATATTGGCCCACACAGGTACGATGTTTTTGACCGGAATGAAAAAGTTTAAAAAGCAACAAAACATGATTTTTGGACATATTGGAGTGTATTGGGTGCGTTCGTTGCAAAAACTCACTTCGTGATACGCGCGTCGAACTTTTGTCAATTAATGCCAATATTGGCATATATTGGCCCACACGGGTGAGATGTTTTTGACCGGAATGAAAAAGTTCAAAAGGCACCAAAGCATGTTTTTTGGACATATTGGAGTGTATTGGGTCCGTTCGAGGCAAAAACTCACTTCGTGATTCGCACGGCTAACTTTTGTCAATTAATGCCAATATTGGCATATATTGGCCCACATAGGTGCGATGTTTTTAACCGGAATGAAAAGGTTCAGAAAGCACCAAAACATGATTTTTGGACATATTGGAGTGTATTGGGTCCGTTCGAGGCAAAAACTCACTTCGTGATTCGCGCGGCGAACTTTTGTCAATTAGTGCCAATATTGGCACATATTGGCCCACACGGGTGCGATGTTTTTGACTGGAATGAAAAAATTCAAAAAAGTTTTGTGATACGCGTGGTGAACTTTGTGATACCCAGACGGGTGCGTTCGTTGCAAAAACTCACTTCGTGATACGCGCGGCGAACTTTTGTCAATTAATGCCAATATTGGCATATATTGGCCCACACGGGTGCGATGTTTTTGACCGGAATGAAAAAGTTCAAAAAGCACCAAAACATGATTTTTGGACATATTGGAGTGTTTTGGGTGCGTTCGTGGCAAAAACTCACTTCGTGATTCGCGCGGCGAACTTTTGTCCATTAGTGCCAATATTGGTATATATTGGCCCACTCGGGTGCGATGTTTTCGACCGAAATAAAAAAGTTCAAAAAGCACCAAAACATGATTTTTGGACATATTGGAGTGTATTGGGTGCGTTCGAGGCAAAAACTCACTTCGTGATTCGCGCGGCGAACTTTTGTCAATTAGTGCCAATATTGGCATATATTGGAGGTTGGTCGGGCGATGTTGATGGCGAGGCTGCGACACTCCGGTGCGTGCTCCAGAGCACCGTGGACACGACAGCGTTCCCGTCGCTGTGATGAACCAAATGGGACGAGGTCAAAAGTGAAATGGTTCGGCATAGCAAGGAGAGAAGGGAACAGAGAGGAGATAGGGATGACCGTGGCTGAGCGATGATGGCGATGGCTATCTTCATCATGGCTAGCGATGGAGAAATGGTGGAGAAGGGCAGCGAGAGTGCTCTCCCTAGGTTTGCTCTGTGTGGGTTTGGAGTGGAGGAAATGGCGATGCAGCTGGGAGGAGATAAAGACTCGGCTCGGCATTGCCATGTCCCGGCCACGCGTCGACGCCGTCCAGAGCACGTTCGGCGCTCTCTCTATGTTTCTCGCTCTCTCTCTTTCTCTCTCGGCATCCTTGAGCGGTGGCAGTTTGTCTACTTTGGCCTCTCACAGTGCACCTACGTGGACCGGTGCTCCACCTCGCCAGCTCGGAAGTGCGCTTGCATGGAGCGAGGAAGCGTGCCCCAACTGAGCTCCTCACCCCCAAGCAGAGACGCGCGAAACCTCACTCTTGCGAGTCCACAGGCGGAGGAGAAAACGGAAGGAACGCGCGCTGTGGATAGCGTTGCTTCGCCGACCCGTGACCTCGCACCCAATCCTCCCAGCGAAATACCCGATTCACCCTCCTAAATCCTCTCCCGCCCAAGCAAAATCCTCAAAATCAGCAAGCAAAAATGTGGCAGAGGATCTTGGGAATTGGAAGAACTCAAGAATATGGATTCAAGAAACACTATTGTTGCCACCACAAGATCAAAAAGAAAAAAGAAGCAAAACAACAGATCGCGGCGGCAACCACCACCACCACGCTCCGTCTCCTCATCGTCGGCAGAGTGAGGAGGTGGCTGCGTCCTCGGGGCTCCAGATCCGCGCCGCCGGTTCTTCTAGAAGGTGGAGATGAGCGCCATCACTGCGGAGCTCCTAGTCCTCGACGACGCGGCGGCTGGGGCGAGCAAGGCGTCGCCTAGGACGGGCGAAGCTCGGGCCGCTCCAGATCCGCTCCACCGCCGCCGTCCTCCTCGCTCCGCCTCCTCGTCGCCGCCGAGAGAGGAGGGGCCCGACGCCAGCGCCTATGGAACAGGTGAGAGAGAGAGCGGAGCGCTGCGGCTGATGAGAAGTACGAGTGGCCGGAGCGGAGCCTGGTGGTGGAAGGGAAGGAGGAGCGGCGGGTTCGGCGGACTACGAGGCGGCGAAGGGCGATGGAGGGGAGCGCGAGGAGAAGTCGCTGGAAGGGTAGGTGAGTAAATTAATTTCGTTCCTCTCCCGTGACCACGCGGCTAGGGTAACGCCCCACTGTGGGCTCGGTTTCTTTACACAGTACCTTCATCCAATTAAACAACACAACTAGGGTGCTTGCACTGTGGGATAGATGTCTTTGGGCCAATTTTTTGGGTTAGGGGTACGGCCCCATAGCTTGCACTATGAGAGGCCTTAGGAGGAGCAGTCAAGGTGGCTGCTAGGTGGGTCCAGGAAGTGATAGGCTAGGATAGAGTGAGGGGTATGGGTGAGAGGTTGAGTGCACAATGATTTTATATGATTTTTCAGGATTTATTTCTCTCTCTCACTTTGTTAATTCATAGGTTAATGTGTGGAGCAGATAAATTCATGTGGATTTTACTGGAGATAGATGAATGTACATAGTTTCCATTTTCTTTGGTTGCACTAAAAAATTATGTGTAGTTTGCTCTCAGTAATTGGAGAAGATGGGTTCCGAAGAACTCTGTTTGAATTTTTAGGAAACCTAAATAGAAGAAATAAATTCTGGAAAAATTATATTTATTCATGATAAATAACTTAGTATTTGAATAAATCATCTCCCTTATACACTTCCATGCAGTTTAATGTATATTTTGGTGAATTAAATTTTAGCCGATTAAGGTTTATAATTAGTCTATTATTTGACTGGTTTGACTTATTTATTTGAGGTAACAAATTTAGTTATTAATTTGTACCAAAATTACGGTGAGTTGAAAATATTGATTTGTGCTTTCATGAATTTTTTCATGATTTTATCTTGCATAAATTATTTTAGATAATTAGCAAGATCTTTCTTTATATGTGCATACCAATTTATAAATGTATCTAGAAATTTTTACAAGAGGTATATTAGACTTCTGTTGACTTGTGGTGATATTATTTGACTTTATTTTCATGTCTTTAATATTATTACTCATGAATGTTCTTAGGTTTTGCTTAGTGAAGTTATCTTTTAATCATGTTCATGAGACCTAATATGAAATGCAAACAAAAATCCAAATTCACAAAGAGGACTCAGGTTAAACCATGTCCAATGTGAGTATGCATGCTTACACCTATGGTTGCATTTTTCTATCTTAGGTTACAAATGAAAAGAATTTAATTTGCTTTCAAATTTTATTTAGGTTCAAGTTAGATTGACCACTCCTAGGTTAAAAATGAAAATTTTTGGCTCTCCAAGAATGGAAAAGTTAGCTTCCACTATTTTGACAAGAAATGTCTAATCCTAGAATTCGGGTATATTACACCAAGTAGAACTTGGAGACATCAGACCCCACACGATACAATACAATCATTCTCTTCTCCGAGTAAGATATTGACATGGTCCTACTCGTAAAGGATATTTCCGATATGAGTTCACTGATTTCCTTCTTTTACACGTATCCTTTCCATATGTCATAAGATATACCGTATTCGTAAATTCTCATGACTCATAGGATAGAGGGTATGCTTTATACATAACCCTGACAATGTGGTCAAGGCATTTGCTCAGTACTTCTCTTGTGAGGAGTGGCAGCACATGGGCAAGCCTTGCTAGCATGCATTGCAACTAGATGTCAACCTAGAAGATTTTGTTAATGCTTACTATTATGTGGAAATGTTCAGAAATGCTTATAGGAAGGTGATTGAGCTTTTGGGTGACAAGTCACATTGGCCACAAGTGGAATTGCCCTGGATGGTAGGTGCTCCACTTCCAAGAAAGACAATAGGAAGGTATAGGAAGGTGAGGATAAATAGCTATCTAGAAGGCGATGGGAAATCTAAAGCAAAGAAAGCAGCAACTGAGATTGATCCTACTAAGAAGCAAATGGTAAGAGGCAAGAGAAGATGCAAATGATGTGGAGAATTGGGACATGGAGAGACTAGCTACAAATGATGTTGACAGTCGTTATAGACTAGTTTTGACCGTCAATAAACTAAAATAAAGGAGAACTAACTATGCTTGCAATGCATATCTATTTTAGAATAATATATTTCCACTTGTACTTGGAACATTATTTGTTTGCAGAGATTAGCTGATGTGACCATGGCTACTATGGATACGACCATTGCTCACATCATGAATCAACAAGAAGACATCAAGATCAAGTCCTCCATGTGCTGCAATCTGATTCGGCCACGTGTTACATTGCTGACTTCAAACGGCCGCCAAATCTACATACGTGCTCCGTTTTGGGCCCGTGAGTACTTGATGGAAAGCTCTCGAAGTCCTCCTTCCAACGGATCCAGCCTCATCTCGGAAATCTATCTCGTTTGGCCGCAATCACAAAAGCAAGGTGCTGCGTCTCCTGTATTGGGCCAATGGGCTTGTAACTTTGTTTGGGACCCTGGCCCATGTGGGGCCCATGTGGGGTGCGCCCCAATCTGGTGGAGCACGACCCTTGGACCCTCTTAGTCGTCCTCCCACCTCTATAAATAGTTAGGTACCCCTTCAGGGTTTCTTGGGTTTTTGTTAGATTAAAGTTTAGCCATTGCTACTTGCTTGCAGCGCGCGTGTCGGCTAGACCGTCCGTCTGCTTGTTCTTCGGAACCCCAACTTATCATTTGTATTAAATTCCTATTTGCAATATCAGATTGCTTTATTCTTGTTCTTGCTTGTTTCTTCGATTTGCTTGCAGGAATAGGGTTGATCTGCACCGGCAAGATCAACAACCTACGGAGAGGTGTATCGATCGCTAAGGCGCAACACAACGTCTCGTACGGTTGTAGTCGGATCGTCAACGTTTCTCCCAAATCGTAGTTATCACAACTCACCGAAAGATCGGGCCAACAACAGCCTTGAGTGTTGAGAGGAACTCAGGGTTCATCAGGTGGTATCAGAGCTTTCGTTGCTCGGTGAGTTTTTATCTTCCTATAACCAGAAAATAGCCATACAAAAAAATTCGTATCATTTACCTAGCCATATTGTGCCATTGCATTGTTCTTTTCAGTTTTTGCTTTGTTGAATTTTGTGTTGCATCGTCACGTCGTGTTGCTGGTCTTAGCGTCTAGTTCGTTTAGAGTTTCGAGTTCTGGTCACGTTTTGTACCACAGTCGTCGCTGCCACCGTGTCTCTGTTGTTGTCGGGACCTACGAAAACGGAATCGGCTCGCTGCCACGGTTCTATTTTTGTAGTTTTCAGAAGTTTCTATCGGTTAGTTTTGGAGTTCTTGAGTTGCATCTAGAGTTTGCCGATCCTTGTGTGTGTTTGTTTTGGCCGTGCCTGTGTCGTGCACGAGAGGAGGAAGGTGAATTACCATATCTGATTTTGGAAGTAGTCAAGTTTGTTTTGGAAAGATATAGTAGATTGGATTGGTTAAAAATCAGTTTCCTTTTTATCCCATACACCAAATTCGGCTGCCATCCACTCCACCTCCTGGCCGAGTCCCACTCGCCCCTTTGGCCGAGTCCGACTCCCTCCCTCTCTTCCACCGTTCCGAGTTGTGTCAAACACCTTGGCGAATTTTTGTTTGGTGTCGGTTTCGAGATCTGTTTGGAAAAACGGAACCGGCATAAATTCAGCATTCCATTTTTTGTATAATTTTAATTTTGGGTTTAGACTTTTACATTTGAGTCCCTATAAATTTTATATTTATGTTTGAGTCCCTGTAATCTTACATTAAGGTCCTTGAGTCAGTTTTTGTTAAAAAAAATAAGAAAAAAAAGTGAGAAAAAAAAAGGCAGAAAGGTGCAAAAAAAAGAAAAAAAATCCGCACCAAAAAAAATCAGAAAAGAAAAGGAAAAAAAAGAAAAGAAGAAATTAGAAAGAAAGAAAAGAGAAAATATTGTTTTGTTTGAGCTGAACTTCATACATCAGAGTGTGCTTGAGTTGTTTCTGGTGCTATTTTGTGGTACCGTTTGTGTCTAGGCTCGCGTCTCTAGTACGTTCTAGCCTAGGACCAGCACGGTACTTGACTTTGAACAATTATTCAACTTTGCGTTCTCTGATTTGAGCATTTGCTATTCCTTTGCTACATATTTAAGCCTACCCAGAGCTCCACAGATTTGATTGCAGCCGTACAGCAAGTGTTTGCCGAGGCATCGATATATCCAACCTCTATTGGGGTGCTTGGTTGAGTCGGTGTACATCACCATTCCACTTGCATTGGTAATATCTTGTAAGAGCTTGGTTAAAAGCTTGAGTGTGTGTGAGATTTGAGCTGCCAGTACCTAGTAGTTGATAGGAGCGTGTATATTCTTGTGTATGTTTCTTGTTTGCTGCTAACCATGGCAGGATTGCGCAAGGGGAAACAAGATGGTCATGCTCAACGTCAACATCTACACCTTCGACGAGATATGACGACTTCTTCACGTGATGCATATGAGGTACATGACTATAATTTTGCACAAGTTGCATGTAAGTTACCAGTCTATGATGGAAAGTATGATTCCGCTGCATACATTAATTGGGAGCTAGCAGTAAAAAAACAATTTGATGAGTATGATTTTTCTAATGCTCAAATGATTAAGGCTGCTAGTAATAAGTGTACCGGTTCTGCATCTTTTTGGTGGCATACTGTGGGGAATAAGCTTGAAACTTGGGATGAATGCAAAATACTGATGAGAAAAAGATTTGTGTTTTCATACTATAGACGTGCTCTCCTTGAGAAATGGGAACATCTAAAACAAGGTGACAAAACTGTTAGGGAGTACTTTCATGATTTTAAAATTTGTATCACTTATAGTGGTTTACAAGAATCTAATGAGAACACAATGACTAGATTTTTCAGAGGGCTTAATTTCAATATTCAGGCTGGGCTTGTTAATGTGACATATAATCATATAGGCCAATTGTTCATGCTTGCTTGCATTGTTGAGCGCAAAATTTTGGAGAATCCAATGGAGCAACAAGATATGCTTGTGCCTCCTATCACTGATGTTTTGCAGGAAGTTCAGAAAAGTCTCCAAAATGAGAAGAACGATATGTTTGAGATGTCACTTCCATCACTCGCGAATGAGGAGAAGGCTGATGCAGCTACATTATCTGAAGAAAGTTCGCAAGGTAAATTAAATGGTGCTGAGAGAAATGAAGGTGAGTATTCTCAAGGTGAGCTACACTTGTCCACTTTTCATGCTATAGTAGAGCAACCATTAGTGGAATCAATTACTGAGTTGCCTTTGTCACAAGTTGATTTACTTGCTGTTCCTTGTGATAAAGAAGAGTTGTGTGATAATGTTTCACTTATATCCATGCCACAACTAGTGAATGAACATGTTAGTTCTACTATTTCTTTGTGTGCTGATTCTAAGCATGTTGTTCACATTGCTAATGAAGTAGAGGAACGCGAATTGCTATCTTCTTTAAATACTTTGGGCTATGTTCAGTTTGATGATTTTTGTGAGCTCGATAATTTGAAGGAGAAATTATTTGCTAAATCTGATTTGCCATGTCCAACTAATGCTATTTTTCATATCTTTGGCGAATATAATGATAGAGGAATATTTTTGGTGCATAGAGTTTACATTTGTTCAGATATAGAACATCTTGTAGTTCCGGATAAAATATGCAAGCTAGAGAGACATGTTACTGCTAATCATATTGTCTCGAGTTTGTCTTGTTTTGATTGCAAGAAACAGGTTGTTTTCAGTGGACTGCGCGAAGAGCACCATATGGAAAAACCGAGGACGGTTTTCTGTGAAGAAGGGGAGGATGATGTGACCATGGCTACTATGGATACGACCATTGCTCACATCATGAATCAACAAGAAGACATCAAGATCAAGTCCTCCATGTGCTGCAATCTGATTCGGCCACGTGTTACATTGCTGACTTCAAACGGCCGCCAAATCTACATACGTGCTCCGTTTTGGGCCCGTGAGTACTTGATGGAAAGCTCTCGAAGTCCTCCTTCCAACGGATCCAGCCTCATCTCGGAAATCTATCTCGTTTGGCCGCAATCACAAAAGCAAGGTGCTGCGTCTCCTGTATTGGGCCAATGGGCTTGTAACTTTGTTTGGGACCCTGGCCCATGTGGGGCCCATGTGGGGTGCGCCCCAATCTGGTGGAGCACGACCCTTGGACCCTCTTAGTCGTCCTCCCACCTCTATAAATAGTTAGGTACCCCTTCAGGGTTTCTTGGGTTTTTGTTAGATTAAAGTTTAGCCATTGCTACTTGCTTGCAGCGCGCGTGTCGGCTAGACCGTCCGTCTGCTTGTTCTTCGGAACCCCAACTTATCATTTGTATTAAATTCCTATTTGCAATATCAGATTGCTTTATTCTTGTTCTTGCTTGTTTCTTCGATTTGCTTGCAGGAATAGGGTTGATCTGCACCGGCAAGATCAACAACCTACGGAGAGGTGTATCGATCGCTAAGGCGCAACACAACGTCTCGTACGGTTGTAGTCGGATCGTCAACGTTTCTCCCAAATCGTAGTTATCACAACTCACCGAAAGATCGGGCCAACAACAGCCTTGAGTGTTGAGAGGAACTCAGGGTTCATCATTAGCACATAAATGGTGAAGAAATGAAGAAAAACTCACTCCTAAGCAAGCTTAAGGATAGAAGGGCTCACAAGTCAGGTGTAACCATCCTGAAAACCATCATAATTGCCACAACCGCCATGAGGACCCACCTATCATCCCCCGACCGAATTTGGAGGCCTGCTAGGCTGGCCTAGGTTCGGCGGAACCCTGCCAACGACGCCTCAGCTCGGCCCTCCACGTGTACGTTCAAGATGCTTCCGTAATGACGGTTGGGGGGCATTTCCGACAATTCCAACCGTTTTAACTGTCATTGGAAGGCTATATAAAGGGGTCACTTCATTCATTTCTACACACCTCAAGTAAGAAGCTTTGATCTCTCTCTCAAGTTTAGTTTAGTGCTCTAGTGCTAAGTGGAGTACAATAGAATAGTTCTCAGAGTCCTTGAGTCTTCGGAAGATTTCGGGTATGGCTCTAGTAGCTTTTCTTTCTTCTTTTGTAAGACTTTCAGAATTAATAGAATATCCTTCTTTATATATTCAGTACTTTACTTTGCCTGAGCACTGGTTTTCATTTTTATTTGTGCCGATATAGTTGTGTGACTAGCCTACCAGATAGGTGCAGTGGTGTGGTTTAATGTTCATGCGAATGATTGCTCTATATTATTCTCGAGGGTATAGAGTAGTATTTGATAATGTAAGCATGGCGCTTAGATTATTAGATATCATTAATTAGACATATATGCTGTGGGACAGTAGTGACGGGCCGCTGATGGTGACAATTCAGCACGGGTATTCCTCCACATTGATATATATTCCTAAGACACTTTCCTGGGGAGGGTACTCCTCCGTATTTAGCCCCGTTGGACGGCCACTATGACAGGTTGTCGTAAGAAACTCGGCAACCCGGGGTGGTCTTTCGAAAAACCAGGAGGGCACTATTAGGGGTATTGGTTACACAATTGTATACTAGCAAATGTAAACTAAAGTTGAGTGTTTATTAGAAGTATATGAATAATTACCTTTTCTATTTCTTCTTCCAGATAGTCTAAAATTATTTAAATGAGAGAATCTAAGTCCTTCTGCTTTGTGTCATTCTACCCATATGATCTGAATTAACCCATGCTTAGACTTTGATATATACGAGTAATGTATATAAATTATTAGCATAGTTCTTTCTTATAAATCTTCTCTTGAGATTAAATAAATATGAGAATATTTTCGGTGAAATGCTACAATGGTATATCCATGCGCTTGCGGATTACTTCTGTAACCATAAATATACCAGGATTATTTTTGCGCCATTGCCGGGAATTCATATTTCTAGCAATGTTGTTAAGAAAATACCAACAGTCATCTTAATGGGACAAAGAAAAGGCAAGTATTAATCTATCTATATTAATTTCTCTACTTATCCTTTATGTCCTACATAATCTGAAAACTTGCAAGAAGAGGAAGCCAAGGAGGAACACTACAAAAGTAAAGTATGGGAATAGCTCTGATATTCCTAGCCACACAAAAAAAACCTACTGATGGGCCTACAAGGAGGTAATGTTATCAAAACTACTATATTCCTTACTACTGCCTCAGTTGCTAACAATTTAGCAATTTGCATTCCTATAAGCCACCTAGATGGTCTCCAAGAAAGTTTAGTCCTTGTTTAGATCCAAAAAATTTTTGGCCAAAAACCAATTGCATGGGGCATTTAATATGGGAAAACCAATTGCACAGTTTGCATGTAAATTGCGAGACGAATCTTTTGAGCCTAATTACGCCATGATTTGACAATGTGATGCTATAGTAAACATTTGCTAATGACATATTAATTAGGCTTAATAAATTTGTCTCGCAGTTTACATGCGGAATCTGTAATTTGTTTTTGTTATTAGTTTACGTTTAATACTTCAAATATGTGTCCATATACTTAAAAACTTTACACCCAAAGAACTAAACACACCCTTACTCCAAGGAAGAAGCTTAGGATATGAAGACTGACGTCGATTTGAACAATATCAAATATTATGTATTTTGTGATGTGGCCTGTCATTTCCAGGTATCCCAAGCTGATGTCAAGACTATTTATGTAGATTGATGTCTAGACTATTTTATGTTTTGCTCCTGGTATCCCAAGCTCCACACAAACCTGTGTGTTCTACTTTTAATGGTGCTGCTACCATGTAAATTTAAGATTATGTGCTAGACATTATGTGGGATCTATGTTTGTGTTCAACTTTAAGCTAGTTCCATCTATATCTGACTTGCCATTCATGCTAAATTATTGCCATTTTGCCATTTCAGAACAAATTCAGTACAATTTATTGCCATGCATGCGAAAATTCATGCCATTTTGCCAAATTCAGTAATCAAATAAGTTCATTACATTATAGTACAAATTCATGCCAAATTCATGGCCATTCGGTGAAATATTTGGAATAGTTCACCGAATGGCAATGAAATTAGCATGAATTTATACTAATTTTGTATCTCAATTATGTATCTTAATTTTGATTGAAAGATTTTGTTATGCCCTTAATGTAATTTTGGTCGAAATTGAGACAGAACATAAGTTGTTTGACTAATTTTAACTTACAACTTAACACTCATCGAGATAAATAATTAGGCCTCTTTTCTAATGCCAGTTAATCGAGAGTGCTAACCGAATTATAATCAAATTAATTTCGGTTAGTTGAAAAGCCAGATGAAAACTTTTTTTTGACTTTTTTTCCACACTAGCCGACATCGCGGCTAAACCTCGTCCACCATGCCTCCATTTCTTTCTCCAACTCTAACAATATATATAGGGAGAATCATGTTCTTGCCCCTACTTTCATTTGCAATGCAAATGATTTTATCTCTATTTTCTAAACTTTGTAATTTTGCCATCACTTTTTAAAATGCTCCTAATTTAGATGTCAATTAGGTGGACCCAGATTAAATGGGACAACATGTAAGAAGACACCTCTACCCGCAAACTTTCCAACCCAAGCCACTGTTGACTGCTCCCGATCCCTAACTCTAGCGATTAGCGAGCGGCGGCGGTGCGCGCGGGCGAGCGAGAGGCGAGAGCGTGGGACTGACCGAATCACGGTCGTCGCAGAGCAGCGCGGGGTGAAGTAGGCTGGGCCGGCGCGAGACGGCGAAGTCAGGCTGAGATAGCGCGTCCGGCATCACTGGGCTCGTCGGCATCAGCCTCAGCCATACTCCCTCCGTCTCAAAAAGACTCAATTCTTGGGTTTCCGTGTCCAACGTTTAACCGTCCGTCTTATATGAAATTTTTTTATAATTAGTAATTTCATTATTGCTAGATAATAAAACATGAATAATACTTTATGTATGACTTATATTTTTAAATTTTTTAAATTTTTTTTAAATAAGACGGATGGTCAAATATTAGACACGAAAATTTAGGAATTGAGTTTTTTTTTTTTGGAACGGAGGGAGTAGGTGATACCCCGATTGTGCACGACCTCCAACCCAGCTTCTGCACGGTCCGCTCCGCCACCGCCGGCACCCTGCAGAGGATTGATCTGCGCCGTTGCAGCCCGGACGCTCGAGCCGGCGGCGAGGCGTCCAACTGCCGATTGCCGAAGCCAATCCTGCCCACAGCCCACGTGCGAACAGGCCAACCAATTGGGCTTTTTTTTTTGTGTAAATGGGCCTTTTGACCTGTTGAACATGAAACCCTACCTCCAAAATTCCCCAATCCCCAATCCCCAATCCAATCCAGGCATCCGGCTGAGGAGGCAAGCGGCGGCGGCGCGGCGCTACGGGCCGACGGCCGACGGCGACACTGCGACAGGGAGCTGCGGTGGTCGGTGGGGGCTCTGCAGCCGGCGGGGCAGGCGGGCGCGCGGCCGCTCTGGGAGGCAGGCGGCGTGGGCGCGCTGCGGTGCGGCCGCACTGGGCATTGGCGCGGCGGCCGCGGGAGGCAGGCAGCCAGCGCAGCAGGGCAGCCGGCAACAGGCAGTGAGGCAGGCAGGGCAGCAGCAGGTCTACATCACTACATGTCTATCTATCCTCAATAGTTCGTTCTTACATGTGATGTATTGTTGACAACTGCAATCTTCTGGTATTTATGAGTGCCTCTTCTATTTACACTTTTGGCAAATGGATGATGAATTGTGAACTTATGACTGGTGCTTGTTGCCATGCTTGAGAATTGAGATTGCGTCATGATGGGATAATGTTGCGTCATATAATTTCGTGAATTGAAATTGTTTTTTTCCCTTTCTTCTTGTTATGTTCTAATTCTCGCGCTAGTCCATGGGCCACACCCATACCTAGATTTTTTTCCGTCCTCCGCCACTGTTTGGAGGGGCGACTCGGCCATCCTCCTTCCACCGGCCTCCGTCTGAGTTCGGACGGAATCGAAGGTATTGCTTCTTCTCTCGTAGCCTCCCCTTCATCGTCATCCTCCTCAGCAGTGAGCCTCGCGTGGCATATGGATTGGAAATCCACCCGGACAGTGATGATTTCTTTGATGCGAGGTGTAGAACTAATAGCACCCCTCCTGTTTGCAAGCAAAATACCCGTTGCCCCCACGTTATTTTGCATCAATGTGTACAATTGAAGCTTGGTGGTGATGTTTATCCCAATGGAAATTAGTTTTATTTGAATGAACTAGTAAGAACTTGTTGAAATTCGCCTGATTGTGATATTTGACTGATCACAATCTGGTCGCATTCTCATTTGTTTTACTGCTCCTTTGTAGTGGAGTTAGACTTCAAACCTCCTGAGACTGGCTATGGCATGCATCTGACCTTTTTGGGAAAATTTCTCAATTGCTATATCATTGAAAGATTTACTAGTGAAGAGTTTAAACCTTGGAAACACTTGTGATACATTTTATCTTCATATGCTAGGTCTATACATTTTCCATGGCGCTTGTGGTAATATGTGGGCAGCCTTGCAGTGGTAAGTCAGCAGCTGCAGCTTGTCTCGCCGCTGCTCTCTGCTCCTCCACATCTGACCTCACTGTCCGTATCATTGACGAGTCATCACTCCATCTTGGACGCAATGATAGCTACAAAGGTATTAGCCATTACTTGTGTTCATTACTTATTCTACGTTTTGTCCAACTCTGTTCAACTTTATTTTGCTCTTATCATGGGTCCATTTCATCTTGACAAGTCTTCTGCATTTTATTTCTTTGTTAGATATGGTTGTAGAGAAAAACTTGAGAGGAGTTCTTAGATCAGAAGTTGATAGGTCTGTATCACGAGACAGCATAATCGTCGTGGATTCTTTGAACAATATTAAGGTGAGGCAAAGACAATGTACTACAAGCTTGACTTTTTTCTCTAAACAAGCTCAAACTTTTTAATCCAGTAAGGCCTTGTTCCGTTTGGAGGGGATTGAAGAGGATTGGAGGGGATTTATTCCACACCACAATAGGTGTGGAATAAATCCCCTCCAATCCCTCCCTCATGGGGATTAACCGAACAAGGCCTAAGTGGGATGGTTTTCAAGCACGATATCATTTCTGGTGACTTTGCGGATTTCTTTGGCACAAAAATTAACTGAACAAAGCCTAAGTGGGATGGTTTTTAGCACGTTAAGTTGGAAAAATAAGAAATATTTGCCAAGTATGATTGTAGTCATAGTTAGGGTAGCAAATGAATGCAAGCTGAAGCCATGTAGAGGACGTGATGAGTGCATTTTTATTGATCTTTCTGCTTGAAGCTCAAGCGTCACCAATGAGATCTTGAGAAGTTCCTATATAATTTGCCTCACTTCCAATGTGGCCACAAATAGTATGTCAAGACATACTTGGCTGAACTTAGTTATTGCAAAAGTTAGGCGCAAGCCAATGTTGAACAATACCAAAAATATGTAACTGGCAAAGTTTGCTTTCCAACCAACAAGTTATTTCAATATGGGTATTTCATGAATCAGTTAAGTGGCAATCTAGTTTGTAAATATGTGTTGCTTTCTGTTGTCAGTTCTATCGTTACTAATAAACAGCTACATGCTTTGCGAATTCTCATGAAAATTGTAATATGTAGTAAATTCTGTGATTTGTTGGCATATTGTTAACGCATGATGCTTCAAATGAAACATGATTTTGAGATATTAGTGTGCATGTGTTGCCATATTTTGATATAATCAATTCCACCTATAATATGCAGGGATACCGGTATGAGTTGTGGTGTCTTGCACGGGCATCTGGAATAAGATACTGTGTGGTAACCTGCTTGCTGCCTTGTTTGTCTACTTCTATTCTTTTAGATTTTTAAATATTAGTTTTACTCAAAGACTAGCATAGCGTTAAAAATCACGTGTCATCAAGGTATGGATTTTAGTTAACACTACAAGTTAGGTACAAAACCAATTTGGAGGAAAAAGATCATGTATGATGGCAATCAATGTTATCTGATCGTCCGATTAATCGTGCTTAATCATCCTGATCAGTCTCCTGACTACTCCGATCAGGGACATTCACTCGATCATAAATTGTTGGTCCAATTAATCGTCGATCAGGCACAATTAATTGTCCGATCAGAGCACCTATCGATCACCTTTTGAACAATTCTTAGGGTTTAGCACATGTGAATATGTGCTACTACTGCTGGTTGCTTTATACTAGGGCAAGTGACCATCTTGCCATCAATTATTAGTGCTGTGATTGCTTTATACTATGCACTATATAGAATATAGGTTCTAGTATTCATAGTACTGATCAGGTCGACTAATCGAGGCTGATCGACGATTAATTTTCCTGGTCGGTCCCTTGGTGATCAGGATCAATCAGCGATCAAATAACATTGATGGCAATAACAAGAGAACTAACTCAATATTAATTTGTAAATAATGTGTGATAATCTTGATCTGGTTAAGACCCACAAATTAGAATGACAGTTGAGAAACAAAGTAAAATAAGCTTTACAGAGAAATAAGATACTTCCTCCATTCATATTATAAAGGCCTCTTTGAATCATAGGAATGAAAAAAACGGAGGAATAAGAAAAGCATAGGATTCTGACATGAATGGAAATGTAAAACAGAGGATTGCAAAACATAGAAAAACATAGGAATGATTGTTTGATTGGGCTGCAGGAA
This sequence comes from Oryza sativa Japonica Group, assembly GCF_034140825.1. Lineage (NCBI taxonomy): Eukaryota > Viridiplantae > Streptophyta > Magnoliopsida > Poales > Poaceae > Oryza > Oryza sativa. The sequence goes on along the minus strand of NC_089045.1, from coordinate 12,526,672 downwards.
AAACACATGAATTCGAGGAGAGATAAAGACTAAAGGATTTTTTCCATGAGGTTCTACCTCATGTTAAATTTCCTCCAAAACTTGCATGGGGCAGGGTGAAAAAAGTGAAAACGACTTATATAATATAATAAAATGGAGGGAGTAGTAAAGTGTACGGAAGGAATTGCCACATATCTTGTTTTGATCTGTTGGCATCCACTACTTTATTGATCTCACTTGGATTCTTTGCATCCTCGGTCTTACTTCCTTCGATACTCAGACACACGGTAAATTTGTCATGGACATGAGTCCTACTGGCAGCTGCTTCACTGGCTGTGCACAACAGGCTGTAATTGAGTTATGGACTAGAGATAAGTTTGGTTTGGAGATGTTTTTCTAGGATTAGTTGAGTTGCCCTGATGATCAAGTATTGGATAAGAGTCCTGGAGGCATGTTTCGTCCGGACAGTTATCTTAGGTGGTTGCGGTAGCGTGACTAATCCTCTCCTGGCATCAAGCCCAAGATTAAGAGCTCTCTCTCTCTCTCTCTCTCTCAAAAATCCCTCAAAAAGGCAATTCATGTGCCTGAGAATCTGCTTATTTGCAACTGAGAATCATGTTAGCAGTCCTGCATGGACTCTTTTTTTCTTATTTTCTGTGTGTGTGTGTGTGCCTGGAATAAGCGCATATTGGGCCACTCTTTTTAACCATTGTTGCAACTTGGACTAGATAGGTAGGGCATTGTTTTCACTTTGGACCAGAAATCTTTGCAATTTTTTTCACATTGAACCGGTCTTCTTCCTCTGGCTCTCCCCCTCTTCTCTTCTCTCTCCCCTTTTTTGGTTCAAGCTCACCACGCCAATGAACAGGCCCCACCCACGTTCTTGACCTACGTTAGCGCCTGAGCTTGAGTGCAGCACTGGCGGTCTCCAGCTTGAGCTCGATGCGGCACGGCAGAGCTCTAGTTTGAGTTCAAGCGCATGCATAGCTAATGAATCATGGTGGGATATTCTAACTCCATATGGATCTCATCTCTCCACACTTCTGCCCCACCAACAGCTAGTCAAATGGAGTCTATGCTAGCCCAAGTTCCTCATCCGCGGCTGCACCAGCTTGATTGGGGGCTGGGGCACATAACCAACACTGCACAATGAGTCTTGAGCACGGATGCATGGGGCAGGGTAACGAAGGTTGAGGTCGACCTCGAGCATGTCCCAAGCTAGCGGAGCTTGAGCTCCATCTCCACCAGTACCAACTATGATCAAGCATGTGAATCTTGACCTGAAGGTTAGATAGGTAGGTCTTAAGTGCAACATTTTGTAAAAATTGCTATCCCAAGGTGAAAAAAAACACTGCTATGATAGAAAGGTGGTCCAATACGCAATTTACTATGATTTTTACACCATTTGATATAGTGAAAACTCATATAACAGACTGATAACTTCCTGCTTCTATTTTATTTCAGCTTTTCTGTGATACAGAAGTGGACCATTGTAGGGAATGGAACACCAAGCGTCAGGAGAAAGGAGAACCCACGTATGATAATAATATGTATGTGAGAGATTTCATATTTTTTGGATCTTCTTGACCTATTAAATTCAAATGAGGAAATGCTGCATGATTTCTCAGTTTTTTTTATTTAGTTCTATAGATTGATTCCACAAACTACAGATATGTTGCATGTAGTTGTATTATGGTCTAGAGATCATATTGGGTAATCATGGAAGGAGGGAGGCTTTGGCAGGTTAGAGCAGAAGAAGAGTATTGTGGGGGAAGGGTTGCAGGGGATAGAAGGGAAAGGTAGGAATGGGTGAATAAATTGATAATCCTTGCTTTCCCCATTCATTACTCACTGATCCTTACTAATCCAACTCCTAACACCAATTTAATATGATGACAAAAGAATCTAAACTAATGCAACAAACTGAACTGATAATATTGGCCCTACGGAACGTGCTGCTAGTTTGTCACGTCTGATTCAAATTTTTGGTGCTTCTTGGCATTCTTTATAGGCTATGAAATCCATTGTTATTTTTGCCTCCTTGGGAATATAACAAAGCATGTGTCCCTGGCATTTAATACAATACATAACCAGGTACTATTGTCCGCTCACCAGTTTTTTCTATTGTGACAGATTCGATGATCTGGTAAGTAGATTTGAGAAGCCAGATAGGCGCAATCGTTGGGATTCTCCTCTTTTTGAATTGTTTCCATCTAGAGGTAATCAGTATATCTATATCAGTACCTACCATAGATATGCATATTGCCTTATGCAATGTCAAAACTCAAAACTGATTTTGTACTATTTTGAATAGATGGAGTAATGGAATCGTCTCCTGTTATTGCTGAGGCTGTATCATATTTGACTAAGAAAGTGGACTCTAAGACAAGAGATGTGAAAGTTCTCCAACCTACAATAGCCACTCAGACTGTAAGTGCAATCTATTCTTGAAAAACTGCCGCGTGATCATATAATCCCCAAATAATTCATTTTCCAAATTATTCCATTCTCTCATAATTTGGCTTGGTATTGTGATATGGAGTCTTAACTCCATATGTTCTTCAATGAATATGCTTATGTTGGATAGTATAGGGAGGAGACAAGGAAGGATTACAGATATGGAAGGAGTCCACACAAATCAATCCTATCCTAATACGACTCTAACTACCATATACTCTTACAGCTTAGTTCCTATCTTTTTTGTGTATTAGCTCTTTGTACCCCTGGCAAACAATTTCTGTCAAAATCTAAATGTGATGGTGTAAATGCACAAAAAATCAGAAGAATCAATGCCTTAGTCACTTTCTGCAGATACTGTACTCTCTTTATGATGCTGGAAGTGTAGTGCTATTGCATTTATGCTTGTACCTGTAGCTGTTGGAATTGAATCCTGATTTGGGTTGTGTTTAGATCCAAAGTTTGGATCCAAACTTCAGTCCTTTTCCATCACATCAACCTGTCGTACACACAACTTTTCAGTCACATCATCTCCAATTTCAACCAAAATCCAAACTTTGCGCTGAACTAAACACAGCCTTGGTGATATTTTAGGCTCGGACAACAGAAGCTAATTCCCTTTACGAGATGGACAAAGCAACGCAGGTAATGACAGTCATTTTGGTTGATATCTGATATTTCAATTATGGATTTCTCTTTAGTCAGCATACCTTTTGAGCTGATTTGCAGGAGGTGATCAATGCAATTGTTGAAGCACAATCTTGTGGTCTTGGGCTTCCCGTGAATAAGATTTCTCTTGGTCCTGACCTACCAACTATATCCTTTACTGTTTGAGCCAATTCTTTTATCCTGTATACATATAAGTTTAAACAATATACTCTTAAGCTTTGTGTGTCAATTGATTCTTTTTTATATATTATAAGTGCAGTATATGAAGATCTAGCAATCTTAACTGGCTAGTGTAAAATAATCTTCTGATACAAAAACACCCTTTCATATAGAGCTTTATCCACATTTCTTTCACCTTGCAACTGTTTGAAAATCAAGTAGGTGAAAATACTTCCAAAATGGTAGTTTTGCACATTGAATAATAATTGGCCACACTTTTATGCTACGAGGAAGCCTTGATATGTAAGCTTCAAAGGTAGGGGCACCTTCTATCCGTTGTACTCCCTCCGTCCCAAAGAAAGACAAACACTAGGTTTCCGTGTCCAACGTTTGACCGTCCGTCTTATTTGAAAAAATTATGAAAAAAATTAAAAAAACAAGTCACGTATAAAGTATTAATCATGTTTTATCATCTAACAACAATGAAAATACTAATTATAAAAAAAATTTCATATAAGATGGACAGCCAAACGTTGGACACGGAAACTCAGGGTTTGTCTTTTTTTTGTTTTTTTGGGATGGAGGGAGTATAAGCAAAGAACCATTATATCCTTAACTGGTTGTTACATATGTCTTCAAAGATCAGTCGGTCTGCCTGAGCTTCGAAGCCTGCGACGCACTTTCATTAAGCTGGCAGGGCAGTACAGCTTGAGTGGACCTCCCCCACCAGCAGATGCTGATAGCGCAACGAGGATGTTTGTGGACTATTTGAACAGGGAAATCAGTTCCTGATATCAATTTCTGATGGATTGACCCTATGTAAGCCCTCTTTGTCTTGTGCGGCAAAGGCATTGAAACTTGAAACTTTTTATTGAGCCTAACGGATTGTTTTCCCCTCTGATCTTCTGCATAATTATCCAGAAACACCATGACACTCCTACACACTTACTGCTGAATTATGTCACTATTACAACACGTAAATTACACAATTTTGATGCAGTTGATTTTTTAGGCTAATTTCTGTTTGTTAAGGAAAAGGATAAATCCCACTTATCCGGTTCCTAACAGAAATCAAATTAAGAGATAAGGTTGTTTTTGTGATCGGTAAAATCAATCTTAACAGAATTGGAGATAACTCCCGAGCCTCACCAGCGATTGGCTTAGCGCTGGAAGTGGTTCGTGAGGTGATCTCAATAAAAACTCAATTGGCGCATCGAGAATGAAAGGAAGAGAAATCAAAGAATGAAAAAAGAAAGAGTCACGTCATGCCATAAATAATGGCCATACGATTGGTTTTAAAAAAAAGGAGAATAAATATCAGTCATTTGATGGAATGGCAAGGAAGTTGCTAGATATCCCAAGGCCACTTAAACTTTTTTATCACTTGTGGCCATTGGAAGAGGAAGTTGCTAGATATCCCAAGGCCATTAAAACTTTTTGATCACTTGTGGCCATTGAAAGAGAAATTTCATAAATCATGATTCTAGACTGAAACTCTGAAAGGTGTTTGATAACGTAAGGGGATGTTCGGATGGGGCTAAAAATTTGTAGCACCTGTCACATCGGATGTTTGACACTAATTAGAAGTATTAAACGTAGACTACTGACAAAACCCATTTCCAAAACACATTTCATAACCCTGCGAGACATTTATTGAGCCTATAACCCATTCCATAACCTTGGACTAATTCGCGAGACGAATTTATTAAGTCTATAACCTATTCCATAACAAAGTTGTGTATATAAAGTATGTACATACGTATATATCATCCTCTAACTTAACTGTTGTGCAGTTGAGTCACTGACATATGGGCCATGGCAAAGTGGGACCCACATGTCAGTGACTCAACTGTATGTGCAGTTAAGTTAAAGGATCTGCCGTATATATACATATAATAGTACTGTTGTTGTAGTAGTTGGAGCGAGCTAGTCATGCACCCACGCCCCCGTATATATACATATAGTAGTACTGTTGTTGTAGTAGTAGTTGGAGCGAGCTAGTCATGCACCCACGCCCCCACACGATGAGACGCTCATTAGGGCCCCCCCACTGGGGATCAAGAATCAGGGTTCTAACCTTGGAATCGGTTTATAAGATTGCACTTAGTGGGGAACCACCTATGATATATAGGATATAGGATTCTATACTTAAATGTGAGTCCAGATCTTGTAACATAATGGAGTCATTGCCATTGATAATAATTCAAACATGCAAATAACCACACAATTGCAGCGAAGAAACTTGATTATGGCAATGCAAATTGGGAGCGGAAAATTCTCTAGCGTAACGCAATGTTGTACTATAGGAACACACTAACAGCACATAATCATAAGCAAAGCTTTTTTGGGAACTCTCAAGGGTGAAAGAACCCTGTGATATTGGTACAAAAAAATGTTCCTTCCATCAATGCCATAGAGATTATTAGAACTAAAACAACGCAAAGCACTGTGCTCATCAAATCTGATAAGAGTACCCAATACAAAAAGAGAGCAGTCTACACCTTGCATGTCAGCGTCAATTTGAACATCTAAAAGCCGGACCCAGTGTGTCTGGGTAATCTGTCGAATTTTCGTCTCAAAATGGTGGTACATTTACGAAAGAACTTTCTGGACTTCAGCAGTTACTTCTTTCGGTGGCTTCTCGGCATGAAGATTGGCCACCAAGGCCTTCTTGGAGTAGTAGTCAATCACCTGGTGGGAGCAAATCAACATTGAAGTAAAAAATACTGAATCTTCACAAGCAGCAATATTTTAGAGAACAAGATGAAACCCTCCCGAAGTCTTGGCTATCAAAGGATATGCAATCATAGAACACATGAGAAAAGAATCCAGAAGATGTCAAATGGGAACCGTACGGTCAGAACGATATAACTAGGCAGACACTCTCAAGAACTGTAAATAGCTACACGTGTCATAATGCCTAAAAAAACAACCAACTTTTCCTAAATACTTTAAAACATTATAATTCACTAGAAAGAGCACCATACTGGTTCAGTTTGTTTGTGGAAGGCTTCAAGTCTAGACTTCAAAACCTCAGCTGTGTCGTCTTTCCTTTGAATTAGTGGTTCTCCAGTGACCTAGGCGAATAAGACAAATGAAAGCATCAGTCAACATTTTATAGCAGTTTTCTTAAATAGAAAAAGGGCAGTGAAAGAAACAGTACCGCAGAAGAAACGTTGATGCAATACAAAGAAAATAGTAAACTGGATGAATAAATTATTTATATACTATTAGTTCCTTTATTAACTGGAAAAATATTTGTTGCAAGGAAGCAAAATATCTACAACTATGCAGACTCAAAAGGGATACAAGGTCCACACAAAATATGTCACTAAATGGATTAAGAAACAAAAAAAAACTTGATAAAGGAAATAATGAACTAACAGAAATCCTTATGCAACTTGTATCATTATCAATGCAGTTATAACAGATGTTTGGCAAACTAATATGTGATAATGCAATATTGAATACTTTACAAAGTTGTTGATGTATAGAATTATATAATATAGTTATGTAGATAAGACACCATGACATAAATATCACATAGGTTAAACACCGTGACATAATTTTATGAAGACCGTCTAAAGAATTGTACAAGATATATAGGAAAAAATATCCAACAATTAAATTGCTGAACCAAAAATCCACGCAAAATAAAATAAATTTGGAAAGTATAATAATTATTAAGTCCATATTTCTGTATTCAACTTACATCATCAACTCCAGGAACCTTTGGAGGTGCAAACTTAGTGTGATAACTCCTGCCACTGGAGGGATGGATCCACCGGCCAGTAATTCTTTCTTCCAAAATTGAATCATCAATGGCAAAGTTAAGAACCTTATCGACCTTTGTACCTTTCTTTTCCAGCATTTCATCAAGCTGAAGAAGAAAAATATTATGAACCCGAAAGTAAACAGTGTAGTTCAAAACATAGCTACATTGCCTAAAGAAAAATATTTTTATTGGCTGAACTATTAATAAAAGTACAAATCGAATACCTTCTGTGCCTGAACAACTGTCCGTGGGAACCCATCAAGAATGAAACCCTTTTGACATGAAGGTTTCTTCATGGCTTCATCAATAATTCCAACAACCAAGTCATCAGAAACAAGCTCTCCCTAACAAACATGAAGTTAGTGAAAAATACTTATGGAACATGTTTTGCTTTGAGAAATCAGGAGTTCAGAGCTGGCTGGCTATTCATTTGGCCATCTAACTTTTATCTGCTGCTTATGTGGGTGATTTCCAAGTGCAATACCTTGTCCATTGCTTCTTTCGCCTTGACTCCTAAAGGAGTCTTAGCAGCAACAGCAGCTCTCAACATATCACCTGTAGCTAAATGGCATAAGCAGTACTCATCCTTAATAATGGGCGATTGTGTTCCCTTTCCAGAGCCAGGTGGACCTGCATAGTCAGCAAAACCAAGAATTGTAAAGAGGTTTTCTGAAATAAAATATAGACTAGGGTGAATTTGATAATGTTATTCGTCTAGGTTTCAACCATCTTATCTCTACTATTATAAAAATTGAAGATGTTTTTGCTGGTATTTTGATACGTCATCCGTGTATGAGTCGGTTTTTAAGTTCGTTTGCTTTTGGAAATACATATCCGTATTTGAGTCGGTTTTTAAGATCGTTCACTCTTGGTAATACAAAAGGAATCATATAAGAAATCTGTTTAAAAAAACTCGCATGCTAACTTGAGACAATCAGACTCCTAACTGCAGCTTATGATTTTCTAAAAATATATATATCCAAGCGAACTCTCACAGTGAATTTCATCTTAAGTAAACCATATAACAATAATAAGATTAAAATAGACTTCACCCGTTGCAACGCACGGGTATTTTTTCTAGTCAGATGTAAACAAATGGACCCCCTCGTGCAAATAATTTAAAGCCTAATATTTGGGTTTGGTTATTAACAAAATTGATCAAATGAAGAACTAAAAATTGATTGTTAAAGTTTTAAATTCAACACTCAAGTGCAACAAGGAAAGTCAGTTGTTGCTACCACAAGCAATCAATTGCTAATTTGCTATAATGCTTTACTAAATGAAATTAAATGTTTGTTAGGAAAAAACAAATTCTTCACATAGTACACAGATTAACAATGAAAATGAGAGGGGCGATCATCCACTTCTTGCTCAATTCTTATACTAAGAATAACTCCCCTTAGAAAGGCAATAAAAACATTCTTCTCATGAGATTATTATTAACATTAACTGAAAAATGATTGACTTTGGTATGATTTGTGCTACATTGATTCTTAAAAGAGTATCTCTTTTATCAAGATATATGAGCTAGCTTGCATATTCTTACATCTTTCATATACTTGCATCACAGTCAAAAGGCCTTTGCAAGCTCCAATTAAGATAATCATAAGGACCTAATATCTTCACCATAAAATGCTCTCTTTCATTCTTTTGTGAAGGATTCAACATACAATCAAAATGTATCATTTTTACCACTGTATCTAGAAGAAAGTCTAAGCATGCTTTCTTGTTGAAAGTAATTGTAGTGAACACTCTTCTCAACCCCAGTCATGCCAAAACAAGAGAAAAGAAAGTCTATAAATTAAAGGAATACAAGTCAAAAAAGCTATAAGATAAGATTTTCGTTGTCATTTACATCTACACTGAAGTCACTAACTCACTACTCACTAAGCGACAAACAATATACAATATTTGAATTTCATTAGTAAGCATAAATTGTAGTATGGATACATAAAACCATAGTTAGGTCCAGGAGAGTTCTCTTCACCTCATGTCATGAATCACAAATACATTAAGCAAAGAGCTACGCATTTCATGTTTTTTTAAAGAAATACCAGTGTTATGGAAAAACGGCCGTACCAACCGATTAATCGGCCGTATATACGTTAACGGTAGTAAAACCATTCCGTTAACGTGATACGGTGTACATTTATCGTTCACGAACCTTAAAACTCCGTTTTTAGCTGTACGTTGAATTTGATGATGATTTAGAGAAGTTTTCTTTACTTAATTTAGAATTGTTTTTATTTTGTTACATATATTTTTATGTTTTATTACTTATTTAATGCAACCAATTCTACCACCATGTGATATATAAATCCGGTGTTAGAAGAGTTAATGTTTACTTATCTGTTCAATTAAAAAACAACATGAAGATATTTGATTTATATAGTTGTACACATCTAAATCTTCAAAAAGTATATAATATTGTAAAATTTGTACATATATTCACGAATGTTAAATTTCCGTATAATTTCGATTAATCGTCCGTATTCCAATTAATCGGTGAACGGTACCCTTTCCGTCCGACAACTGTATTCTGACTTCCACAACACTGAGAAATACTACTTTTCTCCCTTGTGACTTCAATGCATACAAAAATATTTTTTATCAGTTCCATGGAACAAGCCAATTGCTACAAATTCCATGCTACCACAATGACATAAAGAATTTCTTCAGGATAATAAGGTCGTTATTTTCCTCAGCCTCATACGCATAGAAAAGTAGAGCAAGAAAACACATTCTAAAAGAATTTAGTGCAATTTACCTAATAAAAGAAAAGATTGTTTTAGAAGATCAGTCCATCAAACAAGCACTCATTGCCGAAATAATCCATCAAAACAACGGCAAGAAATCTGGAAGAGCGAAACAGTTCTACTCTTGGTACCAAGTCCACACGCACTTCGACCTGGTTTACCCGAATCACAATCAACGGCTTCTCCATGTCACTACAGTTGCAAAGGAAAGGGAAAACATCGGAAACTAGACTTTCGATGGAGCATTAAACAAAAGGGGCAGAAAAAGGCGAAGCGACTAAGATCTGAACCACCAAGCCTTGCACACCCGGAGCCTAGAGCAAGGAAGGGACGGGGACGAGTTGGATCTCCTACTTCCTCACCAGATCTTGGAGCGTGGAAGGAGAAAGAAAGAGAAGGGAGGGAAGCTAGATGAGGGGAGGCCGGAGGAAGCGTACGGACCTACGAGGATGAGGCGCTTGTCGGGCTTGGAGCTGCACTTCATGCGGCGTAGCAGCTCGTTCATCAGATCCATGGACGGGACGTCCTCCAGGTTCGCCGCCGCCGCCATCGCCGCCGCAGAAACCCTCTCCTCTCTTGCGCTATCTCCTCGTTGGGTGGAGTGGGATTAGGGGTAAGGGGAGGCGTCGCGCAAGTTTTGTTCTTTTACGGGATCTGTCGACTTTGGTGAGGCCTCTATAATTTTAAAAAAGTTTAGAATTTGGGGAAAGTTTGGCGTTAATTAAACAGGGATTTTCTTTACTCCTAGTTAAAGTACATCCCTGCATCCTAGAATAAGGGACAATTTCAGATTCAATCATATACTCATACTTATCAGTTTTCGGAGTAGCTCTATCTGTATGCTTATACTCGTATTTATCAGCCACAATTTAAATTTAGAGCTGATTCTTACTTTTAAATCACTAAGAACATGTATATAAAAGTTTTATTCACATATTACTTTTTGTTTGCGAATATGTCGTTTGGTTTATTCCACGAATAAGCGAAACGATATATATCTATTTGTCTCATTAATCACATCTTATTTATTTTCTTATCTTACTCCGCTACACGTCCACTCATAAACATTCTATTTAATAAGAGGTATTTAGGTCATAATCTCTGCTCCTAATTTGATCCGCAGGTGGTAATGTTGAAACAGGTAATTTTTTTCATGGTAACAAGAATCCCTACATTTAGAGTAAATAATTAGCAGTTGTTGTAGTATTAACTGATAATATCCAGCGCGTTGCTGTGGAATTTAAATGTCCTAATTATCAAAGAAAATATATTTAGATGAGTAAACCACATAAGATTAGCCAGAGTAATAAAAAGATTTTATTACTATGCTTGGTTGTTCAAATAATCGAAATTTGTACCCTAACTACAAACCCATCTGATTTTATACGACCTCATAGATAAAACTACTAACTGAATGTCACAACAACATGAGTCATATTTCTGGGAGGGTTGAATAATTAAGAGGGGTAATAGCAGTTACAATAGCAGACTAAAAGCTAGCTATAAAGATATTTTAAGAAGATAAAAGAAAAGAAATAAAAACAGTGGGCTACAGATTTGTAGCCAGCTACAGCACAGACTTCAAGACACATGTGTGTATGATAGGTGGGACCAAATATTGATTGTGTAGTATATATGTTTATAAGTAACTATTATATGAATTGGCTATTAAGTTGACTATAGATGCTTTGGAGCCAGCAGTTGGCTGGACTATTAAACTTGCTCTAAGAAAATATTTGAACTGCTAGTTCTGGAAACTGAATCCAATAAAAAACACTTAGAGCAGGTAAAATAGCAGCCTATAAGCCAGCGGCAAACATATTTTAAGGAGATAAATGAGGTGAGAGAAGAGCAGTGGACTACAGATTTGTAGCCAACTATAGCACGGACTCCAAGACGCATTGTGTATGAAAGGTGGGACCAGATATTAATAGTGTAGTATGTAACTATTGTATGAATAAGCTATTAGATTGCCTATAGATGAATTGGAGCTAGTAGTTGGCTATACTATTAAACTTGCTCTTAGAGCAAGTTTAAATAGTAGAGCTCACTACTTACGTAGTACTAACATGTATAAGTTAGCTATAAGGTTAGCTTTATTTTTTTCCATTCTCTCTCTTTCTCACTCTATGAATTTAATGCACATTTCTTTTTTTTTTGAAACATTAGATGGTAGGAGATCTACCGGATATATTAGAAGAAGAGAGTTGACCCTGTTTATAAGGAAAACCGGGTCCAAAAACTAGACAACTGCACAATTTGCTAAAGGGAAACAGGCAAAACCATACACAGAAGACACAAAAAGCCTGTGACAAAAACGACTAGACCCACAGAAATGCATATTTCTTGGAGCTTGTGTAGAGCTAGCTCTTGCAGGAGAGCTAACACTATCCATTTTTTTTATCTCTCTCTTCCACATTAGCATATAGCTTGCTTAGAGCTCACTTTCTACTATTAGCCCATCTTAAAGCCAACATATATACTAGATTAGCTATAAGGTTGGCTATAATTTTCTTCTCCTCTCTCTATCTCTCACTTATACATTTAATGTATTTGTCTTGGAGCTTGTGTTATTTTTTATTACCTCTCTCCTCCACATAAGCTTATAGTAGACTTATAGCTCACTATTATACTTGCTCTTAGGCTGTGTTCTTTTCCCCTCTTTCCCAACACACTTTCCTCGTTTTTCGTGCGCACGCTTTTCAAATTGCTAAACGAAGCATTTTTTGCAAAAGTTTCTCTATATGAAAGTTGCTTTTAAAAAATCATATTAATCTATTTTTCAAGTTTTTTAGGCTAATACTTAATTAATCACAATATAATCGTGTGCTTTGTTTTCCCCAACCTTGCCTCCCGAACGCAGTCTTAATAATTAATCATCATACAACGGTTATCTGCACAATCTATATAAGTAATGGGCAGAGTACATGTAATCTCTTCTTTTTTGTAAAGTTAATGTCCACTGAACATCTAAAGCCCAACATGCAAACATAGTATTTATTAGCACTCGTAAAATCCCCTTTTTTGACGAATTGACCCTTTTGAAAAACTTATTTCGAAACTAGCCCCTACCAAAAACTTCAACCAAAAATAGGTCGTCGGCTCAGCGCCAAGCCCGTTGGCGCTGAGGTTGTGCATTGAAGCGCCAATGGGCCTGGCGCTGACCACGTGCCAACGTGGCGGCCGAGGTAATCCCCCTGCCGACGTGGCAGGGAAGTCAGCACCAAGCGCCTTGGTGCTGAGATGTACAACCTCAGCGCCAAAGTGGTTGGCGCCAAGGTTGGACTTAGCCAAGGCGGCAAAGCTACTCCTCAGCCCATCCAGATGTTAGCGCCAATGTATTTGGTGCTGACGTTGGACATCTCAGCGCCAAGTAGTCTGGCGCTAAGATTGCAAAATTCCAGAAACAACCAGCTCTCTGCCCAGACAACAATATTTCATAGGCAAAAATACACTATTCATCCATTCCATCCATTACACTATTTCACAGGCAATCACAGACAATCCACTATTCGTCCATCAATCAATCAATTTATTCCATGCATCCAGAAATGCATAAATTACATCCATTCCATCCATCAAAGCCATGATGCATAAATCCATCCAGAAAATGCATAAATCCAACATTCCATCCATCCATTAAACCATCAATTTTCCTACAAGTACATAGGCCATGAAACCATCCATCATCTAGTCCATCACTCCATGAAGTCCATAGTCACAAAACAAAAGCCGTAGTCCATACACATCTATCCAGGAAGTATATACACATCTACTCCTCAGCCAGTCCATCCATCCAGGAAGTCTTACCTCTTCCTACCCCTAGTGCGAGGACGAGGCGCACCGGGAGTGTACCACCAGTCCTGGGAAGGAGCCCGCCTGCGTAGTGGTCGAGACAACCCGGTTTGCGATGGACCGGCCTGTAACGATTGCGGTGCATCCTCCAGCTGCGAGGCACCGAGCTCAACTGCCTCCTCTTCTTCTCCACTTCCTCTTCTTCCTCCGCTTCCTCTTCTTCGTCCGCCTCCTCATCATCCCCCTCTTGTTCTTCATCCGCCTCCACGTGTACTTCAGCTTGTTCCTCCCCCTTTTGGTGGCCCGGAGGTTGATCGACGGCATCGTTGGACCTACATTCCAGCCGTGCTGCCAACTTCCGACATCGTTGCTGTAGTCTCTGCAACCAAATTGTTCAGTTAGCGCCTTGGAGAAAACCGGCATAGTTTCATGTCTTACTAAACGAGTACCTATTGGGTGTTGCGTAGGGTGCTGCTCTCTCCTTCCGACCTAGGAGCCATGCCAAGCGCCACTCCCGCGTCGTTGACGATCCGCAAGAGCTCTCGTGCCTGTAGGTTACAAATACAGTAAGTCGCAAGGTTAAAGCAGGAGCGTGCATATTACATACGCGTGCTAGTACTCACCACTCTATTGCGAATAGGTCCCGACTCAACCATGCCACCTTCACGGGTACGTGTGTTGTACTCGTTCTGCTCCTCGACATCTTCGGGGTCTTCCGCTATGTCGGCTAGCATCCAGGCCGGACGTAGGACAAGATGATAGTTCCTGTGGAGCCAGGCCAAGTACGCATCGAACTCCATCTTGTTGTGCTCCCCGTGGTCTGGTACTACGTTCGCTTCAAGTTTCTCCCAATGCGTGATATGATCTTGATGGTAGTAAGCCCAATCAGTCACCTTCTTGTTCTTCCGACTGTCAACCCTGCAATGTAGCAGCCAAACACATCCAGCAATATTGGCATCGGCGCTCGTTTGTCGGTAGGCGTTGCACAGTTGCCTGTAGAGCCAGGCTAGGGCAGCAGACCCCCAACTGAAAGTACCCGCCTCGTCCCAGTCCTCTAGTAAAGGCAGCCACATTCAGGAAGCCATATCTCCACCCGAGTTAGGGAACAAAATACTGCCAAATATGTATAACGCGTACGCTCTGCAGTAACGCTGCAACGTGTCGTCGTCAGCATCGGCGGGACACAGGGAGAAGTTGGCACGCAGCCAACTAAGTGGCACACCGGAGGTCTTCGTCAGCCTCTGACCATTTGGTGCCACTGGAGGCTCCACACCGAGGTACTCCTCCACCCGCTGCCTCCAGTTCCTTGAGCTTATGTCACCTGTGACTGCCTAGCCCCGCATAGGAAGACCCAGGATCATGGCGACGTCCTCCAGTGTGACCATCAACTCCCCGGTGGGTAGGTGGAACATGTGATTCTCCAAGCGCCATTGGTCCACAAGGGCCGTCAAAGCCGCAGCGTTGTATAGAGGCATCGGCCGCTGCGCCATGGTGACGAACGCCAAAAGGTTCGCTCGACGTAGGTACGGAATGTACTGGTCGTTGAATGGGATGTGTGATGTGTGACCTCTGACTTGAACCTTGAGGTGTTGCATCAATAGACACAAATAACATGGTAGTGTTAGCAAAAACATGAGACATATGAACAACACTTCAGTCACCAAATGTTAGTGCTTTACCTTTTGGTTGTTTTTATTTCATAGAACAACACTTCCATCTTGAATGATTTAATAAATCTGGACTACTTTCAAAGTTAATCTTTATTTTCTCCAATTTTCAGTCAAATTATGCTATACGTATGTTTACTTGATGTGTGACTGTACTGTACCTCACTTCCTTATCGTTTACCTTCCAAAATTCATGGGATACACATAAGTTGTGCAAAAAATTGAAATATGACATTTTGGGGCTAACCTCTCCGCTCGCTATCTTGGGAGCCCGGTGCTTCTCCTCGTAGAAATCCTCCAACCCTGGAAAGTACTCCATCCTGCAATTCAATATCAAATCATCTGTAATTGATACAATTGGAACATAATAAAATTATGACAACAAGTAAATGGAACAATTAAAAATGAGTAAGGAATTTATTACAAGAAAAAAAAATCTAAAGTAGTGAAAGAACTAACTTTTCACTCAAAGTTATTGCTCAACTAATGTTCTCCATTACTTCTGTTACATGGTACTGACAATTGCCTACATAATACACCAATATCTCTTTAAGGTCCTCAACGCATGGATGCATGCCCGATGAATCAACATATAGAAGTCTTATATGAGATTTGCTTAAAAACATCCTTTTTGTGCTTGCTTAAAAGTCAATGGAACAATTCTAATGCATATTGAATTTACAACCACCGGTCACAATGTTCCTAATATCTATGCCTATCAACATCAAAATTAATCAATATAAATCCCCAAAATATTTACAATACACATCCCTCTCAAGTCTCAACTTCACTCTTAGCAAAATAGTGCATAACTTACAAAAAGTATATATGAATCCTCTATACTAACATCAATATACAACTATAACGTCGCATACTTACCCACATTCCCTAATCCACACCACAGCCTGAGCCACATTTAACAACCCACGATTTCAACCAAAAAACTCTACAAACAATGAGGAAAACATTGAGGAAATTAGGGTAGGGTTTTTGGAGGAGATTTACCTTGCAAATCAATATCCAACGCAACGCCCACTAAGGAGCTTCGATTTGAGGGGGATTTGGGGAGATTTTTGGAGGGGAGGAGAGAGGGCGACGCAGGGGGCCGATGAACCCTAACTTCACAGCAGAACAAAACAGGGCGTCGGGCTGGGGCGGCGCGGCAGCGGCATATATGCCGCTACCTCAGCGCCAATGTATCTGGCACTGAGCTTAGCCATCTCAGCGCCAACCGCTTCGGCGCTGACATCCCTGACATATCTGCTGGGTGATCTCCTTGACCGCCACGCTGCCACGAGGTCAGCGCCAGGCCCGTTGGAGCTTCCATGCACAACCTCAGCGCCAAGGGGCTTGGCGCTGAGCTGACGGCCTATTTTTGGTTTAAGTTTTTGGCAGGGGCTAGTTTTGAAATAAGTTTTTCAAAAGGGCCAATTTGTCAAAAAAAAGAGCCTAAAATCTACATGCAAACATGCCACATCAACCTATTAAGTATACAAAGCTCAACATGCAAGCATATAATAATTGTATCTACAATTTATTTGATTTTAAAACTAAACATACACATACTAAATCATCATTCTCAAATTATTTTCATAATATTTCAATCTAAATCATTTCATCATTTCTCCATTATCTAACATATATCCCGTAGCAAAGCGCGGGACATCATCTAGGATTCTTAGTTGATAAAGACCAATATAAGAAACCTTATTCTATTATAGAGATCAGAGATAGAGAAAAAGAAACACTGGATTGCAAGCGGTGCAAAAAAAATAAAATGAAGCAAATATTAAGCGATCAGCATGTTTTCATGTTTTGTGCCTAGGATAAGAAGTTACCATGAGTGGTTGTGCGCCTCGTTTGGCACAATTGTGTGCCTCGTTTATCATCAAACTTGTTCCTGTATATGTAAATAGCACGCAGATTAGTAAGTTAGATGAAACTGGACGGACGGATAGCTTAAAATTTGCAATATACGGTAAGAAAATGTATTCATGCAAGGGAAATAAGGGAACAGAACTAATAAATCATTCTAGGAAGTGAACCAATGGAGCATTCTAGGTAGTGCAACGGATGTTTTTTGAGCTGTTAAGCAGGAAGGTATATATGGAGGCAATACGCCTGCTCCTAAGATGGAGGACGGTGCGTGATGACTGACAGCCCCATCATGGAATAAGCCCAACAACATATTCACAACCGAAAAATAATTTGTGAATACAACTTTTATATACATGTTGTTGATAATCTAAAAGCAAATGCTAAAAAATAAACTACGATGAAAAAAAAATCCTAAAATCAACTCCAAATTTAAGGTTGAAAATTCAAATTTTGACTGATAAGTATAAGTATAAGCGAAAAGATGAGACCATTACTATACAAAATATTTGAGAAATGGAAGGAGGGTTACGAAGAGAGTAGATGAGATTAACCATGCATGGCCTCTAGTCTACCCATTATTGTGGCAGTTTCTAGTTTGAAGCTGCTAGCAATGGTGGCTTTTATGGAAGGGGAAACGAGCGCGACGCTCTAGTGGCTCGGATGCGGCACAGGGCGAGTGAGACTGGTTGGCGATGGCGAGATAGATGGGGCAACGGGAGCGTCACAACCCTATCGTGCGAGCATTTGACGGCTGTGTCGGATAAAGCATATATAAGTGTTGATATTTCTTACGGTCATAGATAAAATCCACAAGCGCATGGAGATACCGATGTAGCACTTCACCCGGGATTATTCCAAGGTATCGATTTTCCAAGAAAATGTGTGTATTCAATTCCTCTTCAAGTTCATCCAAGGATACAAAGCAAAAATAGGCAAAGGGTAGAGAGGATTACCTAGGGAGGAACCGTGTCTACAGAAAGCTTAATTTAATCCTATCACAATACTTCAGCCACTGGCTTGCTCGCTGCTACCAGAACGTGTTCTACTCTGTACCTAGATAGGGAGGACTTAAGTAATCTCGAGGGCTGTCACCACCTCTACACCTACCTCTAACGAACTATGGGATACACATCAAATACTGGTATTAAATAATATAGACACCACTGTAGGATCGAGATGTCGACTAGAGGGGTGTGAATAGGTGATTTAAAATTACATGACATCTAATCAAAACTAACATAAGTTGCTAGGCTCGGTGAGGGACAAGTCTAACTAAGCAACTAAGTTATGTTTTGCAATCCTAGGGTGAAAGTGGCTCAAGTATATCACTAGGAAAGTAAATCACACTTCCTAAGTCTAGTTTAGCAATCCTAGGGTGATATGATCTCTAGTATATCTCTAGGAATGTAAATTGCACAAATGTAAATGCAACAAGTAAATGAAACAAGGAGACGAGATTTTTCACCGAGGTTCTGAAACTCACCGGTTTCCTACTCCCCGTTGAGGCGAGCCCAACTCCACCGCTCAACCACGAAGCCACCGCACGCCCCCTTCGTCAAGGGGTGGGCAAGGCGGGAGCCGGCCCACCGGAGAGGACTACCCAAGCCTCGATCACTCGGGGTAGTTTTTCCTTCACTCCGAAGGTAGTGAACTTCAAACCACTCACAAACCAGCACCGGG